>NC_030809.1:119135058-119760058 GCF_001704415.2 Capra hircus | reverse complement strand
ATCTGATGTGAAAATTAATATAGATGAACATGGACTGTAATGCATATTCTCAACACTAAACTGGGTCTGTGGATTTATTTTGAGAGTAAAAGGAACCAAAGGGTTTTAAAGCACATGTTGAGAGGGTGACAAATAAAACAGATATATGATTTCCTGGGAATATTAATCTTACAATTGGATTAAGGATAAATTGAATGGAAAGGTACCAATAATGTGCCAGTGTTTCATTATCAAGTTTATATATATATCATCTCATGAATATTCAAAATACTCAATAGATATTAACTTATGGCAGACCTTAATCTAAAAAAGAATTAAGACAGTTTACAAAAATACATACAAAATGATAAATTTAGATTGTAAAAACTCTGAGAAAAATAGATGAAATGTAAAATGAAGTTAGGAAAGATATAATAACCTGAACAATAATGTTAATGTATAAAATCACACTTCAGAGTTACTTATCTTTGTTAAAAGGATGCCAAAAATTCATCTGTGTATGTTTTTAGCATCCTAAAAAAAGAATAAAAGCCAATCTATTTAAGAAATTAGAATTATAATTTTTTAATAACACTTTCTTATTTATTCAAATATTTGTTGATTATCTATATAAGGTAAAAGCACAGTCCTATGAGCTACCAGCACAGTGGTGAACAAGATCCCCAAAATATCTGCCTCTTAGAATTTGCATGTGAGAGACAGATAATACACAAATATATACTATAAGATCAGGTAGTGAAAAATTGAAGGAGGGAAATTAAGGTATGGAATGAGTTCAGTTCAGTTCAGTTGCTCAATTGTGTCCGACACCCTGCAACCCCATGAACCGCAGCACGCCAGGCCTCCCTGTCCATCACCAACTTCTGAAGTCCACCCAAACCCATGTCCATTGAGTCAGTGATGCCATGCAGCCATATCATTCTCTTTCATCCCCTTCTCCTCCTGCCCTCAACCCCACCCAGCATCAGGGTCTTTTCTTTTTTTTTTTTTTTTGTTTGTTTTTTTTTGAGTAATTTTACTTTAATAGACTTGTCACAGGTATCATAGCAAAGATTTCAGCATCAGGGTCTTTTCAAACGAGTCAGCTCTTTGCATCAGGTGGCCAAAGTATTGGAGCTTCAGCTTCAACATCAGTTCCTCCAATGAACACCCAGGACTGATCTCCTTTAGGATGGACTGGTTGGATCTCCTTGCAGACCAAGGGACTCTCAAGAGTCTTCTCCAACACCACAGTTCAAAAGCATCAATTCTTTGGCACTCAGCTTTCTTTATAGTCCAATTCTCACATCCATACATGACCACTGGAAAAACCGTAGCCTTAAGTAAATTCTCCACTTTTTAATATGCTATTTAATAAGTTGATCATAACTTTCCTTCTAAGGAGTAAGCATCTTTTAATATCATGGCTGCAATCACCATCTGCAGTGATTTTGGAGACCGGAAAAATAAAGTCTCTCACTGTTTCCACTGTTTTCCCATCTATTTGCCATGAAGTGATGGGACCAGATGCCATGATATTAGTTTTCTGAATATTGAGCTTTAAGCCAACATTTTCAGTCTCCTCTTTCACTTTCATCAAGAGGCTCTTTAGTTCCTCTTCACTTTCTGCCATAAGGGCGGTATCATATGCATATCTGAGGTTATTGATATTTCTCCCGGCAATCTTGATTCCAGCTTTTGCTTCCTCCTGCTTAGCATTTCTCATGATGTACTCTGCATATAAGTTAAAGAGTGACTAAAACAGTAGGTGTAGTTATTTTAGATTAAGTAGCCAAGAAGAGCATCTTTGAGGAGGTAATATTTGAGCAGACATGACTGAAGTTGATTTCATTCTGAATTTGGCAGGAAGCCACTGAAGATTTTAAGCAAGGAATGATATGATCTAATTTATATCCTTATGAAAGGATTTCTCTAGCTTTTGCATGAAGAACAGATTGTGGGCTGTCAAGAGACAAAGTAGGGAGATAAGTTAGGAGGTTATTCCAACAGATAACATAATGGTCTAGATAAGAGTGACAGCAGTGAAGGTGATGAATAGTTGGATTTGGAATGTATTGTGAAGGGAGCTTGCAATATGAACCAGTGTGAAGAAAACAGCAATATCTAGGAAGACCCCTAAGTTTTTATATTGATCAAATGAATGGTGAACCTATTTACTGAAAGGAAGATGCCTGGATAGAGCCGGTTTAGGAAGCAAAATCAAGATATTAATTTTGATATGCCTATCAGATATCTTTTGAATATGCTATCTAGGTTGGTCATAACTTTTCTTCCAAGGAGTAAGCGTCTTTTAATTTCATGGCTTCAGTCACCATCTGCAGTGATTTTGGAGCCCCCAAAATATAAAGTCTGACACTGTTTCCACTGTTTCCCCATCTATTTCCCATGAAGCGATAGGACCAGATGCCATGATCTTTGTTTTCTGAATGTTGAGCTTTAAGCCAACTTTTTCGCTCTCCTCTTTCACTTTCGTCAAGAGGCTTTTTAGCTCCTCTTCACTTTCTGCCATAAGGGTGGTGTCATCTGCATATCTGAGGTTTCTTCCAGCAATCTTGATTCCAGCTTGTGTTTCTTCCAGTCCAGTGTTTCTCATGATGTACTCTGCATAGAAGTTAAATAAGCAGGGTGACAATATACAGCCTTGACGTACTCCTTTTCCTATTTGGAACCAGTCTGGTGTTCCATGTCCTGTTCTAACTGTTGCTTCATGACTTGCATACAGATTTCTCAAGAGGCAGGTTAGGTGGTCTGGTATTCCCATCTCTTTCAGAATTTTCCACAGTTTATTGTGATCCACACAGTCAAAGGCTTTGGCATAGTCAATAAAGCAGAAATAGAAGTTTTCCTGGAAATCTCTTGCTTTTTCCACGATCCAGTGGATGTTGGCAATTTGATCTCTGGTTCCTCTGCCTTTTCTAAAACCAGCTTAAGAAAAGTGATGACCAACCTAGATAGTATATTCAAAAGCAGAGACATTACTTTGCCGACTAAGGTCCGTTGAGTCAAGGCTATGGTTTTTCCTGCGGTCATGTATGGATGTGAGAGTTGGACTGTGAAGAAGGCTGAGCACCGAAGAATTGATGCTTTTGAACTGTGGTGTTGGAGAAGACTCTTGAGAGTCCCTGGAACTGCAAGGACATCCAACCAGTCCATTCTGAAGGAGATCAGCCCTGGGTGTTCTTTGGAAGGAATAATGCTAAAGCTGAAGCTCCAGTACTTTGGCCACCTCATGCAAAGAGTTGACTCATTGGAAAAGACCCTGATGCTGGGAGGGATTGGGGGCAGGAGGAGAAGGGGACGACCGAGGATGAGATGGCTGAATGGCACCACGGACTTGACGGACGTGAGTTTGAGTGAACTCTGGGAGATGCTGATGGACAGGGAGGCCTGGCGTGATGTGATTCATGGGGTCACAAAGAGTCGGACACGACTGAGCAACTGAACTGAACTGATCAGATATCTGGAGAAGGCAATGGCACCCCACTCCAGTACTCTTGCCTGGAAAATCCCATGGACAGAGGAGCCTGGTAGGCTGCAGTCCATGGGGGTGCTGAGAGTTGGACACAACTCAGTGACTTCACTTTCACTTTTCACTTTCATGCATTGGAGAAGGAAATGTCAACCCACTCCAGTGTTCTTGCCTGGAGAATCCCAGGGACGGTGGAGCCTGGTGGGCTGCTGTCTACGGGGTCGCACAGAGTCGGACACAACTGAAGCTACTTCGCAGCAGCAGCAGCAGCATCATCAGATATCTCAAATGAAGATGCTTGAAAAGCACACATCTGAAGAAGGAGTCAGGACTGATGACACAAGTGTTATGATAGGATTTAAATATTAATTTAAATTTTAGATAGGACTAGATAAGATTTCTAGCAAGAAGAGAATGTAAATAAAGAGGCCACACCTAAGTACTAGGTCCTACAGGCATTTCAACACTCAGAGGTTGGTGAGTTATTTTCTCTTTGCACATCATCGCCTCTAAGGTGATCAATCATTTCAGTTTGCTCAAGATTGAAGGCTTTCCCAGGTTGCAGGATTCTGAGTGCCAAAGCCAGAAAGTCTCAGGCAAATTAGATGAGTTGGTCACCCAAAACCATCAGTCCATCCATTTTCACTCTTTGTTCCCTGCTCTATGCCCCAGGAAGCTGACCTCAACAGACTGCCATCACCCCAGCTCTCTTCCCTTTGTCTTTCTAGGGTTCAGCAAATGGAAGGCATCAGCAGATTTGAAGCTGGGATGAAAGGCATGGATATTTATTTCTGTCCACCTCCATCTCCCTGAAAAAAAAAAAAATGGTGGGTTTCACTCCCACGGAGCATGCCTTTTTCAGGAACCCAAGGCCTTTCTCCAAGCTCCATTGCCATACTCTATCCCCCTGCACATCCAGGCCTGAGAATGGTAATAGCTTCCTGCTGATGCTAACTCCCAGGTGCTTCATAGACTTTACACAGCAAAGTCCTGCTGCCACTAACCAGTACTAACTTGTCCAAATAGCCCCTAAGTAAAACTCTCCCAGGTCAAATATGATAAAGCTAACAATAGCTTAGGAAGAGCAGGAGGATCCAAGGAAGGGCAGTGAGGTAGAAAGGAGCAAGGAAGTTCAGGAACTGGGAAGCCAGGGAAGTTGTGAATCATCAAAGTCAGTGATACTCAGTTTGGTAATACCTTCTCCTAAGAGGGGTTTTATAAACTGTGGGGGTGTTTTTTGCTCTCATAATAATTGTGAAGGTGCTGCTGGTATTTCGTAGGCAGGAACTAGGGAGCTGGAGGTCCTCCTATATTCTGCATGGTCCCAATTATCAAACAATTGCCTCGTGTCCTGGTAGGTTTTGAAATACCTGATTGAACATTCTTAAAAGTGTGGTCTGGGGGAAGGTTTGATCTGATCTTAGACTTTATTTCAACATAACATATTTTTACAGAGTTTTAATACATATTTTACATTTTCAATAAATGCAAACACCATGTAAATCAAAACGAGGTTGTATGGATGTGTTTGGAAATTTACAAAAGTAATTCATCATTTCAGAAAAATTATGTTATGACAGCATGGTATTTAATTCTCCATTATAACAATCACTTCAGTCGGTAATTCTACATTTACCACAAGCAGATTACTATTTATATTTTCTAGTATAGTTGTGTTAGAGCAATCATATATTAAAGTACATATGTTATTTTTTCTCATATTACCATTAGGCAATTATATTGATTTTTAAATATTGTGTATATTGACAGATTATAAAATCTATGAAGTTTATTTTAAAATAGAAAAAAAGGAACATAACTAGTTACATTGTAAAACATAAATATTTGTTGTGAGGGAGGTAGTGGGTCTGATACAGTTAAGAATAACTGATAAACATGGACACTAAAATCAATGAGAATGATAACAGCTAACTAGTAGAGAGAGTCTGGTGCTAAAAATGAGAAGGAATGACTAGGACCATAGCTCTGAAACTTTGCTGCACCTTCAGATCACCTGGGGAGCTTCTGTGAGTCCTAATACTCAGTGCTGGCCACATCAGAATTTCTGGGTGAGACCTAAGCGTCAGTATTTTTTAAAGTTCTCCAGTATGTCAAATCTGAAAACATCTAAATGTAGAGATCAGGAGAATACTACAACAAGGAGGTTTTGAAGCAGATCAAATCTGATGGAATTTCATTTAAAGGATCAGTGGTGGAGAATCCAGAAGTGGAAAAAGGAAAAAAATGGTTAAAATTGACAATGGGGAGCAGGAACCCCATTCTACCTCCAAGTCTAAAGAAAATAATAGCTCCCACTGGAAAGACTTTCAGGAATCTGGAACTCTCACAAGTGACAGATTTAATTATGAGGAATAACTGTAAATTAGAGGAATGCAGTAAAGGGAACATTTAAGAATGAAGTTGGGGATAAGAGGATGTTTGCTAAATTTCAGAGGCACAGTGGAAGGGCATAGAGTAGCTGAGAAAGGAGACAAGTTTGAGTTATCTTAGGAGATTACAGAGAATAAGTTGATAAAAAGAGTTCCAGGAATAACCTGTGAGAGACAGACGGAACACACGATGGGCTGTGTCTTGATGTCTTTAGAGGAAGATGCACAACCCTCCTGCTGGTGCTTGGTGAGCGCTCTGCCCAGGGCCTCTGGTATCCCTCCTACTACTTCCACTGTCCTACCCCAGCTTCTTTATGTTTTGCTTGTAATTGTTGTAACCTGCCACTCTCTTCAGAAGATTGTCCTTGAGCCAGTGGAGCCACCTAGAAATACCTATAGGCTTATGTTCTCACAGAGACAGCCTTAGCCAATCCATGGCTGGTGCAGAAATATGAAGATCTCCCTCACCTCATCAGGAAAACGCTAGAGCTTAGTTTATATGCCAGAGTTTTCCTGTGGGATCAAGCTGAAACGATCCTTCCTACTTTGCTCAAAATTGTCCCTTTGCTTGGCTTCCTCTCCTTTCTGGTCTTGCTTCTCCCACTTCCTCACCAGTTTCTCCTTGAAACACCTTAGTAAATCACTTGCTCTTGAGTTCTTGTCTTAGGGTAAGCTTCTGGGAGACTTGACCCAAGACAGCCTCCTCCTTATGGTGGATCAGTAGCAGCATGTGTTATCAGGAGCAGAAGATGCAATCGAAAGTTCCTAGGGTACCTGCTGAGGACTGAGCAAGTGGGGGACAGTTTTACTATGTGTAAGTCAAACTACTGAGATGACTAATTTTGACAGATCAGAGTAGGTTTTTCCAAATGTCCTTGTAACGAAGACAAAATTTGCAATAACATCTTCCAAGAATTCCAACACAAATTTTCAGAAGGAAAATACATTATCTATTACTCAGTATAATTGAATACTGTCATTTTGTGTGTGTGCATAAAAAGTCTTAATATATTGAAGAAAACTGACATTATACACAATTTAGTTTGACCAAAATGGAAATTATATGGATCAAGTGCAAAGAGATGTCTCTAGAAACTCCCAAATATTTGATACATATTTAAATCTTATCACTTTAAAACAAACCTAATCATTTGGAAACAAGCAGCAATGTAGGCTGCCAAAACAAAATGGCAGCATGTGTACTCAGGTTTTCTATAGTCTGGTTTCATCTTGGGATAGATTTTAGAGTATCTAAAAAAGAGGATAGACCCATTTCCTTCAGGTAATCCCCCCTAAAATATTGGTTAAATAGTAAGTTTAGTTCAGTTCAGTTCGATCACTCAGTCATGTCCGATTCTCTGCAATCCCACGAATCGCAGCACACCAGGCCTCCCCGTCTATCACCAACTCCCAGAGTTCACCCAAACTCATGTCCATCGAGTCGGTGATGCCATCCAGCCATCTCATCCTCTGCTGTCCCCTTCTCCTCCGGCCCTCAATCGCTCCCAGCATCGGGATCTTTTCCAAAGGGTCAACACTTCCCATGAGGTGGCCAAAGTATTGGAGTTTTAGCTTCAGCACCAGTCCTTCCAGTGAACACCCAGGACTGATCTCCTTTAGGATGGACTGGTTGGATCTTCTTGCAGTCCAAAGGACTCTTAAGAGTCTTCTCAAATACCACAATGATTATGCATTGGTAGTAACAATGAATGCATCCACCTGACTGTGTCTTGTCCCCTCCAATATTCAATATTTAAGGGGCAGAGTTCAAAATGTACTTAAATCCAAGTCCCAGACCTAACACAACAGGAACAGAGATCTTCATAACCCACTGCTTCATATTAGGGAATATTGATTATACAGGCTTTGATTCCTCTCTCTAAAAGTACCCTTTAAGTTCCAAAGGGAAGGAAAAAAGAAGAAAATGTGCCCAAACAATGATTAATAAGTGGGTGAATTAGAGAGATAATGGGTACAAATGATTAACAAAACACTCTCATTTTAAGGAACATCTTGAGAAATCACATGATGGCTACAATATGGAATTTTCTATTAAATTCTTCCAAGCATAATACCAACATAATGCTTTTAATTACCAGCATGGTAATATGAAAATGTGATTGTAACAATAACTGAAGTCATCAGATTATTTTCCTCTCTGTTTTAATGGGGAGACATTTCCAACATTCAAAGTAACAAAACTATGTAAGTTTATAATTGTACCATATATGACTGCCAAAGCATAAGCTTTCTCGAGACCTTTATTCAAAAGGCAGCTCACTGAAATAAGACTCCACCCCAAAGCAGAAGAGTGAAGGGTAAATGGCTCTCTGTGGTGCTAGAGAGAAAAATCCTTACTGTGGAGCGGGAGGGCAGATGTCCCAGTTGGACCATTTACCCAAGAAACTGCACAGAGGGAAGTCCCCGGTGGAGACCCTGAGAACAATAAAGTTGCTATAGGAGAAAATCAGTATTTGACAGTCAACTGCTGAACCACAGCTGGGTGAAGGAGCAATAATCCTCAGATGAGGAGGTCCACAAATTCACCACCACTTTCCAATAGGCAGAACGCCTCCTTCTGTACTCCTCACCACCCACCTCAACACACACACACACACACACACACACACACACACACACACATTTGGGATAAACAGGCCCAGCACATAGAATATAAAAGTGGAGGAAGAAGAGGAAACACGCTACATTCCCTTCAACTGAAAAGAATTTTTACTCTTCTTGGAAGTCAAGTGTGAGCTGATTGCTGGGATTTTGAAGAATTTTAAGAAACCATTGAAATAAATGTAGCATTTGCTCCCCAAAGTAACCACAAATGATTATACCACTTGCCGTCAATTTTATATTATCTTCCTTATCCACTGGTATATGCCAGCCAGGATGTGTTATTAGTGACCATAGGAAAAAAAAAATCCCCTATTTTTACACTGCTGAGTTGGGATCTTGCACTTCTGTAAGATCTGACCTCCATCAGTAACCTGAACTTCAACAGATTGACCTGTAAACCATTAAAGGAAAAAGATGTGTAGTAGAAAAAACTATACTGATCTGGCTATCAGTGTGACTAGCTTATACCAACTGTATGATTTCAAGCAAGTTTCTCTCTTACTTTTTTAACATCTGAGTCTTAATTTTCTAAATCTTAAAATGGGGTTCATAATACTTATCTAAAAGTAAGCACTCAAGCTCAAGAAATGTTTGTTTTCATATATGTATGACTGAGTCCCTTCGTTGTTCACAGGAAACTACCACATTGTTAATCAGCTGTACCCCAATACAAAATAAAATGTTTAAATTTGGAGGGAAAAAGAAATGCTTGTTTTCATCTCACTCATATCCTCAACCTGCAGGTCAATTGTGAATGCTGTTTGTTCTTTTTTTCTCCAAACAATGGACATGGAATTCATTAATCCTTGTGAATTTATATTTTTAAATTGAATTCTTTTCCTTTTAAACCATGCTAAAGAAGTGAACAGATCATTGCCCTCTAGGATTTTTTTCTTTCATTTTGCATCTTTAATTGATATTTAACATTTAGACAGCTATTGCACTAAAAATCTAGGGTATGTGTGAATTTAGAGCCCCAATCCACCTTAGCTTGTTAAATCTGTGCCTCAACAGCTTTTACAAAGCAGGAATACCAACATGGCTGAGTGGTGTGTCTTCCCTATGTGCATATTTGTCTTCCTTCATTGTTATTTGAGTTAGTCTTTTTAATTTTTTTAAGACAAGAATGTGTTTGCATTTGGCCTAGTTCAGTTATAATAAATTCTTACTCTATCCCATGACAGTTTTTCTTAGGCTGTCATATAAATGTCCTGTATCCTGTCAAATTTGCAATTTAAATATTTGGATTTTTTGTCTTACTTTCTTATGGCTTATCTTCTAGTTTTTAGTGATGATTGTACCCTGACCCTCAAAGGCTCTAATTTGCATGCCCCTAGTAATGGATTTATAGGAGGCTGCTATAATTGTCCACAACAGTGCCTAGAGTCTTTAAAATAGTTCCCTTGGCAAATCCTATCTATAAACATTTTACAAGAAGGGTCAGTCAACATGTTTAAACAGGTTTCTTCAGAAAGAACCTGAGTAAATTATGGAGTAGAATAGAAATATTGCTACCCAAAGCATTTTTCATTCCCACAAAAACTATAGAGTGTTTCAATGTTCAGTGACTGACTTTGTTTAGGGAAGAGATATAGGAAAAGGAAACAAATTTTCAGGTAATCTTCTGGAATCTAAAGTCTTCCTCCAACTTTACATAAATATAGACAACTCTAGATCACATCTCTTTAAATTCCCTTTCAATATACCTTGACCTTGGGTAAGTTTCATTAGTAAGTTACCTCTGTGCCTCAGTTTCCTCATTTGTAAAGGGAAGATGATCACAGAAATCTCCTTCCTAAGATTCTTCTGAGGATTCAGTGAGATTATACACTAAAAATGCTTAAAATAACCCCAGCCCTCAGTAGGCGCTCAGCAAGTGTTAGTTACAATTTTACTCCTCTATCACCAACTCAGTAGCTTCTTCATCACCTCCATACCCTATCTAGTGGGGCAAGGAAGATAGAGTACCAAACCCAGGGAGGGAAGGCCAGTCCTGTTCTTGGGTTCACTCATATCTAGTCGAGCATCTCATCAATGAAAACTTCAGATCTTTTGTTCCAGTTCATATCCCTCTGTCCCCTACTACTCCATAGACTCCCGATATATCTCCTGAACCTTACTGTAGTGAACAAGATTACAAATGAAACATGCTAGTTTTGCTTTCCCATTTATTATTACTGTCACAGGGAACAAGCCACAAACTAGGAAGAATCAGAGTTAGGAGAAAGCAAGCTAAGGGTATGTAAGATTAATAGCAATTGAAAAAGCCACTTCCAATACTGGCCTTCCTCAAGTTTCCAGTATTCTCTACTCTGTGATCCTCTTTTCGTAATAGCTGTGGAAATATCTGAGAGATTTATCAGGAAGCCAAATAGATGCTCTGGTCATTAAAATAGCAGCATACAATTCCCAGCTGTAACCACCATTAATTGAAAATGATTTCCCTACATCTAACCTGTTCAATGTGTCCACTGCTGTGCTCAGTTGCATCTGTTTCTTTGTGACTCCAGGAACTGTAGCCCACCAGGCTCCTCTGTCCATGGAATTTTCTAGGCAAGAATATTGCAGGAATTGCCATTTCCTACTCCAGGGGATCTTCTCAATCCAGGGATCAAATCTGTGTCTTCTGCATCTCCTGCATTGGCAGGCAGATTCTTTACCTACTGAATAACCTAGGAAGCCCGTTCAATAAAAATATGTTTAATAACTATTAAGTACACTGAAGTATGAAATAATAAAATACAGTAATTGGCCTTCAAGTAGCTTATTATCTGAGCTTTCCTGGTGGCTCAAATGGTAAAGAATCCACCTGCCACGCAGGAGACCTGAGTTCAACCCCTGGGTCGGAAAGATCCCCTGAAGAAGGGAATGGCAACCCGCTCCAGTATTCTTGCCTGGAGAATCCCACGGAGAGAGGAGTCTGGTAGGCTGCAGTCCACAGGGTCACAAAGAGTCAGCCATGAGTGAGCGACGAACACTTTCACTTTCAGCTTATTATCTAATAGGGGAAATAAGCTATGTGTACAATTAGACATTATATAAGACAGAAAATAATAAGCGCTGTGGCCAACACATAACTAAAAATCTCACAGGCAAAAACTGAAAAGTGTAGTCCATGAAATCCAATTTTTGCCTCAGAATGTCTAGTAAAATAGCTACTCCATATTCAAGTAAAATTTGACTAAGCACATGGTCTGAGCAAGGCCCTGTTCTGGTTTCTACATTAGGTTCAAAGGTCAGCAGGAACCTGTAATCTTATTGATGATGTAAGATGTGCAGACATGTGATCATATGAAAGGCTGAATGGTGAAAGGAGCATGGAAACACACAGCAGAAAGTATTTTGGGGAGGGGGTTGTGGGTGACATGGATGAAGACAACACCTCCCTAGTCCAAGGCCATTCTTGGGGCTCAAGTGGTCTCCTGCCATTGAAGCAAAGCAAGACCCTATGGTCCTTCTGCCCGTGTCATCTACCTGTCTTTTGTTTGCAAAAAAGTTTAGTTAAAGAGTTAGCTCAATCAGAGAAGTGAGAACATGCAGAAACAAAGGGAAAAGGTCAAGGGAGAGCAAACAATAATAATGTACTAATTAAGCGTAGGCAAAGATCTTTATCTCTAGTTCCTCCTCAGGGTCTATATAGATAATATTCTGAGCCATATCTTATGATTCTCTTATAGATACTGAAACTCTCACCAGGTAGAGAAGTTAACTACATGAGGACCAGACTGTAGCCATGACCTGAGCTGCCACTGAGAACTGGCCTCAAAGAAATGGAAAGAAACTGACCCTGGAACTAAAGAGGAACTGTACCTGAAACCGCCAAGATGATGCTGGTCAGACCACTGACGACCAATCTGGAGGTGACTGCCAGAGCTGACTGTGCTGTTTCTGCATGTAGCCCCCTCTCTGTAAAAGCCCTCACCTGCAGCTTGGGGCATAGGGGGTGGAGAGGGAGTCGGCCTTTGGACAGATGTCTAGCCTACATCCCACCCAGTTGCCCACATCTGAAATAAAGCAAACTTTCCTTTCTACCAACTGGCCTGTTTATTGGCTTTTGAGCAGCAAGCAATCAGAGCCCCCACCTTTTGGTAAGAGCATCACTTTGCAGTTGTCTTACTTTTTCCCTTTCCCCTGACAGCCTCTCTGGCAACATTGTGGCCAGGCTGATTTTAAAATGTAAAATTAGATCATAGTTCTTCCTTTTCTTTGGCTCTGTGAAATCCTCTCACCCCACATCACCCTAGAGTCAGACATGGTGCCAGGACCTATAGACTCCCAGGGGGGTGCTAGGCCCCACCTACTTCTGTAGGCTCAGTTCACACCGCCTGCTGACTCTACTGTCTATACTGGCTCCTGGCTGGGCCTTGGCTATGTCAAGCGTGTTTTCTTCTCAGCATCTTTTACTTAGTTTCATAGATCCCTCTTTTCCACACTCTGATCATTGGTCATGCCCAAATTCTAGCCTCTTAAAAACTCCTCCTCTGCCCCAACCTGGTAGTATGTTGCTGCCAGAGTTATTCCTCCTATACCTGAGTGATAGCTTGGAACTCCACCTACATTTCTGGTGCTATCAGAACTCTGATTTCCCTCTACTGTCCCTGAAATAGCTCTCAGAATAGACTTCTTAAGTCTCTTCTTGGGGGCAAAGTAGCCCCATGTACCCTTATTGAGGCACTGGATTAGATAATGTCTTGGTCAAAGTGTGGTGACAAAGTGGTGTGTGTGAAACACATGCTCCACTTCCAATGCTTTCCATCCTTACACGTGTGATTTCAATCAAGTTGCTTACCTTCTTCTGAGTCTTCATTTGGAAGGATCTCTATTGTTACTCCTAGGTTTAACCTTCTTTATTTCCTCCATTTCTTCATCCCATATGTACTTATTGAGAGCCTATCTTATGCATGGTACTATGCTGGCCCCAAGGACTAAACTATGAATAAGGCAGACATTTATGCCTTTAGGAACTAAATATGAGCACCAGGAAATAGACATTAAGTAGTTTATCTCACATACTGATGGAATGATCTCTCTCCCAGACCCTTGATCGGAGTATGTCCCAGATGGGGAAGAAGATAAATTGGGGGGTTTTCCAAATCCTATTAGAGACCTGAGAAAAAGAACATCTTTCCCAGGAATTTTAAATGGTTCAAGATATAGTGAATATTGTCTTTTCAAAGCATCCATTGTTAGTTGTTTCGCTTACTTGTTTGTTTTCCTAAAAAGTAGATAGATGGCTTTGTAGTTTGAAAATGCACAGTAATGGGTCCTGCTTCTTAAGTCCTCATTATGGACTAATAAGCTCTGACCACAGTCTATAAGCACTAAAGCTCAACAAAACAAATTCCATCTGCACCAACTGTCATCTCTCATCTCCACTAAGGAGAATATAAACTGTACAGATTAAGTTAGATTTAGAAGAAGTTTTTATTACTTAATAAGGATCTAAGCTAAGTCTATGAGAATTGTTGTTTTCCCTGGAGGGTATGTATGTAAAATGTTTCAGCAATTTCTACCAAGAGATTTGAGAAAGAAAGAGGAAACATACCTTCACTTTACAGGAGTGGAAAGTTTGCTAAGGTTAGCTACCTTGAAATTAAAAACCCTGTCTATGTGGTCTTACAGAATGTCTTCATTGTTTTATCTTAGAACTCAGACTTTAAGAAATATTGCACTGTGGTAAATTTCAGGCCTTTGCTAAACCTTAAAAATAGAGAGGCATGAATTATAAAGCATGATCAACACTTCTGAGTAGGGAGCTGAACAAACAAATCAAAATTTACCCCAGGTAGTCTGGAGAGAAGATCTTACTCTTTAAGATGTGAGAGAGGACATACCTAGAGACTGGGGAAAGTAGGTAGAAACTAGGATTGCCTGTAAGGAGAACCCACGTGAGATTCTTTCCCTTGAACTTTTGGATCAGTGGTATTTCGCATAGTTTCAAAATGTTTTTCTCCTGTACTATAATGTCCTCTGGTAATCTAACACTTCAGTCAAGTGTGCCACACATGGAAAGCCTTCTGTTAGTTGGATTGTGGGTAATAGATCAGTGCTGAGAATTGTGGCCTTTCTCACATCACCTCCTGTTGAGGCTGGAAGCAAATACTGAAAAAGACAGTGGACCCAAAGTCCCACAGGGTGAGGCAAACCAAATAATATTTACAGCATTGCTGAGAGGAGAAAGAGGAGCCCTTGATGCGGAAAAGTATATGCCAAGTGAGTGAATTCAAAACGGCCAGGAGCCAAACACTCCTTTCCCCCAAACATATCAGAGGAAGGAGATTCTCAAAGGGGTGAAAATGGCATTTAGGATACAAACACATACAAAAATTACAATTGTGGTGGGTGTTACCAGAGAAGGTGGCAGAGACTAAGAAAACAAAGAATGGAGAAACTTAATTCCCAAGGGTTTTGAAGACTAAGTGGGATTTATCAAGGGGAAAGGGAGCCCACCAAGTGCATCCCTGGCAAAAGCAGTTCAGTTCAGGTCAGTTCAGTTGCTCAGTCGTGTCAGACGCTTTGTGACCCCATGAATCGCAGCACGCCAGGCCTCCCTGTCCATCACCAACTCCCAGAGTTCACTCAAACTCATGTCCATCGAGTCAGTGATGCCATCCAGCCATCTCATTCTCTGTCATCCCCTTCTCCTCCTGCCCCCAATCCCTCCCAGCATCAGTACTTCTAATGAATCAACTCTTCTCATGAGGTGGCCAAAGTACTGGAGTTTCAGCTTTAGCATCAGTCCTTCCAATGAACACCCAGGGCTGATCTCCTTCAGAATGGACTGGTTGGATTTCCTTGCAGTCCAAGGGACTCTCAAGAGTCTTCTCCAACACCACAGTTCAAAAGCATCAATTCTTAGGCGCTCAGCTTTCTTCACAGTCCAATTCTCACATCCATACATGACCACTAGAAAAACCATAGCCTTGACTAGACGGACCTTTGTTGGCAAAAGCAGAGGGATGTCCAAAGAATTGAAGGAAGGCCAATGTGGCTGAACCACTCACCCTAAGACACGATGAGGCTGGTGAAAGACTTGAGGGCATTTTTTTTTTAATATTTAATTTTATCCTAAAGCAAGAAGGCTGAACATTCCTCTAGGACCCTAAATCTAAGTGCCAGAACCAGAGGAAGTAATAAATTACTACCATAACTTGCAAGAGCAGGGAAGCACACTCCAGAAACAGTTCATTGGAGCAGGTATACTCCAAGGATGATCATGAAGGACTAACAGGACAGATCAAGAGAATGAAACAGGGTTTCTAGACAGGAAGAAGAGAATACTCAAAGTCCAGAAGTTGAGAATGATTCTTTATAATTATAGGAAGTAGCTAAACCTATCTGTAAGGACTAACTCAATTTTTTCTCTCCCATAGAAAAGATTATTTCCACTTGCAAAATACCTCAATTTCAATTTTTTTATTGGCAGTAACATGTAAAATTAAATATTTTAAGACAAGATGAGTTTTAATTTTAATTGACAACTACACTGCAGAATAATTCTTATTGTTCAACTGCTAAAACCCCTTCATGCTAAAATTTTAGTAATTTACTCTAAAATAATTTTTTCAAGGAATTAGATATTTTCCTTAACTACATCCACATGATATGTGTATAAACACAACACAAAAACCCTAATTCCTGATTACCTGTGTAGGTTAGTGGACAACCTGAAGTGTTTACAAGCAATTGAAGTCATATTTGTCAAGTCAAAATTTTGTTCTAGATTACTTTTATTCAGAAAAATTATTCTCTTGGTTGGAATGCTTTGAGCTGAAAATGACATAACAAAGTAATTCTAAGTCATTTAATCAATAATTGGTGTACAGTTGTACACAGCAAGGCAGGTGGTTCCAGAATTGAAAGTCTATATGTACAGTGATCCTAGTAAGGATCTGGGTGCTCCCCATCTTTCTGCCTAACCAGTCCATCCTAAAGGAAATTAGTCCTGAGTTTTCATTGGAAGGACTGAGGTTGAAGTTGAAACTCCAATACTTTGGCCACCTGATGCAAAGAACTGACTCATGGGAAAAGACCCTGATGCTGGGAAAGATTGAAGACAGGAGGAGATGGGGACGACAGAGAATAAGATGGTTGGATGGCATCACCGACTTGATGGACATGAGTTTTAGTCCGGGAGTTGGTGATGGAAAGGGAGGCCTGTAGTGCTGCAGTCCGTGGGGTCACAAAGAGTCAGACACAACTGAGCGACTGAACTGAAGTGAACTGAACACACAATATGGCAAAGTTGTCACCCTCCTGGTTGTAGGGTGGTGATAGCAGCTCTGAGTGTCAAACACAGTCATATCAGTACCTATCCTAGGAGAGAAAGGCTTCTTTTATAGTCTCTCTTCATTGGAAAGGAATAGTCTCTCCAGAACTCTCTGGTGGCAGTCTTCACCTCAGGCCTCACTGGCTACATCTAGGTGGCAGGTACATGAATAAAGCAATCACTAGGAAAATGAATCGAATGAAAATGGTTTGCAAGACAAATTGTGATTTATGCCCCAAGGCATTATGAGTTGTACCTTTCCTGAGCAGAGAGGAAGGTGAATGCTGAAATAAACCTGGAGATCTCCTAGAAGGGAATAAAGAGGGGAAGGCAAGATAAGGTAAGACAAAGGGCAGAGAATGAATATTTCTGAAATCAGAGGGCCTGTTTTAAGAGAGGAAAGCATAGTCTAGGAAAACCACAGGAGGATGCTCGGGCTTGAAGGTCAAGAGGAGAGAGTGGGTACCAAAAGCAAAAGGAAGAGGTCCTACTGATAGCCCCACACACCCTGAAGTCTTTAAAAGCTAGCCTGAGGCAATCCCACTATTAAGGAACCAGAAAATCACCTTGACCTCATTCTTTTGTTGAAGTTTCCCATTGGCCAACCTTACCGGGAAGTCGGCAGGCAAACAGTTCGTTCACACAGCAGAGTCTCCTGTGGCAGAGTGAGAGAAATGGGGCAGAGTTGGTTTGCATGTGCAAATCTAGCACAATCAATACACTCACTGATTAAAATCATTTTCACTGTCATTTCAATACAAATTTAAAAAATACACATTTTCAAGCCAAAAAAAAAAAAGATTGCTACTTTTAATTCAGTAAAATAAAGAATTGTTCTTTTTCCCTTTCTCTTCATCTCAAAGCATTGACCATTTCCTTCAGGTAGTAACTTTTTTTTTCAGTCTGATCAGTTAGTAACATGTTAGTACCATTGACAGCGGTTAAGCACACAGATATAGGCTAAGAAAGGGGAACCCAGTACCTTCACTGTACATGTTGGATAGAAAACCTCCACAGAGTTGAGTTGTGGGAAATGCGTCAGGTTTCCCACAGTTGGGTGAAGGGACAGTTTGATTAAGCTATTCCAGAGAATTTATATTTTGAAATGGTTTTCAAAGCCCATTTAAAAAATTAAATAATTCTAACCTACACACACCAATATTCTCATTTTGCCTTCCTGGATTTTGTTCCAATTTCTTTACAAGATCCCCTAGCATTCTTTAGATTAGTTCAGATTTTTCTAGCCTCTGATTCCTACAGCATGAGGAGAGGGGTGGGGGGGAAGGCAGAAAGGTATGTATAAATCACAGAAAAAAAAAAAAAACAAGTAAAATTTGATGGTATTAATCTTCAGATTTTTAGTTTTGAACCTGAAAGAAAAGTGAAAGTCACTCAGTCATGTCCAGATCTTTGAGAACCCCACGGACTATACAGTCCATGGAATTCTCCAGGCCAGATTACTGGAGTGGGTAGCCTTTCCCTTACTTCTCCAGGGGATCTTCCCAGCCCAGGGATTGAACCCAGGTCTCCCTCATTGCAGGCAGATTCTTTACCAGCTGAGCCAAAAGGGAAGCCCAGGGATACCAAAGTGGGTAGCCTATCCCTTCTCCATTGGATCTTCCAGTCTCAGGAATTGAACGGGGGTTTCCTGCATTGCAGGCGGAATTTTTTTTAACCAACTGAGCTATCAGGGAAACCCCAGTTTCTAAGCTACACCCATCCAACTTTTCCTTCTGTCCTTTGCTGCTCTGATAATAGAACAACAAACCATCTGAGGTCTATTAACTATTGCACTTAGCTTTCAAGAGCCTCATTTTTTCTTGTTCCTGGCTGAACTACTAGAGCACATTCCAAATGCAGATATCAAGGTGCCTATACCACGCTTAATCAATTAACTCTCTATTTTAAAACATGATGGTTTCAAGTGAAAGATCCAGAAACTGAATAAAATAGTTACGCAGGCCCTGTTATATGGTACTAATTGATTTTTAGTACCTATTCTAAGCCAAAGAAATTTAAATGGGTTAATTTGGAAGAGCTGTTAGTAGCATTTAATCTTTTCATGCATGAAATGCATACTTTATCTAAGGCTAAAATTAAGAAATCCCTTTGAAATATTTGATATCAAGGAGAATAGAAAACCTGGACTTTATTTTAAGTAGCTAATTCCCTAATAGTTGAGTCTTGTTGCTAATAGAAAGGCAAGATAATTAGCTCACAAATATATGATCCACAAGAAAAAGTACTTTTATCTGTTCTATTCACTAATGTACTTTCAGTGCTAAAAACTGGCCCAATGTAAGTACTCAAGTAATATACGATGAATAATGAACAACCAGCTAAAGCAACAAAGGTCCATCTAGTCAAGGCTGTGGTTTTTCCAGTGGTCATGTATGGATGTGAGAGTTGGACTATAAAGAAAACTGAGCACAGAAGAACTGATGCTTTTGAACTGTGGTGTTGGAGAAGACTCTTGAGAGTCCCTTGGACTGCAAGGAGATCCAACTAGTCCATCCTAAAGGAGATCAGTCCTGGGTGTTCTTTGGAAGGACTGATGTTGAAGCTGAAACTCCAATACTTTGGCCACCTGATGCAGAGTTGACTCATCTGAAAAGACCCTGATGCTGGGAAAGATTGAGGGCAGGAGGAGAAGGGGACAACAGAGGATGAGATGGTTGGATGGCATCACTGACTCAACACACATGAGTTTGGGTAAACTCCAGGAGTTGGTGATGGACAGGGAGGCCTGGCATGCCACAGTTCATGGGGTTGCAAAGAGTCGAACACGACTGAGTGACTGAACTGAACTGAGCTAAAGTACCAAATTAAGACTACCAAACAACTTAGGTATCAAAAAATGTAATGTATTCTAGGTATTAAATACAAAATAATATCAATAACAACATTTGTTAATTATTACCATTTTTGAATATTCATTTTTTGCCAGCCCAAGTTGAGTGTTTTATTCATAATACCTCATTGAATGTGGCTTCCCTGGTAGCTCAGCTGGTAAAGAATCTGCCTGCAATGCAGGAGACCTGGGTTCAATCCCTGGGTTGGGAAGATCCCCTAGAGAAGGGAACAGCTACCCATTCCAGTATTCTGGCCTGGAGAATTCCATGGACTATCCATGGGGTCACCTGGAGAATTCTATGGATTATCCATGGGGTTCCAAAGAGTCAGCCATGACTGACTGAGTTTCACTTTCACTTCACTTTTCACTTTCACCTCATTGAATCCTCAAAATAGGCAGTAAGAATTCAATTCTTTAGATGAAAAAGTAGACTCAATGAGGCTTTTAGGGAACTTAGAATTTACATTCTGAATTGACTCTAAAGTCCAATCTCTTAAGCACAAAGCTATATCTACAGCTTTTATCACCAAAGTGTAACACCTCAAACCTGGAAACCACGATTTGGTTCTTGAACCAGAAAACCTCTCATGACTTGGGTTCAGGCCATTCTAAATTTAAATATCTGTGAGACCACTTTCCTCCAAATGACTATGAACAAATCATTTTATTTCCATGGGGCTCAGTGTTTTTTTTTTGTTTTGTTTTGTTTGGATCACTGTCTTTTATTTATTTATTTTATTTTATTATTATTTTTTTTTTTTTACTTTACAATACTGTATTGGTTTTGCCATACATTGACATGAATCTACCACAGGTGTACATGAGTTCCTAACCCTGAACCCCCCTCCCACAACCTTCCCCATATCATCTCTCTGGGTCACCCCAGTGCACCAGCCCCAAGCATCCTGTATCCTGTACCGATCATAGACTGGCAATTCGTTTCTTACATGATAGTATACATGTTTCAATGCCATTCTCCCAAATCATCCCACCCTTGCCCTCTCCCACAGAGTCCCAAAGACTGTTCTATACATCTGTATCTCCCTTGCTGTCTCACATACAGGGTTATCATTACCATCTTTCTAAATTCCATATATATGTGTTAGTATACTGTATTGGTGTTTTTCTTTCTGGCTTACTTCACTCTGTAAATAGGCTCCAGTTTCATCCATCTCATTAGAACAGATTCAAATGTATTCTTTTTAATGGCTGAGTAATACTTCATTGTGTATATGTACCACAGCTTTCTTATCCATTCATCTGCTGATGGACATCTAGGTTGTTTCCATGTCCTGGCTATTATAAACAGTGCTGTGATGAACATTGGGGTACACGTGTCTCTTTCAATTCTGGTTTCCTCAGTGTGTATGCCCAGCAGTGGGATTGCTGGGTCATAAGGCAGTTCTATTTCCAGTTTTTTAAGGAATCTCCACACTGTTCTCCATAGCGGCTGTACTAGTTTGCATTCCCACCAACAGTGTAAGAGGGTTCCCTTTTCTCCACACCCTCTCCAGCATTTATTGCTGGTAGACTTTTGGATCATAGCCATTCTGACTGGTGTGAAATGGTACCTCATTGTAGTCTTGATTTGCATTTCTCTGATAATGAGTGATGTTGAGCATCTTCTCATGTGTTTGTTAGCCATCCGTATGTCTTCTTTGGAGAAATGTCTATTTAGTTCTTTGGCCCATTTTTTGATTGGGTCATTTATTTTTCTGGAATTGAGCTGCATAAGTTGCTTGTATATTTTTGAGATTAGCTGTTTGTCAGTTGCTTCATTTGCTATTATTTTCTCCCATTCCGAAGGCTGTCTTTTCACCTTGCTTATAGTTTCTTTTGTTGTGCAGAAGCTTTTAATTTTAATTAGATCCCATTTGTTTATTTTTGCTTTTATTTCTGGTATTCTGGGAGGTGGCCCATAAAGGATCCTGCTGTGATTTATGTCTGAGAGTGTTTTGCCTATGTTCTCCTCTAGGAGTCTTATAGTTTCTGGTCTTACATTTAGATCTTTAATCCATTTTGAGTTTATTTTTGTGAATAGTGTTAGGAAGTGTTCTAGTTTCATTCTTTTACAAGTGGTTGACCAGTTTTCCCAGCACCACTTGTTAGAGATTGTCTTTAATCCATTGTATATTCTTGCTTCCTTTATCGAAGATAAGGTGTCCATAGGTGTGTGGATTTATCTCTGGGCTTTCTATTTTGTTCCATTAATCTATATTTCTGTCTTTGTGCCAGTACCATACTGTCTTGATGACTGTGGCTTTGTAGTAGAGTCTGAAGTCAGGCAGGTTGATTCCTCCAGTTCCATTCTTCTTTCTCAAGATTGCTTTGGTTATTCGAGGTTTTTTGTATTTCCATACAAATTGTGAAATTATTTGTTCTAGCTCTGTGAAAAATACCGCTGGTAGCTTGATAGGGATTGCATTGAATCTGTAGATTGCTTTGGGTAGTATACTCGTTTTCACTATATTGAGTCTTCCGATCCATGAACATGGTATATTGCTCCATCTATTTGTGTCTTCTTTGATTTCTTTCATCAGTGTTTTATACTTTGCTATATATAGGTCTTTGGTTTCTTAGGTAGATATGTGTGAAGTGTGTGTGTGTGTGAAGTCACTCAGTTGTGTCCAACTCTTTGTGACCCCATGGACTGTAGCCTACCAGGCTCCTCTGTCCATGGGATTCTCCAGGCAAGAATACTGAAGTGGATTGCCATTTCCTTCTCCAGGGGATCTTCCCAATCCAGGGACTGAACCCGGGTCTCCTGCATTGCAGGCAGATGCTTTATCTTCTGAGCCACCAGGGATATTCCCAAGTATTTTATTCTTTTCATTGCAATGGTGAATGGAATTGTTTCATTAATTTCTTTTTCTACTCTCTCATTGTTAGTGTATAGGAATGCAAGGGATTTCTGTGTGTTGATTTTATATCTTGCAACTTTACTATATTCATTGATTAGCTCTAATAATTTTCTGGTGGAGTCTTTAGGCTTTTCTATGTAGAGGATCATGTAATCTGCAAACACTGAGAGTTTTACTTCTTCTTTTCCAATTTGGATTCCTTTTATTTCTTTTTCTGCTCTGATTGCTGTGGCCAGAACTTCCAAAACTATGTTGAATAGTAGCAGTGAAAGTGGGCACCCTTGTCTTCTTCCTGACTTTAGGGGAAATGCTTTCAATTTTTCACCATTGAGGATAATGTTTGCTGTGGGTTTGTCATATATAGCTTTTATTATGTTGAGGTATGTTCCTTCTATTCCTTCTTTCTGGAGAGTTTTTATCATAAATGGATATTGAATTTTGTCAAAGGCTTTCTCTGCATCTATTGAGATAATCATATGGCTTTTATTTTTCAATTTGTTAATGTGGTGAATTACATTGATTGATTTGTGGATATTGAAGAATGTTTGCAATCCCTGGGATAAGGCCCACTTGGTCACGGTGTATGATCTTTTTAACTTGTTGCTGGATTCCGATTGCTAGAATTTTGTTAAGGATTTTTGCATCTATGTTCATCAGTGATATCGGCCTGTAGTTTTCCTTTCTTGTGGTATTTTTGTTAGGTGTTGGTATTAGGGTGATGGTGGCCTCATAGAATGAGTTTGGAAGTTTACCTTCCTCTGCAATTTTCTGGAACAGTTTGAATAGGATAGGTGTTAGTTCTTCTCTAAATTTTTGGTAGAATTCAGCTGTGAAGCTGTCTGGACCTGGGCTTTTGTTTGCTGGAAGATTTCTGATTACAGTTTCAATTTTCATGCTTGTGATGGGTCTGTAAAGATTTTCTATTTCTTCCTGATTCTGTTTTGGAAAGTTGTACTTTTCTAAGAATTTGTCCATTTCTTCCACGTTGTCCATTTTATTGACACATAATTGCTGATAGTAGTCTCTTACGGGCTTCCCTGGTGGCTCAGACGGTAAAGTGTCTGCATGCAATGCGGGAGACCTGGGTTCGATTCCTGGGTTGGGAAGATCCCCTGGAGAAGGAAATGGCAATCCACTCCAGCACTCTTGCCTGGAAAATCCCATAGACAGAGGAGCCTGACAGGCTACAGTCCAGGGGGTCGCAAAGAGTCGGACACGACTGAGAGTCTCTTATGATCCTTTGTATTTCTGTGTTGTCTGTTGTGATCTCTCCATTTTCATTTCTAATTTTATTGATTTGATTTTTCTCCCTTTGTTTCTTGATGAGTCTGGCTAATGGTTTGTCAATTTTATTTATCCTTTCAAAGAACCAGCTTTTGGCTTTGTTGATTTTTGCTATGTTCTCTTTTGTTTCTTTTGAATTTATTTCTGCCCTAATTTCAAGAATTTCTTTCCTTCTACTAACTCTGGGGTTCTCCATTTCTTCCTTTTCTAATTGCTTTAGGTGTAGCGTTAGGTTATTTATTTGACTTTTTTCTTGTTTCTTGAGGTATGCCTGTATTATCTGCAAGGTGTATTCAATTATCCTACCACATGAACACTTTATTAGAACTAGAGGGAATATTCTCCCAAAGCTTTCCTAGTGTATAATCAGTGCTTACTTTTGTGATTTTTCTTACTCTAACACACAAAGCACAATGAAGTAGATGAGTTAAATTATTATACTGTGAAACAAATGTGTAGGAAAGTAATCTAAGTAATTTCAACAGTAGAAACACTTGTCACACCTGTTTTGTTCCTTTTTTGGGTGGTGATAGAAAAGATATTTCACTTCCAGGATCCTAGGATGAACCCTCCATTTCACTTTGGCAACATAGAAAGCTATTTCTATTAAATCTTCAGGCCTACTGTCAGGGAATACTAGCCACTGTTGATGACTAATCAAGGAAACACAAGAGGTCAGACTGACATTAAAATAAAATCATTCTTGTTTCATGTATTTATGGCTTTATTTTCAGAGCCCAAGGAGAACACAGAAAAGTAGAGAACATTGCCTGTAATTACTTTTTACTAACTCCTAATTACTAGCTGTTTTTGTTTATTAAACTTTGTGTTTCCTTCATTAGATCAGACAAGTATTGCTTAATATTTCAAAATTAAAGGTGAGCTTAAGGCATCCTCTGAGACCCATCCTCCCTGCTCTATTTTACTGAAGGGTATTTTTAATTACTTAAGCCTTACATTATTTTTCTGAGATTTATTACATACCAAAGTAGATCTTAAAATGAATATAATATCTAAGCAAATGTTTGCCTGAGTTCCTCATTTCCTTGAGGGCTTTCACCTTGGGAGAACAAACCATAATAAGAATATATATTTTTAAAAAGGAAGATCAAAAGGAAGGGAAAATAAAATTAGCATTTATTTTGTGGATTTTAGGAATTATTAGCTTCTTGCAGATATCTGATAGACAGCAGACAAAAAAAAAGTGAGGTCTTATAAGGATGGTTAAAAAATGAAGTACTAATGAGGGGAGGAGAAGGTATCAGGTGATAAGAACTGTCAGGTGACAATTGATGTGTTTGGATATGAACCAAACTGGTGTAAAGCAGGATTTCAGTAAGACAAAGGAGGATGTTCTGGATTTAACTAAGAGAACAGTGTAGTTCTGAGAACAATTTCAGAGAAGTTGGACTAACACAGTGTTTCTCAGCTGTGGCTGCCTCTCCAGTCATGCAAATCAGAATCTATGAGGGTGGGCTCTAGGCATCCAGACTGTTTTAAGTTCTTGATGATTCCCACAACTAGCCAAGTCTGAGAGCCCCTGGGCTAAGCAGGGAGACTGAGCATGTGATTCCTCCCATCACTTTGAATTACACAAAACTTTTAGTAGGCAACGTCATTCTTTTCCAAAGAGGAGTAATAGGCGCAGCACATTTTCCTGTATGAATTCACTGCCTGAGCTTCCTGACAGCTGGTGACAGTGCCATGTGCTATCAATGAATTGCAGCTCAGGCCTGAGTGACAGACTTAGAAACAAGAGCCTGTTGCATCTCTACACTCCCCTATAGCTAGTGAACATCTAGATCTCTGCAGCAGCTGTAGGTAGAGCCTGTCCTCTTCCCAGCTGCCCAAGGAAACACTTGCCACCCCAAGCAGCTGTCCCAAGACATGAATTAATTAACCTCTGCTAAGATCATAACAGCTGCTGATATCAGCTGCCACCAGCGTGCAGTGAAGGGAGGAGCAGGGGAGTGCATCTATAGCACGCCACTTGGGAGACCCCAAGATCACTCCCAGAATTAATACTGGTGGATGGAACACAAAAGGGTTCATGTTTGTGAAACAACTGCAAATATGTATCTGCACATGAAGATTAAGGAGGATACACTTTGACAAGAAGACATCCACAATGTTCCATTTACTTGGAAACAAATATCCAGCATTTTTTTAAAAAAATTGTATTGAAATACTATATTTTGATCTACAGGCCTAGCTTATTGTTTTCTTAACCACTGTTCCTTCTTTAAAAAATACAATGTAGGCATTAATGAATTTTCTTCTCTGTGCTTGTCAGGTTTTATAAACACCTAAGGGCTTTTTTTAAACTACTTTACATGAATGCATTTTTCCTTCATTTCAAACAGTAGCAGTTTAAATATTTTTAAAATGCTTTTTTAGTGAATTGAAGTACATTTAAAGGTGTTTACAACTTCTGGGGTTTCAGACACATATTCCAATCTCTCTGGCACCTGGAGGAGAATGTTGCTAAGCTGTGGGAGGGAGTAAGCTTCACAATCCAGAAGGCACCATGTCCTATGCTTATTTTAGCACTTAGCTTTTATCTTTTGCCCTCATGATCACATCCTTATGTTCTTACTCTTAGGTTTTTATATTTTTAATGTCTTATCACCTGGAGTTTATCACATTTTTACCTTAATATCTTTTTAGTTCAAGGCATGGTAGGTTAACCAAAGACCTGTAGTAAAAACCATAAACAAAGGATAGTTTTGAAGTAATCCCACAATAATTTCATGTACTTTATGGTTCAAGGTCTATAGATTTAAAATGACACTGATTGAATCTTTTCTATCCGAAAGCCTTATTTGCAAATATAGTATTTTATTTCTACCAACAATGTCTTTTTGAGATCATTTTCTCCCTCTCGGGGTAAAACATTTTTGATACACTTTTTATGAGATTGTCCAGGAGAGAACACATACATACAATCTTTGGAGAAGAGAAAGATTTAGGAGGAAACTAGAGAATTGATGCTTTTGAACTGTGGTGTTAGAGAAGACTCTCAAGAGTCCCTTGGACTGCAAAGAGATCCAACCAGTTCATTCTAAAGGAGATCAGTCCTGGGTGTTCATTGGAAGAACTGATGCTGAAGCTGAAACTCCAATACTTTGGCCACCTCATGCGAAGAGTTGACTCGTTGGAAAAGACCCTGATGCTGGGAGGGATTGGGGGCAAGAGGAGAAGGGGATGACAGAGGATGAGATGGTTGGATGGTATCACCAATACAATGGATATGGGTTTGGGTGGACTCCAGGAGTTGGTGATGGACAAGGAGGCCTGGTGTACTGCAGTTCATGGGGTCGCAAAAAGTCAGACATGACTGAGCGACTGAACTGAACTGAGAGAATTAGAGAAAGTTCAAAGAAACATTATGTAGGTAGGCAAAAGGTAGAGATTAGAACTCACACGGAACAAGGGAGGAATAAGGAATATATCAGTCAGAACAATGTCAGAACAAATTGCAGAACTCAACTCAAAATGGTATAAGCAAAATAAATATTAATACCTGTTAAGTAGCCACTTTCAGTTGAATCCATGTTTTTCAAAAATGTCATTAGGAATCTGCTTCTCTTTCTTTTTCATCTCCATTTTCCTTTGTAGACCTTCATTCCTGGTCAAGATTGCTTAAGTGTTGATAGAGCACAAGAAAATCCATGCTTTCAGAGTACCAGCTTGGCAATCACAGAAGAAAGAGAGCACCTCTTTCAAATGTATCCAGTGTATAAGCTGTATTTCACTAAATCAAATAAGTTCAAATGCTCTCCTCTAAGCTGAAACATGGCCAGGGAATATAACAATACACCCAGGTGATTGATGACTACTCGATCTGAGAAGAGTACACTTGTTCCTATCTGAATCCAAAAGACTGAAAGTAGAAAGTCTGAAAGAAAGAAGTCTTTCTACTGAAATTAGAAAATAGAAAGTCTCAGACACACATGCATGAAAATATGCTCACTTGCATGCATACAGGAACACACACACATATTCCTATATCATTCAGAAACTCAGATGGCATCTTCAAAATAATGCAAGGAAGGTTTGACAAAGAATATTAACTAAATAAAGATATGGGCATGGTATAGAAAAGAAAATTTAAAAAAAAACACAGGAAGTAGGAACAAGGGGAGACAACAGTAACAGGATCTGGGAGAGGAGAAGCTTTCAGAGAAGACTTCTTTGAGAGAAGCAGGAGCCTTTGGTCAAGAACGGAGCCAGCAGAAGAATACTTGTCAGGGAAGAAGTCAGAAAAACACATACCCCAGCTCTAGTCTCCTCTCTCTCTCTCTGATCTCTGCCAGAGATCTACTGGCCAAAGTGAGCTGGTAGCCAGATGGTGCCCAAGGAGCTCCTAGGACATGGCAAAAGATACTGTTCTGGAAGATCTAGAAGATATTCAGCATATACAACCCCTACAGAAAGATAAATCATGATAGTTTTCAGTTGTAAATATGACAGAATAAATCCCATTACAGTAAATGGCATCAAAATAAAGGTATCTGTATAATTTAAAGAAAATCTTCTCAAATCCATATTACCTCTAGTCCCAACATTTATCTCTACTTCTCTTCATAGCTAAGTGTCTTAAAGGAATAGTTAACATAGCCTGCTTCTACTCCCTCATATCCATTCACCACATGCTTGCAATTTGGCTTTCATCCCCAACACTCTGCAACAGTGATTTTCCAGAGATAGTTCCCAGACCAGCAGCATCAGTAACAGCTGGGAACTGGTTAGAGATACAGATTCAATTGGCCTTACCCAAGACCTGCTGAATCAAAAACTAAGAAATTAGGGCTTAGCAATCTGTGTTTTAGCAAGTCTTCTAGGTGATTCTGAACCATAGTAGAGTTTGAGAATCACTGCGCTACAGAAATAGAAACTAAGGTTTCCAATTAAAAGATGCTTACTCCTTTGAAGAAAAGTTATGACCAACCTAGATAGCATGTTGAAAAGCAGAGACATTACTTTGCCAACAAAGGTCTGTCTAGTCAAGGCTATGGTTTTTCCAGTGGTCATGTATGGATGTGAGAGTTGGACTGTGAAGAAAGCTGAGTGCCGAAAAATTGATGCTTTTGAACTGTGGTGTTGGAGAAGACTCTTGGGCGTCACTTGGACTGCAAGGAGATCCAACCAGCCCATTCTAAAGGAGATCAGCCCTGGGATTTCTTTGGAAGGAATGATGCTAAAGCTGAAACTCCAGTACTTTGGCCACCTCATACGAAGAGCTAACTCATTGGAAAAGACTCTGATGCTGGGAGGGATTGGGGGCAGGAGGAGAAGGGGACGACCGAGGATGAGACAGCTGGATGGCATCACTGACTCGATGGACATGAGTCTGAGTGAACTCCGGGAGTTGGTGATCGACAGGGAGGCCTGGCGTGCTGCAATTCATGGGGTTGCAAAGTCTTAGCGGACACAACTGACTGAACTGAACTGAACTGAACTGAACTGAAGGTTACCAATGAAATTCACCATTCTAGATTCTGTGAACACTCTTCTGTCCTCATCTTTCTTGACCTTGACATTTTTGTATTCCATTCGACATTTGTGATATTTTCTGCAAAGGGAATCAGCTTCTCTGTCCTCCCATACTCCTGTCTCAGGTCATAAAGCAAGAATAATCAATCCTTTTGAAAATATTAGGAAGGAAACTGCAGCCTGTGTCTCTACTCACCATATCCCAAGTCTCCCCAATACTGGTGGGCACCTGACTGATAACAAGCAAAATTAGTGAAGTAAAAAAAAAAAAAAAAAAAAAAACTGTTCTCATGTTCTATCCTTTATTTGTCTTCAACTGGGCTGCTTGTAAGTTTTACTGTATGTCCCTCCTTTTTCCTGCTTCTTCTATGCACAAAATTGAGCAGGGCTGTGTGGGGAGGTGAAAACCTGCAGTCTTCTAGCTATTTTGCCTGCTACTAGGAAGAATAGACTCATTCAAGTAGGAAATAAGAAGAGGTCCATCTTGGCTTCAAATCTAAGCCAAATTTTCTAAGCTAGTTTCATCAACAAATAATGCAAATGTCTTTATCTGGCTCTTACATATATTTTTCAATTCAGAATCCATGAAACCAGGTGAGAAGTTTGGCTAAGTATCATCCTAAATCTTCAACACAAGATGTATTGGGTGAAAAACTGAGAACTGATACAGGACCAACAATTTTGGATCAAAATATGACATGGACAGATTGAACACTCTCATGTGGCCAAAATGAACATCTTTAACAAATGGTGGCTTCTTGGTTCTTTGAAGTCAGCAGAAGCCATATGTGGCTGGAGTCTATTTGAGTGTGGCTAGTGTTAACAGGCTTCAGCTATGTGGCTAGACTTTAGTATAAGTGAGCAAGCAACCAATTTGAGGTTCAAACAACACTTTAACTGGTGGGCTTGAGCTGAGAACTACACTTAGGCTTAAGCAGAAAAGATTCATTTTAGCAGTTATGATGGCATTTCAGAGACTTCAAACAGAACAAGCAGAATTCTGGTTATGAGTGCAAATGAAGTGTTCTTTCCTGAGATCAGGAGATACTCTGGAATTTAAACTGGAGATGCATCATTGCTTCTCCTGAGACTGTGTCTCACACAGAGTGAGTAAGAACCAGAATAGCCTCTGAAATGGGTAGACTTTCATGCACGTACTCAGCCTGGAATATAAAGTACAGGGCTGGAGTAAATTTCTCAATCTGTAGAAGTTGAGATTTTGAGAGTCTTGAACATTGGTAGAAGAAACCTAAATCTGTTTTCTCTCATCTCTATCCTGCTTCTTAGCTCTGCTAAATGAACCATAATGGGGGAAAAACTCTAGTCCTGCTAAAGATGAATTTAAGTGGTGGAGATGGGGCCACTGGAATCGTAAACATTGTTTCAAAACAAGGGAATTAAAACTGAACAACAGAAAAGTTTTTGGGGCTTCCCAGGTGGCGCTAGTGGTAAAGAACCCGCCTCCCAATGAGAGGTAGGTTGGATCCCTGGGCTGGGAAGATCCCCTGGAGGTAGAAATGGCAACCCACACTGTATCTTTACCTGGAAAATCCCATGGACAGAGGAGTTTGGCAGGCTATCCTCCATGGGGTCGCAAAGAGTCAGACACAACTAAAGTGACAGCGCTAGCAATAGAAATTTTATTTTGAAGGAGCATGTAGCATCTGTTATAGGATTTCCTTGGACTTTTTGCTTAAAGTTATGAAAGCTTTGGACTTGCAGAAGTAGAAACTATTGATAACCAATTGACTGACCATGGAAAAGTTAAACCAAAAATATTTATACCATTTCCACCACTTTTCCCTTCTTCTCCAGATACCACTAAGTGTATGATTCTTGGCTGACTTCTGCAGTGAGAGTCTGGATGGTATTTTATTCTAAACGCTGGTGGTATTATATTCCTAGATTGCTGCCATGGGCCTGCAGATTTATTCTTTCTCAATCATATGAGTAAGGAAGTAGTATTACAATGACCCAGTGTGTCCTATTGGTTCTCAGGTTGCTTTAAAGGAAGCAGTGAAAACCACCACAGGTTACAACTGAAGGAACCCTCACTGACTTAAAACCCCACCTCAGATGAAAAAAATCAGCAAAATAAAACATGAGAAGTATATTGAAAGTGAAAGCCACTCAGTCATGTCCAACTCTTTGCAACCCCATGGACTATACAATCCACGGAATTCTCCAGGCCAGAATACTGGGATGGGTAGCTGTTCCCTTCTCCAGGGGATCTTCCCAACGTAGGGATTGAACCCAGGTCTCCAGCATTGCAGGCGGATTCTTTACCAGCTGAGCCAAATAAAACATAATGGAGAGATAAATTTTGGATTTTAATTCTTTGGGAATTAAACTTAGAAGCAAATTTATTCTGGGCTTTCATTTTTCCTCAGAAATTTAATAATTAGAGGGTGTTCTGACTGTGTTAAATTTGGGCCATGTTTCTACTGCTGTCATTGTGTTATCTGAAACATTCTTATATTGTAATTTGACTGAATATGTAACTCCTGGTGAATTATATAAATGAATACAATTTGAGATGGAGAAGAGAATAGGATAATTCAGCATAGTAGATAGATTATTGAATGCAATCTTTACCCATTTCAGATGATTCTGGGGCAAAATCTGAGTTGTCCACCATGGTTCAAAGAGGACAGCAAGGAGTGGTGAATGGTGACAGAAGCAAGTTCACAAAGATGGGCGCAAGACTGACCTTAAACACTGCTATTCTCTCCTGCATCCTAAATTTCTTAAAGGTTTGATTGTCAAGCCAAGTATCAAGAGAGGGAAAGCTGTGGAATGTAAGAAAATCATTCTCTGATACTGATTATATTCCAGTTTTAACCCCTAACATGGGAACTCCCACACTCTCCAATCTCTTCATTCACTCAGTGCAGTTCAGTCGCTCAGTCGTGTCTGACTCTTTGCGACCCCATGAATCGCAGCATGCCAGGCCTCCCTGCCCATCACCAACTCCCAGAGTTTACCCAAACTCATGTCCATCGAGTTGGTGATGCCATCCAGCCATCTCATCCTCTGTCATCCCTTCTCCTCCTGCCCCCAATCCCTCCCAGCATCAGTCTTTTCCAATGCATCAACTCTTCACATGAGGTGGCCAAAATACTGGAGTTTCAGCTTCACTATCAGTCCATCCAATGAAAACCCAGGACTGATCTTCTTTAGAATGGACTGGTTGGATTTCCTTGCAGTCCAAGGGACTCTCAAGAGTCTTCTCCAACACCACAGTTCAAAAGCATCAATTCTTTGGCACTCAGCTTTCTTCACAGTCCAACTTTCACATTCATACATGACCACTGGAAAAATCATAGCTTTGATTAGAAGGACCTTTGTTGGCAAAGTAATGTCTCTGCTTTTGAGTATGCTATCTAGGTTTGTCATAACCTTCCTTCCAAGGAGTAAGTGTCTTTTAATTTCATGGCAGCAGTCACCATCTGCAGTGATTTTGGAGCCCCCCAAAATAAAGTCTGACATTGTTTCCACTGTTTCCCCATCTATTTCACACGATGTGATGGGACCAGATGCCATGATCTTCGTTTTCTGAATGTTGAGCTTTAAGCCAACTTTTTCACTCTCCTCTTTCACTTTCATCAAGAGGCTTTTTAGTTCCTCTTCACTTTCTGCCATAAGGGTGGTGTCACTTGAATATCTGAGGTTATTGATATTTCTCCCGGAAATCTTGATTCCAGCTTGTGCTTCTTCCAGTCCAGCATTTCTCATGATGTACTCTGCATATAAATTAAATAAGCAAGGTGACAATATACAGCCTTGACGTACTCCTTTTCCTATTTGAAACCAGTCCGTTGTTCCATGTCCAGTTCTAACTGTTGCCTCCTGACCTGCATACAGATTTCTCAAGAGGCAGGTCAGGTGGTCTGGTATTCCCATCTCTTTCAGAATTTTCCACAGTTTATTGCGGTCCACACAGTCAAAGGCTTTGGCATAGTCAATAAAGTAGAAATAGATGTTTTTCTGGAACCCTCTTGCTTTTTCAATGATCCAGCAGATGTTGGCAATTTGATCTCTGGTTCCTCTGCCTTTTCTAAAACCAGCTTGAACATCTGGAAGTTCACGGTTCACGTGTTGCTAAGCCTGGCTTGAAGAATTTTGAGCACTGCTCCCAACTAAAAGAGTGAAAAATATGGGTGAGAGTCTACCTTCTGTTGGGGAAAGTTAACATTAAAGTCTTTTTGTAAATTCTCTTTTTTATAAAATACCATCTTCCCATAGCTATTGTGATGCCATTCTCTTCAAACATTCCTCCCATCTCTCTGTCTCCTCTTTCTAATTGTCTTTCGCCAGCACCCTCCTTCACATCCCTTCAGTGTGTTCTCCAGTGCATCATCTTTGGTGTTTTCAGAGTGATCTTTCTAAAATGCAAGTAGAGACATGTCACTCCAGCACTTAAAATTTTTCAATGAATTCCTTTAACTTTCAGAGTTAAAAAAAAAACTACTTAGTTTGGTCTGTGAAACTCTTCATAATCTAGTTCCTGGTCAGCTCAGTTCAGTCACTCAGTCATGTCCAACTCTTTGTGACCCATGGACTGCAGCCCACCAGGCTTTCCTGTCCATCACCAACTCCATAAATAAATGAGTGGAGACATGATCAAATTTACAGATTTGAAATAACACTTTGATAGCAATGTAGATGAATTATAATGGGCACCCTATAAACATTGGTGAGTGAAAGTGAAGGTGTGAGAATATGAACCCTGACTGAAGGATGTGTTGAGGAAAGTGAAGAAGACAGACTCAGAGATAATATGTTGGTCAATCAGCAGGAAAGATGAGTAATTAAAGTAGGAGGTTGGAGGGGAGATGACAGCCAGATGTTTTTCTTTAGTTGGTAGTATTATTTTTCAAGAGGATCACAAGGAAGAACAATTTTAAGAGTTCACACTTCAATTTTAGTAATATTAGTTGCACATTTCCAACCACAGCCCAATATGAATTCTTTGTTCAATCCTTTTGAAATAGCTTACTAGAACGTCAGGGGATGCTAGTGGTAAAGAACCACGTGTCAGTGCAGGAGACTAAGAGACAGGGGTTGGATCCCTGGGCCAGGAAGATGCCCTGACCTGACATGAGGAGGCCATGAGAACCCACTCCAGTATTCTTGCCAGAAGAATCCCATGGACAGAGGAGCCTGGCGGGCTATGGTCCATGGTGGGGAGGGGTGGGTTGCAAAGAGTCAGATATAACTGAAGCACCTTAGCATGCACACACGTAATTTTTATACTTTCTGTGTATTTCACACCTGTTCTGCCTTCCATGTACTGTGCCTCTTTTGTTCCTGACACTTTCATTCTTTGAAAATCATTTTAAGCCTCCTCTGTTGTAGGACACATGCCATGAGTCCTCTTTCAATTCATAGTTTAATTATAACCATGATTTTGTGGACCCATCCATCCATTAATCTATTCAATATGAGTATCTACTTAACAATTATTAATAATTTGTTAAATAATAAAATGTATTAAATACTTATGTGCCATGTGCTGTCTCTGCTCTGTGCCCCTACTTCTAATATTTAACACCTTGCACTGTAGTACTTGATTTATAATATATCCACTCTATTCATTTTAACACTTTGAATGTAAGCATGCTGCTTTAGCTGGCTTAATCTTCCAAGAACCTAGCCAATTATTAAGCACAGAAGTTGCTGAGAAAATGAATGTGAAGGGATAAATGTAAGAAACTGATTGGTAGGTATAGGTGTCAAGTTCTAGGCAATGGTCCCTTTGAAAATCTGATCACTGTAAATTCTGCTCTGAGGAAAACATCACATAATGCCACATGTCCAAAATCAAATTTTGCATCAAGCTGAATGAAACAGGCATTAATGGGACAGAAAAGCTAACAAGGATTGAAAGAGAGAAGAGAAGCAGTTGCAACAGAGCATCTCTCAAGTCAAATTTGCAAGTGCTGACAAGTAACTGGAGTCCTTTTATGTATCATTAAGACTGAATTTCCCTGAGCCAGAGTTGGCTTCATAAAGGAGTAAAACTCAGTGAAATATTGTTTGTATTATTATTCATAGGCCTTATGGAATTGTAAATGCATCATCCATTATCTCAAAATATATTACAACCTTATAACCATGATTCTATAACTTTCTGTATTAAATATTGCTATGTCTTAAAAATTCTTACAGGAGTACAGTTTTGAAATCAAGCTATAATCCCCTCCCTGATTTTCTAGATATAAACAAACAGATTACATAATTACCATTCAATTTTATTGCTACACTTAATAATTTGCCCAAGTTTGTTCAATAAAGATAAAAATCTGTTTATTAATGGCTCATTAATTTGTTTGCACTTTAAATTTTCTCTTTTAATAGATATATACTCAACTGTCAGCATTCATTCATAAAAATATTCTAAATCTGTCTTGTTTGTTCTTATATATAGCTATTAAAGAAAAGATTAAGCATGCTGTGTTTGAGGGCAGAGTGGCAAACATATACAGTATTACAATACAGAAGTAGTAATATTTCACTTTAATTATGTTTCAATTAGATGTGTAAGTCAATAAAAATGCACAAATGTGTTAAAAGGCCATAGCATTTTCACTGGCCTACCTCCTGCTCAAAGAGATTTAAAGAATTAAAGATAAATGACAGAAACTTTATAGAATATGATTAGTTGATTATGAGAAGTCAAAAAAAGGTTTCAGGGTGGGAGAAGAATGGATTGGGAGTTCAGATTAGCAGATGCAAACTATTGTACATAGAATGGATAAACAGCAAGGTAGCTTGTATGGCAAGGAAACTGTAATCAATATCCTGTAATAAGCCATAATAGAAAAGAATATGAAAAACAATATATGTGCATAACTGAACCACACTGCTATACAGCAGAAATAAACACAACACCATAAATCAACTATAATAAATTATTTTAAAAGAAGGATTTCTAGCCTGATTGACTAGTCACATAGAGTAACTATAGATAAACAGGAAAATCAAAATGAGGAAGAAGAAAATTTATTAGAAATTAATGAGTTTGGCTTAAAGGTCCTGAATCAAATGTTTCAGTAGAATATCAAAATGACAATAAACATTTATACACCACTTTTCTTCCATACACACAACAAAGAGGTGACCCCTTTTACTTGATGGTAAAAGGGATGCCAAGATGTTTCTCCTTTCCCAAAACACTGCACCCCCAATAAGCACACTGGCCACAGGGAGAGGTTTTCTTCCATTGAGGCCTCCCAATGACTGTCCACTTCAAAAAGCAAGAGTTCTTTTTATTGCCAAAACGCACCCTCTATCAACCTCCAGACAAGAACTATCTTGCTTTAAGGAAGAAGTGTATTACTCAGCATAGGCTAGGCTGATGTAGTAACTCCCAAATCTATATGAATTAATTAAAGTTTATCTCTCCCTCACAGTCTTTTGTCACTTGTGTGACTCCCTAGGGCAAGTGTCCACTCTGCAGTCACTCAGAAATCCCAGCAGCTTTGATCTTATGATACCACTGTTTCAATATGTGGTCTGCATGCTCACCACTGGGGAAATGAAAAGAAGCCGACAGGTTGCACAATGCTTTACTGTATGAATCTGGCCAACCTGAAAATAGTTTTCCCAGAAGTGCCTTCCCCTTTAAGTTTCCCAATTAGAAGTGGCCAACATTAAGAACAGTCCAAAATTTGGAAGACAGAAGTGAAATAGTAGTGGTTATACTCTGAAAGTCATCATGGGCCAAAGGCAGTGAGAGACAGATGTAGAGCTATCAGCGGATTCCACCTTGTCTTTACTCTTTCCACAATGACAAACGCAGTGGTGCAGAAGATTTCAGCTTCTTCTGACTATCACCAGGCTCTCTCATCAACAGTAATTTCCATCTCCCCACCAGCCACAGAGGCAATAGCCCTCTGGAGATTTCCTTAGCTGTTTTTCTTCCCAGTCCCACGCTGGCAGGTAGACACATCCGATTCACAAATTCCCTGACAAGCACCAATTTATCCACCTGTGTCAGTGCTTCAGCAGTCCTACTTTATGGTTTTCCAATGACCTGCAAATTGCCGCTTTACATGCTTATTTTTCCTTCTCCTACAATTTTGTAAATTCTTGTCCAACAATAAAACCCTTGATCCACAATACTCATAGTGGTTCTACTCTCCTGACTTATTTACTGCTACACTGACCTGCTACCAAGGCAGTTCCAGGGGAACAGAAATTTAAGGATGAAAAAAAGAGTTCACTGACTAAAGAGTAATACAGGCATTAATGATCCTCTTGCCAGCGGTAAAGGCAAGTCTGATGTTCTGCAACATACAAGGGCAAAAATGTCACTTAAATTGTTTCCTATACCCAGATAGAAGGCGGGGCTTTAGGTGATCATGTGTTTGCTCTTATAAGAAATTTTAATATAAATAAAAGTATAACAGATTGGCTGTTTGTTCTAAGTACACTGGAAAACATGAATTTGATGGACTCAGGATGTTAAATTCCCACCTCAATGATGGTTAAAGAAACAAAGCTTCTCTGCCTGCTCCAAAAAGTTACCCATATTTCTTTAGTTGCATATCAAGATTTCTGAGAACAAAGCTTGAAGGCCAATGCCCTGCTTGGCTGAATAACAAGCCCAATTCCCAACCTCATAGTGAAAGGTAGTAAGAAAGAACAGGGCCCTAAAACCTATTTTGGGCAGATTCCAGTAAAGTATAGAACCCTGACTCGCTAGAGCAGCCTTGCCCAAGTATGGAGATGGCCTCCTCTGAGGTAGCAATCTTGAAGGGATCTACCTGATCAATACCAGCTCCACTAACTCGCCTTGCTTCTAGACTTACAACCAGACTTAAGTCTTGGCAAGTCCCAAGTGGTCAGGTTCAAAATAAATACCATACTCCCAAAATATTTGCAAGGCTTTTTTCACTTGTACAACAATGGCTCGAAAGAGTGTTAAATTGTGGTAGACAGAACATTACGTTGATTGTGCTGAATTTGTTGACATGATAAGTGTTAATTGGGACTCATAGCTGCTATTGTAATAGGCAGCAGAGCCAAAATAGTAGTTAAAATTATTTGATCAACAGTGATCCTTAGTATTTGACAGTTTATCACAGTGTACCTAGGAGGGGGAACTAAACTCTTATTTAATTTGTGGAGGCAGAAATTACCTTGAAACAGAAGAAATGCATAACTTGAATCATTAAAATAGTCAAAATTCCTTAGCCAATTTCAAGACTTGAACCAGTTCAAGCCAATACTCAGAGCCGTGTGGATGAAAGGAAGCCTGAGTCCCTTGAGGAAGGACCATAATCATTACCAAATAATATATTATAAATATTCTTCTTATCATTTCCTAAGGGACATGTGGCATTTTACCAGGGTGACCATGCATTGGAGAGAAAAACATTACCCAATTTTAAGGGAATTATTGGACACTGGCTCTGGATTGAGATAATTTTTGAAAAACAAAATTACCACTGTGGACCGCTAGATAGTTCAGGCTTTTAAGTAGTTAGGTAACTAATGACGTGTTGACATGGTCTAGCTCATAATAATCCCAGTGTGTCCCCAAAATCAACTCATGGTTCTTTCCCCACTTTTAGAGAGCATTATTGGAAAAGACAAGATAAGCAGCCTGTAGAAACTCCACATCAGTTTCTTGACTAATGGAGTAAAGGCTAGTAGAGTATAGTGAGGAAGACCAACTAGAAACCTCCAGAACCACTTCTACACACCAAAACAATATAGCAAAGGCAGTGCTTCATTCCTGGAGATATTACAGTTCTAAGTACCAATATCAATTACTTGAAAGATACAGATGTGGTGATTTCTACCACATTTCTATTCAATTTGCCTGTTTTTCCTGTGCAAAGGACAGATGGATCTTAAGATATTGACAGTGGATTACTGTAAACTTCAGCAGGTGGCAACTTCTATTACAGCTGCAGTTCCAGATGTGATTTCTTTACTAAAGTAAATTAACATGTTTCCTGGTATATTACTACTAAGTATATGGATACCTTGATTTTTAGTCAAGGGCTAATAATTTGTTTGCTGGATGGTCAGGGACTTGGGAAGGAACATGACTGGATTTGCTGAAGAGGAGTTCTAGGGAAGTGTATGAGTGGATCTCTGAAAATAAGAACAGAATATGAAGATATTTGCATCCTATATCAATGCCCACCAAATAGTAACACCAGCAGAAGAGGTTTCAATAATCAGGTGGAAAAGATTGCTCACTCTATAGATGCCAGTCAGCCTCTCTTGACTTTGCTCCAACAGCTGAACTATCAAGTGGCTATAGTAGTAAGGGGAAAGTTACTTATGATCTGAGCAACATGGGCTTCCATTCTATCAACTGCTGAGTACTCAACCTGAGAACAACAGATTAACACTGAGTTCCAACATTGTACAAGATTTCCCAGGGAAACCAGACATCTTGAGGCAGGTTGATTACTTTTTGAGTCATTTCCTTCGTGAAAGGGACATCAAATTTTTCTCACTTGGGAAGACACTTATTTTGGATACAGATTTGCAATCCTCCCACAAGTCTTTAACCAAAACTACCAACAGTAAACTTATAGAATGCCTTATCTACCAGCATTGTGTTCCATACTGCATTGCCTCTGTTCCAGGAACATATTTTACAGTAAGAGCAGCAATGGGCTTTTGCTCAGTGAATTCACCAATCTCACCATATTTCCCAGAAGCAATGAAATGGTCTTTCAAAGACTCTGATACGGTGACAACTAGATGAGCACTTTTGGGAGTTGAGGTAATGTCCCTAAGCATTTAGTACATGCTCTGAATCAATGCCCAATATATGATTTGGGGTTTTTCTTCTCCACAGCCAAGCTTCATTGGTTAGAGAAACAAGGAATAGAATATGGAATCGCTCTTGCCCCTATTACTCCTAATGATCTGTTGGCAAATTTTGGCTTCCTGTCTCCACTAATTTAGGATCTACTATTATAGAGATCTTTGCTGCAGAGGAAGGGATGCTTCTAATGGGGGAACACAACCATAGTTCCCAAACACTGAAGTTGAAACTGCCACCTGGTCACTTCTCATAGCAATGACTCAGATGTCAGAGAAGGAACTAATTGTGGTGAAAAAAATAACCAATGACTACCAAGGGAAATTGTGTGATCAACAGAATTCTAAGATGGCTCCCCAAATTCCCACTCCCTAGCATACGTGCTAATATAATTCCCTCCCTAGAATGTGCCCAAGACCTGTGAATATGGTCAGATAGACGCTTCTTGACTAGATTACATTCCCTAAGATTCAGTTTCTTCTGCCGGATTTGAAGAATGAAGCTGTCATGTGCTAAGGATCTAAAAGAGGCTCCTAAGACCTGAAAGTGACTCTCTCCTCCCGCCAACACACAGAGAGTAACTGGGATCTCAGTTCTAAAATCACTGGGAACTGAATTCTGCCAACTTAGTAAATAACCCCAAGTATCAGATGAGATCAAAGTTGCAACTGACCACCTGGTTTCAACCTGAGGAGACCGTGAGCAGAGGACCCAGTTAAACTACACCTATACTCCTGACCCAAAGAAATTCTGAGATAATAAATGTGTATTATATTAAATCGCTGAATTTATTATAACTTGGTTTACAACAATAGAAATTGAATGCATTTGTGTTGCTTCCTGACAACAGGGGAAGAGGCAGTCTGTGACACAGACGATCCTCCACCCAGCTCATAGATGGCATAGGTTAACCTCTTGTGTTGCTGCTGCTAAGTCGCTTCAGTCGTGTCTGACTCTGTGCAACCCCATAGACGGCAGCCCACCAGGCTCCGCCACCCCTGGGATTCTCCAGGCAAGAACACTGGAGTGGGTTGCCATTTCCTTCTCCAATGCATGAAAGTGAAAGTGAAGTCGTTCAGTCGTGTCTGACCCTCAGTGACCCCATGGACTGCAACCTTCCAGGCTCCTCTGTCCATGGGATTTTCCAGGCAAGAGTACTAGAGTGGGGTGCCATTGCCTTCTCCAAAGTCACTTCAATTGTGTCTGATTCTTTGTGATCCTATAGACTGTAGACTGCCAGTCTCCTCTGTCCATGGGATTCCCCAAGCAAGAATACTGGAGCGGGCTGCCATTTCCTAGTTCAGAAGATCTTCCTGACTCAGGGATCAAACGTCTCTTGCATCTCCTGCATTGGCAGGCGGGTTCTTTATCACTAAGCTATCTCGGAAGCCCAGGCCACCTCTTAGGACTCATATATTCTTCCAATAAAAACTTATTTAAAAAGTACAAATATTAAAATAATCACAACTGCTAATGGCATAGACCTTTCAGGAATGCAGATTTAGGATATCCCACCAGTTAAAAACTACAAAAACTATGATCAGCTAAGCTGCTTGCTAAGGGCAAAGGGAATATGGAATGTATATTAGAAGAAGGAAATTATAAATGCCAGCTGCAACCATGTACAAACTTAAGACTATAGTTATTATGAGTATTTCCTCCTCTGATATGAATGTATTTGTGCATGTATATCCACAATGACCATTGTTCTAAAGTATTAGTTGCTCAGTCCTATTTGACTCTCTGAGACCCCATGGACTGTAGCCTGTCAGGCTCCTCTATCCATGGAATTCTCCAGGCTAAAATACTGGAGTGGGTAGCCATTCCCTTCTCCAAGGGATCTTACCAACCCAGGGATTTTACCCAGTCTCCTGCATTGCAGGCAGATTCTCTACTGTCTGAGTCACCAGGGAAGTCCCATGTATATCCATGAAGTGAAGTGAAGTGAGTCAGTCGTGTCTGATTCTTTGCAACCCCATGGACCATACAGTCCATGGAATTCTCCAGGCTAGAATACTGAAGCAGGGAGTTGTTCCCTTCTCCAGGTGATTGACCCAGGTCTCCAGTATTGCAGGTGGATTCTTTACCAGCTGAGCCACCAAGGAAGCCCAGACATATGTTTAGGTAAATAGATGTGTTAATCAGTCTTTTTATTTCTTATTTTTCCATCTATTTGCCTACTCTGTAACACATGTTAATAGCAGTTAATATATCAAAGAGGAAGTATGACTCAGCTAGAAAAAGAATAAATGTCACCCAAAGATAGAGTCTTAGTGTCCTCTTTTGGGTAAGGATACAGAGTTAGCACGTTTTCAGTTGCATGTAGCTGTGTTATGTTAGGAAACATGCTATGTTAGAAAACTTACACAAGTGAGCAGTAGTGATGCTTGCTGTTTCTTTTTGGTTTTCACTTTTTAGTCAATATACTTTACTTCCCCAAACTTTAAACTCTTTATTTTGTATTAGGGTATAGCTGATAAATGGCGTTGTGGTAGTTTCAGGTGAACAGCAAAGGGGCTCAGCCACATATATACATATATCCACTCTCCCCCAAACCCTCCCTCCTATCTTTTTTGTTTTGAAATGTTAATTATTTTAAAGAAAGGATAATAGCCATGTGCTAGTTACTTTTAAAACTGCCAGGAATATAAAAGTTATATCTTATAAACGTCAAGATGTTCCCTTTTTCATTCTCCCAATAATCCTACTTAAAAGGAGTCCTTTATTTTATAACAAGGCACAGGACAAAAAGGTTTGGATTGAAGTTACATTATACTCCTCTACAGAGTCCATTTACTTTCGACACCTATCACTGGTCAGAGGAGAAAGCAAACTGCAAGGGGGAGTAAGAGGCCATAAAATGCTTCTTAAAATAAAAGGTCTAACGTCCTTATTAAAAACAACAACAAAAGAACAAAAGTGAAAATCAGGACTAGATGGTAAGAAAACAGAGCAAAGAGCATCCTAGAAGTCAAACTGTAGATTGAGGAGAAGATAGGACAGCAATCTGAGAGCAATAAAGTTCTTAGAAGATTTTTCTGAAACAGAGGAATCTGAACATATTTACAGAACCCAAGAATGATATCAAATTGACAAGGGAGAAAAAAAACAAGATTGGTCAGTAAAGATGAAAGGCTGGAATAAAGAGCATAAGGATCAGTTCAGTTCAGTCGCTCAGTCATGTCCGACTCTTTGCGACACCATGAATCACAGCATGCCAGGCCTCCCTGTCCATCACCAACTCTCGGAGTCCACCCAAACCCATGTCCATTGAGTCAGTGATGCCATCCAACCATCTCATCCTCTGTTGTCCCCTTCTCCTCCTGCCTTCAATCTTTCCCAGCATCAGGGTCTTTTCGAATAAGTCAGCTCTTCACATTAGGTAGCCCAAGTATTGGAGTTTCAGCTTTAGCATCAGTCCTTCCAACGAACACCCAGGACTGATCTCCTTTAGGATGGACTGGTTGGATCTCCTTGCAGTCCAAGGGACTCTCAAGAGCCTTCTCCAACACCCACAGTTCAAAATCATAAAATGTTCTTTAAAAGTGTGAGGTCCCCATACCCCCTGTCAATGGGGAGAGACAGAAGACCAAGAGCAGAGATATCAAAAAGTTCTGATAGAGAAAGAAGTATAGTTTCTTTTTCTCTCCTCTCCCAACATACACCTACCCTCCACTGAAAGCTTTTTTCCAATGACCACAGCTAATAAATAATCAATACAAAATCAAATATTAAAAAGAAACATGCCTTACTTATATAGATGTATGTCTTGACTGAATCTAAATTAAGATTGTTACTGAAATGCAAGTCTATGTGCCCATTGCACAGTGAGGCCAAATGATACCAAAATATCAGAGTTTGGAACAGAGAAAGGTTTACTGGGGGCCATGCAAGGAGATGGGATGGATTATGCCTCAAAAATCCAAAACTCCCCAAAAGCTTTCAGCAAAGTCCTTTTCTAGGAAAGATGAGGGAGGGGCATGGTGAATTGTAAGCTTCTAGGTATCAGACATCGTTTGTTCTTGAGGTCAGGTCATAGTCAGGTAATGATGCTCCCATAAACCACCAAAGGAAAGTTATTCTGTGTTCTGACAAGAACGGGCCAGGTCCCCAGGCACAACTTTCCCCCTCTGAGGTCCAGTCCTGGCTAAAAGGGGCAAACCTCAGCTGAGCTTGCTCAGGGTCAGGACCCCAGGGCCCTGTCTAGCTGTCATCAATGAAGGAGCCAGGTTCCCAAGATTTAACAGGCCCTCAGACTCCTCAGGCCGCCCAAGCATGGCAGATCAGATCCTGCAGACTGTCACCCAGGTGGACTGCCACTGCTACTAAGTCTCAGAGGCAGGGATGGGGGAAAGGGCTGACTCTTGCCTCATGTCCTTGACCCCGCCAGTGGGCAACCTTGGCAAAAGCTCTGGAGCCTGAAGGACACAGCCCCCAGCCTGTTCCCTGTGACCCTGGCTCACCCACTGGCCCGAGGCCAAGTGAACTGGAAGGGGTGAGGGGGCAGCCAGGGCGGGATCTGCCTCTTACCTTACTTTCTGCTTCACAGCACCGCAGTTCAGATACCTTTGGCTGAATGTGCCAGATAATGGTTTGTTCCCTCGGGGAAGGGGCCCACTGTGGTGCTTACCAATGGCTGAGCAGGATCACTAATGGTTGCTCATTGACGGTTGCCTGCTTGGGGGAGGAGTCCATGCAACCATGATTGGTCTCGACAGAACGTTGCCTGGTAGCAGGGTATGGGGAAAACATGGGCAGAAAAGGCTAAATGCTAAGGGCTATGCACAGCTGCACTCTATTGCAAGATTAGAAGGATGATGCCGACAGAGATGCTCTCAACCCTGCCGCCGCCATTATTCCCTGACTCCTAGACACAAAGAAAGATGGAGGGAAAGAATTCTCGAGTAACTGCATGGAAGAGAAAGTGACCCTTACAGAATTGGGGGAATGGAGAAAAGAGTATATATAACATATCACCTCAGTACATTAGTTGGGAAATTATCTAAATTCATCATTAATTTGATTATTTTTATAATGGCCAAACTGATTTCCAAAAACGAAAAGAAAAAAAGCATAATTAAGAAAAACATTAAAACATAATCTAATCTGTAATGGTCACGCTACAATCTCATAGCTAAATAGTCCATTGGCAAGCTTCAACAAAAATGATGAAATCTGGCTTATACCTGAAGAATGTTACAAAAAAATAAAGCATAGCTGTTTCAAGAAACATAATGTAATACAGTACATCAATTTTACTTTTGGTCCTTAAAACCTCCATAATAGAAATCACAGTGTTACATGCTATTTCCTGTAACAGCAGTAGCAGCAGTAGTAGTAGTAATAGCTAATATTACTAAGAGCTTACTCTGTGTTAGACACTTTCCTGAGTGCTACATTTACCTCATTTAACCCTCATAACCTTAGAAAGATAAAACTATTACTACCTACACTTCACAGATGCAAGAAATTGGAGTTGAGACCCTTAACTGATTCAGTCAAGATCACACAGTAAGAAAGAAAGCTCAGTACTTAAGTCCTCGGCTCTCTGATATGCAGGTCAATGTTTACCATCGCTAATCTGTGCAACCCTGTTACATGCACAAGCGTCCAAAAATGTTCATCTAACTATAAACACTATGCATCCCCCAGCAAAAACTTCTTTCCTATAATTTCTATTAATTTTTCATGACTGCAAATCTTCTATGAACCTCTACATAAAAATAATTATTTTGGTTATTTTCTTGGCCTTATAGTCATCCAAAAGACAGTCTCTGCAAAGTCTGTGTTTAATTTAAATTCAACCTAAGCTGGAAAGGTTTGTCACTCTCCTGAGTACTACCATTTCTGGTGTGAAGTTGCTGACCTAGTTCTAAAATAAGGGATAAATTCACATAGCTTAAATGAAATCTCTAAGGTTAGAGTTGAGTTACTGTTCATGTCCCATTTACATAAAATGTTGACCTTTGGAAAAAATCCATTTCTTATCATAAATGTTTAAAAAGTAAAAATAATTGTGCTTATACTTTAATAACAACGATCCATGCTACTTTGGCTTTGGTTTTTATGTCTTATGGTCAGAATACTCCACTTGTGGTCAGTCATAGTGGATATGACAGTATTTTATGTTATGTACGGTAAAACATCAGGCTTCCCAGGTGGCATTAGTGGTAAAGAAACCATCTGCCAATGCAGGAGACTCAAGGGACGTGTGTTTGACCCCTGGGGTCAGGAAGATTCCCTTGAGGAGGACATGGCAAGCCTCTCCAGTATTCTTGCCTGGAGAATCCCATGGACAGAGGAGCCCGGTAGATTACAGTCCATGGGGTCGCTAAGATTCAGACATAACTGAAGTGAATCAGCACACACAAGCATGCAAGATAAAACATCACATACTTAGTTAACTCTATGCACCTTTAATCTACCCCAGCCTTGTCTAACTCAATGAAACTATGAGCCATGCTGTGTAGGGCCACCCATGACAGATGGGTCATGGTGGAGAGTTCTGACAAAGTGTGGTCCATTGAAGAAGGGAACGGCAAACCACTTCAATATTCTTGCCTTGAGAACCCCATGAACAGTATGAAAAGGCAAAAAGACAGGACACTGAAAGATGAACTCTCCAGGTCAGTAGGTGCCCAATACGCTCCTGGAGATCAGTGGGGCGATAACTCCAGAAAGAATGAAGGGATGGAGCCAAAGCAAAAACAACACTGAGTTGTGGATGTGACTGATGACAGAAGCAACGTCTGATGCTATAAAGAGCAATATTGCATAGGAACCTGGATGTTAGGTCCATGAATCAAGGCAAATTGGAAGTGGTCAAACTGGAGATGGCAAGAGTGAACACCGACGTTCTAGTACTCAGTGAACTAAAATGGACTGGATTGGGTGAATTTAACTCAGATGACCATAATATCAACTACTGTGGGCAAGAATCCCTTAGAAGAATTGGAGTAGCCATCATGGTCAACAAAAGAGTCCAAAATGCAGTACTTGGATGCAGTCTCAAAAAGAAGAGAATGATTTCTGTTTGTTTCCAGGGCAAACCATTCAATATTACTGGAATCCAAGTCTGTGCCATAACCAGTAATCCTGAAGAAGCTGAAGTTGAATGGTTCTATGAAGACCTATAAGACCTTCTAGAACTAACACCCAAAAAAGATGTCCTTTTCATTATAGGGGACTGGAATGCAAAAGTAGAAAGGCAAGAAACACCTGGGAGTAAGAGGCAACTTTGGCCTTGGAGTACAGAATGAAGCAGGGCAAAGGCTAATAGAGTTTTGCCAAGAGAAAGCACTGGTCATAGCAAACACCCTCTTCCAACAACACGAGAGAAGATTCTACACATGGACATCACCAGATTGTCAATACAAAATCAGATTGATTATATCTTTGCAGCAAAAATATGGAGAAGCTCTCTACAGTCAGCAAAAACAAGACTGGGAGCTGACTGTGGCTCAGATCATGACCTATTTATTGGCAAATTCAGACTTAAATTGAAGAAAATAGGGAAAACCATTAGACCATTCTGGTAAAACCTAAATCAAATCCCTTACAATTATACAGTGGAAGTGAAAAATAGATATAAGACATTAGTTCTGACAGAGAGAATGCCTGATGAACTATGGACAGAGGTTCATAACATTGTACAGGAGGCAGTGATCAAGACCATCTCCAAGAAAAAGAAATGCAAAAAAGCAAAATGGCGGTCTGAAGAGGCCTTACAAATATCTGAGAAATGAAGAGAAGTGAAAAGCAAAGGAGAAAAGGAAAGATATACCCATTTGAATGCAGAATTCCAAAGAATAGCAAGGAAATATAAGAAAGCCTTCCTCAGTGATCATTGCCAAGAAATAGAGGAAAACAATAGAATGGGAAAGATTAGAGATCTCTTCAAGAAAATTAGAGATATCAAGGAAACATTCCATGCAAAGATGAGCTCAATAAAGAGCAGAAATGGTATGGACCTAACAGAAGCAGAAGATATTAAGAAGAGGTGGCAAGAATAAAAAGAAGAACTATACAAAAAAGATCATTATGACCCAGATAACCATGAAGGTGTGATCACTCATCTAGAGCCAGACATACTGGAATGCGAAGTCATGTAGCCTAAGGAAGCATCACCACAAACAAAACTAGTGGAAGTGATGAATTCCAGTTGAGCTATTACAAATCCTGAAAAGTGCTGTGAAATTTCAAAATGCTGTGAATGTATTGCACTCAATATGCCAACAAATTTGGAAAACTCAGCAGTGGCCACAGGACTGGAAAGGGTCAGTTTTCATTCCAATCCCCAAAAAAGACAATGCCAAAAAATGCTCAAACTACCACACAATTGCATTCATCTCACACACTAGCAAAGTAATGCTCAAAATTCTCCAAGCCAGGGTTCAGTAGTACGTGAACTGTGAAATTCCAGATGTCCAAGTTGGTTTTAAAAAAGGCAGAGGAACCAGAGATAAAACTGCCAACATCCGCTGGATCATCAAAAAAGCAAGAGGGTTCCAGAAAAACATCTATTTCTGCTTTACTAACTATGCCAAAGCCTTTGACTCTGTGGATCACAACAAACTGTGGAAAATTCTTAAAGAGATGGGAATACCAGGCTACCTGACCTGCCTCCTGAGAAATCTGTATGCAGTTCAGAAAGCAGCAGTTAGAACGGACATAGAACAGACTTGTTCCATATAGGAAAAGGAGTACGTCAAGGCTGTATATTGTCACCCTGCTTATTTAACTTATATGCAGAGTACATCATGAGAAACACTGGACTGGATGAAGCACAAGCTGGAATCAAGATTTCCGGGAGAAATATCAATAACCTCAGATATGCAGATGACACCACCTTTATGGCAGAAAGTGAAGAACTAAAGAGCCTCTTAATGAAAGTGAAAGAGGAGAGCAAAAATGTTGGCTTAAAGCTCAACATTCAGAAAACTAAGATCTTGGCATCTGGTCCCATTATTTCATGGCAAATAGATGGGGAAACAGTGGAAACTGGTTGACTTTATTTTCTAGGGCTCCAAAATCACTGCAGATGGTGACTGCAGCCATGAAATTAAAAAATGGCTACTCCTTGGAAGAAAAGCTATGACTAACCTAGACAGTATATTAAAAAGCAGAGACATTACTATGTCAACAAAGGTCCATCTAGTCAAGGCTATGGTTTTTCCAGTGGTCATGTATAGATGTGAGGTTGGACTATAAAGAAAGCTGAATGCTGAAGAATTGATGCTTTTGAACTGTGGTGTTGAAGAAGACTCTTAGAGTCCCTTGGACAGCAAGGAGATCCAACCAGTCCATCCGAAAGGAAATCGGTCCTGAATATTCATTGGAAGGACTGATGCTGAAACTGAAACTCCAAAACTGTGGCCACCTGATGTGAAGAACTGACTCATTGGAAAAGACCCTGATCCTGGGAAAGATTGAAGGCAGGAGGAGAAGGGGACGACAGAGGATGAGATGGTTGGATGGCATCACCGACTCGACGGACATGAGTTTGAGTAAACTCCGGGAGTTGGTGATGTACAGGGAGGCTTGGCGTGCTGCAGTCCATGGGGCCGCAAAGAGTCAGGCACACTGAGCAACCGAACTGAACTGAACTGAACCTTTAATCTGGAAGGTAAAGGGCTACATAGAAAACAGCTATCTTGAAAAAAAAAGAAAGGAAAACAGCTATCTTTACACTAAATTGCATAAAGAGGAGGAGAAAATGCATAAATTACGTATCTATATGACATGAAACTGACAGTTGTTGCTGTCTATTGCATTGTTGGAATACAGACTTTGATTCTGGCTCATATAATAAAGTGTCAGCAACACTAATAAAACCTGCTGATTGGATTTATCAAAATTATGACCTGTGACACTTAAAAGCTTAAGAATCAGAAAATGCCTTTGTTTCATATTATTTTATATTATTCATACAGAAAAAGTATTTAAAAGAATATTATTGAATTTATATATTGTTTCAAAATATAGTTTAAAACTCCTAAGGTAACTACTAAATGATAAACAAAGTTATAGTTGTATTAATCTTAATTTGGTATAAATTAATAAAAACAATGACAGCCAACATGATTAAGTAAGAATTGTAGGTTAAATAAAAGGAGATATGTTAAGAAAAATATTCAGGGAAGAATATAAAAACCTATGTTTAGTAAGAACATATTATATTTGACGGAGAAGGCAATGGCACCCCACTCCAGCACTCTTGCCTGGAAAATCCCATGGATGGGGGAGCCTGGTGGGCTGCAGTCCATGGGGTCGCTAAGAGTCGGACAGAACTGAGCGACTTCACTTTCACTTTTCAATTCCATGCGTTGGAGAGGGAAATGGCATCCCACCCCAGTATTCTTGCCTGGAGAATCCCAGGGATAGGGAGCCTGGTGGGCTGCCGTCTATGGGGTCATAGAGTCAGACACGACTGAAGTGACTTAGCAGCATTGTATTTGATTACAAGCAGCAGAGGTTCTCTCAACCTAGCTTAATGAAACAGGACTTAAAGGTTAACATGCATATGTCATGGGCATTCAAAGAGAGAAATAAAGAACAGCTAGACCACAACCATTTCAGAAATGGAACTAAAAATGTAGAATTAAGGCTTGTCTTACCATCTGTCACTCTCAGATAACACCCAGGTCTCTGCTCTCCCTGTGACCAGCTTCCTAGGCATGGACATGACCAACTTGGCTGTGTTATCCCAGCTCCCATCTCAGGCTGTTCTGTTCTTTCTCTTTTTGGAGGCAGAATCTTAAAAGAAAATGTTTTATTTTGTATTGGGTTTGGGAAGATCCCCTGAAGAATGAAATGGCAACCCACTCCAATATTCTTGCCTGGGAAACCCCAAGGACAGCAGAGCCTGGCAGCTTGTTTGTGAGGTCTCAAAAGAGTTGGACAAGACTGAGCAACTAAACAACAACATGGCAAATTAACAATCTATCACTGAATGAACATGAGTCCCAGTTGCATCGGCTGTGGATTGTTAGCTCTTGGTTCAGGTGCCCATCCCAAAGCACATCAACTGTGGCATGGGCCCACATGAAAGTTAATTTTAAGGAATAGAAAGTTTGATAGAGAAAAAAACACTGAAGCATACAGCTACCTCCAACTACAAAAAGGGCAACAGAAACAATAAAATGCAGGCTTTAGTGTATATAATTAAAGTTCAAGTGAGAAAAAAGAGAACATTGTTATGGTGGCATATGGGATCTGCCCAAATACAAAAATTAAAGAGACATCCCCAATTTATTTGGTCAATTTTTCTTCTACTTTTTAAATAGGACAAAATAAAATAATTTCATTTTAGATTATTGTAAGTTGAAGAAAAATGTTTAACAATGCTTTAGATTTGGGGATGTTGGTTTTTAAACACAACAAAGGTTTTTTAAATAATACAACTAAACTTAGAACAGTTTTAACATGCATATTTTCAAAAGGAGATGTGTCTGATAAGTACTTTCATGGTATCCTTACAGTAGGATTTCTATTGTGGTCAAACAAAAAGACAACCTTATAGTTTAATATGATTTATTTTAAATTGAGTTTTATTAGATGTACTCATAAAATATTAGTTATTAATTAAAAATCAAAATTTCTAATATAAATATGCCTTTGGAATATATTTCTAATATTCAACTATAAACACATATACATATATAATATTACATAGACTATCTTACAAAATTATATGAAAATATCATAGGCACTGTTTTTCATTCATGACAGATACACTTCTCATTACTTAGAATCTATGAATTATTTTCTCTTTTCTGCGGAATTCTTAGAAGTGTACTTTCCTCATAGAAGACCTTTTAAATTCACTAACTGGTTTTAATTTGTGGTGGTCCATCTTTCCTTCATCTGCAATTCCATGGTTTTATTAAGTGCCCATTTTGTATGATGCAATTAAGTTTTAGACTGGTTTTAATCAGTGGTTAAGCTTCCACTTTATTCTTTTTTCCTGTAATTCCTTAACAGATGAAGAAATACATAGACAAACTAGTAAATCCTTAGATACTTGAAGATTGATTACATTTCCTAATAATTTACCAACCTTAATTTGTTCTCCTTTGCCTCTATCTTCACTTTATTGCAGAATTCCTCCCTTAGCAATCTTTCTCTGTGCATGACAAGTTAACATCAAGGAAAAAATCTTAACATTTTTATACATAATTAATCACAAGTTATTTTTAATTGATCTTGTTTCTTTAAATGGCTTCCCTGGTGGCTCAGACGGTAAAGATTCTGTTTCCAATGCAGGAGACTAGGTTCAATCCCTGGGTTGCGAAGATCCTCTAGAGAAGGAAATGGCAACCCACTCCAGTATTCTGGCCTGGAAAATTTCATGGACAGAGGAGCCTGGCAAGCTACAGTCCATGGAGTCTCAAAGAGTTGGACACAACTGGGTGACTCACACACAGGAGGTTTTAAAAGGAGTTAATTGTAGAACTTTGAATTAAAAAAAAAAATTATGAAGCTGAATTTACTGCTTTTTAGTTAAGACAAGTTTCTGCGGATGGAAACACTACCGGTTAGTATTTAGGGCAATAGTGCAGAGCCGTTGGTGGTTTCAATTGCATGCATCATTGATCTGGGTACAGCATAAATAGCTTCACAAATTTATCATCTATCTGGAATTTATGTTCCAACTTTCTTCCAAGTAACTGTTAGTGCAAACCTCCACTTCGATTTTCTCTCTTGCAATATCAAAAAATATTGTTCATTTAGCATTAACCACATTTTGAAAACTTTTTTTCACAATATTGACTCTAAAATGAAGTCCTATTAAAGCAGAGTAATAAAACATTACTACCTACAATTTCAGATTATCAAAGGTAAGAGCAGTACTCTGAGGATCATTTAGTTAAAGACAGAATAGGAAAGCTATGGACTAATATTCTAGGGTAACTTCACTCAGAGTGTTATTTGCTAGGAAACAAACTAGTTGCTAATGCCAAGTCAGGGGGTAACTGTCTTAGCTCAGATGTAAGCAGATTGAGGCCATTATGTATTAAGTAACGAATCCCAAACCCAAATGTCAGAGGTCAAAAGATGTCAGAGGTCAATTCTTTGGTGAGGGTTGTCAGGAATTATTTAACTAAGGCTGATGGGAGTACTCTTGCCTGGAAAATCCCGTGGACAGAAGAGCCTGGTAGGCTGCAGTCCACAGGGTCGGGAAGAGTCGGACACAACTGAGAGACTTCACTTTCACTTTTTCCTTTCATGCATTGGAGAAGGAAATAGCAACCCACTCCAGTGTTCTTGCCTGGACAATCCCAAGGACAGGGGAGCCTGGTGGGCTGCCGTCTATGGGGTTGCAGAGTCGGACATGACTGAAGCGACTTAGCAGTAGCAGATGGAAGTATCAGAGTCAAGAATGAAGGGTGAATGGGATGAATCTTCATCACTAGTCTAGGTTTGATACAGGATACAGGATGCTTGGGGCTGGTGCACTGGGATGACCCAGAGAGATGATATGGGGAGGAAGGTGGGAGGGGGATTAAGGGTTGGGAACTCATGTACACCTGTGGTGGATTCATGTCAATATATGGCAAAACCAATACAGTATTGTAAAGTAAAAAAAAATAAAAAAAAATAAAAATAAATTTTAAAAAAATTAAAAATAAATAAATAAATAAAAGGAAAACTGTAAAATAAAAAATATTCCATCCAAAAAGTCAAAGGCCTAGAAGGCAGAAAGAGAGCAGGAAGTAAGAAAAATAGAATATTCCCTAGCCAAAATGTCCAAACGAATTTTCTGCAGCAATGAAGAATTCCACCATTCACTACCCAAAAGGTAGCCTATCCACATGTGACTTTTGAGCACTTGAAATATGACAAGGACAACAAAGGAACTGAATTTTTAAATTTAAAATGAAATTTTTAAATGAAAGATAGAAGAAGCCAGATCAGCTACAGACTTAAGGACCCAAAAGAATATCATGGTGGTGCATTCCCTGAGCTACAGACTTAAGGACCCAAAGAATATCATGGTGGTGCATTCCCTGAGTTTTCTTCTTGCCTCCTATATCCCTGACGAGGAACTTAAGAAGGTGACAATCTAGAAACCCCAGTGTGCACAGGAAAAAGGAAGGAAAAATCCTTAGCAAAGCCTCCTGTGTCTAGCCAAATAAAGGGCAAGTTTACCAAGCAAGAAGACTTTTAAACAATAACTAATCTAATCTAGACAAACACCACAGAAAAAAACTGCACCCCTACCTTCATATCCAGAGCTCCAGAGGCCAAGTGAGAAGTTTAGGCTTCTATCTTCATGGAACTATAATAAGGTGTCCACAGACCCCTATCTGAGGGGCGTAAGGAAGGCCAAACAGAGATCTGGGACCATTTTTACCTCAAGCAGGTAACTTTCCCACAGTGCAGGTGGAGAGTCTACGGGAACCAGTACTTCCATCTCCATCTGGAAGTTCTGAGGTACCTTTCCACATTCCTTCCAGAGTGGTGTCAACAGAGGCCTAGTGGAGAGTCAGGACATTCATGATTCCTCAGTGGTATCAAGACCTCCACACAGTACGGTGGAGACCTTGCGGGGACCAGAACTCCCTGCGACACCTAGAAGTAATTGGTAACCTTCACCTCAGTATCAATGCAGACAAATGGGGAATTGGACTCCTATCTCCTTTTGGCAGTAATGAAGCAGTGTCCTTTCCTCCCTTCCCGTGCCGGAACAATGTTAGAGAAATACAATACAATTAGGTTCAAATAAGATCCAGAGTCTTGTAATATGAAAATATCCAAACCTCTAGCGAGACTAACAAAGAACAAAAAGAGAAAGACATGACAGAAACAATCAGTAGCAGGGATGAAGTCACAGCAGACTTTGTAGATGAAATGACCATAAGGATATAAAACAAACAACTTGATACCTAAGTTTGACAACTTAGATGAAATAGGAAATTCCATTTGTGAAAAACACAAACTGCCACAACTTATCCAATATGAAAGAAATAATTTAAGTAGTCCTCTGCTTATTTAACTTATATGCAGAGTACATCATGAGAAATGCTGGGCTGGAAGAAGCACAAGCTGGAATCAAGATTGCCGGGAGAAATATCAATAACCTCAGATATGCAGATGACACCACCTTATGGCAGAAAGTGAAGAGGAACTAAAAAGCCTCTTGAAGAAAGTGAAAGAGGAGAGTGAAAAAGTTGGCTTAAAGCTCAAAATTCAGAAAACGAAGATCATGGCATCTGGTCCCATCACCTCATGGGAAATAGATGGAAACAGTGTCAGACTTTATTTTGGGGTGCTCCAAAATCACTGCAGATGATGATTGCAGCCATGAAATTAAAAGATGCTTGCTCCTTGGAAGGAAAGTTATGACCAACCTAGATAGCATATTCAAAAGCAGAGACATTACTTTGCCAACAAAGGTCCGTCTAGTCAAGGCTATGGTTTATCTAGTGGTCATGTATGGATGTGAGCGTTGGACTGTGAAGAAAGCTGAGTGCTGAAGTATTGATGCCTTTGAACTGTGGTGTTGGAGAAGACTCTTGAGAATCCCTTGGACTGCAAGGAGATTCAACCAGTCCATTCTAAAGAAGATCAGTCCTGGGTGTTCATTGGAAGGACTGATGTTGAAGCTGAAACTCCAATACTTTGGCCACCTCATGCGAAGAGTTGATGCATTGGAAAAGACCCTGATGCTGGGAGGGATTGGGGGCAGGAGGAGGAGGGGACAACAGAGGGTGAGATGGCTGGATGGCATCACCGACTCAATGCACATGAGTTTGGGTAAACTCCGGGAGTTGTTGATGGACAGGGAGGCCTGGCGTGCTGCGATTCATGGGGTCACAAAAAGTCGGACACAACTGAGTGACTGGACTGAACTGATATCAAGGAAATTGAATTTGTATTTTTAAAACTTCCATAAGAAGAATTTCTACACCCCACATTTTTGAGGACATCTTTGTCACAATTCTACAATATCTCTTTCAGGAAATAAAAGAGGTGGAAATAGTTCCCAACCCATTTTATGAAGCTGATACCAAAGACAAAAACAGTGCAAAAAAGAAAACAGGAAGAAATTAAAGAAGGAATAAAAGAACAAAGGAAGGGCAGAGAGAAGAAGGAAGGAAGAATAGAGCAATTCCTAGCAAACTGAATTCAGAAATACATTTTTAAAAAATTATACACCATGACCAATGGAGTTTATTTCAGGCTTGTAGAAGTTCAATCTTTGAAATCCAGTGTAATCCACCATGCTAGGGAGCTAAAGAATTAAAATCCCATGACCATATAAACTGATGCAGAAAAATCATTTGATAAAATTAAATACTCATTAACTATAAAAACTCTAAGAAAAATAGGAATAGAAAGAAACTTCAACACCTTGATAAAGATCTACCAAAAACCCTGCAGCTGACATTGTAAGGAAGTATTAGTCGCTGTCATGTCCAACTTTTGGTGACCCCCGTGGACTATAGACTGCCATTCCCCTCTGTCCATGGAATTCTCCAGGTGAGAATACTGGAGTGAGTAGTCATTCTCTTCTCCAAGGGATCTTCCTGACCCAGTCATCAAACCTGGATCTCCTACTTTGCAGGCAGATTCTTTACCACCTGAACCACAAGGAAAGACATTATACTTGAGTGTGAAAAGCTGAATACTTCCCCCACAAGACTGGGGACAAAGTAAGGAAGTCAGCTCTCACAACTCTTAATCAACATAGTGCTGGAAGTTCTTGCCAGTGCATTAAGGTTAAAAAAAAAAAAAGTTAAAGGCACACAGATATGAAAGGAAAAAATACAACTGTCCTTATTTACAGATGGCCTTATTGACAACATTGAAAATTCCAAGGAATCAACAAAAAAGAAAGGAAGGAAGGAAGAAACACACATAACTAAGTGAGTTCAGCAAGGTTGTAGGATTCAAGATAAACATACAAAAATCAATTATATATTTACATACTAAAAATGGACACCAGAATGTAAAAGATAATACTCAAAAGGTAAAATAGTTAACTGTAAATCTAACAAAACACGTGTAGAACATACATGCTTTATCGACACAACACTAAAGAAAAAATCAAAGAAGATATAAATAAATGAAAAGATGTACCATGTTTACATCTTGAAAGTCAGCATAGTAAATTTATCTGTTTTCCCCAAATTGATATACAAACTTGTCACATCTGCTAAAATCTCAACAAGATTTTTCTGTAGATACTGACAAGATTATTCTAAAATTCATTTGTAAAGACAAAGGAACTGGATTAACTACAATAATTTTGTAAAAGAAAGATGAAGTACCAGAAATAAGTTTATCCAGTGTTCAAGACTAGGTGGTATAGGTGGAAGGATAGACAAAAGATCAATAAAACAAAGTAGAGAAGGCAGAAATAAACCCCACACAAACATGCCCAACAGATTCATGGCAAATTTCATTGTTTTCTCATTTTTTAAAAATTGTCACAGTCATCCCAACCTTCGGCAATCACCACCCTGATTAATCAGCAGCCATCAACATCAAGGCAAGACCTTCCACCAGTAAAAAGATTACAACTCACCAAAGGTTCAGATGATGGTTAGCATTTTTTAGCAATAAAGTGCTTTTAATGAAGTTATGTACATTGTATTTTTAGACGTAATGCTTTTTACACCCTTAATAGACTACAGTATCATATGAGCATTATTTTTATATGTACCACAAAACCAAACAAATTCATGTGACTAGCTTTATTGCAATATTTGCTTTCCTGCAGTGATCTGGAACCAAACCGGCAATATCTCCAAGTTATGCCTCTACCTAGAATATTTTTAAAATCTCTCAAGGTTCAACAGTAAAAAAGCAAACAATCCAATTAGAGAACATGCAAGAGACATTGAGACATTTCACCAAAGAAAATATAGAGATGTCAGTAAACACATGAAAAGATGTTCAACATCATTACCCACTAGAGGATTGCAAATTAAAACTGAAATGAGATATCACTACACATATCAAAATGAGTAAAATAAATAAAACTGGTAAGAATAAGAAATACCTGGATCACTCACACATTGCTCATGGCAATGTAAATAACATAGTCACTCTGGTAAAGAACTTGGCAATTTCTTACAAGGCTAAATATTACACTACCGTAGTATCAGCAGTTGCACTCCAGGCCATTTATCCCAAAGAAACAAAGAGTTAAATTCACAGACAAATCTGTACAAGAATGTGTGTAACGTTATTCACAACAGTAAAAAATACTGGAAACAATCCAAATGTCCTTCAATGGTAAATACTTAAACTCCCTGGTATATACATACCACAAAATACTACTCAATGATAATAAAGAATTGTTGATATACATAACCACCTAGATGAATCTCCAGATAATATGCTGAGTGAAAAATACAAATCCTAAAAGGTTATATAATATATAATTCTATTTATATTGAAATCACAAAAGTATAGAATTAGAAAATACACTAGAGAGGGAGAGAAGAGGAAAGAAATGGGTATAGGTGTGATTATAAAAAGGAAATATGAGATAGCCTTGTGGTGCTGGAAATACTCTGTGTTTTGACAGTATTGATATCCTGGTTTTGATATCATACTGTGGTTTTATGAGATATTACCATTGAGGGAAACTGGGTCAGGGGTACATTGGGTCATTATGTTTTATTTCTTATAATTTCATGTGAATTTACAATCAGCTCAAAATAGTAGACTGAATTGAAAAGAATCATAGAACTTTAAAAAAAAAAAGAGTAGTGTAAGGAATGTTTAGGGTCAGGGTGGACAGCAAGGAATTTTCTTGAAATGAAGTTTCTTGGCATTGTTTGATAGTTATATGCATTTGAAGGTATATCCTATGAAGGAGGAAGAAAAGATGTTTGCTTTAAACTGGCAGTGGTCTCAAGTCTTTTGGGTACCAGGGACTGATTTCGTGGAAGACAATTTTTCCATGGACCAGGGGTGGGGGATGGTTCCAGAACGATACGAGTGCATTACATTTATTGTGCACTTTGTTTCTAATCTAATGTTGCTGCTAATTTGACAGGAGGTACTAGTCCTTAGCCCTCAGCCTGGAGGTTGGGACTCCTGATTTAAAGGATAAAACTAGGGGAAATCATAAGGGTTAGAAGAATACAGATTAAGGCTTAATGTAGGGAGAGAGCTTTTCTGCAGTAAACAAATGGGTGTCCAATACTGAAATGGGTTGCCTGGAGAAAGTGAAATTCAAGGTGGCACATTTAAGGAGGAAGAATGGCCCGGCCACATTTGGTGGAGGCTGGGCCTCATCAGGGAGTCCCAAATTGAAATACCAACAGGGAGCTGCTGCTAAGCTGCTAAGTCACTTCAGTCGTGTCCGACTCTGTGCGACCCCATAGACGGCAGCCCACAGGGCTCCGCCATCCCTGGGATTCTCCAGGCAAGAACACTGGAGTGGGACCAAGTTGCCATTCCCTTCTCCAATGCATGAAAGTGAAATGTGAAAGTCAAGTCGCTCAGTTGTGCCTGACTCTTAGCGACCCCATGGACTTAAACATCAACTACTAAAGCATGGTGAGGGAAAAAAGAAAGAAAGAGCAATAAAAAGGATGAGGCTATGGAAAAACCAAAGGACATCTGCCACTCAGCTCTGGAAGATGGCTGCTTATGAGAATGCTGACCTGGAGGAGCTTGGTCTTCAGAAGTTTCAAAAGAAGCTGCGAATCTGGCTTTTTTAATGAAATCTCCCAATAATCAAAATATCTTTACTAATTTGCTTCTGATGTACAAACACTATGAAGTTTAAAACTGTAGTCCAAATAAAACTTATGTAGAATTTATTCTATTTTTTTTATTTTGGTACTTTAAACATGAGTCATCAAAAAGAATTAATTCTATCATTGCATCTCTGCATTTCAATTTCCAAAAACCTTACATTTATGTCTCATTATAGATTGCTGTTTCCATAAAAATACCTTGAGGAAATACCTCATTTGCTACAGTTTGAGTTTGATATTAAGGTAGCCATTAGACCAATGCCTTTCTGTTAAGTCCTGAATATGATGGCCCATTTCTGAGGGGAGGACATTTATGAAAGTTCTAGTTGTATTGCGGAATACATCGTCTTTACCACATATTCAGGGATACAAGTATATGTCTCGTTTAAATTAATTTATGAACATATGTCTTTTCTCCTGACATAATAGGAACCTTCTTGAAAAAAAGCATCAAGTCTTAGATTTCCTGTTTCTGTCCTCTGTGTTGCTTGCCACCATTTGGATCATATAATATGTGCTCAAAAATAGTTCACAAGGTCCTGTATCAAATAATATAACTGAACATATTCCTGGCCAAAAAGAAAAGTGAGAACAAGGGAACCAGAAAATCTATTCAGTCCTATGCTCTACAGACTTACCATCAGCATTACCACAACTTCCCAGCCCCTCAGCTGACCCCTTCCTCTTCAATTTTTGATATCATTTTTGTTTCCCCAAGTCTTCAGGAGCTCCCTAACAGGCAGTGATTGAACATTTCATTCACTGTTTTGAATGTCAAAAAGAAATTTTAAAAAAAAAAATCCGACAGAATCTTTCTGTGTTCCACATATCACATCTTATGTAACTGTGGCCTTGGTAGGAATGTGCATTGTAGGGAACCTTAGATGGGATTTATCAACCAACACATGTGGAAAATGCCTCGTACTTGTTCCTTTCCTTTCTTTCAAATTCATGTAGATGTTATGGTATTAGTCAGCATCCATAATAGCTATGGTAGGGGTCCTATGGCAGACGTTGGGTCTCTACAACTCATGTTGATTAACTAAACACATGGCAAGTGCATTTGACAACAGAGAAGAGTAAGGAATCCTCAAGCATATAGAGTCTTCAACTTTCCATTTACCCATCAGACACTGATGCTTTGAGTTGTAAAAATAATTTTGTATTTAAAGAACATTACCAGAATTCAGACAACTTTATGCAATGAAGAACCCCTCTATACACACATATGACTCCTTTGCTTGTATCAAATAAAAAAATTTAAGGAGCCATATATAAGGTTTTTGACAATCAGATATAGTACCTTTTAAATCAGGTGGTAAAAGATAATGTTTAGCACAACTGGGGCCTAAAGAAGTTTCATTTTAAAAAAAATACTTTTAAAAATGTCCAGTTCCACGGAAAGAAAGAGTCTCAGAATCAAAAACTAGTTTCAGAAATGCCCATGCACCAAGAGTGAAAGGTGCTAAGTTGTGGTGCTGTGGGCATGTGCCCTGGGCAGGGCTCCTGACTTTTCAAGGTCTCCCGGTTCTCACTTTACTGTTTCCTGATCTGACCTAGATGTGTTCTACCTTCCCTGCCAGGAAGCTTTATTTTCTTTAACTTATTTCTTTACCTGCATCTAACTTCTGCACACTCAGTGCATTCTTTCACCTGCCTGTTCCTCCAAATGTGACATATCCCTTACTTTCTTCTCCATTGATGGAGGAGTTATTTGGCTTTCATGAAAGCATATTTTTTTAAAGATAGACAGAAAAGGTCCATGCCCTACTGTGTATTTCTGTTTCAAACATCAGTTCTGAGGACACAACTTGCATAGAGAATGGTTGACCAGAATTCTGGGCATGACAGTACATAAACCTCAATGCTAGGATAGTCTTCTTAGATCCTGAAATGCGCAGAGCAGTACAAAGAAGAGAGACATGCTCTCTGCTATTTTATGTCACCTTCTAGTCCTGAAAGAAAAAAAGGTTACCAAACAGCAGACAATTTCTCTCCAAATGCAGCTCTTTTACTGACTCTGAGTGTTAGATCTAACTCCAGCTAAAGCAATAGCAAGGTATTACTTGGAATTTTTATTTTTTTCAATCTATAGCCAAAAGAAAGCAATGTCTTGTTTACCTGGATTACTGGACCAGCCTCTTACTGGTTCCCAACTTCTGCCCTTGCTTCTCTCATCCCTTCCAGTTTATTCTCCAAGAGCAGCCAAAGTGGAGCCTTTAAAAAACATCAGAGTCTTCCACTCCAAATTCAACAGCTCTGACCCTCAAATGGGATCAACATTGTGCTGACCTCATTTACTACCCCCTCAATACTCCCCACCCTACTAAAGCCTCGATAGTCTCTCTGCCTTTCCTTGAAAATTCCAGGTAGTCTCTAGTGCTAGGATATCTGCATTAGAGGCTCCTCTGCATAATTACTTTCTCATAGACATCACGGCCTTCAAGACTGTTCATATATCAACATCTCAGAGAGACCGGCTCAGACTTCAACCAGGCTATAATAGATCAAAATTCTTTTTTCTACTATACCTCCAACTCCTTTCGATTCCTGGGTTGGGAAGATCCCCTGGAGAAGGAAATGGCAATCCACTCCAGCACTCTTGCCTGGAAAATCCCATGGACAGAGGAGCCTGATAGGCTACAGTCCATGGGGTCGCAAAGAGTTGGACACAACTGAGCGACTTCATTCATTCATTCATTCCAACTCCTTTAATCCTAATCTACTTTTCATTTGTCCATATCATTAATTATGTCATTTGGATACTATCTGTTTACAGTGGAGGGCTACAAAGGCTAGGATCTTTGTTTATTCACCCACTTAATTACCTAAGTCAGAAGGAAAGTTATGACCAACCTAGATAGCATATTCAAAAGCAGAGACATTACTTTGCCAACAAAGGTCTGTCTACGCTATGGTTTTTCCAGTGGTCATGTATGGATGTGAGAGTTGAACTGTGAAGGAAGCTGAGCACCGAAGAATTGATGCTTTTGAACTGTGGTGTTGGAGAAGACTCTTGAGAGTCCCTTGGACTGCAAGGAGATCCAGCCAGTCCATTCTGAAGGAGATCGGCTCTGGGTGTTCTTTGAAAGGAATGATGCTAAGGCTGAAATTCCAGTACTCTGGCCAACTCATGAGAAGAGTTGACTCATTGGAAAAGACTCTGATGCTGGGAGGGATTGAGGGCAGGAGGAGAAGGGGATGACAGAGGATGAGATGGCTGGATGGCATCACGGACTCGATGGATGTGAGTTTGAGTGAACTCCAGGAGTTGGTGATGGACAGGGAGGCCTGGCGTGCTGCGATTCATGGGGTTGTAAAGAGTTGAACACGACTGACTGAACTGAATCACCTAAGAGACTTATTATAAATGGCAGAGTAGAAGGACATGTGCTCATTTTCTCCTGGGAGAAATCCAAAATTACAACTTGCTGCTGAACAACCATTGACAGGAGAATGCTGGATCCCAACAAAAAAGATACCCCACATCCAAGGGCAAAGGAGAAGCCCAAGCAAGATGGCAGGAGGAGCAAAATCATGTTTAGAATCAAACCCCATACCCGCCAGAGACACTCAGAGGGCTCAAACAAAACTTGTGTGTACCAGGACCCAGCGACCCCACAGAGACTGAGACAGAACTGTGTGTGCGTGTCTCCTGCAGAGGTATGGGCCAGAAGTAGCCTGCCACAGGGACAGGGACTCTGGGTGCAGCAGACTAAGGTATGGCATAAGCCCTCTTAGAGGAGGTCACCATTAACCCCACCATAGAGCCACCAGAAGGTACACTGGATGTGGGAAACAGACTCTTGGAGGGCACAAACAAAACCTTGTACTCACAAAGACCCAGGAGAAAGGAGCAGTGACCCCAAAAGAGACTGACCCAGACTTAACATGAGTGTCCAGGAGTCTCTGGTGGAGGTGCGGGTCAGCAGTGGCCTGCTGCAGGGTCAGGGGCCCTCAGTGCAACAGTGCATGCATGGAACATTTTGAAGGAGGTCGCCATTATCTTCATTACACAGAGAGGGAACACAGCCCCACCCATCAACAGAAAACTGGATTAAAGATTTACTGAGCATGGCCCTCCCCATCAGAACAAGACCCAGTTTCCCCCTCAGTTTCTCCCATTAGGAATCTTCCATAAGCTTGTATCCTTATCTATCAGAGAGCCAACAGAATGAAAACCACAATCACAGAAAACTAATCAAACTGATGACATGGACCACACCCTTGTCTACCTCAATGAAACTATGAGCTATTCCATGCAGGGCCACCCAAAATGGACGAGTCATGGTGGAGAGTTCTGATGAAATATGGTCCATTGAAGAAGGGAATGGCAAACCACGTCAATGTTCTTCCTTTGAGAACCCCTGAACAGTATGAAAAGGCAAAAAGATAGGACACTGAAAGATGAACTCACCAGGTCACTAGGTGCCCAATATGCTACTAGAGATCAGTGGAGAAATAACTCCAGAAAGAAGAGATAGAGCCAAAGCAAAAACAACACCCAGTTGTGGGTGTGACTGGTGATGGAAGTAAAGTCTGATACTGTAAAGAACAATATTACATAAGAACCTGGTTCACGAATGCTAAGTTCACGAATCAAGGCAAATTGGAAGTGGTCAAACAGGAGACGGCAAGAGTGAATGTAGACGTTTTAGGAACAGTGAACTAAAATGGACTGGAATGGGTGAATTTAACCCAGATGACTATTACATCTACCACTGTGGGCGAGAATCCCTTAGAAGGAATGGAGTAGCCATCACAGTCAACAAGAGTCTGAGTTGCAGTACTTGGATGCAATCTCAAAAACACAGAATAATCTCTGTCATTTTCAAGGCAAACCGTTCAATATCACAGTAATCCAAGTCTATGCTCTGACCAGTAATGCTGAAGAAGCTGAAGTTGAACAGTTCTCTGAAGAACTACAAGACCTTCCAGAACTAACACCTAAAAAAGATGTCCTTTTCATTATAGGGAACTGGAATGCAAAAGTAGGAAGTGAAGAGATATTTGGAGTAACAGGGAAATTTGGCCTTGGAGTACAAAACAAAGCAGGTCAAAGGCTAACAGAGTTTTGCCAAGAACACTCACTGTCATAGAAAACATCCTCTTCCAACAACACAAGAGAAGACTCTACACATGGACATCACCAGATGGTCAATACCAAAATCAGATTGATTATATTCTTTACATCAAAATATGGAGCTCTATACAGTCAGTGAAACAAGACTAGGAGGTGACTATGGCTTAGATAATGAATCCTTATTGCCAAATTCAGACATAAATTGAAAAAATTAGGGAAAACCCTTAGACCATTCAGCTATGATCTAAATCAAATCCTTTATGATTATACAATGTAAGTGGTAAATAGATTCAAGAGATTAGATCTAATAGAGAGAATGCCTAAAGAACTATGAACTGAGATTTGTGACATTGTACAGGAGGCAGTGATCAAGACCATCCCCAAGAAAAAGAAATGAAAAAAGGCAAAATGGTTGTCTGAGGAGGCCTTACAAATATCTGAGAAAAGAAGAGAAGTGAAAGGCAAAGGCGAAAAGGAAAGCTATACCCATTTGAATGCAGAGTTCCAAAGAAAGGCAAGGAGAGATGAGAAAGCCTTTCTCAGTGATCAAAGCAAAGAAATAAAGGAAAACAATAGAATGGGAAAGACTATAGATCTCTCCAAGAAAATCAGAGATAACAAGGGAACATTTCATGTAAAGATGGGCATAATACAGGACAGAAACAGTATGGGTCTAAGAGAAGCAGAAGATATTAAGAAGAGGTGGCAAGGATACACAGAAGAACTATACAAAGAAGATCATCATGACCTAGATAACCATGATGGTGTGATCACTCACCTAGAGCCAGACATCCTGGAATGCAAAGTCAGTGGGCCTTAGGAAGCATCTCTATGAACAAAGCTAGAGGAGGTGATGGAATTCCAGTTGAGATATTTTAAATCCTAAAAGATGATGCTGTGAAAGTGCTGCATTCAATATGCCATCAAATATGGGAAACTCAGCAGTGGCCATGGGACCAGAAAATATCAGTTTTCATTCAGTCCCAAAGAAAGGCAATGCCAAATAATGATCAAACTACCACACAATTGCACTCATCTCACATGAAAGTAATGCTCAAAATTCTCCAAGCCAGGCTTCAACAATATGTGAACTGTGAACTTCCCAGATGTTCAAACTGGATTTAGGGAAGGCAGAGGAACCAGAGATCAAATTGCCAACATCCATTGGATCATCAAAAAGGCAAGAGAATTCCAGAAAAACATCTACTTCTGCTTTATTGACTATGTCAAAGCATTTGACTGTGATCACAAAAAACTATGGAAAATTCTTAAAGAGATGGGAATACCGACCATCAGACCTGCCTCCTGAGAAATTTGGATGCAGGTCAAGAGGGAACAGTTAGAAATGGACATGGAACAACAGACTAGTTCAAAATTGGGAAAGGAGTATGTCAAAACTGAATATTGTCACCCTGCTTATTTAACTTATATGTAGAGTACATCATAGGAAACAGCAGGCTAGATGAAGCACAAGTGGAATCAAGATTGCCAGGAAAAATATCAATAACCTCAGATATGCAGATGACACCACCCTTGTGGCAGAAAGTGAAGAACTAAAGAGCCTCTTTCTTAATGAAAGTGAAAGAGAGTGAAAAAGTTGGCTTAAAACTCAACATTCAGAAAACTAAGATCATGGAATCTGATCCCATCACTTCATGGCAAATAGATGGGGAAACAAGGAAACATTGACAGACTTTATTTTCTTGGGCTTCAAAATCTCTGTAGATGGTGACCACACCATGAAATTAAAAGACACTTACTCCTTGGAAGAAAAGTTTTGACCACCGTAGGCAGCGTATTTAAAAGCAGAGCCATTACTTTGCCAACAAAGTTCCATCTAGTCAAAGGTAAGGTTTTTCCAGTAGTCAAGTATAGATGTGAGAGTTGGACTCTACAGAAAGCTGAGTGCCAAAGAATTGATTTTTTTTGAACTGTGGTGTTGGAGGAGACTCTTGAGAGTCCGTTGGAGAGCAAGGAGATCCAACCAGTCCATCTTAAACAAGATCAGTCCTGGACACGACTGGGAGACTAAACTGAACTAATTACCTAAAACAGTGCCTGGCATATGTGTAGTCAGTCAATTCAGTCAGTTCAGTTGCTCAGTCATGTCCGACTCTTTGTGACCCCATGAATCGCATCATGTCAGGCCTCTCTGTCCATCACCATCTCCCGGAGTTCACTCAGACTCATGTCCATTGAGTCCGTGATGCCATCCAGCCATCTCATCCTTGGTCGTCACCTTCTCCTCCTGCCCCCAATCCCTCCCAGCATCAGGGTCTTTTCCAATGAGTCAACTCTTTGCATGAGGTGGCCAAAGTACTGGAGTTTCAGCTTTAGCATCATTTCTCCCAAAGAAATCCCAGGGCTGATCTCCTTCAGAATGGACTGGTTGGATCTCCTTGCAGTCCAAGGGACTTTCAAGAGTCTTCTCCAACACCACAGTTCAAAAGCATCAATTCTTTGGCACTCAGCTTTCTTCACAGTCCAATTCTCACACCCATACATTACCACTGGAAAAACCATAGCATTGACTAGATGGACCTTTGTTAGCAATGTAATGTCTCTGCTTTTGAATATGCTATCTAGGTAGGCTGGTCATAACTTTCCTTCCAAGGAGTAAGCATCTTTCAATTTCATGGCTGCAGTCACAATCTGCAGTGATTTTGGAGCCCCCCAAAATAAAGTCTGACACTGTTTCCACTGTTTCGCCATCTATTTCCCATGAAGTGATGGGACCGGATGCCATGATCTTCGTTTTCTGAATGTTGAGTTTTAAGCCAACTTTTTCACTCTTCTCTTTCACTTTCATCAAGAGGCTTTTTAGTTCCTCTTCACTTTCTGCCATAAGGGTAGTGTCATCTGCATATCTGAGGTTATTGATATTTCTCCCGGCAATCTTGATTCCAGCTTGTGCTTCTTCCAGTCCAGCATTTCTCATGATGTACTCTGCATATAAGTTAAATAAGCAGGGTGACAATATACAGCCTTGACATACTCTTTTTCCTATTTTGAACCAGTCTGGTGTTCCATGTCCAGTTCTAACTGTTGCTTCCTGACCTGCATATAGGTTTCTCAAGAGGCAGGTCACGTGGTCTGGTATTCCCATTTCTCTCAGAATTTTCCACAGTTTATTGTGATCCACAGTCAAAGGCTTTGGCATGGTCAATAAAGCAGAAGCAGATGTTTTTCTGGAACTCTCTTGCTTTCTCGATGATCCAGCAGATCTTGGCAATTTGATCTCTGGTTCCTCTGCCTTTTCTAAAACCAGCTTGAACATCTGGAAGTTCACAGTTCACGTACTGCTGAAGCCTGGCTTGGAGAATTTTGAGCATTACTTTACTAGCATGTGAGATGAGTGCAATTGTGTGGTAGTTTGAGCATTCCTTGGCATTGCCTTTCTTTGGGATTGGAATGAAAACAGATCTTTTCCAGTCCTGCTGAGTTTTCCAAATTTGCCGGCATATTGAGTGTAGCACTTTCACAGCATCATCTTTCAGGATTTGAAATAGCTCAACTGGAATTCCATCACCTCCACTAGCTTTGTTCATAGTGATGCTTTCTAAGGCCCACTTGACTTCACATTCCAGGAGTTGGCTCTAGGTGAGTGATCATACCATCGTGATTATCTTGGTCATGAAGATCTTTTTTGTACAGTTTTTCTGTGTATTCTTGCCACCTCTTCTTAATATCTTCTGCTTCTGTTGGGTCCATACCATTTCTGTCCTTTATTGAGCCCATCTTTGCATGAAATGTTCCCTTGGTATCTCTAATTTTCTCGAAGAGATCTCTAGTCTTTCCCATTCTGCAGTTTTCCTCTATTTCTTTGCATTGATCGCTGAGGATATGTGTGGTAGACACTCCATTAAATTTGCTGAATAAATTGATTATGGTAAATTTGCTTTTTATTGAAGAAAAAAACTTATTGTTAACAAAGTATTTGTAATTCACAATTATTGAATAATCAAAAACTTCATGCTCTGATTTCAAACTCATTGACTCTTTCCCTCCACCACCATCCCCCAAAAGATATATGGAAGACCTTCAATATTCAAAGCTTAAAGGTAAGCTGTAAGGTTCCAGGTTAATTTGAGTTAGCAAGTGAAAGGAAAACTTGGAGAGCATTTTTTAATTGCCTTCATCTAGGAAAACAAACCCACTTTTGCTCTCACAATGGTTGTCCACTCTCAGGTGCAAAGACATGGGAACTAGAATGTTCCTACAGTAAGAAAATTGTCTCCAGAACTTTGGTTCAGTATCAGAATTCTCTCCTGCTGTTTAGTGCATATGTCAGTTAGACAAACTCATTCCTGGATCTGAAGCTTTTCCTGACAACATGACCTTGACCATGGCCCATGACTCTGACTCAGACTCCCTGGTCTCCTAGTGATGCTTTTTAGTCCTTGCTTTCTAATCTCCTTGCTCTCTAGGTTTTTTAACTGTGTACACTCATACTCTCAGTTTGTCCCTTGAATCTTAGCTGGTTTTCCAAAAATTTGACCTATGTGATATAGATCCCCTTCATGAGTCACTGCCTTGTTGTGGTGAAGGGGCTTGCATAACCCGATGAAGCTATGAGCCATGTTGTAGCCACACAAAACAGACTGGTCATAGTGAAGAGTTCTAACAAAATGTGATCTACTGGAGGGGGGAGTGGAAAGCCACCCCAGTATATTTGCCCTGAGAACTTCATGAACTACATGAAAAGACAAAAATATATGACACCAAAAGATGAGTCTCCCAGATCTGAAGGTGTCCGATATGCTACTGGGGAAGAGCAGAGAACTACTACTGGCCCCAGAAAGAAAGAAGTTGCTGGGCCAAAGCGAAAATGACACTCAGTTTTGGATGTTTCTGGTGATGAAAGTAAAATCTGATGTTGCAAAGAACAGTATTGCATAGGAACCTGGAATGTTAGGTCCATGAATCAAGGTAAACTGGACATGGCCAAGCAGGAGATGGTAAGAATTAACATCGACATCTTAGGAATCAGTGAACTAAAATGGACTGGAATGGGAGTATTTAATTCAGATGAGCATTATCTCTACTACTATGAGCAAGAATCCCATAAAAGAAACAGAGTAGCCCTTATAATCAACAAAAGAATCTGAAATGCAATACTTGGGTGCCACCTCAAAAACAACAGAATGATCTTGGTTCGTTCCCAAGGCAAGCTATTCAACATCACAGTAATCCAAGTCTATGCCTCTACCACTGTTGAGGAAGATGCTGAAGCTGATCAGTTATATGAAGACCTAAGACCTCTAGAACTAACACCAAATAAAGATGTTCTATTCATCATTGGGGATTGGAGTGCAAAAGTAGAAAGTCAAGAGATACCTGGAATAACAGGCAAGTTTGGCTTCGGAGAACAAATTGAAGCAGGACAAAGGCTAGCTGAATTCTGCCAAGAGAATGCATTGGTTATAGCAAACACCCTTTTTCAACAACACGAGGGATAACATTACACACAGACATCACCAAATGACCAATACCAAAATCAAATTGATTACATTCTTTGTAGCCAAAGATGGAGAAGCTGTATATGGTCAGAAAAAAATGAGACCTGGAATTGACTGTGGCTCAGATCACCAGTTTCTCATAGCAAAATTCAGGCTTAAACTAAAGAATTAAAGGAAAACCTCTAGGCCAGCCAGGTACAACTCAGATCAGATCACCTATGCATGTGCAGTGGAGGTAACAAATAGATTCAAGGGATTAGATCGGGTAGGCAGAGTGCCTGAAGAACTATGGATGGAAATCTGTAATATTGTACAGGAGGCAGTGAACAAAGCTATCCCAAAGAAAAAGAAAAGCAAAAAGGCAAAGTGGTTATCAGAGGAGGCCTTACAAATAGCTGAAAAAAAGAAGAGAAGCAAAAAGCAAGGGAGAATTGGAAAGATATACCCAACTAAATGCAGATTTCCAAAGAACATGGAAAGATAAGAAGGCCTTCTTCAGTGAACAGTGTATAAAACTAGAAGAAAACAACAGAAGGGCAAGGACTAGAGATCTCTTCAGGAAAATTGGAAATATCAAGTGAACATTTTGCCCAAAGATAGGCACAATGAAGGACATAAATGGTAGAGACCTAGTAGGCCGTGAAGAGATCAAGAAGAGATGGAAAGAATGCACAGAAGAACTGTATAAAAAAGATCCAAATGAACTGGATTGCTATGATGGTGTGGTCAGCCACCCAGAACCAAACATTCTGGAGAGCAAAGTGGGCCTTAGGAAGCACCGCTGTTAATAAAGCTAGTGGATGCAATGGAATTCCAATAGAACTATTCAAAACACTAAACCCTAAAGGATGATGATGTCAAGGTGTTACATTCAATATGTCAGCAAATCTGAAAGACCCAGCAGTGGCCACGGGACTGGAAAAGGTCAATCTTCATCCCAATCCCCAAGAAGGGTAGTACTAAAGAATGAGCTAACCATCGAACTCATCTCCTGTACTAATAAGGTCATGCTTAAAATATTGCATGCTAGGCTTCAGTATTATGTGAATCAAGAACTTCCAGATGTCCAAGCTGGGTTTAGAAAAGGAAGAAGAACCAGAGATCAAATTGCCAACATTCGCTGGATCACACAGAAAGCTAGGAAATTCTAGTAAAACATCTACCTCTGTTTCACTGACTATCACAGTCTGTGTGGATCATAATAAACTGTGGAAAGTTCTTAAACAGATGGAAATAACAGACCATGTTACCTGTCTCCTGAGAAACTTGTATGTGGGTCAAAAAGCAATAGTCTAGACCCTGTAGGGAAAAACTGATTGGTTCAAGATTGAGAAAGGAGTATGCCAAGGCTGTTTGTGTCATCTTGTTTGTTTAATCTATAAACTGAGCACATCATGAGACATGCCAGGCTGGATGAGTTACAAGATGGAATAAAGATAGGCAGGAGAAACATCAATAATCTCAGATATGTAGATGATTCCACCCCAATGGCAGAAAGTGAAATGGAACTAAAGAGCCTCATGATGAGGGTGAAGGAGGAGAGTGAAAGAGCTGGCTTAAAACTAAATCTTCAAAAAACCTAAGATCATGGCATATGTCCCCATTCAATTCAGTTCAGTTCAGTCGCTCAGTAGTGTCCAACTCTTTGCGACCCCATGAATCGCAGCATGCCAGGCATCCCTGTCCATCACCAGTTCCTGGAGTTCACTCAAACTCACGTCCATCGAGTCAGTGATGCCATCCAGCCATCTCATCCTCTGTCATCCCCTTTTCCTCCTGCCTCCAATCCTTCCCAGCATCAGTCTTTTCCAATAAGTCAACTCTTCACATGAAGTGGCCAAAGTATTGGAGTTTCAGCTTTAGCATCATTCCTTCCAAAGAACACCCAGGGTTGATCTCCTTTAGAATGGACTGGTTGGATCTCCTTGCAGTCCAAGGGACTCTCAAGAGTCTTCTCCAACACCACAGTTCAAAAGCATCAATTCTTTGGCACTCAGCTTTCTTCACAGTCCAACTCTCACATCTATACATGACCACTGGAAAAACCATAGCCCTGTCCCCATTACTTCATGGCAAATGAGGACAGAAAGGTAGAAGTATTAACAGATTTCCTCTTCTTGGGCTCTAAAATCACTGCAGATGGTGACTGCAGGCATGAAACCAGAAGATGTTTGCTTCTTGGCAAGAAAGCTAGACAAACCTATGCAGTGTGTTGAAAAGCAGACATTACTCTGCTGAAAACATCCATATAGTCAAGGCTATGGTCTTCCCAGTGGTATGTGTGATTGTGAGAGTTGGACCATAAAGAAGGTGGAGAGGGGGGCAAAGAATTGGTGCCTTTGGATTATGGTGCTGCAGAAAACTCCCCAGAGTCCCATGGACAGCAAGGAGATTAAACCAGTCAATCTCAAGGGAAATCAATCCTGAATACTTGTTGGAAAGACTGAAGCTGAAGCTGAAACTCCAGTATTTTGGTCATATGATGTGAACACCTGACTGATTGGAAAAGTCCCTGATGCTGGAAAAGACTGAGAGCAGAAGAGGGTGTCAGAGGATGAGATGGCTGGATAGCATCACTGATGCAATGGACATGACCTTGAGAAAACTTCAGGAGATACTGAGGGACAGAGAGGCCTGATGTGCTGCAGTCCATGGGGTCACAAAGAGTTGGACACGACTGGGAGACTGAGCAGCAATGATAAATGTAGAGGTGTATCCCAAAGATCCCCCTTCTCAGAATACTTGTTGACCAGCTGTGACAAGTGCAGGCAGTAGGCAGTCTCCACTCCCAACCCCATCAGGGACTGCTTCAGCTGCAAAGGACCATCTGCCCAGGGTTACAGGCTTCCCTGAGACAGCAGGTACTTCATGACGACCCAGTGATGGACCCACTAAGGAGAAGTTCTTGCTCCAGACTCCCTACAGATTGGCCAAGGTGTTGCCAGGCGTATATCACAAGCCAAATTCTCCCTCTGTCCAATTCTTCTCCCTCCTCTTCCTCCTTCATCAGCATTGATCTCTAATAATTATCATGTGTCTCTACACATGATCTCAATATCTACTTCTGAAGAATCCAATAATAACAACCTCCAACATTCTCAGCTAATAGAAATGTCAAGATTAAGAAAGTTGAGAGGTAGAAAGTGAAGTACAACATATATGAGTGTTACTCAGAGAGCAGTATATTATACATGAGAGACTTATCTACCACTGAAACCATGCTAGTAACACCTAAGAGTCCTTGTTGTATTATGCGTTCTCAACATCAGCTAATAATATAAGAAAGCTACTTTGCTTTCTTAAGACTTTGAGCCAAAACTTTCTTCTAACTCACACTCTAGAAAATCCTTTAGGTTGATAATTCTTGTACAAAAAAAATAAATAATAATAAGAATAGGACTTCTCTGGTGGTCCTCTGGTTAAGAATCTGCCTGCCAATGCAGGTGACACTAGTTAGATCCCTAGCCTAGGAAGATTCCACATACAGCAAAGCAACTAAGCCTGCATGTCACAACTACTAAAGCCCGAGGACCCTACCGTGCGTGCTTTGCAACAAGAGAAGCCTCCACAAGGAGAAGCCCATGAATCGCAATCAGAGAGCAACCCTCCAAAGCAACTACAGAAAGTTTACACAGCAACAAAGGCCTGGTGCAGTCAAAGATTAAATAAAGAAATAAACCTTTCTTTTAAGTTCTAAAAAAAAAATGAAAACCCATCAGTTCTGGAGATGATCAAAACATGGTTTTGGTTCTGAATCAGGACATAGGAGAACTAAACGTACTGTTCCAGAGAATTTATAAGAACACCATCTTGATATCCTTATATGAGCAACATTCATTTGTCAAAATTTTACTTTCAACTAAATGCCTTTCAGTTTTAAAACAATTGTAGAATAGAGTGGGCCTTTTTTACTTCTAAGATACAATGAACTTGGTATTATTTCTGCCGCTGGTTTGTACCACCTTCTGTTAGCTTGTTAGTAATCATTTATTTACTCCCCTCATTGTGATATTTCCCTATATTGTTCAAGGTAAAACTTTCTTTGAGCCAATGTATCTAATATCTGGGAGATACCTTATCTAGATCCAAAACCACGCAAAGGCCTCCCCTTTGCTTGTGGGTGAGTATAGTTAACATTTTCCAAAACCCCTCTATTCACCATGCAACCCTTCTGAGTGGCTGATTTCTGTGCCAGGCTCATTCAGTTTGGACCCTTATGAGAGGTTCTAAATTCCAAAGGCTGCTTGTTTGAAAATTCATGAGGTTCTCAATGATGCAGTTCCTTTTTTGGCTGCCCCATTGCTGGGTTCGTTCAGACAACAAGCTGCTTAGGGATGGATAATTTTTCCTCTTGGCTGCCAAAACCCACAGGGCAGGAGGTTGGTATTTCACTGCTATTGTAGAATTTTCAGAAGTTTGGAAAACAGAGAATTTTATTTTTTGTTTTGTTTTGATATAGGACATTTTGACAATGGCTTTGGCAGTGATACAAAAATCTCCATGCTTGTTAACCAGAATAACATTTGCAGCCATCTGGCTTGCATGTAGCACCCTCTGAGTAGGATAGATATAAAAGCAACAAGCAATTAAGAGGTTTAAAATGGTTTTCCCATTAGTTTCTGAACTATCCCATGATAAAGATATAACAGGTAATGGAAGGATTGCTGATTCTTTGTCAGCACATTTCCCATCATGATAAAATTTGTCTGACACCTCCATTATTTCCTTATTTCTCAATCTCCCTCTACCACCATGATTCTTCCAGATTTCTGCACTTGGATTTTCCTTTTGTCCTACACATAACATCTCCAATCATGACAAACCACAAAATCCACTAAAATCTACTACATGCCCAGTTATGTATATTATTCTTTTTTGAAAAGGACTAAGGCTTGATTCCAAAGAACAGAGTAAAACTCTTAAAACAACATAATATGAATCACTGGCTTTTAATTTTAAGTTTCTGGGCCTAATCTTTATATGATAAACTTTAGGTATTTTATTAGGACAGTTTTAAACAACAAAACACAGAAGAAAGTTTTGATTCTTGAGACTGAAAAGACATAGCTCTTTTAGACGAGGAATTATATCTTTGATCTCTTTAAAATTATTCAAAGATATTTATTATAATATCCACATTTACCTAGATATATAAACTGTACCATTGACCTCGACTTCTGTCAATTTCCAGTTCAATAATAAGAGATCAAAGTTTTCCAAAGCGCTGGAAGCAAAGTCTGAGCAGCTGTGCTGAAAGTAAAGAGCAAAGTGAGATAGGATTTGAGAAAAGGTGCTTACTTTCCCCCTTCCAGCTTACTCCTTAAAGTCCTATCCTGCCTGCCTAGGAAACATGATCTGCTAGTAACCTGCAGAAGAGGCTTTGTGCTGCCACATATTTTGCACATTTTACATAAAGTAACATATTTTTATCCAAGGCTTTCAGAGACTTCTCACTTAGTTGTCAGGTTCAGAAAACCCAGAGCTGGAAGAGATCAGACAGGAATTTTCCCAAACAAATTAGCATGTTGGAGGATGATGTAAATGGCAGCATGAATTGCCCCTATGCTTGAGCACGTTTTGCAGCACAGCTAAGATATTAACAAGTGATGGTTTCATGCACTTGGTCTAGTGATTTACGAACTTGCTTCCTGATTTAATAGAGTGCTAGAAAGGATTGTTGTTATACCAACTAAAAGAATCATAAAATGGTAATGAATGTTATGAAACTTCATGAATATTTCATCTGAAGACAGGCTGTCAGATTTATCTTGAGGTTAAAGAGCACATAGGCCATAAATCAGGTTTGAGATGGAGCTGCTTGAAGTTCATAGTTGGTGAAAACTGTTTACATGTTAGGCAAGGCTATCTGTGAGTGTTTATTATTTCACTGGCACGTTAAAACCCAGTTAACCTAAGATAAAGAAAAAAACTTCAGATTTAAAATATAGCATTTTAAAAAGAATTAACAAAGTTTCTAGGAAAGCACTAGGATTTTTTTTGGAAGAAAATGGACTTTATTGTAATTTTCCCATTGAATTTATTAAGTATTCAATATTATAATCAATTTTCAATAAAAAGGTATCATAAAGCTACTAAATTGACACAATAATATGGAGTAAAGAGTACAAGCATGTTCTTTAGCTATGAACTACACATATAGTCATCATTCATATTAAGCCTTTAATATATTATCAGTTTCAAGGCAATTTTTCATTTGAAATATTTATAGTTAGTTTAGAATTCACTACTTATTTCCTAGATAAGTGTGTTTCATTTCTTCCAATAGAACAACAACAGCAAAAAGAAATGCTTCTTTAGGCTACATTAATGACATAGAAGTGAAATTTAGTTCAGTGATTATAAAGTTCCCCTCTAGCTCTGTAACTAGCTGAGAGCAAGCCTCTCCTTTAAATTACCTCCTTTAAATTAAGTTTTTTTCCTTATTGTGTTTTTAAAAGCAGGAAATGTGATTTAAATAGAGATGACCCTTCTGATAATCTTTTATTTATCTGGCAGTGGAAATAGAATCATTCATTAATATATTTGATCTGTCACTCAGCATAATTTTGAATGCTTACTATGTGACATGTACTTTGCTAGGTGATAGGGATGAAACTGTGGATGATGAAAACCTGGTCCCTACCTGTAGAACATTTTGCTTCAAAAAATAGGTAAATAAGAAATTATTAAAAGTGTTACGGCGGACATAATAAGGGCTCTTATGAGGACGCATGAGCCGGGTATATGCCTTAGAGTTTAGGGTTCAAAGATGGCACTTTGCAGAAAAGAATGTCTAAGGTCAGACCTCCAGGGAAGTAGAGAGGAGTAGCCTAGGAGGAAAGGAAACACACGACCTATTAGAGAAACTGAGGAAAGCCTGTAATAGTTGAAGTGTATTGAATGTGTGTTTTTTGGGGAGAGGATGAAAAGGAAGGTGGGAAAGGAAGCAAAGGAGGGCATAGACCATGCCTCCAAACCCTGTAAGAGAGTTGAGGGGGGAGGGCTGGGGAATCAAATTATTTTTATTTTAAAAAGATGTTGAACATAACCAATGCTCTTGAAAGGTGGAAAAGAAGATAAATATATAAATACACTCTCTAAGAATAGAGTAAGATTGGGACAAATACCCTGAAGAATTTCCTAATAGGAATAGAGTGGTTTTGAAAGGTAGATGAAAAGATCTCTTTATGAAGCTCTTGAAATTAAAAATTATCCTTCATTTTAAAGAAGAGAAGATAGCTTACATTCTAAAGAAATATTACTATGCATGTCTTCATCCTCATCCTACTCAATACCTAAAATATGTTGTATTAAAATAATAGTTAATATTGATTAAGGAAATATAATTTACCATCCTTACATGTTTTATCTATTAGCTTATTTAATCCTCATTTTTAAATCTGTGTAGTAAATACTATAATTATCTCAACTTTAAAGTTGATGCAATTAGGCACAGTTGGCGAATGTGTCTTTGTCATACAATTAGGGAGTTGCAGAGCTGGGATTTGAACCTAGGCAGTCAGGCTCTTGACCATAATTGCAGGTCGCAGTGTTCCCAATCGTGACATATTACATAGTCACATAGTTATCATCTAAAAGGAAAAAAAAATGTTCTCATTTACCCTTGAATATTCTTTTATGTCCATTTATAAGGGAGTTCACATTTTGAAGAAGAAAATTCTAATTTGATTTTGTGCAAGGCAAACACTTTTGCAGATTTGACACTTGTAGCAATGTATTTGCCCACTGATTATTGATGAATGAACTTTGTGTTCTTACTTTAGTACTAGTGAACAGTAAATGCACTGTGCATGACATCTCTTATAAGGGAATAAATAATTTTAAAAACTTTCCTTCACAGAATATTATCACACTGAACTGTCATTCACATTACCCTAAACTGAGTTGTAATGGTTTTACCTAGTAGGTGTTAACATCCTTCATTCAAAATGGAAACTGTGCTTTTCATTTCCAGAGGAAAACCACTCTACATGCTTAAGCTGATCTATAGGGCATAAGACCACAGTCTCTCCAATACAAAGAGTCATTTGTCCAATTGTCTGACCTGCTCCAGCCTAGTAAATAAGGACAGCATAAGATGACAAAAGGTTCCCAACAGAAACGGATTTATAGTCAGAATCAGTTTCTTGTGTTTTCATTCATTTTGAATGAATACAAAAAATAATCTTGCTGCTAATACAAATGCCGCAAACTGTGCCATTAAATTGACAGTGTGATCGATCCCACTTCACACTGCTTTATAAGCAAAATGCATCATTCTCGGGAGCTTTCTCCAGTTTAAATAATTGTAAGAAATATATTTCTTGCCTTTACTTTTATTGATAAAACACAGCATGTCATCTTAATTCATCCTTCCCCTGCTCTATTTTATCATCTTCTCCAGAGTGATTGGAATTCTGATCACCCTGTGTTTTGCTCTCAGATTGAAAGCCTCTATCTATTCATCTGTTATTCTTCACGAAGCAAAGCTCTAGTATAACATCTGTTTTCTCACTGAATCTTCACCAGAGACTCAGATGCCAGCAAGCAATAATCTCTTGGAAATCCTCGAGGGTCCCTGCTATGTCTGGGCTTGAAGCTAACAAAATTAGTGGACAAAGTGCTGTTATTTGATTTTCATTTCTGAATTTGATTTGAGGTCCATGAGCTTAGTGGAGTGCTGATAATGTTTTACCATTCTTTGAAGCTAGTCATCACTTGATGAAAGGTTTAGATGAGTGGAAGCATTAATTGCATATTTCAAATTTTATTCTTTCTCTTTTCCTCCATTGATGTTCAACTAAACTCACATCTTAGTTTAATCTTAGAACACACTTCTAAAAACAAATGATGATTTAGAATCTCAAGTCTGAAATTGGCATCAGTTTGAATTTTTTTATTTCTTGATGGAATTTGCTGAAATTTTTATCTGTATATTTCAAACTACTGAGAAAAAATTGTAGGCAAATTTAAATCAGAAGCGTATTTTGATCAACACGTGCATGCATGCTAAGTCGCTTCAGTCGTGTCCAATTCTGTGCGACGCTATGGACTGCAGCCTGCCAGGCTCTCCTGTCCAGGGGATCCTCCAGGCAAGAATGCTGAAGTGGGTGCCATGCCCTCCTCCAGGGGATCTTCCCTACCCAGGGATCAAACCCAGGTCTCATACATCTACCTGCGTTGGTGGGCAGGTTCTTTACCACCAGTGCCACCTGGTCATGATACAAGTCAAAAGAAATACATAGCCTAGAAAATGTGTGGATATTGATCATTTTATAATTAGTCATAACTGATGCTAAAAGAAAAACTGTGTACTTTAAACTGGTTTATCTGTGCATATTAACACACAAAGTTTTATACATATAACTACTTGGGGCTTCCCTTGTGGTTCAGCTGGTAAAGAATCGCTGGCAATGCAGGAGACCTGGGTTCAATCCCTGCGTTGGGAAGATTCCCTGGAGAAGGGAAAGGCTACCTACTCCAGTATTCTGGCCTGGAGAATTCCACGGACTATATAGTCCATGGGGTTGCAAAGAGTCAGACACAATTGAGTGAACTTCACTACTGTAACTACTTAGATACAATATTCATATATATATGCACTATGGTAATAGAATTTTTCCAGGTTTCCTTTTCTTCAGTTTTACTGAGGTTTGACTGACAAATAAAATTGTAAGGTAGTTAAAGTGTACATTATGGTGATTTACATATACATTAAGAAAAAATTCCTTCCACCTAGTAAATCAGCATATCCGTCACCTCACATGTTAATCTCCATGTGTGTAAGAGAGAATAGATTCTACTCTCTTAGCAAATTTCAACTATAAAAAATAGAGTTTTAAAGTCAATATTAGGAGCAATGAGTCATCTACTGTTCCACTATCCATTAAAGCAAAATAATCCATTCAAAACTTAGCAATTTAAAACAACAGTTTATTATTTTTAAAGTCTCTCAATTGACCAGATTCAGCTGCGACATTCTTCTGCTTCATGTAGCATTGGCTGGGTTCACTCATTCAGCTGCATTCAGCTGAGGACTGAGCTTGACTGAAAGATTCAAGAAAGCTTTTACTCTTAAGTCTGGCACGTTGATGCTCTCTACGTGGTTGTTCCACATGTCTAGCTTGGACTTCCTCACAACACGGTGGTCTCAGGATAGTCAGACTTTTGCACAGCAGCTCGCTTCAAGAGGTATAAAGTGGAAGCTGCCAGTCTCCTTAAGCACTAGTCCTATCGTTGGCATAGCATCACTTGAGCTCCATTCTATTGGGCAAAGGAAATCACAAGCCCAGCTCAAATTCAAGAGGAATGGACTTTACCTCTTGATTGGTAGAACAACAGGAGTATAGAAGAAAGGCAGGGAGACTACCTAACACACCTACTGAAATTCAGATTTCAAGAGTCTGTTTTAAAAAGTAGACCAGAAGTACTCTCAGACTTCTTAATTATCATGGTGGCAGTGGTGTTAGTTGCTCAGTCATGTCCACCTCTTTGTGATCCCATAGACTGTAACCCACCAGGCTCCTCTGTCCTTGAAATTCCCCAGGCAAGAATACTTGAGTGGGTAGCCATTCCCTTCTCCAGGAGATCTTCCCAACACAGGATTTGAATCCAGGTCTCCCTCACTGCAGGCAGATTCTTTACCACGTCAGTCACTACTAGACAATAATTGGTTTCTCCGAAACATTAATCTGCCTAAAGCCCATGTAACACTATATGTTAAAAATTCATGTATTAATCTGCCTGTGATCTTTAATGGACATTTATGAACTTTAACACTAAAATTAATCCTCTTTTTTCAAACTTATTGTCTTTCCCTCACTTTGCTTCCAATTTTCACCAGCCTTTTCTTCTTCAGTTAACATTTTCCCCTGGAATACGATTTGAAACCAAGCAGAAAATGAAAATTGAAAGCAAATTTATAATTTGTTTACACGTATGATCTACTCAATCTAGTCAAAACCAATCAACCATCCAAAAGGTCAAAGCCCTGAGCTTTGCATAGCCTGAGAAGCTGCCAGGCAGTGTTTCTCTCTCTCCATCTCACTCAAAGTAGCTCCAGTTTTCAATTATCCACACCAATCATGTTCCCAGTTGACTAGAGTAACTAACAGGTAACTTTATATTTAATAAGTGTTTAATGAGTGTCAATCACAAAATATTTTTTACAAATAAATCAAACAGAGTCAGCCTAGTTCTTTTGTGTAAAAACGCTGATCAAGGTACTAAAATATGCTAGCCATTGGGAATATAAAAGTATATGATCTCCTTTTCAGGGTTTCAGAAAGCTAGGAAAGCATAAAATACTGCTGGAGGCCTCTGGTGTTATTTTCTTGAATCTTTGGAAATATAAGCCAATATGACCTCTCATCAAAGTTTCCATTTATAATACTTTCAGTATCCTCAAGTATACTTGAGATTACTTGAGGTAATCTCTTTAAGTAAGAGATTAAACCAAATAAAACTGCTGGATGGACATAAGGATATTTAACAATAAAAGGTTTCTAAATTAAAGACAGAATGATTTCAGGAACAGTTTTCTCATCTGCAGATCAGAGATTGGAAAGACAAAAATTTCACACAGAAAAGTCCTCTGCAAGTGAGGTGGTCAGTTTCCATAGGATATGAATGATACCTAGAGGGTTTGGTTTATTGATTAATTCAATACATATTTACTGAGCACTTCTGTGCCAGCTTTGGCTGGGTATACAATGTAAAATGACTTCCCTCGTGACTCAGATGGTAAAGCATCTGCCTATAATGTGGGAGACCTGGGTTCAATCCCTGTGTCGGGACGATCTCCTAGAGAAGGAAATGGCAACCCACTCCAGTATACTTGCCTGGAAAATCCCATGGATGGAGGAGACTGGTAGGCTACAGTCCCTGGGGTTGCAAAGAGTCAGACATGACTGAGCGACTTCACGATGTAAAATAAAAAAGATGCAATCTCTGCTTACACAGAGCCTCCTGTCTAATGGTAAATAAAGACATGCAAGTAGTTACATTTAGTGTGATGCATTTTAGAAGCAATATGAAGTCCCATGGGAGCATAAAATAGGGTTCTCTATTCCAGGGCTGGGGGATCAGAAAAGATGAGCATAAGTGTGTTAAACAAAAGTTTGAGGGCACGGAAAACAGTGTTTCAGGCAGAAGGAATAGAATTGTACATAGACCCAGAGTTAAGAAAGGATGTTGTCTTCTGGAAACATAAGCGATTATGTCCAGCAGAAGCACTATTGTGATAGGAAATTGTTGAATGAGAGTGCAGTGTGTGCGTGCTAAGTCTCTTCAGTTCAGTTCAGTTCAGTTGCTCAGTCGTGTCCGACTCTTTGTGACCCCATGAACCGCAGCACGCCAGGCCTCCCTGTCCATCACCAACTCCCGGAGTTCACTCAGACTCATGTCCATCAAGTCAGTGATGCCATCCAGCCATCTCATCCTCTGTCATCCCCTTCTCCTCCTGCCCCCAATCCCTCCCAGCATCAGGGTCTTTTCCAATGAGTCAACTCTTCGCATGAGGTGGCCAAAGTCCTGGAGTTTCAGCTTCAGCATCATTCCTTCCAAAGAAATCCCAGGGCTGATCTCCTTCAGGATGAACTGGTTGGATCTCCTTGCAGTCCAAGGGACTCTCAAGAGTCTTCTCCAACACCGCAGTTCAAAAGCATCAATTCTTCGGCACTCAGCTTTCTTCACAGACCAACTCTCACATCCATACATGACCACTGGAAAAACCACAGCCTTGACTAGATGGACCTTTGTTGGCAAAGTAATGTCTCTGCTTTTCAATATGCTATCTAGGTTGGTCATAACTTTCCTTCCAAGGAGTAAGCATCTTTTAATTTCATGGCTGCAATCACCATCTGCAGTGATTTTGGAGCCCCCAAAACTAAAGTCTGACACTATTTCCACTGTTTTCCCATCTATTTCCCATGAAGTGATGGGACCGGATGCCACGATCTTCGTTTTCTGAATGTTGAGTTTTAAGCCAACATTTTCTCATGTCCAACTCTTTATAACCCCATGGACTGTAGCCCTTCAGGCTCCTCTGTCCCTGAGATTCTCCAGGCAAGAGTACTGGAGTGGGTTGCTATGCCCTCCTCCAGAGGATCTTCCCAACCCAGGGATCAAACCCATGGCTCTTATGTCTCCTGCATTGGCTGGTGGTTCTTTCCCACTAGCACCACCTGAGAAGCCATGAGGGCACAGCTTCAGCAGCTATGCTGTTGAATCTTGATGAGTGGGAAAGGGGGATTTTAGTTATGTAGGTCTATTAACATCCCTATTCTAAAGATTTCCATTTATACAATACACTGTGTATGTTTTTAGCTTTGCACAGCTTATGTGTCTGTATTTGAGTATAATACACGCACAGGAAACAGGAAGAAAATATATCAACATTTTATCCATGCTGGATGGTGGGATTACAGATGATTTTTCTTCTAAATTTGCTACTTTTAATTTTATTGTATTTCCAATACTTTATACAATGAAAGAAAAGTGAAAGTGAAGTCACTCAGTCATGTCCAACTCTTTGAAACCCCAGAATCCTCCAGGCCAGAACACTGGAGTGGGTAGCCTTTCCCTTCTCCGGGGGATCTTCCCAACCCAGGGATCAAACCCAGGTCTCCTGCATTGCAGGTGGATTCTTTACCAGCTGAGTCACAATACCACGCACAAATAGTAGACATAACAGAAAAACATCATTGTGTAAACGTGACATAACATGTGACTGTAACTACAAATTATGTTTCTGAACTTTTATAAATCTATTTCTAAGGGACATTCCCTATGCAAGTGTTCATTATATTTTTTAAGAAGATATTTTGTATTTGGAGACTGTTGAATCGAGTGAGTAACTGACTTTAGAACTGGATTCTCTAAAAAAACAAAAGCAATATTAAGAAACACAGAAAAGCATACATTTTAATGATGTTTCCTACTCACAGAACACAATTCTTAAATTCAGTAAATATGTTTTATATGTATTTTATATATTTTTCACACATAATTTCATATATACGTGATTTGAATCCAACATAGCAGAAACTATTTTGTGCACTCTGCAAATATCCTGAACACTGCCCGAATTCATCTCTAACACAAAGTACCTCTAAACTTCAGTAACACATAACTAGAAGTTAACATTTTTCTAACAATTTTCTGTTCATTAGTCACCCCAATTTTTGCCCCATTATTTATTTGTAAATTCCACTTATCAAACTCAAATCCACAAGACCATCACATGGTTCAGAATTTAAACTCAGAGTGGACAGGAAAACAAACTCCTGTTTAACCTTGTGTGTATGCCTGAGACCACAGAGGATGCGCACACGATAAATGCAGCTGGTGACAACTGCAATAAAGATGCAAGAGTGATGCGCGCCCTCAAAAAGCAATAAAAATAAAGAGCGCTTTGTCCTCCTAGCTCCATTGCTCAGAGCTGCGTTTATGCCATTTTCCATAATTCCAGGCATGACTGTCAACACAGAGAGGGAATGATCTAGTCTGAGCTCTCACACATAGACCTTCAAAAGCCCCTGGCATATTCAGAACATCAAAATTCATAGCTTAATTTGTTTACTTTAAGGAAACTCACTTGGTTATCAAATATGAAGCGTCACAGCTAAGATTTTAAAAAGAAAGAAAGAAAACCTAACATGCCTGAATTATTAATTATCAGTTTACAGTTTAAGTCTTTACTTGGCAAAACAATTCACTTTTCAAAGATTGTTATAACAAGTCTTAGGCACAGCTAGAGCAAACATTTGTGCTAGTATTAAATCTGGCTATTTCCACATATGCTCACTGTGACTTCAGGCACAGAGCCGTAGGGAGAAAGGCCAGCAGTCACTCATTCACATTGTGCTGATAACAGCGATTTGGGTTGGTAGGCAAGCTGCGGCAAAAGAAATATGAATATTACTATTTATACCTTACCTTTCTCCTGCCTTAAATCTACTGAAGACTTTGTCATATTTATCTTTAGGCTATTCTTGTAAGGAACACAAGTATCAATTTAAAAAGAAGAAGAAGGGAAAGTTAAGGTTTCTGTACTTCTGTTCAAGTAGTGTAGCTCTAATTAAGAAAAATATCTTTGGTATTTGAAGTTCCCAAGCTGATATTCCCTGATTGGACAAGAAAAGGTGTTCCAGTTATATACTTTCTGTGTAGCTGCTATCAAATCAACAGTGTGACTTACCCTTCTCCCTGAAGACAGGAAGAAGACCGATCAAATCCAAAAGAGATTGAGTGGATTCTCCTACAATAGGAAACCTTGTTCCAGACCCTTAAAACCTAGGGGAGAAAAGAGAGCCATGACTTAATAACTGCATGGTAGCTTGAGATATTAAAGGGATCTGTGGGCTTATTTGCACTATATCTGTTTCTTGAAGCAGACTACCACCCAAACCATGTTGGGAATATTATAAGCCGCAGTGGTGAGGCAGGCAACTTTTAGTGGTGGATTCTAATAAATCCAAACCCTTGTGTTCAATTAGTGTGTCCTAATGCTTAAAGTTATATTTTTATGTCATTCTTAGAAACTGAGAAAAAAGAATGCCTCTAAGATTTCCCTTTCTCCTTCCTTGTTTCCCTTTTTCCTTCTTTTCTTTCTGATTTTCTGAACGAAATTAACTTAATTCATTTGCAAAATCTTTGGGACAATTTACCAAACAATCATATTTTATGTTCAACAACTTGGCTTGCCCAATAAAATCTGCAAATAGTAGAAGGAGCACTAGGCAAGCACATAGGAAGTGAGTTCAGATGCTTTCAGATGGAGTGACCCAAGCTCCATCCAGTCATGAGAGCCACTTGTAAATAGAAAGAAACAGCCAAGAAACTGTAGAAAAACTATTTCAAGCAATGGATCAAAGAGAAATATATAAGGTACACATGAGACATAAGTTGTAGAAATAACAGAAAGTGCCTTGTGGAATAAATGGCTTAAAATAGGCACTAAAAGATGGATAAGATCTAATAGACAGAGGGATATCCTCTATGAAGATAGTATGAGCACCAAGGGAGGGACCAAAATAGTCTGAAGAGAACTAATAATTTTGGAATTTTATGAAACAACATTAGACAGAAAAAATCAGCCCAGATAAGAGCAGGGTGTGAAATCCTTATCAATTGCAGCAATTACAATTTTATTTCAGATTAAAAGGAACATTAAAACAGATGTTGCCAGCATTGGATTTGGTAATTTCCATCATTATTCTGATACACTGTAAATCCTGGAATATAAGCTTGGAATCTTGAAGAAGAAACCATTATGATCACCGGCAAACTTATTCCAAGTTGGTCTACATCTCTATTTGGGCAATACAACATTCATTCTCCTATATATGGTCCAGATACAGGAAAGTAATTTTTCTGTTCAAAATGAACTCACAAAGTTTTCCGTATATTAGAAGTATATTTGCCCCTACAAGTACATCTACTTATACATGAGGGGATTTGAAAATTCAGTGAGCATATCCAACCATCTCTGACAGAAAAATTAAATAACTATGACATCTTGCATATAAATTCAAACACTTAATGCCAAGTCACTTGCATTTGAATTTCATGTGTTTGAAGAGATGAATACTATGTGTTCACAGATTCTTTTTATGTTTTTAGAGAATAAAATGGATCACAAATCTATCCACATTCCTTAATTCTTACAAAAGAGATTCCTTGTAAAGATAAAGGCCTTTATTTTGTTTCACAAGTTACCCAGGAAAAATTTTCATTTGATTGTAAAATATTACCAAATGTCTCCAGGTAGTTTATAAATACACAGCCCTAAGAGATCTATGAAGACCTACAAGACCTTTTAGAATTAACACCTAAAAAAGATGTCCTTTTCATTATAGGGGACTGGAATGCAAAAGTAGGAAGTCAAGAAACACCTGGAGTAACAGGCAAATTCGGCCTTGGAATACAGAATGAGACAGGGCAAAGTTTAATAGAGTTTTGCCAAGAGAACGCACTGGTCATAGCAAACACCCTCTTCCAACAACACAAGAGAAGACGCCACACATGGACATCACCAGATGGTCAAAACCAAAATTAGATTGATTATATTCTTTGCAGCCAAAGATGGAAAAGCTCTATACAGTCAGCAAAAACAAGACCGGGAGCTGACTGTGGCTCAGATCATGAAATCTTTAGTGCCAAATTCAGACTTAAATTGAAGAAAGTAGGGAAAACCACTAGACCATTCAGATATGACCTAAATCAAATTCTTTATGATTATACAGTGGAAGTGAGAAACAGATTTAAGGGTCTAAATCTGATAGAGTGCCTGAACTATGGACATTCATGACATTCATGACATTGCACAGGAGACACGGATCAAGACCAGCCCCATGGAAAAGAAATGCAAAAAAGCAAAATGGCTGCCTGGGGAAGGCCTTACAAATAGCTGTGAAAAGAAGAGAAGTGAAAAGCAAAGGAGAAACGGAAAGATATAAGCATTGGAATGCAGAGTTCCAAAGAATAGCAAGGAGGGAGAAGAGAGCCTTCCTCAGTGATCAATGCAAAGAAATAGAGGAAAACAACAGAATGGGAAAGACTAGAGATCTCTTCAAGAAAATTAGAGATACCAAGGGAACATGTCATGCAAAGATGAGCTCAATAAAGGACAGAAATGATATGGACCTAACAGAAGCAGAAGATATTAAGAAGAGGTGGCAAGAATACACAGAAGAACTGTACAAAAAAGATCTTCATGACCAAGATAAACATGATGGTATGATCACTCACCTAGAGCCAGACATCCTGGAATGTGAAGTCAAGTGGGCCTTAGAAAGCATCACTACAAACAAAGCTAGTGGAGGTGATGGAATTTCAGTTGAGCTATTTCAAATCTGGGAAGATGATGCTGTGAAAGTGCTACACTCAATATGCCTGCAAATTTGGAAAACTCAGCAGTAGCCATAGAACTGGAAAAGGTCAGTTTTCATTCCAATGCCAAAGAATGCTCAAACTACCGCACAATTACACTCATCTCACACGCTAGTAAAGCAATGCCCAAAATTCTCCAAACCAAGCTTCAGCAATACATGAACCATGAACTTCCAGATGTTCAAGCTGGTTTTGGAAAAAGCAGAGGAACCAGAGATCAAATTGCCAAGATCTGCTGGATCATCGAGAAAGCAAGAGAGTTCCAGAAAAACATCTGCTTCTGCTTTATTGACTATGCCAAAACCTTTGACTATGTGGATCACAATAAACTGGAAAATTCTGAGAGAGATGGGAATACCAGACCACCTGATGTGCCTCTTGAGAAACCTATATGCGGGTCAGGAGCAACAGTTAGAACTGGACATGGAAAAACAGACTGGTTCCAAATAGGAAAAGGAGTACATCAAGGCTGTATATTGTCACCCTGCTTATTTAATTTATATGCAGAGTACATCATGAGAAATGCCGGTCTGGAAGAAGCACAAGCTGGAATCAATACTGCCGGGAGAAATATCAATAACCTCAGATATGCAGATGACACCAACCTTATGGCAGAAAGTGAAGAGGAACTGAAAAGCCTCTTGATGAAAGTCAGAGGAGAATGAAAAGGTTGGCTTAAAGCTCAACATTCAGAAAACTAAGATCATGGCCTCTGGTCCCATCATTTCATGGGAAATAGATGGGGAAACAGTGGAAATAGTGTCAGACTTTATTTTTCTGGCCTCCAAAAGCACTGCAGATGGTGACTGCAGCCATGAAATTAAAAGATGCTTACTCTTTGGAAGGAAAGTTATGACCAACCTAGATAGCATATTCAAAAGCAGAGACATTGCTTTGCCAACAAAGTTCCATCTAGTCAAGGCTATGGTTTTTCCAGTGGTCATGTATGGATGTGAGAGTTGGTCTGTGAAGAAAGCTGAGCGCCGAAGAACTGAGGCTTTTGAACTGTGGTGTTGGAGAAGACTCTTGAGAGTCCCTTGGATTGCAAGGAGATCCAACCAGTCCATTCTAAAGGAGATCAGTCCTGGGTGTTCTTTGGAAGGAATGATGCTAAAGCTAAAACTCCAATACTTTGGCCACCTCATGCGAAGAGTTGACCTAATGGAAAAGACCCTGATGCTGGGAGGGATTGGGGGCAGGAGGAGAAGGGGATGACAGAGGATGAGATGGCTGGATGGCATCACCAACCCAATGGATGTGAGTTTGAGTGAACTCCAGGAGTTGGTGATGGACAACTCCTGGCATGCTGCAATTCACGGGGTCACAAAGAGACATGGCTGAGCGATTTAACTGAACTGAAGAGATAAGAGATGAGGGGAAATTAGGGGAGAAATGTAAACAGTCATGCATGGACCTATCCTAAAAGAACCTATAGCCTACAAACAGAAATAAGATATGCATACACACTCATGCATACTGTAAAGTTTAAGATGATGAATGTAAAAAGATGAAGCAGGATGATATACAAATAAAAGTATTGCCATTAAAGTGAACCAACACTGGATCTGATTTTCAGCCCTGCCAGTGACTCTTGACAAGTTAAACAATTTGGCTTAATTTCCTTTTTGCTGTAGAATGAGTGTGCACCGTTTATAATTGTTATGGTACTAAATGAAATAACATGTACATGATGTGGCTCAGTGTCAAGGTCCAAGAATCTGCTCTGTAATAGTGACTATGATCATCATAAGAAGAGAACTAATAAAGCACCATCAAATTGCAGAGGAAGGAGAAATAATTTCAAGAAACACTATAAAATGTATACAACTTGTGGGAGGTTAAAACTTAGAGGTAAGGGGGAAAGGAGGCAAGGTTGAAAGTTTTGAAGACATGTATATTTAACGGTGGTGGTGGTGCCATTAACAAAAATAAAAAAGAGGAGGCTAGAGGATGAGCAGATTAACCCATGATGGGAACTGTTTACAGAAAAGGACATCACTAGTCTTTACCCATCTGGCATTTAACCAAGTATTTTTTTGATGTTTAGAAATAGGAAGAACATAAACGTCCTTATACCATGGGTCTATTTTAAGCAAATTAAATTACAAGCTCAACAAAAGTGATACAATATGAGATGCACTTTTACAAAACTTCACCTGCACAGGCCCCCTCGGACCATGCAGCTGGTTCAGAATCACCTGACTGTGCAAGAAAAGGACTTTGACAGATTTGAAAAAACTGGCTGCTTAAGGAACAAATCCTATTGTACGCACCTAACCAAAAATGAATCGAAAATTTCTAAATTCTCCGTGCTAAAAGAAAACATGAGTCTTCAAATATAACGTGATCTAAGCTTAGATTGGAAGCTATTTGAATGATGAAATCCTCTATTACATGAAGAGACCTACAACAAACAGGAAACCCCCCAGGTGATTTCACAAAGCGCCAGTGATTTTCAACTTGGTAACCTCCAGGAATGCTGCTAAAGGCACATGACTGGGTAAAAGATTTTTCTTTTCCCTGCAGATATGCCCTTGGCCTACATCCAAACACTTCATATATTTTGCATTCTTTTAATTTTTCTTCAGAGGAGCTTGGCACAATTATCTTAAAATTATTCAAAATGTAAAGCTACTTTAAAATACTTCCTCCAGTGTGTTAATAGAGAAAACACTCGTGTCTGAACTAGCCTTAGTAACATATCCAGGAAAAAAATGAACTGACTGATCATATGAACAGATTTTCCCACAGGAAGTTGATAAAATGGGTTGACTCTGCCAGGTCACAGCAAATAAAAGCAGATCCTACAACAGACTATATAACCTCTGGAAAAAGAAAGCACCTTTAAAAAAAAATTACTGCAGTTTTTTAGTCTTTGGACTTCATCCTAAAACAAATACGATTGTTTTCTTGTTTTTCAGCTTCCCTATAAGTAATATGCATTGCTCTTTCTAACTGTAGTTTTCTGGATAGAGTTCTGAAGGTGTCTAGAATCCTACCTCTTCCATACTTAAAAATGAAGTAATATAGTCATGGAGCCACGCACCCATAAACAATGGGATATAACTCTCCAGGAAGTGTTAAACTTTCTTTGGGAATGTGGTTCCATAGAAAATTCTCCCCAAGGGAAAAAATCTATGTCATGTGGTATGTTGAGGGGAGTCCTTTATATTTTGATTCAACATTCATTAGTTCCTTTTTGGAATTTTGAGTCTGTTCTAATGAAGTGGATGAACCTAGAGCCTGAAGTAAGTCAGTCAGAAAGAGAAGAATGAATATCATATATTAATGCATATATATGGAATCTGGAAAGGTGGTACTGATGAACTTATTTGCAGGGTAGCAATGGAGATGCAGATACAGAGAACAGTTATGGACTTAGTATAAGAAGGAGAGGATGAGATGAATTGAGAGAAGACCATGGAAACATATACATTACCAAATGTAAAACAGATAACCAGTAGGAGTTTGCTGTATGATGGCAGGGAGCTCAGACCAGTGCTCAGTGACAACCTAGAGGGGTGGGATGGGGTGGGAGGTGGGAAGGAGGTTCAAGAGGGAGGGGACATATGTATACCTACGGCTGATTCATGTTGATGAATGGCAGAAGCCAGCACAATATTGTAAAGCAATTATCCTCCAATTAAAACTTAATTAACTTAAAAATGAATAAGTAAATAAAAATTTTAAAATAATTTCCATTAATTCCTTTTTAATACAGAAAATATGAAAAGAAAAATAAAATTGTTCACAATCCCATAACACACATAAACTCTGGTGATATTTAAAACAAAAATAAAAAGATGAATGCTAAGTCACTTCAGTCGTGTCCGACTTTGTGCGACCCCATAGACGGCAGCCCACCAGGCTCCCCAGTCCCTGGGATTCTCCAGGCAAGAACACTGGAGTAGTTGCCATTTCCTTCTCCAATGCATGAAAGTGAAAAGTGAAAGTGAAGTCGCTCAGTCGTGTCCGACCCTCAGCGACCCCATGGACTGCAGCCTTCCAGGCTCCTCCATCCATGGGATTTTTCAGGCAAGAGTACTGGAGTGGGGTGCCATTGCCTTCTCCAAAAGAGATGAATAATACATGCAAATAGGAAGAAATTTCAAATACCACTGAAAGGTATAAAACTAAAAGTCTCCTCATTCCCATCTCTAAATTCTTTTTGCAGAGGTGAACAGTGATAACCGTTTCCTGCCCATCCTCGAAAATAATTGACATATCAGCTACACCAATCTTTAAAAATGTTTCAACTGAAGAATTATACAAAACAATTATCATGTGCTTTGCACTTTTACTCAATGTATCTTGGGTGTTGTTGTTCAGTCACTAAGTCGTCTCTGATGCGATCCCATGAAATACAGTACAAAAGGCTTCCCTATTCTTCACTTTCTTCCAGAGTTTGTTCAAACTCACGTCCATTGTGTCAATGATGCCATTTAACCATCTCATTCTCTGTCATCTCCTTCTCCTCCTGCTCTCAATTTTCCCAGCATCAGGGTCATTTCCAGAGTTGGGTCTTTGCATCACATGGCCAAAGTATTGGAACTTCAGCATCAGTCCTTCCAGTGAATATTCAGGATTGATTACCTATTGACTGGTTTGATCTCCTTGCTTTTCAAGGAACTCATAGCAGTCTTCTTCAGCACCACAATTCGAAGCACCAATTCTTGGCACTCAGCTTTTTTATGGTCCAACTCTCACATCCATACATGACTACTGGAAAAGGGGCCTTTGTTGGCAAAGTGATGTCTTTGCTTTTTAATACACTGTCTAGGTTTGTCATAACTTTCCTTCCAAGGAGCAAATGTCTTTTGATTTCTTCAGTGCTGTCACCATCCACAGTAATTTTGGAGCCCAAGAAAATAAAATCTGTTGCTCTTTCCAATTTACCCCATCTATTTGCCATGAAGTCATGGGACCAGATGCCATGATCTTCATTTTTTGAATGTTGAGTTTTTTGTTTTTTGGGTTTTTTTTAATGATAATAGCCTTTTAAAATTTTTTTTTTATTTATTTATTTTAATTGGAGGCTAATCACCTTACAATATTGTAGTGGTTTTTGCCATACATTGACATGAATCAGCCATGGGTGTACATGTGTTCCCCATGCTGAACCCCCCTCCCACCTCCCTCCCCATCCTGTCCCTCTGCATAATCCCAGTGCACCAGCTCTGAGCACCTTCTCTCATGCTTCGAACCTGGACTGGCGATCTGTTTCACATATGATAATATACATGTTTTGATGCTATTCTCTCAAATCATCCCACCCTCACTTTCTCCCACAGAGTCCAATAGACTGTTCTATACACCTGTGACTCCTTCACTGTGCTGCATATAGTGTTATTGTTAGCATCTTTCTTTTTTTTTTTATCTTTTTGTTTTTTTTTAACTTCCCATTTTATTTATTTTTTTTTTTAGTTTTTTATTTTTTTAATTTTAAAATCTTTAATTCTTACATGCGTTCCCAAACATGAACCCCCCTCCCACCTCCCTCCCCATAACATCTCTCTGGGTCATCCCCATGCACCAGCCCCAAGCATGCTGCATCTTTCTAAATTCCATATATATGCGTTAGTGTACTGTATTTGTGTTTTTCTTTCTGACTTACTTCACTCTGTATAACAGGCTCCAGGTTCATCCACCTCATTCAAATGTATTCTTTTTAATGGCTGACTAATATTCCATTGTGTATATGTACCCCAGCTTTCTTATCCATTCATCTGCTGATGGACATCTAGGTTGCTTCCATGTCCTGGCTATTATAAACAGTGCTGTGATGAACATTGGGGTACATGTGTCTCTTTCAATTCTGGTTTCCTCGGTGTGTATACCCAGCAGTGGGATGCTGGGTCATATGGCAGTTCTATTTTGAGTTTTTTGAGGAATCTCCACACTGTTCTCCATAGTGGCTGTACTAGTTTGCATTCCCACCAACAGTGTAAGAGGGCTCCCTTTTCTCTACACCCTCTCCAGCATTTATTGTTTGTAGATTTTTGGATAGCAGCCATTCTGACCGGTGTGAGATGGTACCTCAATGTAGTTTTGATTTTCATTTCTCTGACAATGAGTATGTTGAGCATCTTTTCATGTGTTTGTTAGCCATCTGTATGTCTTCTTTGGAGAAATGTCTATTTAGTTCTTTGGCCCATTTTTTGATTGGGTCATTTATTTTTCTGGAATTGAGCTGCAGGAGTTGCTTGTATATTTTTGAGATTAATTCTTTGTCAGTTTCTTCGTTTGCTATTATTTTCTCCCATTCTGAAGGCTGTCTTTTCACCTTGCTTATAGTTTCCTTCGTTGTGCAAAAGCTTTTAAGTTTAATTAGGTCCCATTAGTTTATTTTTGCTTTTATTTCCATTACTCTGTGAGGTGGGTCATAAAGGATCCTGCTGTGATTTATGTGGGAGAGTGTTTTGCCTATGTTTTCCTCTAGGAGTTTCATAGTTTCTGGTCTTATGTTTAGATCTTTAATCCATTATGAGTTTATTTTTGTGTATGGTGTTATAAAGTGTTCTAGTTTCATTCTTTTACAAGTGGTTGACAAGTTTTCCCAGCACCACTTGTTAAAGAGATTGTCTTTAATCCATTGTATATTCTTGCCTCCTTTATCAAAGATAAGGTTTTCATAGGTGCATGGATTTATCTCTGGGCTTTCTATTTTGTTCCATTGATCTATATTTCTGTCTTTGTGCCAGTACCATACTGTCTTGATGACTATAGGTTTGTAGTAGAGCCTGAAGTCAGGCTGGTTGATTCCTCCAGTTCCATTCTTCTTTCTCCAGATTGCTTTGGGTATTCGAAGTTTTTTGTATTTTCATACAAATTGTGAAATTATTCGTTCTAGCTCTGTGAAAAATACCATTGGTAGCTTGATAGGGATTGCATTGAATCTATAGATTGCTTTGGGTAGTATATTCATTTTCACTATATCGAATCTTCCAATTCATGAACATGGTATATTTCTCCATCTATTTGTGTCCTCTTTATTTCTTTCATCAGTGTTTTATAGTTTTCCATACATAGGTCTTCTGTTTCTTTTGGTAGATATATTCCTAAGTATTTTATTCTTTTTGTCGCAATGGTGAATGGAATTGTTTCCTTAATTTCTCTTTCTGTTTTCTCATTGTTAGTGTATAGGAATGCAAGGGATATCTGTGTGTTAATTTTACTATTAAAATTATGCTGCAACTTTACTATTGCATGTTGAGTTTTAAGCCAGCATTTTCACTCTGCTCTTTCATTCTCATCAAGAGGTTGTTGATATTTCTCCCATCAATCTTGATTTATCTGGCCTAGCATTTTCATAATGTACTCTGCATAGAAGTTAAATAAACAGCGTGATAATATACAGCCTTGATGTACTCCTTTCCCACTTTTGAACCAGTCTGTTGTTCCATGTCTTAATCTAACTGTTGCTTCTTGTCCTTCATAGATGATTCTCAGGAGACAGATGAGTTGGTCTGGTTTAATTTTTTATTTGCCCCTAATTTACCCTATCTCTTCACTTACCCTCAAGCTTTTCCATTTTTATGTCTCTCCCAACACCCTAGTGTAGTATTTTGCATGCAACAAGTATTGATGATAATTTGCTTAGTGAATAATTATATGCTATAAAAGGTAGACTAGTAAAAGGACAAAAATTTATAGGTGATATAGTAGGTTATTGTTTTGATTGACATTTGTTTTATGGGTGAACATGAGAATCTGATAACATTATTATTCATCCTTCATAATTTGTTGTGTTTTTTTTGCCTAAGGTATTTCTTCATATTCTATGCCTATTTTTGTACTGAATTAAGCATTTTTATTATTGATTTGCACACACTGTTGTAAACAAAAGAAATTGTCAGTTTGTTATATATGTTACAAATATATTCCCAGATTCTAATTTGTCTTTTAATTTCATGAAAGCTCTTTATACTAATTCTTTTATATTATTATAATATTTTATGTTATTACCTAGCCAAATTAGTCAAACATTTCCTATAAGGCTTTTGGAGTTTGTGTCTTATTTGGAGATGTCTTTGTACTTTTAATTTGAAAGTAAACACAACCACCTTTACAGTTCTATTTTTTACATTTAAATTTTGATTTATATATTCACTGAAATTGTTTTATCAAAAAGTGTTTCATAATGTAAGTGAAGTATCGGATCTGTTTATTTCTACTTAATGGTTATCCAGATCTAAATACTATTTGATGTATAAACTATTGTTTCTCTAATGATGTTTAAACAAGACCAAATATGATGAATATTTGGGTCAATTTCTGTTTGTTTTTTTTTTTTAAGGATATGCAAAAACAATAAAATAATACTAAAAATAAAGCAAAGGCAGCTGCTTCAAGGAAAAACCACTCCACTACAAATTCATTTTCTAGATTCTGTAAGCTTATTGTTAAGTAGCAAGAGGAAGCTTTTCAGGAAGAACTCTTTTTTCCTTTTTTTTTTTTTAATATTTAACCATGATTTTATTCTGTCTTTACAAATATTTTTAAAGGTTTAACTCTAGAAGTTAAGAATTCACAGTATGAGTAGGAATCTAAATTATTCTTATCCAAATGGCAAACATGTTTCCCAGTTCTATGCACTGATTAGTACATTTTCTACATTTGATTTTCTTTTTTTTTTAATTTATTATTTTTTTAATTTTAAAATCTTTAATTCTTACATGCGTTCCCATACATGAACCCCCCTCCCACCTCCCTCCCCATAACATCTCTCTGGGTCATCCCCATGCACCAGCCCCAAGCATGCTGTATCCTGCGTCAGACATAGACTGGTGATTCGATTCTTACATGATAGTATACATGTTAGAATGCCATTCTCCCAAATCATCCCACCCTCTCCCTCTTCCTCTCCCTCTGAGTCCAAAAGTCCATTATACACATCTGTGTCTTTTTTGCTGTCTTGCATACATGGTCATCATTGCCATCTTTCTAAATTCCATATATATGTGTTAGTATACTGTATTGGTGTTTTTCTTTCTGGCTCACTTCACTCTGTATAATCAGCTCCAGTTTCATCCATCTCATCAGAACTGATTCAAATGAATTCTTTTTAACGGCTGAGTAATACTCCATTGTGTATATGTACCACAGCTTTCTTATCCATTCATCTGTTGATGGACATCTAGGTTGTTTCCATGTCCTGGCTATTATAAACAGTGCTGCGATGAACATTGGGGTACATGCATCTCTTTCAATTCTGGTTTCCTCGGTGTGTATGTCCAGCAGTGGGATTGCTGGGTCATAAGGTAGTTCTATTTGCAATTTTTGTTTTGTTTTGTTTTGTTTTAATTTATATCTGTCTATTAGACCACCTGACCCGCCTCTTGAAAAACCTATATTCAGGTCAGGAAGCAACAGTTAGAACTGGACATGGAACAGCAGACTGGTTCCAAATAAGAAAAGGAGTACATCAAGGCTGTATATTGTCACCCTGCTTATTTAACTTCTATGCAGAGTACATCATGAGAAACACTGGGCTGGAAGAAGCACAAGCTGGAATCAAGACAGCCGGGAGAAATATCAATAACCTCAGGTATGCAGATGACACCACCCTTATGGCAGAAAGTGAAGAGGAACTAAAAAGCCTCTTGATGAAAGTAAAACAGAGTGAAAAATTTGGCTTAAAGCTTAAATTTCAGAAAATGAAGATCATGGCATCTGGTCCCATCACTTCATGGGAAATAGATGGGGAAACAGTGGAAACAGTGTCAGACTTTAGTTTTGGGGGCTCCAAAATCACTGCAGATGGTGATTGCAGCCGTGAAATTAAAAGACGCTTACTCCTTAGAAGGAAAGTTATGACCAACCTCGATAGCATATTCAAAAGCAGAGACATTATTTGCCAACAAAGGTCCGTCTAGTCAAGGCTATGGTTTTTCCAGTGGTCATGTATGTGGATGTAAGAGTTGGACTGTGAAGAAGGCTGAGTGCCGAAGAATTGATGCTTTTGAACTGTGGTGTTGGAGAAGACTCTTGAGAGTCCCTTGGACTGCAAGGAGATCCAGCCAGTCCATTCTAAAGGAGATCAGTCCTGGGTGTTCATTGGAAGGACTGATGCTAAAGCTTAAACTCCAATACTTTGGCCACCTCATGCAAAGAGTTGACTCATTGGAAAAGACCCTGATACTGGGAGAGATTGGGGGCAGGAGGAGAAGGGGATGACAGAGGATGAGATGGCTGGATGGCATCACCGACTCAATGGGCATGAGTTTGAGTAAACTCCAGGAGTTGGTGATGGACAGGGAAGCCTGGCATGCTGTGATTTACGGGGTCGCAAAGAGTCAGATACGACTGAGCGACTGAACTGAACTCTACTGAATTCTTATTTCTAGTTCATTTTTGTCTTTATAATTATAGAATTCATCATTCTTCATTATAACTATGATAAAGAATATTTGGACATGTTATATAAGTGTATTATTGCACATAAACTTAAAAAATCAATTGATCAATTTTCCCTTTCCCATCTCATCTCCCTCTTCAATTTACAAAAATTAGCATTTTAATTATGATTGAGTTCACACTAAATTTGTATAAATTATTCCCCAGTGGCTCAGCAGTAGAGAATCAAGCTGCAATGCAGGAGACACAAGAGACCCAGGTTCAATCCCTGGGTTAGGAAGATCCCCTGAGGAAGAAATGGCAACCCACTCCAGTATTCTTGCCAGGAAGATCATGGACCGAGAATGCTGGTGGGCTACATTCCATGGGGTTGCTAAAGAGTCAGATGCATCTGAGCATGAGCACAAAATATATGTCTACACATACATTGTTGGAAAATTGTATATCCTTACCATACCAAATCTTCTTATATAAGAAAAATTATTCTATTCTATATAAAAATCTTTTAATTTCCCTCCAAATTATTTTTCTTAAGATACTGCTTATTTCTTCTTAGATTTATTTCTAGATACTTTGTAATTATTTTTAACTGGCATTATAAGTTGAAATATTTTTTGTCAATTTGTTCCTATTAAAGTTAGTTGATTGAAAATTTATTGATTTGAAAATACTGATTTTGTGAATGACCACTTGGCTGAATTTTGTATTTTATAATAATTTCTATGGTGATTCTCTTAAGTAATTCAAGCCAAAATCACATCATCCACAAATAATAATGTTTGTCTCCTTTTCAGTATTTACCCTATTTTCCTGTTTAATTGCATTACTTTGTGCTTCTATAAAACACTAAATAAAACCCTAATTCTGGGAAGGAAAAGGAGAATGGGTAAATTCTAACATTTGATTCTCAGATTCTATAAGCTTAAAATTAAATTTAAAAAGCTTCCCTCATATGGTTGTTCTGAGATTAAAATTATGATACAGTTAACAGGCCTAGGCCACAGTATGCATTTAATAAATGTTATACACTTCTCTCTCCTGGAAAATTTTAGATGCTTTTAATAGTTTTAGTTATCCATTAAAGGAGAATGTTATTTTTATTTAAGTAAAAACTATTTGGTCCAAAATATTCAGTAATAATTAAATCATGACATGTTTATTATGCTGCTTTTATGAGTAAGACATCATGAAAACTCTGGCCTTGGCACTTCCACAAAGACTTTCTAACCCCATCTCTTGACTACACTGCAGCTACCCTGCAGGCTCTCACTACCCCCAACTACTAAGTGGCCTCCCATTTCAGTCCACATAGCAATAATAGCAAACACATTTACAGAGCTTCACATATGTCAGGTATTGTCTGAGTATTTTACAGATATTGGCATTAAATTCTCATATTTTATTTCCATTAAACAAATGAAGAAAATGAAACAGAATTTAAGAAACTTCCCTATGACTTTCAGCCTGAAAACGGTCAGTACGTAAACCCAAGCTGATTCAAGGCTCATACTCAAAATAAGCATTTAATATCCATCAAGGAATAGCATCCATACGTCTGTTCTCCACTTCTTTCAGTGTTTGATGTTGATTCTGCCTCTTTCATATTTGTTCTTTCATTTCACATCTCTATTTTCCTTTGGACTTCCCTGGTGGCTCAGAGGTTAAAGTCTCAGCCTGGAAAGCAGGAGACCCAGGTTCGATCCCTGGGTTGGGAAGATCCCCTGGAGAAGGAAATGGCAACCCACTCCAGTACTCTTGCCTGGAGAATCCCATGGAGGGAGGAGCTATTGAGTACCCTAAAATCAGCCCTAATTAAATTCCTTTAATTGACTGCCATTGTCTCCTAATCAGTCTACTCAACTCCACTCTGCACACCATCCTCCTCATTTTATCTGAAGTTCTTCTGCTGGTTTAATGTTTTTGAAATAGAGTTCAAGTGCAGATTTCTTAATTTAGTAACGCCCTGTAAGTTAGATTCCAACCCACCAAGTAATCCAAAATATTTCTATATGTATTTTATGCTTTGTCCAAGTTGAATTTTTCATTATTCCTTGAGGATACTCTATATTTTCCAAACTTTGATTCATTTTTTATACTATTTCCTCTATCAAGGGTGACCTCACCTTATCTCCTGGGAAATTCTAAGCCATTTTTCAAGGACTCTTTCAATGTTAACTACTTCCGGGAATCCTTTCTCCAACCCCAGGCTGAAAGTGGTTTCTCCCTCTTCTCACCCTAGCAGTTTGAACTATGCTGGTGGCATAAAATGTGGAATCACATTCTTTTTTACAGATAGTTATGTGTATACATAAGGTCACAGTTTGGGCCGGTGTGCTAATAAAATATTTTATAGAGAAGACTGTATTAAAGTAGATTTAGAAAGGATGTTAAGAGTGGGTTGAGTTTGGGTAGGCAAAGTAGATAATGAGAATATTAATAGTAAGAGAAAAAATAGAAGAATAAGGAAGTGAGACAACTAAAGGGAAAATTTGTATAAAGGAGAAGTTGAAAATAAGCTGAAAGGTAAAATGGAAGACATTTAATTATATGCTAAATAATTTAATCCTGCACACAATGGAAGACTTCTAAAAGTTTTTACATTTAGGAATAGAGTGCCTGTAAGTGATGTCTTGAGAAGGTTAAGATGGTGCAGAGTATAGGATGGATTTGCAAACGGGAAGACCGGAGGCAAAGGAATAACCAACAGTGGAGCTAAGATGAAAATTCAATTATCTTTCTGGTTAAACTTGAGTCAATTTATAGATGTGATTGGCCAGGGTACATTACTGTATCAAAGAAATTGTCCCAAATCAGCTGCTTAACAGCAAAATCTTTCAGGTCAAAAGGACAATATTCCTCTTGGCAAACTATTTTATGATCAAATATCCTGTAATAGCAAGAAGAGAGTTTCTGGGCTAGTATCTATTGTTAATAAAGGCCTGCACTTGTACAGTTCTTTCTTTTCATTCCAATCCCTGGAAACACATTTCTGTATCTTCTTAATGGGAAAATGGAACCAATATTTGTAGAAGGATTATTAGGTTTCGCATTTAATCTTCACAACAAGGCTACAGTTTAGATTTTTTTTTTCCCCCATTTTACAGTTGTGGCACAGGAGTCTCAAAGAGTTTAGGTAAATTACACAAGAAAACATAACTGGTATGGAGTACTAACAAAAACTTGGCTACTAAAAGTTTCAAGTCTTCTATGCTTTCCTCTAAAATGTGGGTGAATCTTAGACACACTGCATAGTGTGATAGAACTTTCACAAGAAGTTCTAAATGACACTAACTCTAGGGAAATAGGCCAATCATTAACAATTTAACAAAAGCCCTTACTCACTACTTATATAATTAAAGAGTGAGTAGATTAATCTGTTCTGTAGTAGTTTACTTCCTTATGAATAGAGAAGAGGGGGGAAAAATGACACTTGACTAATTGTTTTAAAAATCCCTTTGAGCAATTCACCTTCAAAACCCCCAATTATTTATTTTCAGCTAACTTTTACACCCCAACTTTCCCTTACATTTTTGTTGAGTTAGTTATTGGCTGCATTGCTCGGCTTGCAAGACCTTAACTCATTTCCAAGACCAGGTACCAAACTCCAGCAGTGAGAGCAGAAGAGTCCTAATCACTGGCCTGCCCGGGAATTTCATACATGCCCCAAATTTTGAAGATGAAGTTTTACACAGCGGGTAGCACAGTGTTTTAGAGATCTCCACACGTACTGAGAGTGTTCTGTTACAGTGTGACCTCTGCAGTAGCCAGTCTCCGAGATGGCCCCCAGTGAGCCTCCCTGCCTGGCACTCTTGCCTCCATATAGTCTCTGCTCTTACTGTATGATTGGTCTGTGTGATCAACAGAATACAACAGGCATGTACCTCCCAGATTAGGTCATAGGAATATTGTGGATCTGCCTATCTGTCTGGGATCACTTGCTCTGGAGAAGCTGCCAAGTCATGAGACGGCCACATGGTAAACAGCTGAGGTTTTCTGCTAACACGCACATGAGTGACCTCACAACTAAATCCTTCAGCCCAAGCAGAATTCAAATGATTGACAGCCCTGCTGACATTTGGACTGTAACCCCATTAGAGACACCAAGCCAATCCACCCCACGTAAGCCATTTCATAATTCTTGACATAAATTTTTTTATAAATTTCATATTTATAAATTTTATATTAAATTTTATAAATTTATAATTTTTTAATAAAAAAATTCTCCAAGCCAGGCTTCAACAGTGTGTGAAACACAAACTTCCAAAGGTTTGAGCTGGATTTAGAAAAGGCAGAGGAACCAGAGATCAAATTGCCAACATCCATTGGATCATTGAAAAAGCAAGAGAGTTCCAGAAAAACATCTACTTCTGCTTTATTGACTACACCAAATCCTTTGACTGTATGGATCACTACAAACTGTGGAAAATTCTGAATGAGAATACCAGACCACTTGACCTGCCTCCTGAGAAATCTGTATCCAGGTCAAAAAACAACAGTTAGAACTGGACATGGAACAACAGACTAGTTCAAAATCAGGAAAGAAGTACATCAAGACAGTATATTGTCACCGTGCTTATTTAACTTCTATGCAGACTACATCATGCGAAATGCTGGGCTGGAGGAAGCACAAGCTGGAATCAAAATTGCTGGGAGAAATATCAATAACCTCAGATATGCAGACACCACCCTTATGGCAGAAAGTGAAGAAGAACTAAAGAGCCTCTTGATGAAAGTGAAAGAGGAGAGTGAAAAAGTTGGCTTAAAGCTCAACATTCAGAAAACTAAGATCCTGACATCTGGTCCCATCACTTCATGGCAAATAGACGGGGAAACAGTGGAAACAGTGGCTGACTTTATTTTTCTGGGCTCCAAAATCACTGCAGATGTTGATTGCAACCATGAAATTGAAAGACGCTTACTCCTTGGAAGGAAAGTTATGGCCAATTTTGACCGCATATTAAAAAGCAGAGACATTACTTTGCCAACAAAGGTCCGTCTAGTCAAGGCTATGATTTTTCCAGTGGTTATGTATGGATGTGAGAGTTGGACTGTAAAGAAAGTTGAGTGCCAAAGAACTGATGCTTTTGAACTGTGGTGTTGGAGAAGACTCTTGAGAGTCCCTTGGACTACAAGGATATCCAGTCCATTCTAAAGGAGATCAGTCCTGTTTGTTCATTGGAAGGACTGATGTTGAAGCTGAAACTCATACTTTGGCCACCTGATACAAAGAGCTGACCCATTTGAAAAGACCCTGATGCTGGGAAAGAGTGAGGGCAGGAGGAGAAGGGGATGACAGAGGATGAGTTGGTTAGATGGCATCTTCGACTCGATGAACATGGGTTTCGGTATACTCTGGGAGTTGGTGATGGACAGGGAGGCCTGGCGTGCTGTGGTTCATGAGGTCACAAAGAGTCAGACACGACTGAGTGACTGAACTGAACTGAACTGAACTTTTATGCATGCATGTAGAAAAACTTTTATCATGGAGGACAACAACTTAACCTTGAGTCAAATCTTTATAATCAACATTGAAATATAAAATCAGTAACAGTAAAATTTGCATTAGTATAGAGATTAGTGACAATCACTACATTTACTCATCATTTTTTTTTTTATGCTAGCAGGTTGTATTTGTGTTTCTGAGGGGAAATGAATATCTCAATGAGCTGTCATTTACAATTTTGCACCCAATTCCAGTTTGTTTTTTTTCCAGATACCACTAAGCAAGTGAAATGATAGGACAGGAGCTGGGTGTTCTGCAATTCAACTAATTTCTGACACTATCTACCTAGAGATAGCATCATTTCCCACAGATTAAGGGTTCACTTCTACAAGCCTGTGCTTCTCCTATCCACACCCTCACCCCCACCCCACTTCAGATGTCAGTCTCAAGCCCAAGTTTTCACCTGAGCTTCTGACCTACTGGCTATAGATCAGAGGTTCCAATGATCTCCTCCTCAGATTTAATTAATTTGCTAAGCACGCTCACAAAATGCAGAGAAACATTTTACTTCCTAGATTATCTTTTATTATAAAAGAATGTGATGCCAGAACAGCTGGGTAGAAGACATACATAGGGCAAGGTATGGAGAAAGGCTCAGAGCTTCCATGCCCTCTCCTTGAGTGCCACTCTCCCCAAATCTCCATGTGCTCTCTGGACGCTCTCTGAACCCTGACCTTTTGGGGTTCTTATGGAGGCTTCATTGCATTAGCCACTGGCGATTAATTCAATCCCCAGTGCCTCTTGGCTCCCAGGAGTGAGGGGGTGGCACTGCAAGTCATAAGCCTATAGTTATATGGTTGGTTTCCCTGGCAATCAGCCCACATCCTTAGGTTACCTAGGGGCTTCCAAAAGTCACCTCATCAACTTTAAAAAAGACAGCTCTTGACATGTAAGAAATTCCATAGAAGCTATGTGCCAAGGAACAAAGGAAGACTAAACACACATTTGCTACTATAAATCATGATACTAATTGCTCAACATTGTATATTTCTGCGAGAAAAAGAAGGGAGGGAAAGAAAAGTGAGGAGAGAAATATGTAAAGATTAAAATGATTTGGTCCAAGAATTGGCAAACTACACAGACCGAATCAGTCTGCCTGTTTTTATATTTTTGTATGGCCTGTGAGCAATGGCACCCACTCCAGGACGCTGGCCTGGAGAATCCCATGGATGGAGGAGCCTGGTGGGCTGCCATCTATGGGGTCGCACAGAGTTGGACCCAACTGAGTGACTTCACTTTCACTTTTCACTTTCATGCATTGGAGAAGGAAATGGCAACCCACTCCAGTGTTCTCGCCTGGAGAATCCCAGGGACTGGGGAGCCTGGTGGGCTGCAGTCTATGGGGTCGCACAGAGTCGGACATGACTGAACCGACTTAGCACCAGCAGCAGTGAGCTAAGAATGATTTTTGCATTTTAAAATATTTTTTTAATATAAAGATAATGTTTAATGACCTGTTACAGAAATTAAAATTTTAATGTCTATAAATAAAGCTTTATTGAAGCACAGCCAAGTTCATTCATTTACGAATTGCCTATGGCTGCTTTAGTGCTACAACAAAGTCAAGCAGATGTGTCAGAAACCATGTGACCCATACCACTTAGAATATTTCCTATCTGACTTTTTACAGAAGTTTACCAGCCCTGATTGAGACTAAATGAGAATCAGAGTAAGAATATGGGGATGATAGGTACAGTTTTTATTCTTAGTATAAAACACAAAGGGTCACTCAGAATCCATTATAATGCTGATAAAGATGTTTGTCAATGTTTTAGTAAACTAACGGCAGTTGTGAAAGGAAAATCAAAAGGGAATTGATATTGCTAGGAGAATGTCCTAGTATGGAGTCAGGAGGCCATTTAGGAAGTGTGACTTCTGCACATAGCCTAGATGGAATTTGACCTTTTGACTACTGTTGTTCAAATGAAGCATCCAGAACAACTGACAGAAACTTGAGATAATTATCAGACCCTTAGCCTAAAACAACTCATGATAACCATCACTTAAGCACAAACATTTCTCTTCTTGTTTCAGAGTACAAGCTCATGGTTTTGCCTTAACAAGTCACTGACTCTTTCTTTCTCAGGATATTTTCAGTTTTACTTGAATCTGTGTCTCTTGAATTGCAGTTCTTAAGAAAGACTAAATGAAACTCTTTTTCTTATTTGCACTCTTCTGCATTTTTTTTTTTTTTGGTTGACAGAAGATAAAAGTTTTCTTTCCTGATTTTATAGCTATGTTGCTGGAATATTTGCCCTGCACATCTATGACACTCAGCTAATATAAAGCTGCAAATGCCAACATACACCTTCACTAACTATTCAATTTTCCATGGTTACAAATCAGAGGCTATAATAAGATTTTTTGTGAATGTGTGTGTGCCACAGATAGGAAAGTTCAGAGAGAATGAAGCTGAGGATGTTTTTTCCATTTTACTCTTTTATTTATTTAATACCACACTGTAAATTATTCAAAAGCCATGTGCTCTTTGCAGCATAGCTTCCATTGTTCTTTAGGCTATTACTAGCAGAGGATCAATGTGCTGACAGGTAGCTCAACCACAAACTATAGTTTTAACTAGGGACTAGTGAAGCTGGAACATGGGACTGTATACATTTCTCTTTAACTATAGAAATAGATGCTAGCAAGATACTGTAGCCTGCATTCTCCATCTAAAAGGCATATCTGAGCATAAGGTAAACGACACAAGCGCGGCAGCGTAGACACAAAAAATGCAGTCTTTCATCTCTAAACTAGACTGAATTTAATCTACCCTGAATGACATTCTGATTTTATCTTCTATAGAAAATCAATCATTCAACAGCTTTTCAGAGTTGGCTATTGAGTGCCTAAGAGTGGATGTGATTACCCAAGAAAAGTGACAGGCTGGGGATAGAACATGCATGTCTCATGGGATCACACCTGGGTCTGAGCTCCAGTAGCTGGGGCCTGGACAGGGATAAGCAGAAGTGACCTCAAGCTACAGAACGCAAACTGCAGAAAATCTCCAGGAGTCAAGAGATTTCAAGAAAACAATGCCCAGGTGGGATAACCACGCATCAAATGCCTCCTGATACGATGCACTTGCCACGGCCAAAAATGTTTAAACTAACCCTAAGCAAACTTTTAGCATCTAATTTTCAGTTATGAAGAAACACAGGAAAGAGAGAATAATGAAGAGAAAAAGTCTGACAAAATCAGAATATAAAGTTTTCTATAAGAAATTGGACTCTCATGGAAAAGATAATATTGGGGCAGGGTGGAGGGGAGGAAGAGAACTATTTTAGAATAAAAGGAGTTGAAGAGATATAATTTAAGAGATTTACATGCAATGTTTAGTCCTTAATTATATCTTGATTTTTAAGATATAACTAGATATTCTGGGAGAAAATGAGGGAAATTTGAATATGTGGTTATGTATGAGAATGTGCTTTATTTAAATTTAGAAATATATACTACAATGTTTAGGTAAATTCTTCCAGATCTATAATTTACTTTAAACTAGTTTAGCCCTTGCTTTATATAAGAGAGGAAACAATATTATATTTATATGCAAGTAGTAGTTATATGTGTATTAATTCAACTTTTCTGTATTATTGAAAAATTTACCACAAAATGGCTTTTGAAAAGAACAAACAAAAAAGTCTTTCTGGGCAAAGGAAGGGAAAGCCATATAGCAGCTTTACCAGAACACTGATATAAGGGTTTACACTAGAAGGACAGAATTCAACTAAGCCACAAAAAATAGGCAGAGAAAACAGATTCAGAAAAGAAAGTACAAGACCTAGAGTGATGCCCCGAGATGCTTGCACATAACCCAGTGGTCTTTACATTCTTTGGACAGCTCTCATCCATGGCATAGGAACTGACAACATACTGGGCATGTTTACAAAGAAAACTGAGCCTTTGACCCTTTGCCCTCTGACCCTCTTTCCCCTGTTTGCAAATTTCAGCTACTAGCCTTCCTAATCATTTTCTAATAGGACCATACTGATTTTTACATTAGTCTTTAGTTATGTATCTCTCTCATTTTATACCTATTTCAAATCTCATCAGAAGGTTCTGAAAACAGCAGCATCACTTTCATTTGTTTCCATCTTTTTTAACTTGCACGAATCTTTTTCTTTCATATTTTGAAAGCTGTTTTTGATAGCACTCAAGCTTTGAAGATTTTTTGCTTTCTATATTTTCAGGCTATAAGAGTATGTTCATCATTATCTCTTGTTTGGAATCTGTCCCCCTAAAACCAAGACACATGCTTCTGTCCACAGTGCCCTTTCCAGGACTGCACAAGGACTTGGATGGCAGCAGTCCTTCTGCCCCAAATCCTAGAACAATCCAATCAAACAGCCAATTCTTCTTCATGACCTAAAATTAGTCTCAGAGTAGTAGCTTCCAAGTTTCTAACTCTGACTTTTGAAAAATTATATAATCAAGAAAAGAAGTAAAGGATTTAGCACTGGATGCTATTTAACTGAGGTGATGAAACAGAAATCCAAATACTTGAAATCCCTAAAATTAATATTGAATTTGTGATCTATGGAAAGATTAAGGCTTCCTTTCCTCCACTTGGCCACTTACATTTATCTTTTTATACTTACTTAGATGCTCAATTATTATGTCCTTGATTTCCCCAGGTATTCCTCTATAACATACTTCATTACTCCATCTTATCTTCTGCTGGCTTTTGTCAAAGGTTGACAAAATATGAGAAGTAGAGTTGGAATTAGAAAATGAAAGTTGACTTCCTGTGAGAGCTGACTCTATCACAGTGCTTTCTCACCAACAGGAAAGAACAAGCTGGTGAGAGAAGAGACTCATTAGAAAGCAAATATTAGCTCCTATCAGTAAGGGAGAGGAAAGCTAGACCTAAGTAACTATATCTCCTAAGGAATTAGGTGTAGGAATGATAAAATTAATCCAAGTTTTTAGCAGAGCAATATTGGTGCAAATAAACGAATGAAGAGTGCTTGTGGAGCAGAGGGATGGTGCGGGCAAAACTAAAAGAGAACTAAACCCTAGTCATAGGTGTGACTGTTACAGTGTTGTAGAACCCAATGGATGTTTTCGGCTTCTTCTGAGACTGGGTCTCAAGCAAACCATTATCCAAAGAGTCACCACTATCACATTTAATGCTGGCTAACTCCATGCGAGGGAGAATGCCCAACATAAAAGACTATCATGCCCAGGGACCAGTATTGATTCTACTAGTTATCTGTTTGTCAGTTGTACCCACAATACATGAAATCATTTTTAAAAGCCCATGTATTAGGACTGTTTATATTAGATTAATGATGGCTGGATGGCATCATGGACTCGATGGACATGAGTCTGAGTGAACTCCGGGAGATGGTGATGGACAGGGAGGCCTGGCGTGCTGCGATTCATGGGGTCACAAAGAGTCGGACACAACTGAACGACTGAACTGAACTGAACTGAACTGAACCCTTATGTGGAGGTTAAGGGAGATTCTTCATAGATACCCTTTTTCATATAAGGAGAACTTCATATGTTTCAGCCTCCAAAACAGCAGGGTAGGTCAAGTAATTTGGAAAGAAAACAGAAACATGTCAGATGAGACTGTACAAGAAGGGAGCATGTAGCTACCCTACATGAGTATAAAATACCAGATTCATAATAATTCTTGAGGTACTAAGAAATGTTAACATTGTCTCAGAGCCTGGTTAGTGATTTAGGGAAATCTTGAAAGAGAAAGCCCCTTGATGAAAGTGAAAGAGGCGAGTGAAAAACTTGGCTCAAAGCTCAACATTCAGAAAACGAAGATCATGGCATCCGGTCCCATCACATCATGGGAAATAAAGGGGGAAACAGTGGAAACAGTGTCAGACTTTATTTTGGGGGGCTCCAAAATCACTGCAGATGGTGACTGCAGCCATGAAATTAAAAGATGCTTACTCCTTGGAAGAAAAGTTATGACCAACCCAGATAGTATATTCAAAAGCAGAGACATTACTTTGCCGACTAAGGTCCGTCTAGTCAAGGCTATGGTTTTTCCTGTGGTCATGTATGGACGTAAGAGTTGAACTGTGAAGAAAGCTGAGAGCTGAAGAATTTATGCTTTTGAACTGTGGTGTTGGAGAAGACTCCTGAGAGTCCCTTGGACTGCAAGGAGATCCAACCAGTCCATTCTGAAGGAGATCAGCCCTGGGTGTTCCTTGGAAGGAATGATGCTAAAGCTGAAACTCCAGTACTTTGACCACCTCATGTGAAGAGTTGACTCATTGGAAAAGACTCTGATGCTGGGAGGGATTGGGGGCAGAAGAGAAGGGGATGACACAGGATGAGATGCCTGGATGGCATCACTGACTCGATGGACATGAGTTTGAGTGAACTCCAGGAGTTGATGATGGACAGGGAGGCCTGGCGTGCTGCGATTCATGGGGTCTCAGGGAGTTGTACACAGCTGAGGAACTCAACTGAACTGAACTGAAAGAGAAAGAATCCAGGTGGCTAGAAATGGTAATGTTCAATCAGAGAAAAAGGAAAGAATACAGAAGCTACAGATGTGGGTATTTAGCAGAATCTATTCAATAACTGATTATTATAAAGCTAGTTTGTGAACACTATAAACAATGCAGCGATTGCTAAAGCAATTGTAATATTTTGAACCAACAGCCAAATCATACCTAACAGTGAAACAAGACAGAAGAGATAATTTAGCAATAGTAAAACTGGAAAACTGAATACAAATTTTTCATTATTTCCAGATGATATAATTGTGTAATCAGATAGTTAAAATCAATTGAAACTCATTTTAATTGATAAAGCAGTTCAGTAAATTAGCTAAATACAAGATAAATAAAAACCAATAGCTTTTCTATATTTTGTCAGCCACCATTAGACATTTTAATAGAAGCAAAATCAGAGAGATGACACCTGGCTAATAACACATGAATCAGCCTTGTGCAGCTTCCAAAGGTACAAAAATTCAGAAAAAAATGAACAGTCTTAACAATGCTGAAAATTAAGACTATAGGCCAAACTACTGTAGGAACTGAAAAAAATTGGCACTAATTACTTGAGATCAAATGGCTATTATAATTTGTGGCCAAGTCATATGCATATGTTCATTATTCATAGCAGTCAAGCAATGGTGCTTCATTTTTTTTTACCTTAAACAATTATAAAAATATAGGGTCAGGCATATTTTTAAATTAAAGGTTAAAAACTAGTAAAGTTACATTTGAATCAGTTCTAATGAGGTGGATGAAACTGGAGCCGATTATACAGAGTGAAGTAAGCCAGAAAGAAAAACACCAATACAATATACTAACACATATATATGGAATTTAGAAAGATGGTAATGATAACCCTGCATGCGAGACAGCAAAAGAGACACAGATGTAAAGAACAGACTTTTGGACTCTGTGGGAGAGGGAGAGGGTGGGATGATTTGGGAGAATGGCATTGAAACATGTATACTACCATGTAAGAAACAAATCGTTAGTCTAGGTTCAATACAGGATATAGGATGCTTGGTGCACTGGGATGACCCAGAGAGATGATATGGGGAGGGTGATGGGAGTGGGGTTCAGGGTTGGGAACTCATGTACACCTGTGGTGGATTCATGTCAATGTATGGCAAAACCAATACAGTATTGCAAAGTAAAAAAATAAAATTTAAGAAATAAATTAATTTTTAAAAAAACTAGTAAAGTGTAAGACAATGCAAAATATGAAAATAATTCAAAGAGAACAAAAATAGCAGCAATAAAAAAGTTGTCCACACAGCAAAAGGTAGTTGGAAAAGGAGAGAAAGAAGGAGAAAGAGGAGCGGTGGGATGGAGAGAAAAAGTGAACCAGAAACAGAAAATGTAAAGCAATATGGGAATAACAGGCAAGTAAAACACTCAGTTATGGCAATAAATAAAAATGGGTTAAAAACGAAGTCTCCAGTAATGAACCTTAAACAAGATACAGCTACACATTGTTTATAAGAATCAAACTTAAGAAAATGTGACATGAAAATTTTAGACATATATGGAAATGTTTATCAAACAAACACAAAAGGATACAAAATTAATATCAAAGTGATACAAATACACAGATCATCAGCAAATGAAATGATATATTAAGAAACAAGAAAAAATTATAACTATCATGAACCATTATGCATCCATTAAATGCAAGAAAAAGTGCAAGTGCAGCTGAGCAAGACCCTATGTGGCCTTCCCAAGACAGACCCCTATCCCACGTTTTCTGCCTACTTTTTTTTGGTAGAAAATCTAGTCTCCCAGCCCTCCCCTGAATCACAAAATTTGACTCAAGAATTAATTACTGAAAAGATGTGAACAAAAGTAACAGCGGGGAGAACTGGTAACAATTTAAGTAGTAAATCAGCCATATAGCAGTCATAGAATCTCTCATTTCTCCTTGAAATACACAAATAACAGTGTCTGACACACATTCCTGAGTGATTTTACAAGTGGAAGAAGTTATGCATATGGAGACCATGAGCACATAGACCCCAGATCAGCTGAAGCCTAAGGACTGATCAAGTTAACACATGACACTGCCGGTTACCTTACCATAAGCCAAGCAGAGAATTGTGCGCAAGGCTGGTCACATACCCCACGGTCTCCTCCCTCATCTTGCCCTTAAAAACTTCCCCGAAACCCACTGCAGAGTATGTGGTTGTTGAGCACTCCTGCCTGCATTCCTTGTTTGACACCTACAATAAATGCTGCATTTTCCTTCATAACACATATCAGTAGATTGGCTTTACTATGAATGGGACACGGGACCCAAGTTTGATTCAGTAACACAAGAGTAATTTTTTTTTTTTTTTTTTTTTTTTTTTTTTTTAGAAAATACAAGGAGAAATTGACAAAACTCACAATCAAATGGGAGGTGGTATAAGATTCTTGGCTTCCCAGGTGGCTCAGTGGTAAAGAACCTGCCTGTCAATGCAGGCGATGCAAGAGACCATGTTCTAGCCCTGGACTGGGAAGATCCCCTGGAGGAGGAAATGGCAATCCACTCCAGTATTCTTGCCTGAAGAATTCCATGGACAGAGGAATCTGGAGGGCTACAGTCCATAGGGTCGCAAAGAGTCAGACACAGCTTAGCACACACACATGCAACATACCATTAGCTATTTAATCAACATACCATTAGATTGTTCAACCATCAAACTTAGTCTCGATTGATCAATTAGAAAAAAATAAATCTGAATAGAATAATAATATAGGCCAAACTTTGGATCCACAAATAGTTTTCTTAGCTATATAGGTAATATTTACCAGCAGAAAAAGATTTTTTATTCATTCAACAAGTACTAATTATAATCTATGTGCAAGATAACCCTGATACCCTGAGCCAAAGATAATGCCATTGTGTTGGTCATAAAAGAACCCCAGGATTCCCCCAAAGCAACAGTTGTTTTTACTACACTGTCTGATAACAGTGTAACAAAACTAAAATTAAATACACACACACACACACACACACACACACACACACCATTTTTTAAATACTCCTGAGAAGAACTGAAATCAAAACTGCAACTAATAATATTTATAAATTAGTGTCAATGAAAGCATTACATATAAAAAACATACAGGATACAGAAAAATTTAACTCAGATGTCAATCTATGGTTTTAAATGATTTCATTATTAAATAGGAAATATTAAAATTAATATCCAAAATATTCAGTTCCAGATAGAAAGATGAAAGAGAATATAAGTAAAATAGGTCGGGTTAGACTATAAAAAGTTGAAAGAATCCATCCTGTCACCCTAACAACCAAAACAAACCACGTAAGCTAAAAAAATCAAAATTTTTAAGCCAATCAGAAATCTAAGGATATAAAGATACCTAAATAAGTTAATGAAAAATCTCTGCATAGGAGAAAGGAGACCACAGCTGCTCTTATCTCAAGCATAGTGGCAAGAATGAGGACAATCGTACCACTGATGTGTGTAAGGAGGAATTCCACATGGAACACACCTCTGCTACAGGGTCTCTCTAAACCCACATGCCAACCTTTTCCCACAGTTCTTCTCTTGATACAAAAACAATTCCCCAGTAACTCAGAAAGCTGGTACTCAGAGTATAAAGGAGAGAAAAATCATCAAGAGTTTGGAAAACTGGTGGCTCACCCATAAAGCACTAACGAATTTCTTGCCGGTGCTTCATCTCCAAACATTTTTGAAAGGAAAGTCTTGATCCTACTCTAAGATGTTGAAGCCACTGGTGAACTGAATCAAAAACTAAAAAAATTAGTTCGTAACAGATCAGCTCAACAACAACAAAAGACCACACTTACTTTGGTGACACTCTGGCAATATAGCCAAAGAAGTAGCTTACTCATTTAGGATGTAAAATTAACTTCAGTGTCTAGTATCCTTTTATGCGCAATGCCTTCTATGCAATTAAACATTCAGAGACACACAAAAAAAGACATGAAAATGTGGCCTGCGATGAAGATAGACAAGATCTACAGGAGACCCAGAGACTGCTCAAAGGTTGGAATTATTAGACAGAGACTTTCATATCTAATAAAAATATTAACTGATCCAAGGGAAATTTGGACAACATGCACAAAGACAGAGAATTTCAGCCTTGAGTTGCAAGCAGAAAAAAAAGGGGTGCTAGAAATGTAAAATACAGTAGCAGAAATTTTGACTAGATATATATAACAATAAACATCCTCACTTTATTCTTGATCTTAGAGGAAGAACATTCATGAAGTTAATGCAGTAACCATTAGGCATGGCAACCCACTCCAGTATTCTTGCCTGGAGAATCCCCATGGACAAAGGAGTCTGGTGGGCTACAGCCCGTGGGGTCACAAAGAGTCGACACAACTGAGTGACTAAGTACGCATGCGCATTAATGAAGTTAACTGGGGCATCTCTGGTGGCTCAGCAGTAAAGAGTCTGCTTGCCAATGCAAGAGACATGGGTTCAATCCCTAGTCAGAAGATCCCCCGGAGAAGGAATACTCCAGTATTCTTGCCTGGGAAATCCCATGGACAGAGAATCCTAGTGGACTATAGTAGTCCATGGGGTCACAAAGAGTCAGATATGACTTAGGTTCTAAACAACAACAACATGAAGCTAATTGCAAGGTTGGAGGAGAGGAAAGACAAGGGTTTGTTTGTTTGTTTTCTTTTTCTTTAGATGTCTTAACAGTGAAGAAATATCCTTTGGGGTTTGTGGGGAGTTCATTTTATCATAAATGGAGGTTGAATTTTGTCACATTTTTTTGCATCAATTTAGGTAATTTAACTGGCATCAGAAGTGAGATTCTCTAGAACAATCCTGAAAAGGGTGAAGGGACAAGGACTGATGAACATTTAACACTGAGTTAGCTAACAAGTTACCTGTAACATGAGACAGCAGTCGCACCACCGGTTATTGGAGGTAAAGAATTCCATTCAGAAATGGCAGACCCCATACCCAAGGACTTGGCTCCCTAAATACATTTAAAAAAGAATGCAAAGTCATGACAAGCTAAATATACAATCCTTTTGGTTATCTTTGTCTGCAATAGCTAAAATCAAAGTAAAGCAAAGTATTGAGGTAAATTCTGGTGCTACAGATTTTAGTCTCTAGCCTTAGGGCCATGATCAAAAGGAAAAATCTGTGCTGGAAAAGCAAATAGCACTTCTACAACATCTAGTTGGACTTTCCAGGTGGCACTAGTGGTAAAGAATCTGCTGCCCAAGCAGGAGATGCAAGAGGCACTGGTTTGATCCCTGGAAGATCCCCTGGAGAAGGAAATGGCATCCCACTCCAGTATTCTTGCCTGGAAAATTCCATGGACAGAGGAGCCGGGTGGGCTACAGTCCATGGGGCCTCAAGAATCGAACATGACTGAGCACACACACGCACACACACACACACAACCTCTGGTTACCAAAAAGATAGTTGGGGGCGATGGACAAAAGACTACTGAAATCAGAAAGTGTAATATGAAGGAGCCATTGTCTCATTTTATGAATCAATGTCATCAGTTCAGTTCAGTTCAGTCGCTCAGTCGTGTCCGACTCTTTGCGACCCCATAAATTGCAGCACGCCAGGTCTCCCTGTCCATCACCATCTCCCGGAGTTCACTCAGACTCACGTCCATCAAGTCTGTGATGCCATCAGCTTCCTGGAAACATTTACTAAATTGATAATGAGAGTGAGAAACTTAGGTGCAGTTTTTTGGTTTTATATGTTGCAGAATGGAGGAGCATGTTTGAACTGAGGCAAGACCCATCTCTCTACTGAACAATCACAGACAACTGTAGAATTTCTCTGGGAGGAAAGACCCCAAATAGAGCTGAAAAGAAGACCACGTGAAACCACTACTGGTGATACTGAGAGGCTATGAATTGGGTCCTACAGGAATGGACAGTTACTCTAGACAGAGATTTGCATAGCTGGTGGTAGATGCAAATGCTCAAAACACTGTGAAAGGACTGGGACAGAGCTTATTATACCAATTTGGATCACCAAACGACATACCTTTAGACAAAGCAGCACAGTTTGCAGCCAATAGTCTGAGAATATTTTAATGATAATTCATAAAATGTAGCAGTGGTTTTTAAATTTGCAGTTTCAATGTTTGAAACTTGAGTTGAACTCATACACAACTATGATAAAAGAACAACATACCATTTTATTAACTGGAAGACCTGCTTCATTTTAATATAATTCTTCATTTATTTGTTCTCTATATTCATCTCAAAATACTCATAAGTTGCATCTTCTCCATAAACTATTTGGTGTCTACAAGAGTAGCACATGGCAAATGCACAAAAATCTGTAAAGGTAATGGAAATGATAGCGTTGATGACAATGAATGACACGTAGATAAAAAGTATACATAGCTAATTGAAAAAATTTCCATTTCATTATTAAAGAGTATCTAGGAACAAGGAGAACAAAAGAAGAATAGTTAACAGAAAAAAAATTATCAAATTTTTAAAAGCAAAATCCAAAAGGAAGGTGGAAAGGAAGCAAAGAAAGAAATCACTTAACAAAACCATTCAGTAAAACATGTAATAAGAACCAGGAAATGCCTAAGGCACTGATACAACAGCAATTAGATCCACATTTTCCATTAACATTCTATCTGATGCCTCAGGGAGTCTCAGCTCACATTCCTGGGAGACATCATTCTTGAAGGTTGGTTTGCTTCTTGTCTTGTCCTTTTTTCTTTCAGAATTATTAAACTCTATCAATGATATTAAAACAGATGTCTATCACAGGCAAGAAATTGCTTGTAATAAGAATTTGATTGTTTTGCAAATGGATTACTTGATTATTTTGATTTTGATTGAGTACCGGGCATGATGAATGAGCATTGCCATTTTATGTTAATTCATTAATAGTAGATAATCATCCCTTTATATTCAGTAAATCCCATTTTGTACATTTTTTCCCATAATTCTTAATACCATGGTAGTGATGAAAGAAGGATCAGAGAAACTAGGCTTCTCCAAGGCCAAGATCATACGGGATGTAGTCATCAATATTAAAACTGGAAAGGATGTCAGAGTTTATCTGTTTGAACTTTCTCATTTTGATACAGGAAAAGCTTTAAGTTCATTGAGACTCATCCAGAATCACACAGGTGGGTTAGCTGCAGATCTAAAGGAAAGCCACAGTCTTCTGACTACATTGTTGCTAATCCCCACTTTGTACATTTCATAATCCATCATCTTCTGTAGTCAAACCAGGAGTCAATTTGTCTTAATTGGGGTTTTCCCAAGAAACAGAATCAATAGGCTGTATTCATATATAGAAAGAAATTTGTTATTAGGAATTGGCTCAGATCTTTGTGGATGCTGGCAAGTCCAAAATCTGCTCTGTGAGCAGAGTGAAGGGAAACTCACACAAGGATCATAAAGACCTATCTACCTTAGGTCACAAGTGAATTTAAAGTGAATTTGTTCAGTCGTGTCCGACTCTTTGCGACCCCATGGACTGTAGCCTACTAGGGTCCCCTGTTCATGGGATTTTCCAGGCAATAGTACTGGAGTGGATTGCCATTTCCTTCTCCAGTGGATCTTCCCGACCCAGGGATCGAACCCGCGTCTCCCGCATTATAGACAAACACTTTACCATCTGAGCCACCAGGGAAGAGGGAAGCTTTCATTCAAGTCTCAGAGTTTATGGGCAGGAGATGAATTTACAGATATCAAAATTCCACCACTATAATTCTGACCAGGTTTCGATATTTCAGAAAAATGAAAGCATTTAAATGTAAAAGAACTATTTATTTTCTCCCATTCCTATCTTCTGAAGCATTTGGATTTCTGATCTATACTCACAAGCAGTAAGTTTACTTTGAGTACAATTCAAGGCAGTTGCTATTGCAAAATGACTTGAATATGAAACTAGTCTTTTTAGGGTCACCATCTGTTGTTCATGACACTTAAAATAAAGGAGATTTCAGCTGCTAAATATTCCACAGAAACATATGAAGAGAATTCAAAAGGTTTGGGTTTCTAAGAAAATATAATATCCTGTAAGCACAATGAAACCCTTTCTTCAAAGTGTTTATAACAAAGAAGTGCTTAATTATCTTTGATATACATAGATCTTTTCTTAAAAAAAAATACATGAATTAGATCAAGCCTTCTGTAAAGCAAGTGGAATGATGAAAATCAGTGATATTCTTATTTATAATCATGTAAGGAAGAAACTAATGGAAGTAAAGCAATCTTCACCAAGTAAATGTTCTGAAAAGGCTAACTGATGTGTTCCCTTTATTTTAGACATAAATATGCATCAATTGTGCAATGACAGAGTTGAGCTTTGAAGGCCAAGTGGTCTAACAGTGTTTCTCTAGAGGGGTTAATCAGAGTTCCTAGGCCTTAGAGACTCATTTTAAAATGATCTGAATATGCTAGAATGTCTCATAGGAATAACTGATGAACACTAATTAAGATTCCAAATTCCTGGCAAATAAAAAGTTAAAAGACAAATGCTTAGACATAAGAGTACTAGCAATGTTTTGAGCTCCGCGGATGAAAGGTTTTCAAGAACAGCTCAGTTGGACTATTACAGAAGAATAGGAGCTGCCATCTTTTGTGAACCACTCTAATCTATAATAATCTACCCTGTCAATAAACCAGTTAAACTGTGGCTTTGTCAGAGAGCTGGGGTCAGAAAGTATTATCGTAGATTGTCATTTTGCTCTCTACATGGTGCGCTACACATCATTTTAAAATGATATGCTGTGTTCAATATTTTATATGACTGAAGGATAACTCTAGACTTGAATTTATTGCCACACATACCTGCAGCTAAATCATATAATATTACTTCAAACACTATTTTCAAGATATCAGCTAACATAACTGATGATAAACTATTTTATATATAAATTCATTTTGTCTCATTTTTCATTTTCCACTTTACTGCTTTATAGCTATATAAAATATCTTACACTTGGAAAATTCTTTGACATCTTTACATATAATCTAATTCTGTTGGAGTTGGATGCCTAAAAAAGAAAACTTGTTCCCTTGATGAAAAATACTTTAAGGGTTTTTTTTTTCTTTTTTATCTTGGAGTTGCTATGATTTGGGGAAGAGCTCTTTGGGGACAAAAATCAATGCCTTCTATTGCACATGCTTGTTTTCAATATGACTGAAGAAAAAAATCAGGATACAAATGTTTTGTTACATTTGTCTCTGAATTACTGATATCTTGTGCAAATATCAATTCATCCTGAATTTCAATTGCAATTTTATTTAATTGTCCTCAACTTGCCTCACAGTGACTATTTCAACATGTAAACATCAGCAATCATCTTACATTCCAAAGTTTAAACCAGCAACCTCATTCAACAAAAATCAATGAGGTGCTTTCCAAGACATTGTATCATTTAGTATATAGAAAACTCAATAAAACAAGAGTGTTCTTACTTAAAAGAAAGAAGAAACTTGTTTAATATGGGCAGAGATCACACAGTGATTACAGAGAGCATTTATCCCTTTGAAATAAAAATATTGACCAACAACCTGAAGACAGATTTGCTCACAAAGTTTTTTTTTTTCTCTTTTCTGAAAATGTTATGACAGCCTAGCAATATAATTAACTGAAGAGAGACCAGGATATCTAAGTACAGAGACTGACATTGTATTTGTTTTTTACAGTTTTAATAGAACCTCTTAATGAGATGTGAGGCCCACAAACTAATAACTACAGCACCTAACTTTCTTTTTTTGTTATTAAAAATATTTTTTTTCAAACTTTAAACTTTACTTGTATTGGGGTATAGCCAATTAACAATGTTGTGGTAGTTTCAGGAAAACAGCAAAGGGACTCAGCCATCCATATACATGTATCCCCTCTCCCCCAAATCCCCACTCCCATCCAGGCTGCCACATAACATTGAGTAGAGTTCCATGCGCTATAGTGCTGGTTATCCATTTTGAATATACTATGTGTACCTGACCTTCTCAAACTCCCTAACTATCCCTTCCTCCTAGCAGCCATAAGCTCGTTTTCTAAGTCTGTGAGTCTCTCTGTTTTGTAAGTTCATTTGCATCATTTCTTTTTAGACTCCACATATAAGAGACGTCATATGATATTTCTTCTTCTCTATCTGACTTACTTCACTCCATATGGCACTCTCTAGGTCCATCCACGTTGCAGCAAACGGCAGTATTTCTTTCTTTTTAATGGCTGAGCAATATTCCATTGTATATAAGTACCATATCTTTTTTATCCATTCCTCTGTCTACGGGCATTTAGATTGCTTTCATGTCTTGGCTATTGTAAACAGTACTGCAGTGAACATTGGAGTGTACAGCTCCTAATTCTCTTAAACTCAAGGGCATTTAGGCACAGTGGTTGCAGTGTTAAAGCAGAAGCCAAATTAGCCAAAGGAATTCTGCACAATTATTTTGTACAATGTACACTCAGTCTATAAGGCATTATATCTTGATATCCAGGATCACATGGCCATAGACTGTGGTTAATAAAATAGCAAAATATTTTATAGAAATAATCTACACAGATCAAACACGTGACTGTGTAATGGGCATTTACCTATGACTAACCTCTGATAGTCTTGGATGTACTATTATATCTCGAGCCAAAATAAATCAAGAAAGATGATACAGGGAGAAGAAAAGCCAGGTATTTGTGTCTCTCTCACTCAAGTATAGATAAAGTCTATGTAACTTCAGATAAATTAATTGGTGTCTACTTCTCAACCGCCTTTCCCACTTCCATAAAATAAAAATGATGATAGTTGCCAAGTTTTATAGGGATGCCAAGATATGAAAAGATTATATTTTCCATCTACGCTCTAAATTCTGAGATTAAATACTCCATGTAAATTGTATTAAGATAGCTTTATTTTCCAGTGTCAATTTTATATGTATTTATAGTTACTCTGTAGAGATAAGAGATCTCTACTAAATGGGCTGAAATGAAGTATCTGTAAACTTACTGAAGACTACAGTGGAGAAGTGGTGGTAAGAATGCAGATCACATTGTACACCTTAGTTTACCCAATGTCATTTGTCAATTATATTTCAATAAACCTGACAGATTAAAAGGAGAAAAAACAAACAAGAATGCTAAATGCTAAAGGCAGGGGCCACAGGACTGGAAAAGGTCAGTTTTCATTCCAGTCCCAAAGAAAGGCAATGCCGAAGAATGCTCAAACTACCGCACAATTGCACTCATCTCACACGCTAGTAAAGTAATGCTCAAAATTCTCCAAGCCAGTCTTCAGCAGTACGTGAACCGTGAAATTCCAGATGTTCAAGCTAGTTTTAGAAAAGGTGGAGGAACCAGAGATCAAATTGTCAACATCTGCTGGATCATCAAAAAAGCAAGAGAGTTCCAGAAAAACATCTGCTTTATTAACTATGACAAAGCCTTTGACAGTGTCAATCATAATAAACTGTGGAAATTCTGTAAGAGATGGGAATACCAGACCACCTGATGTGCCTCTTGAGAAACCTATATGCAGGTCAGGAAGCAACAGTTACAGCTGGACATGGAACAACAGACTGGTTCCATATAGGGAAAGGAGTAAGTCAAGGCTGTATTTAACTTCTGCTTATTTAACTTCTATGCAGAGTACATCATGAGAAACGCTGGGCTGAAAGAAGCACAAGCTGGAATCAAGTTTGCCAGGAGAAATATCAGTAACCTGAGATATGCAGATGACACCACCCTTATGGCAGAAAGTGAAGAGGAACTAAAAAGCCCCTTGATGAAAGTGAAAGAGAGTGAAAAATTTGGCTTAAAGCTCAACACTCAGAAAACGAAGATCATGGCATCTGGTCCCATCACTTCATGCAAAATAGATGGGGAAACAGTGGAAACAGTGTCAGACTTTATTTTGGGGAGCTCCAAAATCACTGCAGATGGTGACTGCAGCCATGAAATTAAAAGATGCTTACTCCTTGAAAGGAAAGTTATGATCAACCTAGATAGCATATTCAAAAGCAGGAACATTACTTTGCCCACAAAGGTCCGCCTAGTCAAGGCTATGGTTTTTCCAGTGGTCATGTATGGATGTGAGAGTTGGACTGTGAAGAAAGCTGAGCGGTGAAGAATTGATGCTTATGAACTGTGGTGTTGGAGAAGACTCTTTAGAGTCCCTTGGACTGCAAGGAGATCAGTCCTGGGATTTCTTTGGAAGGACTGATGCTGAAACTGAAACTCCAATACTTTGGCCACTTATTAGACTTATTAGAGTTGACTTATTAGAACAGACTCTGATGCTGGGAGGGATTGGGGGTAGGAGGAGAAGGGAACGACAGAGGATAAGATGGCTGGATGGCATCACCGACATGATGGACATGAGTTTGGGTGAACTCCAGGAGTTGGTGATGGACAGGGAGGCCTGGCATGCTGCAATTCATGGGGTCGCAAAGAGTCGGTCATGAATGAGCGACTGAACTGAACTGAACTGAAAGGCAAATAAAATTCCAGACCTGCCACATTCATATAGTTTTAATGGTTTGAATGTAAAGAGTAATGCGATGGGAATTATATAAAAGAACAGAACATGGGTGGATCATCAGAAAGGGGAACTAAGGGTTTCCAGAAACATGTTAAACTGTGGTAACAGTGACAATGATGATTAAAATGAAATAAAATATTTAATTATAAAGAAACATTAGATCTTCAGGTAAAAACATAACATCTTTGCAACTGAAAAATCTTTGACCAAGATTTTCAAGAGAGTTTCTATTCTTATTAATAGGTTTATAGCACACTTTCACAGTCATAACTAATTTCCACATACAATAGCTAAGTGAAAGTGAAAGTTGCTCAGTCATTTCTGACTCTTTGCAACACTATGGACTGTAGCCTGCCAGTCTCCTTTGTCCATGGAATTCTCCAGGCAAGAATACTGGATTGGGTAGTCTTTCCTTTCTCCAGGGGATCCTCCCAACCCAGGGATTGAACCCGAGTTTCCCACAATGCAGGCAGATTCTTTACCAGCTGAGCCACCAGGGAATAGCTAAACCATCTATCAAATAACCTATCAACCCTTCATGAATGTATCTGTGTTTCTGTCTAACGGGACATGTCTTATTCCAGTGGGTACATATTCAGAATCTCTACTAGAAATCTGTTGATCATGTAAGATCAGTTCTCCTAAGGAAACTGAGTTATTAGCATAAGATAGGAATGCTAGACAGTTTTTTTTTTTTTAAGTAGGTATCTTATTGGTTCACTATGAGGCTTTAAATAAGACTACAAATGCGAAGTATTTAGCACAGTACCTAGTACATAAGAAGTGGTCATTTTTAATGTTGGTTACTAAGATGGGGGCTCTCTCTCCCATTCCAAATGTTTCCACTTTTGCCTGTGAAGTAAGAATACTTCTTTTTGGCCATGCCATGCAGCGTGTGGGATCTTAGTTCCACAGCCAGCGATGAACCCATGCCCCTTGCAGCGGAAGCACGGATCTGAACCCCCAGACCACCACGGAATTGCCAAGAATGACTACCTTGTAAGTTCAGAAATAACGAGAAGGCATTTTCCTCTCTCAACCTTTCTTTTCCTTTCTCTTCCCTCGCCTCATCTCCTCACTTCCTTCCATTAGATGAGAAGAGTGATTTATCTCATTGGTAAGGTTTGGAAAATCAGTAGTCATGAAGGACTCACTCTCTCGAGATTTCCCTTTTGCAATACCCTGTCATCAGGAAGGAGAAATACATTCTTTCCCCTGCTCTATAAGAAGTACAGTGAGATCATAGCTCATGGTTTGCTGTCTAGAAATTAAACCAGAAGCCTACCTGTTCCTTTGGAAAGTAAGGTATGTTGATACCCCGTGCATCTAGCCAAATGTCTGCTTTAAGTCTCTGCTTAAATGGCCACCCCAAACATGCAAGCGGCAGCAGCAGAAGGGCAAGTCTCAAGAAACCTGATTATAGTAGCAGATCTGCAGTCCAGCTTTACCAGGAAAAAAAACCAAACTAGTATCATGCTTCTGTATACAAATCATGTATACTGTTTTTTACTGAATCCAAACTGCGAGGGAGAAAAGTGAGATTAATCATCATGTGTTTGACAGATATCTTCAAGAGCAGCAGCTTTAGCTGTTGCTGTTGATATTGGCACAGCATTAAACAAGAAAGAGATTTACAGTGGCTGTTCAACGCAATTTTAGGTTTAGGCATAGTCTTCACATCATCCATAATGCTTCACTAGAAGCTGTCTGATAGACACAACAGCACGTAACCAAGGAGGTAGCACTGAAACCTATTAAACATAACAGCTAAGATTTGGGAGATTATAGCCTCTGGCACCCCGCTCCAGTACTCTTGCCTGGAATATCCCATGGATGGAGAAGCCTGGTGGGCTGCAGTCCATGGGGTCACTAAGGGTCAGACATGACTGAGCAACTTCACTTTCACTTTTCACTTTCATGCACTGGAGAAGGAAATGGCAATCCACTCCAGTGTTCTTGCCTGGAGAATCCCAGGGACGGGGGAGCCTGGTGGGGGGTGCTGTCTATGGGGTCGCACAGAGTCAGACACGACTGAAGGGACTTAGCAGCAGCAGCAGCCTCTGCGCGTGGAGAAGGCAATGGCAACCCACTCCAGTGCTCTTGCCTGGGAAATCCTACGGACAGAGGAGCCTGGTAGGCTAGTCCATGGGTTTGGGAAGAGTCGGTCCTGACTGAGCAAATTCACTTTTACTTTTCACTTTCCTGCACTGGAGAAGGAAATGGCAACCCACTGCACTATTCTTGCCTGGAGAATCCCAGGAACGGGGGAGCCTGGTGGGCTGCCGTCTATGGGGTCGCACAGAGTCGGACACGACTGAAGGGACTTAGCAGCAGCAGCAGCAGCCTGTGTGTGTGTGTGTGTGTGTGTGTGTCTATGCTCAGTCGCTTCAATCATGTCTGACTCTACGATCCCATGGACTGCAGTCCACCAGCCTCCTCTGTCCATGAGGATCCTCCAGGCAAGAATACTGGAGTGGGTTGCCATGCCCTCCTCCAGGGGATCTTCCTGACCCAGGGATCAAACCCACATCTCTTATGTCTCCAGCATTGGCAGGCAACTTCTTCACCACTAGCACTATCTGAGAAGCCCCAGATAATAGCATACAAACCTTAACTTTCTGTGATACAAAGACATTTATTAACCAAAGAATACATATATAAACAAATAAGCAAACCAAACTTTGGGACATTGACATTCCCAATTTGAGAAAAAAAGATTAGATATAACTTGTATATAGGAATGATATCAAAGTGTCTTAACATTGGCTTAAATAAATATCCAGGTTAACTGAGCCTGAACATATAGGCACATATTCTTTGGAGAAGAAAGCCAAGAAGGCAGGACAGGAGTAAAAATCAGAGATCAGAAACGAATAAAGCATGGGAGGAAGAGACTTTGCCTTCAAAGGAAAAGCAATATTAAAATTTCTTAGTACCTCTTTAATAAAATGGGAGAGGTTCAAAGAGCATTAATTTGATCATCATTTTAAAACTCTTAAGCTTAAACTACAACTCTCTCTTATTTCATTAAGTCCTATAGAATTTCAAAGAATTTATATATTTCTTTAAATTATATACTGTTATAAAGTTTTCCTTCCTTAGAAAAACTTATCAGACTATATAGCAGGAAATCTGAATCCACAGGAAAAATAAACAAACTTTCAGTACCATCAAGATAAAAAATTATCCTATTTTTACTGCTCCATTAAGACACTGAAAATTTGGAATTTCTAAAAGTAAAAATTAGAGAATGCTACTCATTGACTATGAAATTCTACATTCAAATATAATCTAAAGTACATTTTAATAGGACAATCCCATGACATCAAAGTGATATTTATATACAGATAAAAATAGTTTGAATTTGCACAGATAGTATTGACTACTCTTGAATAATATATAAATAACAGATACAAGAATAATTATTAACAAAGAATAGTCAGGAGTACACACAAAATCCTTCTGATGAACTCCCAAGAACACGCCAAAAACAAAGTTGTTTCTTCTGAGGTCATGGGTGACTGCCAAGTAATTCCATAACTTTCATTTTTACTTATGTATAATAGAGAGGGAAAAAAGGAGGAAATGCTTAGATTTTTCTTTGGTTAGTGAGAAATCAAAGACTGCCTAAGAATTTGAACTAGAATATGGTGATGAAATATAATTTTGAATCTTATTTTAAGACCTCTGCAAAATTTTGAATGTGATTGGAAGGAATGGTTTTGAGAGTAAGGGAGATTCTATTAATTCTCCCAGATCAAGGAAAGACATAAACAAGGAATCCCCAAGGTAAAGATGGCAAGGAGTTGTAAGAACAGTGGTTTTAGATTATTCTCTGTTGTCTGCTATGCTATAGACTGCCACCATGATTTCAGATCTTTAATTAAACTGTACTTTATATAAGTGAAGTACTGGGGAATATAAGAAAAACACGGTAACTCTTTGGCAAAGTCAGGCAGAAGTCAAACAGCAAGCTTCCGGAGTGGTGTAACAAGCAAGGAAAAAGAAATTCAGCGTGAAATCACACAATGGGGTGCTGGGAGATAGGAAAGACCTCCCCTGCCTATCCTACATCTGGAACTTCCTAGCTGCCAGGCAATGGCCAAACTCAATTTTCTGATATGCTTGCATACAAATATATGGCTGGACTGCCCACTATTTTCAGATAGACTATCTTTTCCATGCATCATTCATTTTAATTCACTTAAGATTTTTAGTCCCTGTCATTCCTACATCTCAATTTGAAATTAGTGTTAGCCTATCTTTATCAATTAACTTTGTCTAGAGTTATTGGTTAACCCCATAATGTTAATGGTACTTATGAGCTATACTTTTCCAATCAATAGATTTTAGAGTTTAAGATTAATAGGTGTTACAGCTCAAATACAGGATTATCCATCTTTCTAGATATAAAGCAGATAAAATCCTAGTATATCAAAGGAAGCACACATATGCTTTGAAACTACAACGTTTTCCCTACCAAAAGTATGGACATATAGAGTAGGTAGGTCACGGGCTTACTTGTCCCAACCCAAGAAGAACTCGGCAAAAAAATTGGGGAACCATTGGCCTATGAGATAGCTTCAAACTTGTGCTCTCAACTGAGAGTAAAGCTATTATTTTTTCTGAATCATCAAGAAGTCACAATCAGTCATGACTAGATTTGAACCATCATATTCTAAATGGGTCATTCACAACATCAGGCAAATTTTATAAATGATATAGATTGAAAAGGGACTAGAATTACATTGTCACTCTATTGAAACAATAGATCTATTGCCTAAATGCTTCTATAATGAATTAGTTAAAGGTGCATATTAGATGCAATTTAAAATTATCTTTCATGATCCCGACTGGAATAACAAGAGAAGGCAACAAGAACCATTTAAACTGTGCAATTGATGATCCTCATATAACTTCTGTGTAAAATTCCATTTCACTCAGAGATAAGTTATCGAGAACTAAAGAGTGATTTTTCACCTCAAAATTCCCTTTGTTCTTCAAACTACCTTCACATGGTTTCTTGGTAACCAAGGCACCAGATGGAAAAAGTGGAAAATTTACTTAATTTCTCAAATCCATGTGTTTAATATTAAATAACAGAGAGCCTATAATCCAGCCTTATACTTCCACCATTGATCAACCAGCCAGTGATCTAGTAGAAAAGGAGGCAAAATATATCTTCTTAATTTGTATCATTTTCAGGTTAACATTCAGAGCATATGGCTACCATGGTAATAAGCTAAAATAGTAAAAAGAGGTGGTGAAGAGTTTTGAATAACAAATTTAAGTCCCTAAATTATGGATACAGAATTTTAAAGGTTTCTGTTCACAGACTATAAGAGAAATACAACCTAGGATTACATGAGGGTATGTGTTTATGTGCGTACAAATTCAGAAAGTACAATTATGAACAGTTAATGAAAGGAAAGTAAATTTAAACATGTTATCTTTCCTCACATGGCAAAACATAAATATTCAATTATTACTATTATTCCCCCAGAGAAAAAAAGCTAAAATAGAAGAATTGGTAACCTTGATCTGGAGAAGCAGTTGGTAACCTTGATCTGGAGAAGAAGTCCACTTCTCAAAGACAAGCCCCTGGGCTCACATAATGGCAGAACAGGTGATTCACATCAGTGAGCAGATTGTATTGCATTACTTTAGATGATTATTACCTCTGGGGAAAAAAGAGTGGATGAGAAACTCTTGGCTTTCATAAGAAAATTTAGTTTCTATTAAAAAAGCAAACAAGTCAATTTTAAAAATGGGCTGAAGAACGGAATAGACATTTTTCCAAAAAAGATATACAGATAGCCAATAGGCATATGAAAAGATGCTTAACATGGCAAATTGTCAGAGAGAATGGCTATAGTTTAAAAGTCTACAAATAACAAATGCTGGCAAGGATATGGAGCAAAAAGGACACTATTGTGCTGTTGGTGGGCATGCAAATTGGGAAACAGTATGGAGGTTTCTCAAAAGGCTAAAATAAGAGTATCATATGATCCAACAGTTTCACTCCTGGGTATACATCCAGAAGTGGAAAAAAAAACTGAAAAACACTACTTCAAAAAGTAGTGCAAAATGCACCCCAAAACTCATAGTAGCAATATTTATAATAGTCGAAGCACCCATCAACAGATGAATGGACAAAGAAGATGTGGTATATATTTATACAGTGAAATATTACTCAACCATAAAAGAGAATGAAATTCTGTCATTTGCAGCAATATGGGTCAATCTAGACATTATTATGCAGGCCAGGAAGCAACAGTTAGAACTGGACATGGAACAACAGACTGGTTCCAAGTAGGAAAAGGAGTACGTCAAGGCTGTATATTGTCACCCTGCTTATTTAACTTATATGAAGAGTGAAGAAGTGAAGTGAAGTGAAGTGGCTCAGTCGTGTCTGACTCTTTGCAACCCGTGGACTGTAGCCCACCAAGCTCCTCCGTCCATGGGATTCTCCAGGCAAGAATACTGGAGTGGGTTGCCATTTCCTTTTCCAGGGAATCTTCCCGACCCAGGGATCGAACTCAGGTCTCCCACATTACAGGCAGAAGCTTTAACCTCTGCACCACCAGGGAAGCCCAGAGTACACCATGAGAAATGCTGGACTGGAAGAAACACAAGCTGGAATCAAGATTGCCGGGAGAAATATTAATAACCTCAGATATGCAGATGATACCACCTTTATGGCAGAAAGTGAAGAGGAACTAAAAAGCCTCTTGATGAAAGTAAAAGAGGAGAGTGAAAAAGTTAGCTTAAAGCTCAACATTTAAAAAACGAAGATCATGGCATCCGGTCCCATCACTTCATGGGAAATAGATGAGGAAACAGTGGAAACAGTGTCAGACTTTATTTTGGGGTGCTCCAAAATCACTGCAGATGGTGATTGCAGCCATGAAATTAAAAGACGCTTACTCCTTGGAAGAAAAGTTATGAGCAACCTGGATAGCATATTCAAAAACAGAGACACTACTTTGCCAACAAAGGTCCATCTAGTCAAGGTTATGGTTCTTCCAGTGGTCATGTATGGATGTGAGAGTTGGACTGTGAAGAAAGCTGAGCGCCAAAGAATTGATGCTTTTGAACTGTGGTGTTGGAGAAGACTCTTGAGAGTCCCTTGGACTGCAAGGAGATCCAACCAGTCCATTCTGAAGGAGATCAGCCCTGGGATTTCTTTGGAAGCAATGATGCTAAAGCTGAATCTCCAGGACTTTGGCCACCTCATGCAAAGAGTTGACTCATTGGAAAAGACTCTGATGCTGGGAGGGATTGGGGGCAGGAGGAGAAGGGGACGACCGAGAATGAGATGGCTGGATGGCATCACGGACTCGATGGACATGAGTCTGAGTGAACTCCGGGAGTTGATGATGGACAGGGAGGCCTGGCGTGCTGTGATTCATGGGGTCGCAAAGAGTCAGACATGACTGAGTGACTGAGCTGACTGAACTGAGACATTATTATACTAAGTGAAGTCAGGCAGAGAAAGACAAAAACTCTGTTATCACTTGTATCAGGAATTGAAAAAGTAAAACAAACAGATGAATATAATAAAACAGAAACAGACATAGATACAGAGAAGAAACTTGTGGTTACCAGTGGTGAGCAGGGAAAGCAGAGGGGCAAGAGAGGAATGGGAGATTAAGAGATATAAGCTACAATATCTCAAATAAATAAGTTTCAAAGACGTGTTTTACAGCACTGGGAATATAGCCAATAGTTTAAAATAACTTTAGATGTAGTATAATCTATAAAAATATTAAATCACTATATTGTACACCTGAAAGTAATGCAACATTGTAAATCAACTATAATTTTTTTTTTAAAAAAAGAAAATTTAGTTTGGCTTATCAATTAAGGGGATTACGAAACATGGAATTACCCTAATAAGGCTACACTTTCAAACCACTCTACTTGAAATACATAGTATTTTATGATTTCTGGCTGATTACCTGATTATAGACAGGCCAAGGATTTCATTTTAAAAAACTAATGTTTTCTGGCAACCTCATCTTCTCAAGGTCCAGGTTGTCATGTGTCATAACAGTTAAACCTCTGCTTCATCAGCTGCCTATCTTTACCTGTGCCTGCTGCTCTTTATTGTCTAAGGCAATGAATGTCTGGGTCAATGTCCTGCTAGATCTCACATATGCAGGATTTACTTAACCCATCTAAATAGTTCTCCATCCTGGCCCCCCAGGGAGTAGTTCTAACTTGAACAACTTATCTGTCACTTTGATTTTCTGATTAATAATTCAATGACTAGAGCTAAATTTTTCACGCAATTAATGAAGTTTTGATGGTTCAGCCTTTATTCTTAATCAATGACAAAGTGAGAGTAATGAACATGTGAAATATCGAAGGCTTTGTGTGAGTGTTTGGAGGGTAGAATTTAAAATATCCAGTATAGGCAATCAGAATATGAAAAATTACTATTCTTGATTGTCAGAAAACTGGAAACGACTAAATCAATAAAAAATATATTTTTCCAAAATCTTCAGTTAGCAAAAATTCACTGAGCTGTATGAGATTCCAATTCTATGACATCCCTGGATATTTCCTGAATGTTTAATGTGGCTAATAATAAATTTATGCCATTCTAAGATTGCCAAAGAAAGATGGAAAGATTTTATTTCTTAGTTTTTGTTTGGTTTTATTACAACATTTTTTTATAACTTTAAATCATTTCACAGAACTTCAATCCCATTTTGAAGGAAAAGAAATAGCTGTTGACAGTGCTTTAGAAATTAGGATTAAGCTGCCAGTAACCTTGATGTCAGGCAGCGGAGCAAGCAATAAAATAATGACATGTGAAAAGATAGCCTTATCCCGGACAAGGTCAGACCTGGTCCTCTCCACCAGAATCCATTAAACGTGTATTTCGCTTATTGACTTGTTCGTTTGCTTGTATAAAAATAAGAATGGGTCTCATTCACTCTAAATCTGACTCAAAAATTACATACTTTTGGTCTGCTGATACCTTCCTTAACTTAGTTAAGAAGAGCTATCTTGAGTTATCACTACTAATAAAAACTATTCAAGACATGGAATGGGCCCTGCTGATATTTCTGTTCAATGGGCCCTGCTGATATTATTTCTGTTCAATGGGAATTCTAGAAATAACTGTCTCATACCTGTTAACTGTCAATTATGGATAATCATAAATTTTAATTTCTCTATATCTTCACTGAAAATATCCTGATAAATCTAGATGCAATTAATTTGTCACCATCTGGAAATGTTATTTTCCATATTTTTCTATTAAAAATTGAAATTTTAACTGAAATTTCTAATAAATGAAATATTCCCTTCATTTTTATCAGCAAGAATTGCTTGGTGTCTCATTGTTTTTCAAAATTTTGCTTATCTTTTGTACATAGTTTGTTGGCTTTGTCTAAAGCACAGTGTATTTTATTGTATTGAGAAGATTTCATTTGAGATCTAATTAAGTGAACTACATATTACTGTTGACTGTCAGTACAATCAGTTGTATAGAGGACTCTAGAGCTTATTAATTTTGCTTAGCTGAATCTTTGTGTCTGTTGCTTAGGAACTCCCTATAAAATAACAATTGGTGTCAAGTACCTGCAAGAATTTTAATTAAAATTGTGTTGATCAAATTCATATCCCCATATTTTCTTATCACATTCCTAAGATTATATATTTCATGTGTATTTTTCCTAAATACCTGTTTAATATCCAAATTCTAACCAAAGTTTCAGAATTTAATATGGTTATCATCTCAAAATGGCCTTATTTTTATAGTACTTTTATTCCATTAATTGAAGGTAATGCTCTATATTGTTTCTTATGATAGTGTGTCAATCAACAATTATCTCAAAATTTTAAAATGCCTCTAATATACTCTCTTAATCTAACTTAGTACTTCTCTAGAAATTGGCAAACATGGAGAATATCTAACTCATAAACTGTTCCAAGTCCAGTTTTCTCCAGAATAAATCTCTATCCTCAATTTTCTGTTGCATTTTGGCCCAGAAGTCTTGAATTCTACTCTCAACTTTGTCAAAAAATAAATAATCTAAGCCTCCTTCTTTGGGCCTCAATTTTCTCATAGAAATAAGAAATTTAGTTAGACAACTTTTCAGTTTCTTTCTAACTGTAAAATATAATTATTGGTACAATAAACCAGTGCTAAGTATTTTTAATCAAATTATAGTAACGGACACATTATCAAAAGTGAGTCCTCAAGTAGTATATCTAACAGCAAGGTCAATACCATGGACTCCTTCAGCTTCCATCTCTTGATCAGCATTGGAAAGCTCTGGAGTAGAAAGAAAGAGCACTTCAGGACTCTGAACAATTCAGCTTCCAGTAGTCAACTGCGTTTCCATATCCCTCCCATTATGTAACAACCTCTCTGACCTACAAAGGGCTTCCTTGGTGGCTCAGACATTAAAGAATCTGCCTTTCAATGACCCTCAGCTCAACATTAATACTTTTCCAGGGTTCATATCAACACTACATCTTGAGTAAACATTTTGAACCAGAATGTCCCTAAATGGGAGTCCTGTGATAACTGAGTGTCATTACCTTGCCCTCTTTCCCCCTAAATATTCCTCACAATGAAATATAATTTGAACTAGTCACTCTTAACCTCATTACAGAGTAAAATTAAATTCAGACTCAGTTATGAAAGTATATTCATGCAGTTACTCTACTGTTTTGCTCTCAGTTTCTCTTGAAGATTAAATAAACCGAAGACCAAGTGAAAAACATTACTGAATATTCTTTAAAAACCTTTATACAGAGATTGTCTTATATTGTTTAGGGTCCTCTGAAAAAGGATTCATGCTGATTCAGTATGGATGGAGAAATATCCTTTCAGAATCAGGAAGAAGTTTATTTCTCCTAAAGACTTTATGAATTCAATTTTTGTTACATAGTTATGATCTGTATTTTATAATATTTTCCTCATAGTCAGTGCAGCCTAAAAGCTTAAATCTTAATTTAAACCTGAAACTTGGTACTTTTAGACTAGTGATATTAAGCAGATCTTATCTCAAAAGTTATACAAAAAATAAAAATTTCTGGATCTACACCAAGAGCTTCTGAGTAAGTAGGTCTGGGATAAGGGCCTCAAGTCTGCCTATTTAATGAGTATCCAAAATACTTATGATGCAAATGGATCACAGAACTCATATTGAGAAATATTAGCTCAGATAGTTTTAAATTGTCTCACCTCTTTTTGATACTTCAAATGTATCTATTTTATAGCTGTAGATTTATTATATAATTATTTTATTATAGATCATCTTAATTGTTTTCTTAACTAAGCCAAATAAAAATAATAATTTGTCCATCTCTGCATAAATACAAGCATATATAGATGGTAATTAGTGAGAGTGAAGTCGCTCAGTCATGTCTGACTCTGTGATCCCATGGCCTACCAGGCTCCTCCATCCATGGGATTTTCCAGGCAAGAATACTGGAGTGGGTTGCCATTTCCTTCTCCAGGGGATCTTCCCCACCCAGGGATCAAGCCGGGTCTCCTCACTACAGGCAGACTCCTTACCGTCTGAGCCACCAGCGAAGCTCAGATGGTAATTAACTTGTAACCAATAGGAAAAGTATGGGCAAACATCTTCATATCTTAAGCAAGATGGGTCTGCTTAAACAAAATCATAAAGGCAAAAAATAAAAAAAGAATGAATTTAATTGCATCCAAATTAAAGAAGTCTAGTTGATAAAGTATACCAGACTCAAAATTAATAGACAATTGACAGAATGGGAGAACACATGTATTATTTCTGAAGCATCTAAAAATTATATGCTATTCAACCCAATACACATAAACATAAACTAAAATCTACCCAGAACCTATACAAATCAACAGAGGAAAAAATAGCAATGCTAGTGGGAAAATGGACAAAGAATATGAATAAGCAATGTAAAGAATAAACATCAAAATGTAACAGCATTTCATGAGATGCATAGGTTCACTGGTTATCAGAAAAATGCAAATTTAAACAAAAATAAGGTATACCCTTACCTTTAGTAAACTGGCACACATTAGGAAGCCAGACACTGCCAAGAACTGGCAGGAATATGATAACTTAAGAAGGCAGCTATTCTGAGAGCAACCTAGCTGTCAAAGAAGCCTGACAGCCCTTTTCTTCCCATAAGACTTTCCAGGTAGGAAATACACATCCATCATTACATTCACCAAACCACCTGGAACCCAAATTAAGTCATTGCTTTCTCTTTAAACCACTTCCCGTTTGACTTGAAGGAAGACAGAAACAGTGTGAGAGAGTGAGAGTCACAGGACACCTGTATCCCTCTGAGAAGCCCATCTTCAAACTCCAACACGTGACCCATTGGCAGCCTCCGTGTCAGGCAAGGGCTACGACGAGCCACAATCATTGTCATGCAGTCTCCCACCATCTTCTTTGAAAATCATGCATCAGGGACTCATACCGCTAGGAATGTGGCATCTGTGGAATCAGTGATTCAATCAAATTTACCACTTTACTAAATATTGCAAATGCTTATATAAGTCCCATTGAATGAGCAGATATAACTAAGTACAAAGATTTGTGCTGATTTCTAACTCAGAAGAAGAGATTCATGCTACCAGAGTGGGTTAATGTTTGTATCGCACCTGGCATCCTAATATTTTTAGAGTCCTTTCTAGTTCTAAAAGTACAAGATTCTAAGTAGACTAGACCCAGTTATCTAAAACCTACTCAAATGTGACCATCCAACTCAAGAGAAAGATAAGGAGTGTGTTAACTTTTTTCATCATTATAGTTACTCTTCTGACAATATGGTTTAAAAAAATTATGCTTAAAATTTTGTTAACTGATTTTTAAATAAAACGTATGAATAATGCATACTAATTTCACTTATGGATTTACCCTTCAAATTGAGAGAAATGTTATATTTCGAGTTTTTATGTAAAACAGAACATTTTTCTCCAAAGAAATTAGATCCTTTTAATTCCAGAAAACTGGGTCAATTTCTGTACCTTACCAGTATACCACTCGAGGCTCACAGAGCAGTGTCTCAAAGTCTGGGCAAGAACACAGGTCTCAGAATCACCTGAGTCATATTTAAAATATGCAAATTCTTAAGCCCCATCCCAGTTCTATGAAAGCAAAATGTCTGGGGACAGAACTCAGATTTAGCATTTTAAAAGCTCAGCAATATTCTTAACCAATAAACTCACAAGCTAATGTACTCAAGCACCGAAATTAAAATGGGAAAACCACTGTTTTGAAGTCTGCATTTGTGAAAATTTTATTTTTTCAAGATGCATTAAATAGGGCCTCTTCCCTATATAACATTGCTTCTATAGGAAATCAGCTTGGCTTAATGATTAGGGCTATGCATTAGAACTCAGCACATGCTTTATTCCCTCTGCCACCATTTCCCCCTCTGAATGCTATCAGTAAATTATTTAAATTCACTATGATAAATAGGATACACAGCAATTCCTTTTTCCTGACTCAGAGGCATAGTGTGAGGTTAATTAAATAACAGCTGCAAAATACTTTTGACTCCATAGAAAAACACATTATATAAGACATTATATTATATATGCATAATCTTTTTTCTCTCTATGAAAATAGGGTTAATTGTTCTTGAGAACTCAGCCTGTGGTAGAGAAAGCAACCATGACATGGCTTTCACAGGTATTAAATTCACAAGGGCAAAATTTTGTGACAGTGGGTGTCAGACCCAGTGAAGGCTATGCTTCTGTTCTTTGCACAAAGACCACTGCCATCTTGTGGAAAACAGTCCTTGTCCTTACTTTGGGCTTCTATCTCACTTGTGTGACATGGTGACAAGATAATTTGGGCTTTCTACTATCAAGCATTTGTGACATATATAATCTTAGTCATCCTAAGGCCTATTATCTGTGGAGGGCCATGTGAGACCACCCTGAAGGTCAGGTAGTGTTAATGGAAGAAAGAGCTTTATAAACAAGACATTTCCCTGGAGCTTTGAAACCATACCTATCCTTCAAATAGGGCTTGCCACATAAACTTGCTTTTGTGTTCCATTATTGTCTGGAATTAGAGCTAAAGAAGAGAAAAAGAGTCATCACTGGTGATCATGAAATCCAATGATGATTGCTCAGGGAAAAATATGTCAGACTGTAAATGTTGTTTATATTCATTTGTCAAAAGAAGAAGAGGGATCGCTTACAGAAAATAAAGAAATAAGTTCATCAAAGAGCCCTGAAGACTACCAAGTTTGATAAATAATTGTATTTTGACAAACATGATGAATTTTTAAATCCCATTTTACAAAAATAGGTTTCCATGGAAAGAAGATTCCTTTCTAGTTTTTCTCGTTGTTTGTTGAAAGACTTAGAAGTATACCTAGAGAAAACACAGTCAAATATCTTTTTTTTATTCTAGAGAAAACTCTGCCTTAAGAAGTAATACTACATGGGAAAAAAAAGTCTTTCTGGTCAGAAATGCTGCTTTTTACTTCTATAAAGCAGGAATTCCTTAAGAAATACACATTTTCATTTGCATTTTTAAATTTATGTGGCTGAGTCAGCCTTAGGCAAAAAATTAGTAGAAATTTGTCTTTTCCTACTTCAAAACTTTTACTCCACTCACACTTCAAACATCTTCCCTCAGTTAGGCATTTTCTCCTTTCTGTCCCAAGGTCCTAACTTCTCCAGTTATCAGACAACTGAAATTTAAATAAATATACACTAAAATGTTAGATATGAAATAACTCACTCCACTGAGGAACAGGTACATCTTTGGAGAATTATGAGTCACCATTTAATACAAAAAGTAGAATATAAAAACATAGATTTTAGGAAACTGGGCAAAGGAAAGAGTTTGGGGAAAATTTTTTCTCTAGAACCCAAGGTTTCATTATATGGGCAGCCAGCTACTCAGCTTATTGATTTTAAAAGGTAAAAAAATACTTGCACATGAGTAAAATCCTAAGTCCTTTAAATAAAGTGGGATCTTCTTATGCTGGTCTCAAATCTTATCTCAGTAGAGTTGTTTCATCCAACAGAAATGAAAGTCAGATGACCCAAAGTACCAAAGAATAATATATGAGTTTACCGAAATGTCTTGAAGAGGCTGCAAAAAGGGGGACTGGGAGTATGACACATAATACAAAGAAATGTTTTCAATAATCTTTTTTGGATAGATTTCTCTCTTAACTCTCATGAACTGAAGCAATCAATCCACTACATTTTCCATCTTTGTGTTTCCAAAAGCACTCCCAGCCTTCTGTTCCATTATTGACCTCCAAGTGGAGCATTTTCTGACATGAGCAGAATTCTTTATGCTGCATTTCTACCTACCATCCTAATTTGGTCCATCAGACGCCCAATAACCTGGCCATGACAACAAAAATTCTGCTTAAAAAATAAAGATGGGCTCAAAGACTATGAGTATGCATCCTGCAATAATTTTTCTCCTTTAGCACAGAGTAATATTACATTTACCAAAAAGAGGAAGAGTCTCTGTTTCAGTACCATTTTGTCCCAATCAGGGCTGGTTCATATTCAGCCATCTGAAGGGGCCCAAGTGTACAAATGACTGGTATGAGGAGTGCTGGTATGCTCAGATCTGGTATGCTCAGATCTAGGTACATGGTGATTTAATCAATCATTGGGAGCAACATTTCCCATACAGTTGGCCTGGCCAACTCCCACTCACTCTTGGAGGTTTCTGTTAACTCACACACTGAAGTGGGTTCTCTGGCATAGATTTGCTGGTTACCCTCTCCTAAGGCCATGATTTGCTTGTTTATAAAGCAATAAACACCCTCTTAGCAAACACCCTCTTCCAACAACACAAGAGAAGACTCTACACATGGACACCACCAGATGGTCAACGCCAAAATCAGATTGATTATATTCTTTGCAGCCAAAGATGGAAAAGCTCTATACAGTCAGTAAAAAAAGACTGGGAGCTGACTGTGGCTCAGATCATGAACTCCTTATTGCCAAATTCAGACTTAAATTGAAGAAAGTAGGGAAAACCACTAGCCCATTCAGGTATGACCTAAATCAAATCCCTTATGATTATACACTGGAAGTGAGAAATAGATTTAAGGGACTAGATCTGATAGATAGAGTGTCTGATGAACTATGGACTAAGGTTCGTAACATTGTACAGGAGATAGGGATCAAGACCATCCCCATGGAAAAGAAAAGCAAAATGGCTGTCTGGGGAGGCCTTACTAATAGCTGTGAAAAGAAGAGAAGCAAAAAGCAAAGGAGAACTGGAAAGATATAAGCATCTGAATGCAGAGTTCCAAAGAATAGCAAGAAGAGATAAGAAAGCCTTCTTCAGCGATCAATGCAAAGAAATAGAGGAAAAGAACAGAATGGGAAAGCCTAGAGATCTCTTCAAGAAAATTAGAGATACCAAGGGAACATTTCATGCAAACATGGGCGCAATAAAGGACAAAAATGGTATGGATCTAACAGAAGGAGAAGATATTAAGAAGAGGTGGCAAAAATACACAGAAGAACTATACAAAAAAGATCTTCACTACCAAGATAATCACAATGGCATGATCACTCAGCTACAGCCAGACATCCTGGAATGTGAAGTCAAGTGGGCCTTAGAAAGCATCACTACAAACAAAGCTAGTGGAGGTGATGGAATTCCAGTTGAGCTCTTTCAAATCCTGAAAGATGATGCTGTGAAAGTGCTGCACTCAATATCCCAGCAAATTTGGAAAACTCAGCAGTAGCCACAGGACTGGAAAAGGTCAGTTTTCATTCCAATCCCTAAGAAAGGCAATGCCCAAGAATGCTCAAACTACCACACAATTGCACTCATCTCACACACTAGTAAGTAATGCTCAAAATTCTCCAAGCCAGGCTTCAGCAATATGTGAACCGTGAACTTCCTGGTGCTCAAGCTGGTTTTAGAAAAGGCAGAGGAACCAGAGATCAAATTGCCAACATCTGCTGGATAATGGATAAAGCAAGAGAGTTCCAAGAAAACATCTCTTTCTGCTTTATTGACTATGCCAAAGCCTTTGACTGTGTGGATCACAATAAACTGTGGAAAATTCTGAGAGATGGGAATACCAGACCACCTGACCTGCCTTTTGAGAAACCTATATGCAGGTCAGGAAGCAATAGTTAGAACTGGACATGGAACACTAGACTGGTTTGAAATAGGAAAAGGAGTATGTCAAGGCTATATATTGTCACCCTGTTTATTTAACTTATGTGCAGAGTACATCATGAGAAATGCTGGACTGGAAGAAGCACAAGCTGGAATCAAGATTGCCAGGAGAAATATCAATAACCTCAGATATGCAGATGACACCACCCCTATGGCAGAAAGTGAAAAGGAACTAAAAAGCCTCTTGATGAGAGTGAAAGAAAAGAGTGAAAAAGTTGACTTAAAGCTCAACATTCAGAAAACTAAGATCATGGCATCTGGTCCCATCACTTCATGGGAAATAGATAGGGAAACAGTGGAAACAGTGTCAGACTTTATTTTGGGGGGCTCCAAAATCACTGCAGATGGTGACTGCAGCCATGAAATGAAAAGATGCTTACTCCTTGGAAGAAAAGTTATGACCAACCTAGATAGCATATTCAAAAGCAGAGATATTACTTTGCCAACTAAGGTCCATCTAGTCAAGGCTATGGTTTTTCCAGTGGTCATGTATGGATGCGAGAGTTGGACTGTGAAGAAAGCTGAGCACCAAAGAATTGATGCTTTTGAACTGTGGCGCTGGAGAAGACTCCTGAGAGTCCCTTGGACTGCAAGGAGATCCAACCAGTCCATTCTGAAGGAGATCGGCCCTGGGCGTCCTTTGGAAGGAATGATGCTAAAGCTGAAACTCCAATACTTTGGCCACCTCATGGGAAGAGTTGACTGATTGGAAAAGACTCTGATGCTGGGAGGGATTGGGGGCAGGAGGAGAAGGGGATGACAGAGGATGAGATGGCTGGATGGCATCACCGACTCAATGGACATGAGTTTGAGTGAACTCCGGGAGCTGGTGATGGACAGGGAGGCCTGGCGTGCTGCGATTCATGGGGTCACAAAGAGTCAGACATGACTGAGCAACTGATCTGATCTGATCTGATCTGAAAGCAATAAAACTCTCCATTTTTAGTTGAAGGCCTGGCCACCCCCACGAAAGAATACATTTACACTTTTGACTTCCCTTTAAATATGAGCATAAAATTAATTTCTGGCTAGTGATAGGTGAGCTGAAAGGATATGTTCCTCATCTGAGCTGTGCCCTCAAGAGAATTCTCAGTGACTTCAACTCCTCCTCTTTCCCTTTCCTGATGGCCAGAGTAAGGATGTGAGTGGAGACCATAGTGGACCATGTGGATGAAGCAACACATCGAAGATAACAAAGCAACCAGATAGAAGGAATCTAGAGCTTTGATATTATGGAAGCACTATACCAGCCCTGCAATTCTGTTCTCAGAATGTCAGGTATGAGAAAAATTATTTCATTCATTTTGAGTCTTAGTGTACAAACTCAGGAGCCCTTTGTGATTTCCCATAGCACCCTGTGGGGGCATCTCTTGAGACACTTACTTCTCTGCTTTAAATAATTGTGATTTTCTTACCCACAGATTGTAGCCCCTGGGCAGGCAGGATATCTTGCTAATACCTATATCTCCATGTCAGGTACACTGTATGTTTACAATAACTATTTGCTGGCTGGGTAAATGGATGGATGGATGGATGGATGGATGGATAAATAAATGAATGGAATAAACAACTGATAATGTGATCAGCTTGAATTCACTCACATTCAGTTATTTCTGCCTGATAAATTAGTGGACTTTTCCAACTTGGGATCTGGGCCATAAATTAAAATTGTAACAGAAAAGAAATAATACACTTTGAGAGAAAAAAATATATAAAGGGTAAAATCTGTGGGAATTTTCTAAAATGATCCCTGTAGGCATGTACATAATTAATGAAAACACATTTTTCAAGTGGTAGTCTCTTTTAATCAACAGTCTCTCTTCATACAAAGTCCTAGTACTGGTGCTAGTTCTGTTTTTATCTTTCTTACTGTTATCAAAACAAAGACATCACTTTGCTGACCAATGTCCATATAGTCAAAGCTATGGTCTTTCCAGTAGTCATGTATGGATATGAGAGTTGAACCATAAAGAAGGCTGAGAGCCAAAGAACAGATGCTTTTGAATTGTGGTGTTAGAGAAGACCCTTGAGAGCCCCTTGGACTTCAGGGAAATCAAATCAGTCAATCCCAAAGGAAATCTACCCTGAATATTCATTGGAAGGACTGATGCTAATGCTGAAGCTCAAATACTTTGGCCACCTGATGCGAAATGCTGACTCATGGGAAAAGACCCTGATGCTGGGAAAGATTGAAAGCAAAAAAAGAGCAGCAGAGGATGAGATGGTTGGATACCATCACCAACTCAATGGACATGAACTTGGACAAATTCTGGGAGATAGTGGGGAACCAGGGCAGCCTGGCATACTGCAGTCCGTAGGGCTGCAAAGAGTTAGACACAAGTTAGCAACTGAACAACAACTTTTATTAAGGTGGTCTTCTACTGAAAGAGGTGGAAACTCTAAATAGAACAAGCTGTAAATTTTCTTGGATTCTATCTCTACATACATAAATACAGTTTCTAGTGAGTAAGGCCTCAACTGTTGCTAATCTTACCTTGTTATCATACATCTGTCTCCATATCCATGCATTATTCTGCACTGCTGTACAAGACAAACTGTCTGACAAGTCACAAAAAACAAACTCTGCATTTATACATTATAATTTGCACCTGGTACAGAGTATCCAACCGGGCTGAGAGGACTGTTTGACCCATTCTTTACTCCCTCTAGGTCTCTTCAGTTGCTGTCTGCAGACACTTCTATGGATTGCTCTTTAAACTGATCCAAGAAGCAGCTCTCCTGTCTCAAGAGGGCATTTGTCTCCATGGCATGACTGGACATGTTTTCCTGAACTTTGGGACCACCAGTAGCTATATCACCCACTCAAGCTTCACAGTTTGCTGGTCTGCTCATGCTTTTGAGTTTGTTTTTCCCTTTGGAGGGGGTTTCTTGACCTTCAGTTGCCACAGATCTCTCTGTTCCTTCTCTTTTCAGCAAGCTAGAGGTTATTTAGCCTGCCTGAAGAATCTAGGCATAAAGCATAGCAATCAAGGGAAGTACCTCTGAAATTATTTCTTCTATTCCCTATCTTCCTAGTTTCCACCCTTCCCAAGAATTCACACATACACACACACCCTCTATTCATCACCTTTTCCTGTCCTCCTTTCAAAATTGTTTCTTCCACAACTACTATGGGACAAAGGTCAAACGCTCCTGTTCATTTTGCTAAAGCTGCAGCTGGCATTCAAACTGCCGCTGCACTTGCAGAAAAATATTTTCAATATTGTTTTCCTTTTAAATCTGTCACAATCTGTTTTATGTGGTTTCCTCTAATGACTAAACAAGACATAAAACATGATCTTGTCTTTCAGAGGTTTTATTCTAAGAACAACAAAATCAAAAAGTTCTATGTCCATGTAGTTCGTTGTTGTTGGGTTTTTTTTTTTTTTGATGGTATGCTTATATTTCTCTGTCTACAACATGACATAATATTGTGCTATGCATTTTAACTTTTTTCACTCAACTGTCTTGGGAGCTTGAAGCCAAAGCCCTGGCAATGTTGAGTAAAAGGGAATCAGAATAAATTATTTTGCTTTCTATCTTAAAAAGATAATCCATTTCAGATTTGACTTCTTTTATGTACAAATTCACAACTCTCTGCAGCTACGCGGTGCTTATTTTACCATCTGATGAGTTGCTTTGAATTTTTGCATTAGTGCCAGTAGAGTTTAATTATGTGCCTATAATGCACTGGATCAGTTATTAAAATACCTTATACCCAACCTAGAGAAATACTAGGAAAATAATACACAAAAATGTACTCATTTTTTTCTTTAGCTGCTTCACATATTATCGGCACCAAATTCTGCTAACTCAGCATTTTTACTACCTTTTATATAGTAATTTGTTCAGGCTTACACTTCTTGTTCCATTGTCTATTAGCTTAGTTCAAATACTATCATTTACTAGACTTCACTCGATATAATCCTCTCAATTTCCCCTACTGAATTTTAGGTCTCATTTCTCAAATATCCTCTAAACCTCATTTCATGTGGTAGTGCCAATACATTTCAAATTGATAGGTTTCAATCTAGGCAAATAAACAGCAGGATGTTGAAACACGACTTGAGAAACTGTATTTGCCAAAACCATTTATCAGAACCCTTGAAAAATAAACCACAGGTTTCATCATTTTAAATTTTCTTTACGATGAACCCAACGTAAATTTCTCAGATACACGTGCTATGATACAGCATCTTCTCAGGGTTGGAATCATTAAATTATTTCTGCTTAATAAATGGGTGTGCTAAGTGTCTCCAGCGTGTTTTTTAAAGCCAAATACAAATGATGCAAGGTTTCTGACATTAAAACGCTTAGGCGCAGGAGAAAGGCACAGGTATAACTGCTCTCTGTATGCTGATTATATGAGTTAAAGCGCCGTTACTTTCACTCTTTTTAAAAACTCTTTAAAGTCAATGAAGGAATAAAATCAGCCCATATCCTGGGTACTTTGAGTTACAAGCCAGAGGGGGCAACTTTGAATGTAGAGAAACAGGTTAAAAACGGTGGAATGGAAGTTGTGAAAGAATATTTGAAAACTGATGAAACGATTGATTTTAACCTGTTTTGAACGTATCTATTTTAATGCCAAAATTAAATTATGTCACTTAATTATTTCAGATATATTTCCATCTCAAAATTGAAACAAATGAAGTGGAAATGATGGGGGAAGGGTAATGCTTTTCTTCTTAAATTGGGTACTTTTTTAAGCAGCAGGCCTCTCACAGAGGTGAAAAGGGAGTAGAGACCAGGACCTCTAGAGAGACACCCAACAGGCTGCCTGTATGATGGGATGATCAGATTGAGGGCCAGACTGAGACCAATGCTTGAATAATTGATAAGAATATCAAGTGAATTAAGCACCAGTTCAGAAGACACATGACACTAAGTGAGAAAGACTAGTTCTGAATGATAAATCTGCCTCATTTGTTTCTCACCACAGTTACCTGTCATTTTTGTTTAGAATTTTTAGAAAGCTTTAAGTCAGTAGGTTAAATTAGAGATATTTTCTTCATTGATTATCACTCTCATAGCCCCAGATATATGCTGATCGATGCTGAATACTTGTCCTATTGAGAATAAAGCTCAGTAAAATCACAAGGGAATTTCAGAGTTTCCTTGTAGGCAGTACATTCTGAGAACTAAAAGGGAAATTCCATTTTGTTATTTAATACATTCATTTACTCATCAATAAGTATTTAATGTATAATTGATTAGTCCTTTAACATAAAAATTATATTTATTTCTCATTGTTTAGCTAAATCATAATGCTTGCTTTGATATCATCATTGGTTACAGTAAAAATGAGATTGTAACATCTAATAAACTTTTCTGAGTCAAGGGTGCATGTGTGATTTTTAATTGTTTTGGAGAAGGAAGTCTATTTTGGATCCTCTGTACTTCCTTTTTCAGAAGTTTTCAGAGAACTCTGAAAACATATCTGGAACCTGTACTGATTCTTCCCTTTAGTTGAATTTACATAAGTGTGATTTCTAGCCTCCTACAAAATTCTTTTACTTTAAGATAAATATGGCTTTTAAAAATTCATTTGGCATAGGAGACAAATTTATGGTTACCAAAGGGGATGGGAGGGGGGGTGGTGAATTTGAGGATTAAGAGACACACAGTACTGTAGATAAAATAGATAAACAACAAGAACCTACTGTATAACATAAGAGACTATATTCAATATCTTATAACAATGTATAAAGGAAAAGAATCTAAAAAAGAATATATTTTTATGTATTAATATGTATAACTGAATCGCTTTGCTGTATAACCGAGACACTATAAATCAGCTATACTACAATAAAAAATATATTTAAAAAATTCATTTGGCAGCTGATCCCATGCACCTTAGCAGCAGTATTCCAAGGGCAGAGGTGGCCTACTAACGTCTTGCCAAAAAGTACACACATTCAATAAGCATTTATTGAGCACCTTCTCTATACCCAGAAATGGCTAGACAAAGGGTATATGACACCAGTTAGCCTATTCCTGTGAAGAACATGCTTTTATCATAATTTTTATATATTGTATATTCATACAAATATTCAATTATTCATTTAAGAGGTACCTAATGATATAGTATGGGCTTCCCTGGTGGCTCAGAGATGTGGGTTTGATCCCTGGGTCAGGAAGATCCCTGGAGAAGGAAATGGCAACCCACTCTAGTAGTCTTGCCTGGGAAATCCTATGGACAAAGAAACCTGGTGGGCTGTAGTCCATGGGGTCACAAAGAGTCAGACATGACTTACCAACTAAACCTCAGTAACGATATAAGGTGCCAGGAAATGTGACAGAAATATGGACATATATTCCAGAGTTAAAAATATAAATACAAAATATTTTCAGCCTCCTTGGTGCTCATAGACTAGTAGAAGGGATAGAAAATGTGTAATGGGAAATCTCTATAATAACCGTGTTGGGGGAAATATCACAAAAGCACTCTGACAGCACAGAGTAAAGATAACTAGCTTTACCTAGAGCCATCAAGGAAATCTGTACAACCATTGGGCTTGCTTGAGTCAATACTGCTAGACAAATAAGGAAAGGGAGTCCTTGATTTTCTCTTTCACTTGGGCAAGTTTCCTACCAACACATTTCAATTCATCCTAAAAGAATACCACCTTCAGACCACCCACCAAATGGCTCTGTGTCTGTGCATGGTTACCACTTGGCATCCGCTGAGATGTACGGCAAGGGTATTAATTACTGCTCACCATGTGATTAATGTGGCTGATAGTCCTTGATGAGGTCAGTGTGTTTTGTGGATCTTAGATTAATGATTCCAATTTGACAGACAGCAAGCCACTAAATGGTTACCAGGTGGCAAAAATATTGTGTTACCCTAGGCAGAACTGAAGACAGTAACAGAGCTAAGAAATCAATTCAGAGCAGGGTTAACTGCCTGAAAACAAGTTTTCCCATTGTTTTCCAAATAATTCTCATGCAGAAACTCTAATGGTTCCCATTTTTATTTTTAGGAAACAAACTGATTTCTCAGTCAACTCTACCAAAAAATCAAAGAAATTATTTGAAGATAAAACACAGTACTTCACTGGGGTACAGGGAGAGATATCAGACTGGATAGTAAATGTCTAGCCTTCCTAGGGAATATTGTTCTTGTTCAGTCACAAAGACCTGTATGACATCTTGCAACCCCATGGACTGCAGCACACCAGGCTTCCCTGTCCTTCATTGTCTCCCGGAGTTTGCTCAATCTCAGGTCCATTGAGTCGATGATGCCATCCAACCGTCTCATCCTCTGTACCCCCTTCTACTCCTGCCCTCAATCCTTCCCAGCATCAGAGTCTTTTGAAATGAGTTGGTTCTTTGCATCAGGTAGCCCAAAGTACTGGAGCTTCAGTTTCAACCTCAGTTCTTCCAATGAATATTCAGGGTTGATTTCATTTCTCATTGACTGTCTTGATCTCCTTGCTGTTGAAGGGACTCTTGAGAGTCTTCTCCAGCACCACATTTTGAAAGCTTCAGTTCTTTAGCACTCAGCCTTCCTCATGGTCCAACTCTCACATCTGAACATGACTACTGGAAAGACCAAAGCTTCAACTATACAGACCTTTGTCAACAAAGTGATATCTCTGCTTTTTAATAAGCTGTCTAGGTTTGTCATAGCTTTTCTTCCAATGAGCACGTGTCTTTTAATTTCATGGCTGCAGTCACCATTCACAGTGATTTTGGAGCCCAGGAAAATAAAATATGTCACTGTTTCCATTTTTCTCCCTTCTATTTGCCATAAAGTGGTGGAATGGGGCCATGTAAATATTAAATAACTTAACCCTACTATTTACACATTTAGCCAGGAAAATTCTATTAGTATCTTGTCTTAAATGAAATACCCAGTTTAAAAGATAAAAAGAAACAGAAGTCAAGAGAAAAAAAAAAGATTCTGAAGAAAATTTAATGGAGTAAAGTTTTATTTCTGTTCCCTATCTAGCAAGAACAACAAAAATCCCAACATACAACCCTCTGACATCATCCTCAGGTCATGAGCTCATTGATGAAGAAGTCATTCATTTTTATATTCCCACCCCTGAGCATAGGATCCAACGTAGGGGTTGAATAATTTTGCTGAGTTATTTAGCAACCGAACTTGAGAGTGAAAGATTTGGCCTTGACACATGGCATTGTACACACAGAACCTTTGCTTATCTTTGCCACAGTCAATCTGCAAAGAGGCTCGCAGTGCCCATCACTGAGCACACGCAGGCATGATGTGTGAGGATACAATGAAAACTGAACTCACAGCCCCTCTCCTAAGGAGATTAATATATTTCTTGAAGCAGGATGGCTGTCAGTGGGTAAAAATATTCTGTGTACCAAAGATCAGAACATTTCATCCCACAATGCTTTGTGTGTGTTTCATTAAACAATGCTGACCTAACTTATGACCCCTCCACTAATGCAATCTTTATTTGTCATAAATAATACTGCTAATATGACAAAAAAAAAAATCTCATGTTCTCAGCTACAGCTAGAGTGATGCTTTTCAAAGGTCAGTTGATCATGTAATTCCTCAGCTAAAATCCTACAGTGCCCCTTCAATTTTCTTCAGGGTAAAAGCCAATGTCCCTGTAAAGTCTGGTATCTTTTACCTCCCTGGCCCCCTATGCCCCTCTTTGGGTACTTGCAGCCGTATCTTGCCTTGGCTTTCATACCGCACTCGCTGCTCCTTTGTCATGAAACCCTCACTCAAGGTTCAAGTCTTTTTGCTGGAAGCCTCCAGTTTCAGTAATGTCTACCCACCTACCCCATTTACATTTGGAGCCTTTATCACCCAACACTTCCTGTCCCTCTTATGCTGTTTTGCTTTCTGCACAGTACTTATAACACACACACACACACACACACACACACACACACACACACACACATTCAACTTAGGGTTGACCTCATTCTACTAGAAGGTAAGTTCATAAGGACAAAGATTTTATCTGTTTTTCTCTGCTGTATCCTCAGTCCCAAAGAAGTGCCTGACACCTAGGATGCATTCAGTAATGTTGAACAAGTGGATCAATCAAACAATTATAACCATCATGACCTTTGCACATAGGAGCTGCTCATAAGAAGCTCATAGAGATCAGAAACAAAATTAGATTTTAATTTCTTATTGGGATGAAAGGGTAAGGGAGTACTGAAGAAATCAAGCTACAAATGCTCCTTCCTCATCATTTATAATAAAAGATTTTCACAGGGATCTAATAAAAACTATTAGGAAAAAAAATGAAAAAGAAATGATCCTCATTTTGAAAGCAGTTTAGAGAGGTATTTGGAACAATGATGAATGCCTGTGTATACTACAAGGAAAAGAGTATTTAGTCTGGACTTCACTTTGGCAAAGCTTCAGGCAATCTGCCCTTACAGAAAAATTCCCCTTCAATGGCATATGTATGTACATATGTGTGCGTGCTGAAGGAATGTCATGTTTCAGTTACCATTCTAGCCCTATATTAAGTAACTAGCCCAAAGTCATTTATAAAATAGGTTTAACACTCAATACATCTGTAAGAGCCTACATATATATATGAAAGTTTTCTTCATGTATTTCATATTTACTTTTAATCTTTAATGGTTTAAAAAATAGATCTCCAGAAATAAACACTGAATTATAACCTCATGGTTATAGAAAATTAAGGTTCAAATAATAGAAAATAACTTGAGAACCTTGTTCAAAACAAATTAGGTGAGAGCCAGAAAGAGTCAATATCTGCAGCAGTTCACCTAGATTGATTCAAACTATTATGAAATTCTACTATACAGTTCTATTACCTCAACACTGGAATTTTGGAGGCTTTTGGTGTGTAAAGAATGACATAAGAATCTTGGCTGCACAATAAAACTTAAAAGCAAAAGCTTTAAAATCCCCTTGGAAACACTGAACTGTTAAATCACTGTCAATTCTAAATTTAATTTAACTGTATGTAATTTAAATCTATGATGCCATCAGCTGTGTAACGCAATGTTATCCTATGTCACTAAGAAAGAACAAAATATTTCTAATTATAAGTGTAAGAAGTATTTGACTGTTAATATATATCCCAATTTCAGAGATTTTGAAGTGGAGGAATTATCAGTCTGAATCAATGAACATTTACTAGTATTCAGGGTTTCTCTGGTAGCTCAGCTGATAAAGAATCCACCTGCAATGCGGGAGACCCCAGCTCGATTCCTGGATCAGGAAGATCCCCTGGAGAAGGGATAGGCTACTCACTCCAGTATTCTTGGACTTCCCTGGTGGCTCAGCTGGTAAAGAATCTGCCTTCAATTCAGGAGGCCTGGGTTTGATCCCTGGGTTGGGAAGATCCCCTGGAGAAGGTAATGGCTACTCACTCCAGTATTCTGGCCTGGAGAATGTCATGCACTGTATAGTCCATGGGTCACAAAGAGACACAACTGAGTGACTTTCACTTTTGGGAGAGTTATAACAAAGTTGATCAAATCTTTTCTTTTTCTACCAAGGAAATAATAAGAGTAAATGCAATATCTAGTAAACCACTATTTAGCAAGAATGTTCTTGTAACCCTATGGATTATCAAAGACTACACCAGTGTCAAGAAAAATTGTTGAACATCCTGGAATGAAATAATTCTGACTTGCATGATTCATGTATTAATCATTACCCACAAAATCTAAAAGAAATCAGCCTGGATAAAGAAGAAATTACACTTTAGATATAGTCTTTCTGAAGCAAATAATATGCTTCCAAATAGTAATATCTTAGACTAATGTTTATTCTTCTTAAATTCATGAAGTAACTGATTTTCTCAAATTGTTTTTGTTGAAATTCTAAATTTTCACAAAAAATGACTTTGGTTGAAAATATTCACCAATGCGATATTTTATATCCAATTCTTCCTCATGCTGTGCTCTAATGGGAAACTAGAAAATATCATTCTAAAAATTGTTTTGACAAATAGCAGGTAAATCAGAAAACACAAGCAAGATAATGCTTAAAAATGGGAGAGGATTTGGCAGCCAAATAGCCAGGAAAGAAAAATGAAAACTACTAGTATGAAGATTGAAAGCTTTTATAGAATTTCAAGGATGCATGACTCAATCTTTCTAAATGGGAATTATAAACAATAAGAAATGTCATGCAGCAATTTCATTTTATGTAGAACTATGTAAGTAAATGTACCATTTGATTTAATAATGAAGGTATGAAAAAGATAAACTGTTAACAAAATATAGTCTGTGGTAGCTTCTTCAGTAATGGTGTATACATTTGGAAAGGAGAAAGTCAATAGACATAAGATTAAAAAACATTATTCATCTCTTTCTCACAGCAGGGTGACTAAGCCTGCTGTCACCAAACATGTTACCTCATTGTTCCCTGATGGAGTTCCTTTAATAGGATGAGATGAATGCAAGTGTTTAACTATTTTAACATATCAACAACAGAAAATAAAAGCAGCTATTGAAACAAATGATCTGGCTCTCCGTTAATTGAATATGTTTATGTCTTTAGACAGAAAAGCGCTGATGCCTAAAATTTGTGTAGTACCAGAGGAATAGAAGTTTTCCAATTAAACAGCAAAATAGGTTCAAAACCAAAGAGTCTCCCAATCCCTCATAGACAAAAGTGCTTAATGTCCATCTGTCAGAGAGCCCGCGTGTATTAATTTTAAATGTAAACTGAATCTAAATAATGATTTCAAATGTTCATCGTTTCCTAACTTATGTTGATCCAAATGCAGAGACTGATTAAATTATTAATAAGTCTCACTGCCTATGGGAGAGGTGTCTAGATCCAGAAAGCCTCCGTCTGGAATGCAAGACACCTTACTATAAAGGCCATCGAATTATTTGTTCCTTAAGGTACACACAAACCAAAGAACTATCACTTGGGAAAAGTCACTTTGAAAAAGTCAGAGCGTTAGTCCTGCAATGAACCACTTCAAAATTTCCATAGTGTTGGTCTGACCTTTTCTCAAGTCAAAACAGAAAATAAACCCCCTCACTCATCATCCTTTAATTTGTTCTGCTTTCTTCCTAGCCTGTTCTTCTGTTTCATTAAGTTCCCTTTTTCGGAGCCTCCCAATGTCCTCATTTAATCTCCACTCATAGAGAACAACTCGATAAGCCTGTGCCAAGGAAGAACCTAACAAGCTATTTCTTCTGGTAAACGTGTACATTTCTAAAGGTGATGCCCAGGGAATCACAGTGTATCATTAACAGTGGAGTTTCTGGAGATGCTTTTTAGGTCCCCTTTGGGGCAAACAACTTAGCTTACCTTCCTTTACACTTTCATACCAAGTTAAACCGTATTTCTTAGTTCACAGGCCACAACTTTCAAAGTTCCTTCTACCCATTAATAGAGTTTTGAACGGGAACACACAAGATTTTCCAGCATAAATAGTGAGAAATGAAAAATGTCCTGCCATATCAGTAAACAAGGATGTCAGTCATCAGCCACTGCAGCCCTCCAAGGTGAACTGGTGAACCCTAAGGACACTCAGGAAGGAGAAAAATCGCTGCAATCTAGCAGATATCAGACTGCATCCACTCCCTTCAGTGAGCCCCAGTGGAGCTCAATGTTGTGGTCCAGGCACGGGTTGGAAAAGAATTTCGAGACATGAGACAGAATGAGAGGGAAATAAAGTTTACTAGAATGGGAGACACTTACAACAGCGGGCCAGCTCAGGGGAGAATTGATGTTGAACAGGGGTCCTTAGTCCACTAAGGAACAGGATAGGGGTCTTGATGGTCATTCGCTGATTGGATGAGTCACGTATACTGGATGGGGAAGAGTAAGGCAAATACCTTCTCCCTGTGTAAGGTAGGAGGGGAGACAGGTTATTCTGCTCAGAAGGAGCTGAAATCCATTAATAGCTACAACATGTGGGAGGAAAGGATGATAAGGGTCTGGTTTTTCTGTTCCTGCATTCCAAGACCCTCCTTGGTTTTATCTCCTCTTTCGTCCTTGGGTCACCACACTCAGGATGTGAAAAACACAGGATACAGGCCCCAGATAGCTGAGATATATTTAAAAGGAATGATTTCAGTGAGACCAGACTCTTGCATCTTCCCATATATAATAAAGCTCTAAAGTCCTTAACTTGCAAAATATGGCTTGATTTGTGGCTGCTGTTTGTTGTTCAGTCCAGTTCTTTGCAACTTCATGGACTGTAGCACGCCAGTCTTCTCTGTCCTTCACTGTCTCATGGAATTTGCTCAAATTCATGTCCTCTGAGTCAGTGAAACTATCCCACCATCTCACTTTCTGCCCACCCCCTTCTCCTTTTTGCCTTCAGTCTTTCCCAGCATCAGAGTCTTATTCAATGAGTTTGCTCTTCGCAGCAGGTGGCAAAAGTATTGGAGCTTCAGCTTCAGCATCAGTCCTTCCAATGAATATTCAGCGTTGATTTCCTTTAGGATTGACTGGTAATTAACAATAATCTTTTGATGGTCAGATTACCTGCCCTTTGTTGTAAAATTTCTATATAACCTGGCTTTTCCCCTCTCCTCCTCAGAGCAGTTCTCTTAGGGTCACTTAAGATGCTGTCTGCAGGGTTTGAAGTCCTAAAACTTCCCACCGAATAAAAAAGAATTGTCATATTTTAGGTTGTGAATATTTTTTAAGTCAACAATAGAGTAGAAATATTCACACAGTTTCACGAAGCTTACCTTGTTCAGAACGAGAGGCGTTTGATATTCGAGTATTTCTACAGAATTTTGCAAGCAATTATTATAGGATATCTTCATTCCATCTATTCAGTACTAGCTAATGAGATAAAAATAGCAGCCTTTAATCAAGTCTGATGTAATTTTCTTTTACTATCATTGCCTTTAAAATAAGGACTGTAGCCTGAGGGCACCTAAGAACGTGGCCAACGGCGAAAGGAAATGAGAGTAATTTAAACTCAGAACACTGGTTATAGAATTTTGGTAAAAATTTTCCTTATATGTAGCGGTAATAGGCCCTAACTTGTAGCCACAAGCATGGATTTTCAGCCGGAGAAGGAAGGAGAAAGGGAGTAGAAATTGGGGCGGGGGTGGGGATGGGGCACGGAGTGATGCCTTTCTGTTGTATAACAAGATCTCTCCATTTGAATAACAGAACATCAAGACAAAAAAAAAAAAAAAAAAAAAAAAAACCCTCCACTGTTAAATTCATACTAGGACATGAGACAACAACCAAGGTTTCTCCGTTGAAACAACTTTGCCACAAATTTAAGCTCAGTGTCTTTAATATAGTGATCCCCAGGCCTAGATACACATTGAATCATCCGGGAAGGTTTAAACTGTACTGAAGGCAGGGAGCTACCCCGAGCTTGGGACGGGACTGGTCTGGGGTGCAGCCTGGGCATCAATCTATCTAAAAGCTCCCCCTGGGTCCTTTGGATGTGCAGGTACCGAGCGTTCGTCAAAGCACAGAAGACAGAGCTGTTCCAGACACCCGTCTGAGCTGACTGCGCTTGTCTGAGCTTCACCCGACGGTTCACCTCCTGCGGAACCTTCGCAGCCTTCCCCGCATTTACTCAGTGAAATGGGGACAATGGTGGATCGCAGTCTCACGTAGTAGCTCCGTGACACGCTACACAATTCCTCTCCACCCTCCTACCGCCCGCCCCGCCCCGCCCCGCGGGCTCTGACTTCAGCTGCAATAGAGAAAGAGACAAACAGCCTCGCCAATAAACGACCGCTGCCACCGTTTCGCCTTTCTTTGACTAAAGAGCCAGAGCTTGCCTTTCGGAAAAGCAGACTGCGTAGGAACGAGGCTGCCATCTGGCGGTCATCCTGGGCTTATTACGGCGTCACTCAAAGAATGCAAATCCTACTTTCCCACATCAATGACAAGCTAGACACAGGCTTAAATATTACTGCGGTGGAAGGGCTCTGTAGTGACAGCAAAACCCGAAGCGACAGCAGAGCTAGCCCTTTCTGTAAGCCAAATGAAACACAGGCTCGCCTTCAAAATTTCCCTTCATCCACCTGTCTGCCTTCAAAAGTTCTTTACGGACTTTCAGGAAAGAGGTTAGCCCAAATGGAGAGTTTTCTTACCAAGAAGAACCTGGCCCAGCGTTTTTGAAGCTCACTGTGCATTAGAATTACCTGCAGGGCTTGTAAAAGTCCAAATCTTTGGGCCCTGCTGTCTGAGTATCCCATTCAGCAGATTTGGCTTTGGCCTTGAGAATCTCTTCTTCCCAGATGGTGCTAGTGGTAAAGAACCCTCCTGCCAATGCAGGAGACATCAAGAGACTCAGATTTGATCCCTGTGTTGGGAGGATCCCCTGGGGAAGGGAACAGCAACCTATTCCAGCATTCCTGCCTGGAGTATCCGATGGACAGAGAAGCCTGACTGGCTACACAGTCCATAGGGTTGCAAAGAGCCGGTCAGGACTGAAGCAATTTAGCACACAGCACACTGAGATTCTGCCTTCCTAACAAATTCCCAAGTGATACTGTTGGTCCGGTGACCATCCTTGAAGAAGCATTGGACAAACTGGCAAAGATCTCTTAATTCTTAACAGTTAGGAATCTAATAAAATCAGCAGTCCGCTGAGGAGACAAACTGGGTGAAGTACCCATAACCTAGAGCAGCAACCAGGGTCAAAAGAGACTGTTCCAAATATCAGTGGCATAGCATAAGTAACCAAAAATACCGGCAAAGAAGTGATCTAAATGAGAATTGGACAAAAAATGTCTCTCCATTGTTTTTGCCCACTGTCCCCTGGGGGTCTCTGAAAATATTCGCTGGTCTATTACCTAGATACCAAATCATACCAATCCATTTAGTTCAAGGGGGAGCAGACCTGATTTGAAAGCCAAATTGACAAGCTACAGTAGACTTCAAACTGAGGGTGTTATACAGGCATAAGATGACGAGACATATTAGACTGCATTCAAATACCGCCATCTAGTGGACTTTTCTTTTATATCTAACACTAAAAGCGAGGTTTAGTTCAGTTCAGTCCGACTCTTTGCGACCTCATGGACTGCAGCACGCCAGGCTTCCCTGTCCATCACCAACTTCTGGAGCTTACTCAGACTCCTGTGCATCGAGTCAGTGATGCCATCCAATCATCTCATCCTCTGTCGTCCCCTTCTCCTCCAGCCTTCAGTCTTTCCCAGCTTAAAGGTCTTTTCCAATGACTCGGTTCTTCTCATTAGGAGGCCAAAGGATTGGAATTTCAGCTTCAGCATCAGTCCTTCCAATGAATATTCAGGACTGATTTTCTTTAGGATATACTGGTTGGATCTCCTTGCAATCCAAGAGACTCTTAAGAATCTTCTCCAACACCACAGTACAAAAGCATCAATTCTTCAGTGCTCAGCTTTCTTTATAGTCCAACTCTCACATCCATACATGACCACTGGAAAAACCATAACTTTGACTAGATGGACCTTTGTTGGCAATAGCTTTGACTAGATGGACCTTTGTTAGAAAAGTAATGTCTCGGCTTTTTAATATGCTGTCTAGGTTGGTCATGACTTTTCTTCCAAGCAGCAAGCATCTTTTAATTTCTTGGCTGCAGTCACCATCTACAGTGATTTTGAAGCCCAAGAAAATAAAGTCTCTCACTGTTACCACTGTATCCCCATCACTTTGCCATGAAGTGGCAATTTCATGATCTTAGTTTTCTGAATGTTGAGTTTTAAGCCAACTTTTTCACTCTCCTCTTTCACTTTCATCAAGAGGCTCTTTAGTTCTTCACTTTCTACCATAAAGCTGGTTTCATCTGCATATCTGAAGTTATTGATATTTCTCCCAGGGATCTTAATTGCAGCTTGTGCTTCATCCAGCCAGGCATTTCACATGATGTACCCTGCATATAAGTTAAATAAGCAGGGTGACAATATACAGCCTTGACATACTCCTTTCCTGATTTGGAACCAGTCTTTTGTTCCATGTACAGTTCTAATTCTTGCTTCTTGATCTACATAAGATTTCTCGGGAGGTAGGTCAGGTGGTCTGGTATTCCCATCTCTTGAAGAATTTTCCATAGTTTGTTGTGATCCACACAGTCAAAGGCTTTGGTGTAATCAATAAAGCAGAAGCAAATGTTTTTCTGGAACTCTGTTGCTTTTTTGATGATCCAGCAGATGTTGGCGATTTGATCTCTGGTTCCTCTGCATTTTTAAAAACCAACTTGAACATCTGGAAGTTCACGGTTCGTGTACTGTTGAAGCCTAGCTTGGAGAATTTTGAGCATTGCTTTGCTAGTGTGTGAGATGAGTGCAGTTGTGCGGTACTTTGAACAATCTTTGGCATTGCCTTTCTTTGGGATTGGAATGAAAACTGACCTTTTCCAGTCCTGTGGCCACTGCTGAGTTTTCCAAATATGTTGGCATATTGAGTGCAGCACTTTCACAGCATCATCTTTCAGGATTTGAAATAGCTCAATTGGAATTCCATCACCTCCACTAGCTTTGTTCATAGTGATGCTTCCTAAGGCCCACTTGACTTCACATTCCAGGATGTCTGGCTCTAGATGAGTGATCACACCATCATGTGCCAGAGTCCAGCTCCAGCAGCCAGGCATTCAACCTGAAGAGATGGATGGTGTCAGCGAATGAGACAGCCTCTCAATTTTCTTTGGACTGCCTGTTTATTTCAAGTTTAAGATTCTCTTTTATACTTTTACAAAAACATTAGGCCAGAGGTTTGACATTTTCAGATCACCCTCTCCCAGATTTATTATCTCCATAAATCATTGTTGCTCTTCAAACAGAGTTCCTGCTTCAGTGATTCTCTGGAAATCAGCCTTCAGTTCAGTTCAGTCACTCAGTCGTGTCCGACTCTTTGCGACCCCATGAATCGCAGCATGCCAGGCCTCCCTGTCCATCACCATCTCCCGGAGTTCACTCAGACTCATGTCCATCGAGTCTGTGATGCCATCCAGCCATCTCATCCTCGGTCGTCCCCTTCTCCTCCTGCCCCCTTATCATCTATTATCTACTTCCTCTAATGTGTCCCATAGTTGACTTGTGATTACACTGTAACTCATGCTACATTCCTCAGTTTACTACTTATTCCCCTAAATCCTTTTTGCCCCAAACATCCTGAGCTCAGTATCTCTTAAAAAGGCTTCTAGCTATAGTGTCTCTAAAAATTCCTAACTTCTATAAGCTATGGTAAAATATGCTAACTTTACAACATTCCTTAAATCTTTAACTTCTAACTATTTTAATTATTTCTAAGCCCTAAATTCAGTAAACTCCTTTGCCATAAACATTCTCCTCACAAATAAGCTTCAGATAGCAATCCCTCCCATGGCCTCAAGCTGCAGCCTATGTGCTCATCCTGGAACACTCTTTTGTAAAAGTCCTTAAACTAATGCCAATGATTAACTTTATGAATTATTCTCTGAGCACAGCTGCAGAAGGCTTTGTGCCTTCTCATGCTCCTCTCAAGAACAATAAGCACCTTAATATTCCTTTTCAGTCAACTCAGCCGAGGAGAGGAAAAAACAAGTCAGAATTACAAGGCCTAACTCCTTAATCCCAGGTCCCTGCCTGCAGAATGAGGAGAGGGGGTTGGGGGGCGTGCCTCCATTTTGTCAGTAATGCCTAACACGCCTCCCGACAGTCATGGTTATTTGGATCATGAAGATCTTTTTTGCGTAGTTCTTCTGTGTATTCTTGCCACCTCTTCTTAATATCTTCTGCTTCTGTTAGGTCCATACCGTTTCTGTCCTTTATTGTGCCCATCTTTGCATGAAATGTTCCCTTGGTATCTCTAATTTTCTTGAAGAGATCTTTAGTCATTCCCACTCTATTATTTTCCTCTATTTCTTTGCACTGATCGCTGAGGAAGGCTTTCTTATCTCTCTTGCTCTCCTTTGGAACTCTGCATTCAGATGGGTATATCTTTCCTTTACTCCTTGCCTTTCACTTCTCTTCTTTTCACAGCTATTTGTAAGGCCTCCTCAGACAACCATTTTGCCTTTTTGCATTTCTTTTTCTTGGGGATGGTCTTGATCACTGCCTCTTGTACAATGTCACAAACCTCCATCCACAGTTCTTCAGGCACTCTGTCTATCAGATCTAATCCTTTGAATCTATTTCTCACTTCCACTGTATAATCATAAGGGATTTGATTTAGGTCATACCTGAATGGTCTAGTGGTTTTCCGTACTTTCTTCAGTTTAAGTCTGAATTTGCCAATAAGGAGTTCATGATCTGAGCCACAGTCAGCTCCCAGTCTTATTTTTGCTGACTGTACAGAGCTTCTCCATCTTTGGCTGCAAAGAATATAATCAATCTGATTTTGGTATTGACCATCTGGTAATGTCCATGTGTAGAGTCTTCTCTTGTAGGGAAAAGAAGGGAGGTAGTGATTTGCTTTTTACAGAAGAGAGCCACATTATTTGCTAATTGTGATACAATCCAAAAGAGCAAGTAAACAAAAACAGTAAATTGTGGCTTCAGCAAAGACATTATTGCAATCATACAATATATATTATTTTAAAATGGAGCAAAGCTATTAGCTGAGGTACTGCATATACAGAGAAGTATATACAAATGGTCTCCTCAGAGTAGGCTGGTAAGAATAGGTACTGAAAATGAGAAATGAGAGCAAAGTGTTATCTTCATGTGCCGTGTTTATATAATGCCTCAAACCTCCTCATGATAACTGATAAATAATTATATGAAAAGAAAAAAGCTCATGTTCTGAATAAATGTACAATAATCCATATAACTACACGTCCTTATAAACAAAACAGTAGAATAAGTTGAATTCTCTCTTCCCTAACATGGACCTCAAGGAAAGACAGAGAAAGGCAGAAACTAGAAGTACAAAATCACTGCTACCAGCCCCGAGAATGGGTCAGAAAGGAAGCGATTCAAGATTGTAAAAAACTGTTTCACTTTCCACAAAATATTATGTGCAATCTCAGTTCTAGGTGAGCTGATAGTTTAAAGGTAACCATTTGCTGAACATTTGCAAGAAGCAATTTTATTTTTCTAAGCACTGTTCCAAACCTGACTGATGCACTCCCTCTTTACTGCTTGCAATATGTCAGGCAGACTCTATTGATGTCTGATGATCATGATTCATAAAAATCATAAAGTTTCACCAAGCCCAGGCTACTGAAACTAGTGACCCACAGGGGTCTAGCCTGACCCTCCTCCTCTGAATCCAACATCATGAGGCCAACCTTGGAACTTGTTTAAAGTGCAAATTGTCAGGCCCCAGTCTAGAGGAAGTCACTCTGAACAGCTGTCATTTGGGATGAAGCGCAGGGTCTCTCATTCTGTTATTCGATTGTGGTATCAATGCAGTTGTCTTGATACTGCACACCGCTCAGTCTCACTCTGTTCCTCAGATATTTTTATAAATATTGTTGAGAAAATTTTACCTAGCCTGTAGTTCCTATCCTAGGTGAGATTTCAATATGTCAAGGATTTTTAAATTACATATTAGAAAGTATTTCTATTTCTACAGAGAAATCCTGAATATATTACATTTCAGTACCTTCAACTAAGTTTTTATTAAATTGTATTTCTATTTCTCATATCAAGAATCCCTCATCTAATAAATCTTCATTGAATTTTATATGTCCTCAGCACTCTGCTTTGAAGGAAGGATAAGTATCTTAGGCTGGGTTCCCAAGAGGCAGACTCTGAGATGAGGATTCACAAGCAAGTGATTTATTAAGAAGCTGCTCCCAGGAGAAATCAGGAAGGGAGTGGGGAAAGCAGAACAAGGAGGAAACCCATGCAAAGATGTGTTTCAGACTAAGTCCCACAGAAAGTGGACTTGATCCCATGCTACAGGGAACTCTGACATTGATCCAAACTAGAAGCAAGGGAACTGGGCTTTCATACTCCCAAGCACATTGTTCATGAGATAAGGAGCCTGAGACCGGCCTGGTGATGAAGGTTCACAAGTGCTGGCCACTGGAATCAAAACCATGCCAAAACTACAGGAGGGACAAACAGATGAGTGCACGGGATACAGAGCATCTGGTCAGAGCTCCAGCGCTTCCAACTTGCTTTTCTTACATTCTAGATGAGTAACAGAAAGATAATTAGAGACCAATATTAGATCAAAGATAGCCAAGTGTGAAGTTTTTTTTAATTTATTTATTTTAATTGGAGGCTAATTATGATACAATATTGTATTGGTTTTGCCATACGTCAACATGAATCCGCCACAGGTGTACACGTGTTCTTTTGGTAAGCCTACATACATTATAGTAAACCAAAAGCAGCAGTTTCCAAAACTTTACTGCACATCCAAATACCCCGAGGATCAAAACTATACTGATGCCAACCCTAGGCATTCTGACTTATTTGGTTTGGAGTATAACCTGGGCTCTGGAATGTTTTAAGGCCACGCCCACCTCCAGGTGATTCTAATATTCAGGAAAATTTGGAAACCACCGATCCAAGGGAAGAAAGACCAGTGTGAATTGTTTTCAGTGGTGAAGAGACATCAGGAAAAGGGGTGAGGCTGAACTGGCCTTGGAAGATGGTTAAAATTGAGGTAACAAAAAATAAGAGGCAGACATTGCTGTCAAGAAATGCAACATAAATTCAAAGTCAAAAATTTGCACGACTAATAAAGGAAAATAAAGAAACCAACTTTAAAAGGTCTTGCTGAGATGAGTGAAAAATATGGTTTTACAGAAAGAGTGAATTCTTATTACAGTCAGTCCAGAAGTCAAGCAAAATTTTTGAACTTGACCCAGTGGGCAACCACTGTAGATTTTTGAATAGAGGCATGAAATGATAAAAGTAGTGCTTAAAGAAAAGTATTCCAGCAACAATAAAGAAGACAGATTCAAATTGTAAGAGACTGGAGTCACAGAGCTCTGCCAAGAGGCCATTTCAGTAATCCTGGTATTTGATAAGGTCTTCACTAGAGCAGTAGCTGTCAGAATTGAAAGGAAGGCACAAATAAGTAAAGGTATTTTAAAGAAAGAAAGGTCTGGGATCTTGGATATAGAAGTCAAAAAAAGGAAGGTATTAAAGATAAGTCCAAACTTAATAGGCAATAGGAAGTATTAACTGATGTGTTTTCTCCACATGTATGTTAACCCCCTGACCCACCTTCAGCTGGGCTGGAGGACACAAAGCAGCTTTTGCTCTATATGGGATGTCAAAGAGGGATAAAAGAAAATGACACTAAGGTGTTTGCTTTAAATTAATATTTAATTTAAAATAATAATCCTACATTATGCATATAGCACAGACTATTTTAAAGGAAAATTATTTAGAAAGCTTTTTCTCTGCCCTCCCTCCATGCAAACTCTCCCTGCAAAGGAAGACTATAATTAGATGGGAAGAAGAGAGCTTAGACACTTAGAGTAAGAACTTTGAACACTGTTATCTCACATTCCTCTGCCTCTTCCACATTTCTGTCTTATGGATCAAAAATAATCAGAAGAATCACAACCTTCCTTTATCCTTGAGGATCTAAAGATATAGTGAAAGACTATCCTTTTCTGCCCACCACAATGACATTGGGCTTGGGATGTCTCAGGTGTGCAAGTCTTAATGATTGGTCCCATATCTCTGGAGAGCAGACCTGAAGGGCAATTCAAGTTACCTGAAAGTCGTTGGCCTGAAGAGGTGTCAGATGTGATGATGAAGAATTATGGCAACAGAAAAGTGAACGTGAAAGTCGCTCAGTTGTGTCCGACCCTTCGTGACCCCATGGACTATACAGTCGATGGAATTCTCTAGGCCAGAATACTGAAGTGGGTAGCCTTTCCCTTCTCCAGGGGATCTTCCCAACCCAGGGATCAAACCCAGGTCACCTGCATTGCAGGCAGATTCTTTACCAGCTGAACCCGATACATAAATTCATACACCATGGTGGCGGCTAAAGATATCTTAGCAAAAGTAGGAATTGATGCTGATGCCCACTGATGATGGCATGAGGATTATCCATGTCAGCCAATGGCAGTATGGGACAGAGCAAGACTGAGACAGAATCCCTCCTACCAACAATACACCTCTGCAACAAAGAGAAAAATAAGACAACATCAAGGATATAATACAATAAGTAAACGTATATATAATATAAATGTGCATGCATGCTAAGTCATTTCAGTCATGTCTGTCTCTGCAACCCCATGGACGATAGCCCACCAGGCTCCTCTGCCTATGGGATTTTCCAGGCAAGAATATTGAAGTGGGTAGTCATTCCTTCTCCAGGGGATCTTCCAGACCCACGGATGGAACCCACATCTTTTATGTCTCCTGCACTGGCATGTAGGTTCTTTACCACTAGCACCATATATATATACTAAATATGAATGGGAAAGCACTGATTTTGAAGGAATTTAATAATTAAATCATCAAAGTAATTGCATTTTCCTAAAAATAATTGGGTTGTTTTGTTACTTTGAGGAAGAATGATGCTTGAGATGAAAATATGATTACATTTTCATTAAAGTAAAGAAAATCTGGGAAGCCCATAGGGATAGGCTACCCACTCCAATATTCTTGAGTTTCCCTGGTAGCTCAGTAAAGAATCTGCCTGCAATGAGGGAGACCTGGGTTTGATCCTTGGGTTGAAAGGATCCTCTGGAGGAGAGCATGGCCATCCACTCCAGTATTCTTGCTTGGAGAATCCCCATGGACAGAGGATCCTGGTGCGCTACAGCCCATGGGGTCGCAAAGGGTTGGAAACAACTGAGCGACAAAGAATAGCACAGCACATAGATCCCTTCAGTAGTCATTAGAATGAAGGCGATCATTTAAGCTAAGTGAATGTGAAGAGAAAAGCACATAGGTAAAAGCTCTGAATTACTTCAATAGAACATAAAAGTAAGCTTGGTATTTAAAATATTAAAGAGATTATGATGCTAATTGTGTTTTTCATTATTTGATTTAATACATTATAAAAATGTAGTAGGCCAATACTTTTTCAGCTATTATATGTATATACCTTTTAATACTAGAGGTCCATGGAACAAAGAGGTCTCAGAAATGAAAATGTGGGGGCTTTCCTGGTGGCTCAGTGGTAAAGAAACCACTTGCCAATGCAGGAGAGAGGAGTCACTTCCTGATCCAGGAAGATCCACAGGCCTCAGAGCAACTAAGCCCATGTGCCACAACTATTGAGCCTGTGCTCTGGAGGCCGGGAGCCTCACCTCCTGAGCCTGCATGCTGCAACAGCTGAAGCTAGTGTGCCCCGGAGTCCATGCTCCACAACAAGAAAAGCCGCTGCAGTGAGAAGCCCATGCACCTCAGCTAGAGAGCAGCCCCCTCTCTCTGCAACCAGAGAAGAGCCTGCATGGTAACAAAGACCCAAGACAGCCAAAAATAAAAAACTAAAATTACTTTTTTTAAAGAAATGAGAATGTGGATTGCTGAAATATATGGCAAAGGCTGAAAGATAAGGTTGAAAAAAAATTTCCCAGAATAAAAAACAAAACAAAACAGAAAAATCCCAGTCTTTAACATATATAAATCTTCTTCACCTACCTCTGTTTTAACTTTGAGTATCAATTCTTGTTTTCTTTTCTTTCTTTCCTTTCCTCTCAACATATTTGTTAGTCTTGTTTTCATAACTTTATTCCTCACTTGGTGCGTTGCTTTAGTTTTGTTTTCTGCTTTGTGTTTTAGATAGTTTTGTTCTTAACTGGTAAATACAATTTTTGATTTCCTTTGTTTGCCAGGTCAATCTACTGTACTTTCTTTTTGTTGGACTGTTTTGACTTTGCTTATGGGTGTATATGTATATGTGTATATTCCATTATTTTAATTAGTGTTTGCCTGATTTTCTAACTTCCATTTGTCTGAGGTTCATCTTTGGTTCTTGTTTTTGGGTATTTGTTTTAATCTCACTTAATGCCATAACAAACCACTTTTGGACGCTTTGTTTCTGACCAGAGATCAAGCCCTGAACCTTTGGAGTCTGACTCCAAGACCCTAGACTACTGGAAAACTAACCCTAGGGGGTATCAGATATTGAGAACTCACACAAGGAAAACACTTAAATCCAAGACCCAGCATCACCCAACCACCAGTAGCACCCTGTGCAGGATGCCTCATCTAAACAACAACAAAAATACAAACCAAATCATTAGCAGACAAGATTACCACCTCACTCAGCCTTGCCCATCAGAGGAAAAACAAACAAACAAAAAAAAAACTCATACATTTAGCATTTGATCTTTCAGCAGAAACTCTGCAGGCCAGAAGGGAATGGCAAGATATATTTAAAGTACTGAAAGGGAAAAATCTACAACCAAGATCATTGTATCCAGCGAGGATCTCATTCAAAATTGATGGAGAAATCAAATACTTTTCAGACAAACAAAAGTTCAGAGAATTCAGTACCGCCAAACCAGCTTTACCACAAATGTTAAAGGAACTTATATAGTCAAGAAATACAAGAGAAGGAAAAAGATCTACAAAATCAACCCCAAACAATTAAGAAAATGGCAATAGGAACATATATATCAATAATTACTTTAATGTAAATGGATTAAATGCTCCAACCAAAAGACACAGACTGGCTGAATGGATACAAAAACAAGACCCATATATATATACATTTTATATATATATATATACACACATATATATATATACACACATACACACACATATATGCTATCTACAAAAAACCCACTTCAGGCCTAAAGACACATATAGACTGAAAGTGAGAGGATTAGAAAATATATTCCATGCAAATGGAAAGCAAAAGAAAGCTGGAGTAGCAATTCTTATATCAGACAAAATAGATATTAAAATAAAGAATATTACAAGAGATAAGGAAGAACACTACATAATGATCAAGGGATCAATCCAAGAGGAAGACACAACAAATATAAAAATCTATGCACCCAACATAGGAGCACCTCAATACATAAGACAAACACTAACAGACATAAAAGGAGAACTTGACAGTAACAATAATAGTAGGAGATTCTAACACCCCAATCACACCAATGGACAGATCATCACAACAGAAAATTAATAAGAAAACACAAATCTTAGATGATACATTAGACGAGATGGATCATTGATATCTTCAGGACATTCCATACAAATGCAGAATACACCTTCTTAAGTATACATGGAACATTCTCCAGAATAGACCACATCTTGGATCACAAAAAAAAAACAAAAAAAAAAAAAAAACCGCCAAAGGTAGGCAATAAGAGAGAAATGATGGGAACTCAGTTTTGACCCCTCATGGTCAATAGGTATGTGAAGCACGTTGGAAAAGTGAAAAAAATTAATAACTGGATGCCTCATGAGCTGACCAGATATTCCCCCCTCCAAAAACACAGTCACTTTGAGGTGTTGTTTTCCCTTATTCTATACAACCACCTGCAATGTGGGAGACTAGTGTTCCATCCCTGGGTTGGGAAGATCCTCTGGAGGAGGGCATGGCAACTCACTCCAATATTCTTACCTGAAGAATTCCCATGGACAGAGAATCCTGGCAGGCTGCAGTCCATGGGGTCGCAAAGAGTCAGACACAACTAAGCAACTAAACATAGCATAGCATATTCAATGCAACAACAATGAACCATTTCTCGATCAGATTGTGACCTGAGATGAAAAGTGGATTTTATACAACAACTGGTAATGACAAGTTCAGTGCTTAGACCAAAAAGAAGCTCCAAAACACTTCCCAAAGCCAGATTGCACGAAAAAAAAAAGGTCACGGTCACTGTTTGGTGGTCCACTGATCCACTATAGCTTTCTGAATTCCAGAGAAACCATTACATCTGAGACGTATGCTCAGAAAGTTGATGAGATGCACCAAAAACTGCAATGCCTGCAGCCAGCACTGGTCAACAGAAAGAGCCCAATTCTCCTCCAGAACAGCACCCAACTGTATATCACACAACCCTCACCAATCTCTACAACTTCTTCAAGCATGTCAACAGCTTTTTGCAGGGAAAACACTTCCACAACCACCTGGAGGCAGAAAATAAATGCTTTTCAAGAGTTTGTCAAATCCCAAAGCAAAGATTTTTATGCTACAGAAATAAATAGACTTATTTCTTGTTGGCAAAAATGTGACTTGTTGGCTGTAATGGTTCTTATTTTGACTACTAATGATGTGTTTGAGCCTAGCTATAATGATTTAAAATTCATGGCCTGAAATGATAATTACTTTTGCACCATAGTAATAAGAGAAAGAGAGACAGGAAGACAGAGCGAGAAGGCAAGGAAAGGGAAAGGAAGAGAATAGAAGAGAAGAGAAAATAGAGGAATGAAATTTATCAAAAGAAATAGCAAAATTCCCCAAGGTAGTTTCTGCAGTGAATAATATTTACATATTTATTTTATGATAGGTAATCTCTGTTTATTGGTTCTTATTTCACAGAATAAACCCATGGACAGTATCAGAAGATATCATTTTAATTACAGAATTGAGCATAGATCTTCTGAGCCTTGACAATACGTACATTGGGGTTTAATGGAAAAGAGATCTGATGGAAGTATGAAAACCCCGCTGTCTTCACACTAAATGGCATAGAGGGAAGAGAAACGGTTTTAGGGTAATAGTCCATAAGACAAATTTTGAGAATATTATTTAAAGTATTTAACAGTAACCAAGAGAAACCCTAGAAATAAGTTTATGTCTGACTAAATTGAGAGGCCGAAAAGACAGGGGCAGGATAATGCTGTGTGCCTGACAAAATTACTGAGGCAGACAACCTCCAAGATGGCCCCCACTGATCCCTGCCTCCCGCTACTACAAATCCTCTGTGTAATCCCATCCCAAGATGTAGCTGGGCCTAGTGATTCACTTCTAATAAATAGAACACAACAAAGTGATAAGATATTACTTCTTAGATTAGGTTACAAAGAGATTTTGGCTCCATTGAGGGGATCTACTTTCACTTGTTCTGAGGAAAAATAGTTGCCACTTGGTGGTTGCTCACATCACACGGAATGAGGTATGGTGGTCTCTAGCTGAGGAGCTGAATCCTATCAACAACAAAGTGAGTGAGCTTGGAAACAGATCATCCTTCAGTTGAGAGTTCAGGTTCCACCTGACACCTTGATTGCAATCGCATAAGAAGTCCTCCTGCTCCTTGGAAGAAAAGCTGACAAACCCAGAGAGTGTAGTAAAAAGCAGAGACATCACTTTGCCGACAAACTGATGATCCATGTAGTCAAAGCTATGGTTTTTACAGTAGCCATGTACGGATGTGAGAATTGGACCATAAAAAAGCTGAGCACCAAACAATCGATGCTCTGAATTGTGGTTCTGGAGAAGATGCTTGAGAGTCACTTGGACAACAAAGAGATCAAACCAGTCGATCCTAAAGCAAATCAACCCTGAATATTCATTGGAAGGACTAAGGCTGAAGCTGAAGTTCCAATATTTTGGCCACCTGATGTGAAGAGCCGACTCATTAGAAAAGACCTCAATGCTAGGAAAGATTGAGGGCAGGGAGAGAAGGGGGTGGCAGAGGATGAGATGGTTGGACGGCATCGGTGACTCAATGGACATAAGTTTTAGCAAACTCCAGGAGATGGTGAAGTACAGGGAAGCTCAGCATGCAGCAGTCCTCGGGGTTGCAAACAGTTGGACACAACTTAGCAACTGAACAAGTCTCTGAGTTGGAGGACTTAGATAAGCCATGCCTGAATTTCTGACCCACTGTAAGATTGTTGTTGTTTTTGTTCAGTCACCCAGTCATGTTTGACTCTTTGTGACCCCATGGACTGCAGCATGCCAGTCCTCTCTGTCCATCACTGTCTCCCGAAGTTTGCCCAAGTTTGCATCCAATGCATCAGTGATGCCATCCCGCCATCTCATCCTCTGATGCCCTCTTCTTCTTCTGCTCTTAGTCCTTCCAAGTATCACGGACTTTTCCAATGAGTCAGTTGTTTGCATCAGATGACCAATATACTGGAGTTTAAACTTCATCATCAGTCCTTCCAACAAGTGTTCAGAGTTGATTTCCCTTAAGATTGACTGGTTTGATCTCCTTGCCTTCCAAGGGACTCTCAGGAGTCTTCTCCAGGACCATAGATCGAAGACATCAATTCTTCAGTCCTCTGCCTTCTTTACAGTCCAGCTCTCACAGTCATACATGGCCAATGGGAATTCAATAGCCTTGACTATTCAGACCTTTGTTGGCAGAGTAATGTCTCTACTTTTCAATACACTGCCTGCCTCTTGAGAAATCTGTATACAGGTCAGGAAGCAACAGTTAGAACTGGATATGGAACAACAGATTAGTTCCAAATTGAGAAAGGAGTATGTCAAGGTTGTATGTCATCACCCTGCTTATTTAACTCATATACATGGTACATCATGAGAAATGCTGGGCTGGATGAAGCACAGACTGGAATCAAGATTTCCAGGAAAAATATCAATAAACTCAGATATACAGGTGACACCACCCTATGGCAGAAAGCAAAGAAGAACTAAAGAGCCTCTTGATGAAACTGAAAAAGTTGGCTTAAAACTCAACATTAAGAAAACTAAGATCATGGCATCTGGCCCCATCACTTCACTGCAAATAGATGGGGGAAAAGTGGAAACAGTGACAGGCTTTATTTTGGGGTCTCCAAAGTCACTGCAGATGGTGACTGCAGCCATGAAATTAAAAGACATTTACTCCTTGGAAGAAAAGTTATGACCAACCTAGACAGCATATTAAAAATCAGAGACATTACTTTGCCAACAAAGGTCTGTCTAGTCAAAATTATGGGTTTTCCAGTTAGTCCTATATGGATGTGAGAGTTGGAGTGTAAAGAAACCTGAGCTCTGAGGAACTGATACTTTTGCACTGTGGTGTTGGAGAAGACTCTTGAGAGTGCCTTGGACTTCAAGGAGATCCAACCAGCCCATCCTAAAGGAAATCAGTCCTGAATATTCATTGGAAGGAATGATGCTGAAGCTGAAACTCCAGTACTTTGGCCACCTGATGCGAAGAACTGACTCATTTGAAAAGATCCTGATGTTGGGAAAGATTGAAGGTGGAAAGAGAAGGGGATGGCAGAGGATGAGATGGCTGGATGGCATCACCGACCCAATGGACGTGAGTCTGAGTGAACTCCGGGAGTTGGTGATGGACAGGGAGGTCTGGCTTGCTGCAGTCCATGGGGTCGCAAAGAGTCGGACACGAATGAGCGACTGAACTGGACTGTCTAGTTTTATCATAGCTTTTCATTCAAGGGCAAATGTCTTCTGATTTCATGACTGCAGTCACCATCTGCTGTTATTTTAGAGCCAAGAAGAGGAAATCTGTCACTACTTCATGTATCACTGCGTTGTCCTGGTGAAGGGGCTGGCATAACTTGACGATGCTATGAGCCAAGCCATGTAGGGCCACCCAAGACGGATGCGTCATAGCAGCGAGTTCTGACAAAATGTGATTCACTGGAGGAGGGAATGGCAAACCACCCCAGTATACTTGCTGTGAGAACCTCACAAACTCTTTAAAAGGACGAAAAGATATGACACCAAAGATGAGACTCTCAGGTCTGAAGGTGTCCAATATGCTACTGGGGAAGAGCAGAGAACTACTAATAGCCACAGAAAGAAGGAAGCAGCTAGGCCAAAGCAGAAACGACACTCAGTTGAGGATGTGTCTGATGATGAAAGTAGAATCCGATGCTGCAAAGAATAGTATTGCATAGGAATCTAGAATGTTCAGTCCCTTAATCAAGGTAAATTGGACATGGTCAAGTAGAAAATGGTAAGAATAAACATTGACATCTTAGGAATCAGTGAACTAAAATGGGTGGGAATGGGCAAATTTAATTCAGATGACCGTTATATCTACTACTGTGGGCAAGAATACCTCGGAAGAAATGGAGTAGCCCTCGTTATCAACAAAAGAATCCAAAATGTAGTACTCGTGTGCAACCTCAAAAATGACAGAATGATCTCGGTTCATTTTCAAGGCAAGCCATTCAACATCACAGTAATCCAAGTCTATGCCTCTACCAGCAATGCCAAGAAGATGAAGTTGATCAGTTCTATGAAGACCTAAAAAACCTCTTAGAACTAACACCAAAAAATATATTTTATTCATCACTGGGGACTGGAACACAAAAATAGGAAGTCAAGAGATACCTGGAGTAACAGACAAGTTTGACCTTGGAGAACAAAATAAAACAGGGCAAAGGCTAACTGAATTCTTCCAAGAGACTGCATTGGTCATAACAAATACCCTTTTACAACAATACAAGAGATAACTTTACACCTGGACATCACCAAATGATTGTAAGATTAGTGTACTAAAAATTAACTCATTGATTTAGAATGAAAACCAAAGATGTCCAGGAATGAAAAGAGTATGTGCAAAAGTAAGAAAAGTATTATTGCAAACACAATAGATCAAAAAAAAAAAAAAAGTCCAAGTTAAGGAAATAGGTATCTTTCAGGACGAATGAGAACAAATGAAGTCAAAGTAACAATTAACAAAGAGAATAACATTTTCCCAAACTATAAAGAGGGCTCCGTGTGTTGCATACAACATTGATGAATAGAGCCTCATGCTTAGAAATCACCTGGAAAAAATAATTTCAGGGAGACAGAGGGGCAAAAGTTTTTCAACATTCGAGGAAAGCTTAAAAACTCGTTCTCCTCCAAGACACTGGCCACCAGAAGCGTGAAGCTGTCTATAAAGTTTTGAAGAAAACTGATTGTGTTCTCAGGTTGTTTATTTGCAAAAGACACTGGAAGGCATCCTGAGGCATTAAAAAGCTATAACAACAACCCATCAGCTTTTCTCAAAAACCAATATGCAGAGATAATCTCTACACAATCGAATGATCAATAAAAATATTTGTTAAGAAAACTAGGATACAAGAGGTCTATGGGAAAACACTGATATCAGTTAAATATGTGGAATAAAATCTAAATGAAAATGTGATAATATATATCTGATACTTATTCATAGTAAGGTTCAAAAGTGACATAAATTTTAATAAATGAGATGAATACATGATATATTTTAGAACCTTTTAGGAAAGTGAAAAGCAACCAATGGAAGAGTTTATCAATTACTGTATAGCAAACCACCCTAATGCTTACTGGGCTAAAGCCCCCGCAATTTATTTAGCTCATGATTCTGTGAGTAAGCAGTTTAGATTGTGTTCAGCCAGGCAGTTATTCTGTTCTCAGCTGGCCTCACTGATGCATCCAAGTTAAGCTGCCAGATGGACTGGAAACTAACTAGTTTAGGACAGTCTCTGGTCTCTGCTGGGACAGCTCATCTTTTCTCCGTGTCATCATGCTTGCACCAGCATGAAAGCCTAGGAATTTTCACGTGGAAGCAAGAGGAAGTTTCTAAGAGAACAATTCCAAGTATGAAAGGCCCCTTGAGGTCCAGTCCCAGAACATGATTACACTTCCACTGCATTTTTTTTCTCAGTCAAACAAAATTACAAATTCAGCCTAGACTTGAGGGATGGAAAATTTGACTCTAACTCCTAATGGGGAATTTTGCAAAATTACACTGCTAAGAGAATGGAGATGGGAGAGAAATAATTATGACCAATTCTGCCACAGTCTACCATAGCCTGACATCTGGCCATACTTATTAACAATCCTCTCACAGGCAAAATATACTCACTTTTCCCGAGACATCCCAAAGTCAAATTCCTGCAGAATGCTCTAAGCTCCGAATCTTGAGATAGCCGTCTGATCTGAATGCCATTCCTTTTGACCTAGAGATCTCCAATCTAAAAAGCTAAATTATCTATCTCCAAAAACCCAGTCACAATAGTGAAACATACCAGGGTAACCACAAGACATTCCCACTCAAAAAAGAGAAGGATAAAAGATGCACGCCATAGTCACGGGCCACAGAAATTCTGAAATGCAGCAAAGCAAGTATTTCTAGGTGCCCCCACTCAGAGATAGCTTCCTTGATTACGGCACGAGTCTGATCCTTGAAAGTAGTTTCTCAATAAATGACCCATGACTCTAGCCTCTAGATGTCTTTTCTTTTTAATCCTGCCACATCACCATGAGTATAAGCTTCCTTGATGACATGTGGCCTAGAAGTCTCTTGTCCCCACAGGTGACATCCAGACAATCCCCAGAAGAAGAGCTATCTTATGAATATGCGAAGGAGTCCGGTGGAGCCACTGAAGTTCACTCTACATTGATGACTCCCTGACTATGAGTTAAATAAATGTTGTTTTGAGCCATTTAATTTTAAGCTGGTTTGTTACACAAAACCTGTAGCCCTCCAGGCTCCTCTGTGCATGGGATTTCCCAGGCAGGAATACTGGAGTAGTTGCCATTTCCTTTTCCAGGGGATCTTCCTGACCCAGGGATCCAACCCACATGTCCTGCATTGCAGGTGGATTCTTTACCACTCAGCTGCCAGAGAAGTCCCTTATATAGGTTACTGTATCCTAAATAAATCAGTTTTATTCATAGTTCAATAAATTATGAATATTTGTTCTTTGATTTTTGTGTATTTGTAATACTATTGTTATACTGTTATATAATATATTGTATATTGTAATACTATTGTCCTAGTGTTAAAAAAAAGAACAGTATACCTACTTCAGGAGATAAAGGAAAGAGAATCATAGTCATTATAAAGAGAGTAAAGTCAAAAAGAAGACAAAAACAGATGACAGAGGATCAAGCATATCATTCATTACATAAAAAATAAATGAGTTAAATCCCTCAGGTAAAAGGCAAATACTCTCATTAGATTCAAAACAAAATTTAACTATATGTGGCTAACAAGAAACATACCTAAAATGATACAATAGAGAATTGTCCAAAATAAAATAGTCAAAAAATTACTAGGTAAGTAGAAACAAAAAGAAATCAGGGATTGCATTATTATTATGTAACAAAGACCCAAACTTTAAGTGGTCTCTTTATTTTCTAGAGAAGATAAATCAATAATAAATATAAAACTGTTGTGAATTCTTATTACATAACATCATCAAAATATATAAATAGTATTACAAATACATGAAAATAAAAGAACAGATATTTATAAATTATTGAACTATGAATAAAACTGATTTATTTAGGATACAGTAACCTATATAAGGGACTTCTCTGGCAGCTGAGTGGTAAAGAATCCACCTGCAATGCAGGACATGTGGGTTGGATCCCTGGGTCAGGAAGATCCCCTGGAGAAGGAAATGGCAACCACACCAGTATTCCTGCCTGGGAAATCCCATGCACAGAGGCACCTGGAGGGCTACAGTCCATTCATGGGGTCCCAAAAAAGTCAGACATGACTTAGCGACTTAAGAAGGAAAAAAAAAATCCCACATAAAGAAAACAAACATACATTATTCTCAAGCATCCTTAGAACATACTAAAATTTGATCATACAGAAGATAACAAAGAAATTCTCAGAAATAAAAAATTCAAGGGCTCATTTTCTGACCATAGGGCTGAAGGCCTTAATTCAGGAATCTATATATGGGCTTCAGAAAATCTATGCATCTCTTGACACTGTATCATGTGTTTATGAGCATTTTTCTCAGTATCGAGTGCATAGTTCTCATCAATTTTTCAAGTGACCCCAATCTCTCATAAAAATGACATTGGGAACTAATTAATACAATCTAAAATAAAAAATTAAGACCCCAGGCACACAAAATCAGTTCTTTTTTAAAAAGAATAAGCATTAGTATTAAATTTAATACAATGAAGATACTGTTAATACTATTACTTCCATTTAATTAACAGGTGTGTGTAAATGGAATTGCTTTGGGTTTGAAAGTGGACATAAAGTTTCATATTTATTAATCAGTAATCCATAAATGAAAGCATAGTGAGCCCATAATGCATTTCACAATATGTTCTTGTTCTTTGAGTATATTTTTTATCAGTTAGAACTTTTTCCTGGCAAGGTAAAGAAAATCTAATTCAAAAGGCCTTAAGCAAAAGAGAGTTTAATGACAATGAAATTGGAACTTGTAGGGATAGGTCTGTCTTCATGCAGAAGCTCAAACCATGTCACCAAGACCTCGGAAATTTCCATCTCTACTTCCTGGTCCATCTGCAGACAAGTTCCTCTGTTATAAAAGCTAGAGCGTGGAGGATACCAGAAATTTACATAATCTTAGCTCTATCCCTCTATCTCAAGAGTCTCCAGAAATTCTCAAGAGTTTGGCCCTGATGGCATCACCTGGGCATCCCTGAACTAATCAGTGAGGGCAGGGAAAAGTGGGACCTGATCGGCCACACCTGACTCACAGCTTACCCCTAACCCTCCACCAACTCCATTTCCTGAGAATGAGTGATGTGTGGATCCCAAGTTTAAAAATAGAGTATTACCTAAAACAGCTGAATAAATGGCAAAAAAAAAAAAAGAATAAATGTCGCTAGGAATATCATGTGCATTTTACTGAATATAAGAATTTCACATTTACATGTTTAATGTCCATCCTTTTCATTCTTCCTTTTTTTAATAAAATAGGGCTATTAAAATTGATAGAACTTGCTGTCAAAATCAAATACTGGTAACATGCCTTTCCTTTTTCTCAAGTCTCTGTATTTTAAAAATTAATAAAAATTATACAGTTACTGGAAACTGGTAGTTTTAGGTTATTAGGATTCATCATGAAGTAAAACTATATGTGCACATCACTAATTATTAGGGAAATGAAAATCAAAACTACAATGAGATATTACCTTGTACTTGTTATAATGGCTATTATCAAAAAGACAAGAAACAAGTGTTGGCAAGGATAGAGAGAGAAAAGGGAACTTCACTGTTGCTGCTGCTGCTGCTGCTGCTAAGTCACTTCAGTCGTGTCCGACTCTGTGCGACCCCATAGATGGCAGCCCACCAGGCTCCCCTGTCCCTGGGATTCTCCAGGCAAGAACACTGGAGTGGGTTGCCATTTCCTTCTCCAATGCATGAAAGTGAAGTCTCTCAGTTGTGTCTGACTCTTTGCGACCCCATGGACCGCAGCCCACCAGGCTCCTCCATCCATGGGATTTTCCAGGCAAGAGTACTGGAGTAGGGTGCCATCGCCTTCTCGGGCTTCACTGTTGATGTAAATGTAAATTGGTGCAACTACCATGGAAAACTTTATGGAGGCTCCACAAAAATTGGAACTCAAACTATCCTATGAACCAGCAATTCCACTTCTGGACATATAACCATAGAAAATGAAAACACTGATTCAAGAAAATATATGCACACCCATGCTCACTGCAGCATTATTTAGAATAGCCAAGACATGGAAAGTGTCTACCAATGGATGAATGGATAAAGAAACCATGATACACACACGCATTTATACATTCACAAGAAAATACTATTCAGCCATTAAAAATAATGAAATCTTTTGTGATAACATGGATGGATCTTGATAGTGTTATGCTAAGTAAAATAAGTTAGCAAGTCAAACAGAAAGACAAATACCATATGATCTCACTTGTATGCAGAATCTTAGATAAAACATGAACAAACGAATAAAAACAAGCTCATAGATACAGAGAACAGATTACGGGCTGTCAGTGGTGGGGGTGGGAAGTAGACAAAATGGATGAAAGGGATCAAAAGATAAACTTATAGATAAAAAATAAATAAGTCTTAAGGATATAAAGTACAGCATGTTGACTACAGTTGATAATACAGTATTGCATATTTGAAAGTTGTTAAAGAGAGTAGATAGGGCTTCCCTGGTGGCTCAGACGGTAAAAGAATCCATCTGGAATGCGGGAGACTTGGGTTCGATCCCTGGGATGAAAAGATCCTTTGGATGAAGGCATGGCAAACCACTCCAGTATTCTTGCCTGGAGAATTCCCAAGGACAGAGGAGCCCGGTAGGTTACAGTCCATGGAGTCAAAAAGAGTCGGACAAGACTGAGTGAATAAGCGTATCACAGCACAAGAGAGGTCAATCTTAAAGGCTCCTATCACAAGAAAAAAATGCAACCATATATGGTGACAGATGGTAACTAGTGTTATTGTGTTAATCATTTTGCAATGTATACAAATATCAAATCATTATGTTACACTGCTAAGTCACTTCAGTCGTGTCTGACTCTGCGCAACTCCATAGACGGCAGCCCGTCAGGCTCCGCCATTGCTGGGATTCTCCAGGCAAGAACACTGGAGTGGGTTGCCATTCCCTTCTCCAATGCAGGAAAGTGAAAAGTGAAAGGGAAGTCGCTCAGTCGTGTCTGACCCTCAGCAACCCCATGGACTGCAGCCTACCAGGCTCCTCCATCCATGGGATTTTCCAGGCGAGAGTACTGGAGTGGGGTGCCATTGCCGTCTCCATTATGTTACACACTTGAAACTAATATAATGTCATATGTCAATTATTCTTTAATAAAAATTAGAATTTAAGAAAACACAGTCTGCCTCAGCAGTTCCATCTATATGAATATGCCTAAGAGAATTGCTAATGATAAATAAAGATGCCCATGGATTTTTTAGGCAAAAAATGGAAACCAATATAAATTTCCACCAACCACAGAATACACAGATTGTGGCATATTCATTACATAGATTTTGAAATTAAAAAAGAGTCTATTTGTATATCATGAATAAATCTTGAAAACACTGTTGAATGAAGATACCAAAAAAAAAAAAAAACAACTATCTATATTTGCATTATCTCATGCTTAACATGTTGAAATAGATTCAAATAAATGCCCTATTTGCAGGGATTTAACTAAACCTTGAACTCTTTTGATGTTTATCATTAATGTTTCATACATTTCAGTAAAATCAAATCAGATTAATGCACTGTTCATACTCTCAGAACATACTGGGATTTAAAACTAATTGAATTCTTTGCTTGCAAAGATATTCTCTTATTTATAACTGGAATTACAATGTATAGAAACTCAGTATGGATAATTAATGGGAGATAAAAGACTCTTTTTTAAAAAAAAGTTCAATGAAGTGGAAATGTCATATAAAAGAAAGGCACGATATGAAAATAAAAAAAGAAATCTAGCACACTGAGAGAAGACAAGGGACCAAAAATTGTTCAAAGAATGTCTAAGCGCTTAACCTCCCTGACCTCAGCATAGCAGAGAAGAAAATAAAACTTATTTAACATTTCTTGAGCTTCAGGATGTATTGTAGGCTGCAGGAACACAAGATAAATTATTTAGACTGTTTCAACAGAGATTGGCAAAAATCCCAACCTGTCATAAACAGGGTTTAAAAAGCTTGATATGCCATAAATAATTTATGGTTTCTAAACCAGAAAAGTTCTAAATCTGAAGCCCTGCATTGAATAGAAGACTCTATATAACCACGGTGCATTCATCTCCTTTCAGGAGCTGACTGGAACACTTTACAAAAAGGTCACTATCATAAAGAAAAGCACAATATCCCATCTCTTGTTTCCTATTTTCAGAAATGCAAACCAAGTACAGAATATTTGATGTATATTATAGCAATTTTTAAATAAACAAGAACAGCAATCTCTTTATTTTTATAGGAGGACCAGATAAACTCCACATTTACCCCAGTTCCATATCATAAAGTATACCACAATACAATGTGTCTTTAAAGTGAACCAAGAACTATAAACCTTTTGGGAAGAGATATGAGTGTAGAATAGTTTTAAGTTTTTATAAGATTTTTTTTTTATTTTTTACACTTGCTTGCCCACGACTAATTTGACACAATTTTTAGCAACTTGCCTTTATCACATGTACCCAAAGCATTCAATTAGATTTGCGCAAAAGTTTTTCTTTCTTCCTACATTCCTGGTTCATTGGTTTACAAAATAATTCACTTAGATTACATGATAATAATAATAAATATAACTGAGAAACAGGTTAGAAAACAAGACATTTCATCTTCTAGAAGCATGCAACACACCAGGACCCCGGGTGAGAGCTGATGTGATTTGGCATAGCCATGGAATCTCATGATCATCAGTCAAAATGTTCTGCAAAGGAAATAGAGGGCATTGGTCAATCTGACAAATTTAGTAAATGTAAGTCAGATAAGAACACTTCCACAGTACAATAAGCAAAACAGTTACTATCTGTGGAGTGTGCGCTAAGGCCTTTGGCTCTATGCCGAATACTTTACCTACCGTCTATCTGATTTAAATATTTTATCAGACAGAAGTCAAAAATAGTCAACAGGGACAAAGTATTTCTTTGTGCTTAACACTGCTGCTTATGAACTATCTCATTAAATCTCCAGAAAACAGTGAAGAGTGACTATTATTATCCTCTTTTCCATATGAAGAAAATGAAGCTTAGAGCACTTAGTAATTTGCCCAAATTCATACAGCTGGTGTCTATGGAATCAGAATTTTAACTCAATCTGATGTCAAAGTCAAAGTTTTAAATGTATGTGCTATGCTGCCAGAATTCACTGTTGATGATCAAAAGAGACAAGGGCTCACAAAGTGAGATCAGAGACCTTCTTGAGGTTTGAGGTCGCAAGTCCTGCTGATAACGGTCCCTCCATCCCTAGACCGAGTGTACTTGTCAGGGTTATGGGTGATTCTGTGGGGTACTGGGAGGTCAAAGGACCTGTGAGTACTGGGGAAGTAATTGAAATTTGCGATATGTATAATCCTTGGGAATGTTTTTCTCTCTGAGAGAGCTCTTTTTAAGACAATGCTTGATTCTTGCAGCTTGAGGAATGCAAAGAACTGTAAAAATTTCCTAATATTCTGCTAGCAAATATCCTGTATGGCAGGATACAGTGTTGGGGACAAGGATAGGAAATGGGTCCTGATTAGCTAACAATTATTAGGTTTTGATTACAATTATTAGTGTGGTTTTATTATTACTATGGGCTTCCCTTGTGGCTCAGCTGGTCTCCTGCAATGCGGGAGACCTGGCTTCAACCTCTGTTGGGAAGATCCCCTGGAGAAGGGAAAGGCTACCCACTTCAGTATTCTGGCTTGGAGAATTCCATGGACTGGATAGCTCACGGGATCACAAAGAGACAGACATAACTGAGCAACTGTCACTTCACTTCACTTATTACCACTACTATTGTTCCCGTTACCACTCTGGGGTCTTTATTCATGCCATCTCTTCCTCACTCTCAATCCCCTGACATTTCCTATTGCTTAGGGCAATTTTCCAACCCAGGGCAATTTTCCTGACCGTGCTAACTCATCACAATTGCTCCTGGATGTGAGTTCTTATAGCAGTTACTGTCCCATCACTTTTTACATTGCTGGCTGTTTTTTATGCACACTTGACTTATCTCTACTTATATAAAGATTATAAATTTATCTGAGAACTACACTCTGTCCTTCCTACATGTCTCATCAACCTCAGTATCTTCCTTGAGAGAGACATTCAACCAAAATATATTGATTTTCTTCTTAAAGGAAACACAACCACAGCCCAGCAGAACTGAGAAATCAATTGGCTTCAGATTCCTTCTTACTCACTATTGTGACCCGCATACCAACTCGTGGCAAACAGGTAAGGAATGGGGGTGAGCTTGTTCACTGGAATGACAGGATTTCACTCTGAAGTCCTGAGAGAACAAATGTGTTTCCCCATTCTTAAACACAAACAACTAATCCCAAAATGAATCAACAGAAGAAACTTAGCCTTGACTGTTTTCTAATTTATTAATGCTGGAGACCTTTCAACAGATATGAATTAGGAAGTCCATAGCCTGCTTATGAGACAGCCCTCTTATTATTGAAGTGCTCCTGTCTGCAAAACACAGTATCAAATATATCAAGCTTCAAACATGTTTGCTTAATTTTCTGGTTAGTATCAGAATACGGGTCTCATTTCTTGCATTCACCCTCATTGAATAACATATAAATGATTATCAAAAAAGGAAGGTGCTACTTTTATTTTATAAAATTTGACTCATTGTGACACTAAAAAAATTCTAGCTGACAGTTAAAGCCAATTTCAAACTATTTAAAATAGAATTAAGCTAATAAGATAATATCATAAGTTAATATCCCTTTTCCCCTTACTTAGGACCTTGATATTTAAATGAAAGAGTTTTAAGAATTACCTTTTTAAAATAAATATTTTACTGCTTTGTTCTTATTCTAAACCTGATGGCAAAAGATTGCTAGGCTATCTTAGTTTTTGTATAATGGCAAATAAGTTTCCCCTTCTTTTAAAAACTCCAAGATACATTGAAGTTTTCTGAATAATTGGCTCAGCAATGAAATATGCTGGGAAAAGAAAACAAGAATTACGCCATGGAAAGTGCAATCACCAAGAGGAAGAATGGATAAGAGCAACCCATTTTCACGTAGACAAAAGATACAAATGTTTAAGACAGCCATTTTGGTGGTAAACCTGTCTTCAAAACAAATTTATTTTAAATAGTACCCTTAATTAAGAAAAATTAAACTTGTCATTGAAGAATATGCAAGGAGAATACTCTTTGAGTTATTTCTGAGAGGTGCTGAGTAAAGACTCACACAGCCCATCTTTGAGTCAGTCTCAATAACCTCCTCACAAACCCATCAGCCAATCGTTAGCAAGCCTGCTCTCTGCCTAAATCCGTATCATCTGTACCCATTTCTCCCCCTCTCCACTGCCTCTTCCCTATTTCCGGTTACTATCATCCCTTATACTGGACTAATAACAGTGCTTCTTTTCAATTTTTTTTTCTCCTTAGTTGTTGGTGTTTAAATTTATATCATGAACATATATTATTTAATAGACTTTATATTTATTATATAAACCTAATATATATTATGAAATACAGATTTAGCACTGGAAGAGCACTTTCATATCACCTTCACTTAACCACTTCACCAATACTGTCCTTATCAAGGTCACAACTGAGCTCCACATTGCCAGACAGTGGTCAGCTCTCAGGTTTCATCTTATTTGATCTCCTGTGAGCATTTGACCCTCATTCGTCCTTGAACTATTTTTCTTCATTTGATCTCCACCAAAGTCTTCCTGATTTTCCCCTTACTTCCCTGGCTGCCCCATCTCACACTTCTTTACTGTGTCCTCCTCTGCTTCCTAACCTTCACAGTACCCCAGGACTCAATCCCTGACTGCTTCCTCACTCCCTAAGTCTCACAGTTTTAACACCTGATGCCTCCTAAATGTAAATCTTCCGTCCAGACCTCTCCCCTGAAAATGCCCCTCATATAGCCATCTCTCTCCCCATCCTCCACACTTAGAAGTTCAGGCATCCCAAGCTTTCCACATTCAATACTGAGCTCCTTCTACTCCCTTGAAAACTAGCTCCTCTCCTTAACTCTTTGCCATCCAAACTGTCAGTAAACTGTCATGTACTTTCAAAATATATCCAGAATCTGGGACATGGTTTTTTGTTGGTTTTTTTTTTTTTTTACTACCTTGATTATTATCATTCCAAGCCAAGCCAATATCTTTTCTTGATTACTGATGATCCTCCTAATAGTACACATTTTTAAATGTTAGGTTAGACTCACAATAAAAACTGCTGCTGCTGCTGCTGCTGCTGCTAAGTCGCTTCAGTCGTGTCCGACTCTGTGCGACCCCATAGATGGCAGCTCACCAGGCTCCCCTGTCCCTGGGATTCTCCAGGCAAGAACACTGGAGTGGGTTGCCATTTCCTTCTCCAATGCATGAAAGTGAAAAGTGAAAGCGAAGTCGCTCAGTTGTGCCTGACTCTTAGCAACCCCATGGACTGCAGCCTACCAGGTTCCTCCCTCCATGGGACTTTCCAGGCAAGAGTACTGGAGTGGGGTGCCATTGCCTTCTCCCAATAAAAACTAGAAGTCTACTATTCCAATTATTAACTGCCATACCAGAGAGTCAATTGCTTTTGGTCCTTCCAATTTTTTCTTCTGGTATTTGTTGCCACATTTTAAAACAAGGTACTTCTTCTTTGTCAGCTTTAGATTATCTATTTACTTGCTAGAAGAAAATTATTTTAACCCTTTATAATGCCACATATTTCTATTCGCCGTGCCACGTTATATATACATTTATATATATGTATGTATGTTTATATAATTTGGGGCAAAACAAATACTGTGTTTATACTACTGTGATTTTATAAACCTTATCCATAACTGGCAATATTGTAAATTATGATGATGTGTCTGCTCACGAATACTTCATTTATCCTGAACCAGTTTACTCATCATCAGTGGATATCTGCACTAATTAATCTCTAAACCCACAACCCAAAATGTGAATTTCCCTTCAACAAATTCAAATGTGGTGATCAGGTGGTCTCCGCATTTCTTCTTGTCTTTCTTGGAGAGATTACTCCTGGAGCCTTTTCTTAGCACTTACCCAGATCGGTTGTTCTCTAGGCTGGCAGCACATGTATCTGTGACCCACTGGTTTTCTATCACTTTCATTCAGGGAATTCTTGTAGCCTCTTATGAATGTTGGAACCCTTGTTTCCAGGCCCCATGTCGTCTTTCTAGTTTATACCTTTGTTTGTTTGGCTGAAATTTTCCTTGTAAATTTCTAAGAAAAACTGCATCAGAGGCAATTTTTTTGAGATCCTGCCTTCAGAAATATCTTTATTCTACCTTCACACTTGATTGATAGTTTAACTGAACATAGGATTTCAAGAAATGTCCTGTCTCTGTTTTTGCTCTACTTTCCAGAAATTTCTCAATCTTTCTAATACTCATAATAACTTTTAAAATCTTCTGTTCCAATTTCTTTTCCAAGGTCTCTTTTTTATTCTCCAAAATTACTATTATTTCTAGTATCCCTTTCTTTTTGAAGAGATGACATCTCTTCTGCGGCATTCATTACTAGCTGAGTGATACCTGATTCCTCCCTTGTTGCAGACACAAGGAAGACTGCTCTTTCCTGCCCCTTGAAGTTAGCAAGCTGTAGGTCTTACTTTGACAAATAACTTGGGAGAAAATGACTCATCATTTCTAGATGAAAGTATTTAAATAACATGATCAAATCTCCACTCTCTTCCTTATTATGGTAAAATGTGTATTGCTAGTGGAAGCAAGTACTGATACGAAGACCAAAGCAGCTTGAAATAGTAGGCCAATAAGTAGAAAACAGCTACCCTGGAGAAAAGTGTGGGCCTGCAGCAGATATTACATGAGCATGAAAAAAAACATAGTTGTATTTAGGCACCCAGATTTGGGGATTGTTTGTTACCACAGTGCATATAGTCGGTACCACTGTGGGGCAATGCCATAACAACAAACATCTAATATGGTACATTGGCTTAGTAGTTAGATAGCAGGGGGTGAAGAAGTTGATCTCAGAGGCAATAAAGATTCTTGCCATGAAGTTGCAAATATTTGTGCAACTACGAACTGGGAGACAGATTGTGTTATCACTGATAGCATTTTTCCTACCTATGCCTGTCGTTCCAAAGGCAGCAGTAGAAAAAAGAGAATTGAATTTTGTGATAGACTTCTGTGAGCAGTATTTGACATGTTATTGCATGAAATAATTGAGATCAGAAGAGAACTGTCCAGCTTTCAAGTAGGAATGAAAAAGATAATGAGTCCAGAAATTTGAAGACATGTTACATTAGGAGAGATAACTGATTGTCAAACATAGACAAATATAAAATTGAGAAAGTCTTAAAATAAGGAAAGCTCATTGAAATTCAATTTAAGCGAGGATCAAAGTAAGAATATAGTTGTAATAACCATTAACAAAACCTCTGAGTAGTTTAAATGTTCTCAGGTCACCCAGTAAATTCTTTTAATTGGATAATAAGTGTAAGAAGATGCTAAATGGTGCCTCTCACTAAAATCTAATCAACACAAAATCTTGAGCTGCTAAATTTCTGAGAGATGAATGCTCCAATTTCCTGCCTGGAGAGAATAAACCTGTCTAGGAGTAATCTCAGATGAGGGAGGAAGGGAGAGAGCTGGAAGCTTTACCATTCAAAAAAAAAAATTTTCATTTAGTCTCACTGTTCTTCAAGATGACATTCAAAGCTCCAAAGAATAAGCGTCCATAGACCCAGGTTCAATCCCTGGGTAGGGAAGATCCCCTGGAGAAGGAAATGGCACCCCACTCCAGTATTCTTGCCTGGAGAATCCCATGGAGGGAGGAGCCTGGTGGGCTACAGTCCATGGGGTTGCAAAGAGTCGGACACGACTGAGCGACTTCACTTCACTTCACTTCACTTCTCCTGCTCAATACTTATAGTGTAGCTATGCCAGCTCTTATTCCATGATTGCTGTTATTGTTGTTTTTCTGAGTTCACTGCTTTTTGTCCCTTCTCTATCATTTTAATGAAGTTACAGGAGGGAAAAAAGGTAAACATAAGTGTAAAATCTATGATATTTAGCTGGAAATTAGTACTATAATCCCCCTTACTTGATCTCCCTACTTCTCTCCAGTGTTTTATAAATCATTCTCAATATTACAGCCAGAAGGACCCTTTAAAACATAATATGTGTTTCCTTATATTAAACCCTCTAATGGATTTCTATTGTATTAGAATAAAATTCAACCCCCTAATCATAGTCCCCAAGTCCACACATGATCTGAGCCATACCTCTTAGCCCCTAATTCTCTATGTTTAAGTCACTCTAGATTTTTGTATGTTCCTTGAATATACCAAGATAATTTCTATCTTAGGGCCTTTTATTTTGCTGATCTTATAGGAATTTTCTGTTTCTAAGTTTGTAGAAGGCCAGTTATTTTCATTTATTTTTCAGCTCAAATATAACCTCTGCAGAAACATTCCTAACTATACAATATTCTGTCTACAACTGCCTGACTCGTCCCAGTCCCAGTCTCCAGGTATCCCATCTCCTTCTTTTATTTTTTCATAGTATTTATAATTCCGTTAATGATCCCATTAATATATGTTACACATACACTACTTGTGTCTATCTCTAGTCAAACCATTTCCAAAAGTATATGAATTTAAGAAACCTCATTTATCTCATTCATCATTAACTTACCTAATAAGGAATATTATCTGGCAAGATTAAGCAGCCAATGCATTTTTAAACGAATAGATACATGACTGAGCACATCATTTCTGCTTCTTCTTGTTGTTGCTCAATCATGAAGTCATGTCCAACTCTCTTGCAACCCATGGACTGTAGCACACCAGGCTCTTCTGTCCTTCCCTATCTCCAGGAGTTTGCTCAAATTCATGTCCATTGAGTCAGTGATACTATCTAATCATCTCTTCCTCTGCCACCCCCTTCTCCATTTGTTTCAGTCTTTCCCAGCATCAGGGTCTTTTCCAACAAGTCAGCTCTTAGTATCACGTGGCCAAAATGTTGGCCTTTCAGCTTTAGCAACAGTCCTTCCAGTGAATATTCAGGGTCGATTTCCTTTAGGATTGACTAGTTTGATCTCCTTGCAGTCCAAGGGGCTCTCAAGGGTCTTCTCTAACACCACAGTTCAAAGACATCTATTCTTTGGTGCTCAGCCTTTGTTATGGTCCAACTCTTATATCCATACATAACTCCTAGAAAAACCATAGCTTTAGACTGCATGGACCTTTGTCAGCAAAGTGATATCTTCCAACAGTTAAAAAACAAGGAAACACTTCTCAACTCATTTCTTTAGGTCACTCACTATAAAGCAAAATTTAATAGGCAATACAAGTTAGGAAAGCTAATCTCTACTGAGCTTCAGTGCAAGTTCCATAAGCAAAATACTGTCAAATCTAACTTAGCAATAAATAAAGGATAATCAGTTCAGTTCAGTTCATTTCAGTTGCTCAGTCGTGTCCGACTGTTTGTGACCCCATGAATTGCAGCACACCAGGCCTCCCTGTCCATCACCAACTCCCAGAGTTCACTCAAACTCATGTCAGTGATGCCATCCAGCCATCTCATCCTCTGTCTTCCCCTTCTTCTCCTGCCCCTAATCCCTCCCAGCATCAGAGTCTTTTCCAATGAGTCAACTCTTCACATGAGGTGGCCAAAGTACTGGAGTTTCAGCTTTAGCATCATTCCCTCCGAAGAAATCCCAGGGCTAATCTCCTTCAGAATGGACTGGTTGGATCTCCTTGCAGTCCAAGGGACTCTCAAGAGTCTTCTCCAACACCATAGTTCAAAGGATAATATATACTATTATATAAATTAGATATTTATATAAATTATAAATATTATTATAAATTAGATATTATATAAATATATATAAAGGATAATACATATCATAACTCTCATCAGAAAGATGAGATTGAATAAAGGAGAAGAATCAAACAAGTGGTTCAATAAATGCATAAAGGTTTTCCTCAGTGCCTCATTGGCAAAAGAATCACTTGCCAATGCGGGAGACACATGTTCAGTCCCTGGGTTGGAAAGATCCCCTGGAGAAGGGAATGGCAACACACTCCAGTATTCTTGTCTGGAGAATCCCAAGAGCAGAGAAGCCTGGAGGTCTACACTGCACAGGGTTGCAAGGAGTCAGACATGGCTTAGTAACTAAACAGCATCATTAAATGCAGTGTTTTCACTGCAATCAGCAATAAAAATAAACAAATAAATGTATAAAAATTATACATTTATAGGAGAGAAGCTCTGTTATAGGAGAGAAGCTCTTTAATCTGTTAATAGGACTCTTCAAACACCCTATAACAAACATTGCTTTTATCGGTGAATTACTGAAAATTTTTTCTCTAAGATCAAGAATGAGAAGTAGGCAGTCCTATCCCTACTTCTCCTAACTTTTATCCTAGAGGTTCTAAAAAATGCAACAGAAGATAAATAAGGTTTGAAAATGAAGAAAAATCATTGTCACTTGAAAATGTTATAATTGTGCACTCTAAAAATCCATAAATTTCTACCAACTTTGAAAATTGAATAAATTAATTTTTCAAGTCCAAGAATATAAAGTCACTGTTTAAAACAACTGTATTTTTATACATGCCAACAACAACATAAAAAAAGGTAAAACTTTGAAATTATGCTATAAGAATTTCATCAAAAATGATACTAGGACAATTTTACATCTGTACTTCCAAAAAAAAGGAATTCGATATCTTGCTCACACCACATCCAAAAATCTAAAGATGAATTCTAGATTTAAATGTGAAAGGTAAGCTATAAAACTTCTGGAATAAAGCCTAGAAGAAATTCTTCATAAACTTAAAGTGGACAAAAACTTCTTAAACAGGTCCCCTAAATGATAACTATAGAGTGAAAAAATGGTACAGTTCTATACATTAAAATGCAAACCTTCCATTCCACTTAGGACACCAAAAGAGAATGAAAGGGCAAACCACAGAAGGGTGAGTTAATTGCCATACATATTTCTAACGAAGAAACTCTTTCCAAAGTGTGAATCTCTATCAGTATCCATACTTAAATCTGTATCTCTTCATTTAAATCAATAATACAAAGGCACAACTCATTACAAGAAAATGGACCCCAAAACTTTATGAAACAGCTATCTATGGAATTCCCTAGTGGTCCAGTGGTTAGGGCTCTGTGCTTCCACTGCAGGGGAGCACAGATTCCATCCCTGATTCCTGGTGTAGGAACTAAAATCCAACGTGCCATGCAGTGTGGCCAAAAAATAGGGGGGTGATGGCTTTTAAAATTTTAATATCAGAAAAATTGCATTTTGTTAAAAATTACCCTTAATAATCCTTTAAAATGGTGAAACATTGAAGACCCATCTGCCTTCTCTAAATCTAACAGTCAGGTTTTTTTCCTAGTATTGGAACATATTGTTCTTTCTTCAACTGAGCACTTGATGAATGTATTGGCCACTATGTGGGGAATTATGGTATATGAAAAATTCATAATTTTAGATATTAGAATGATACTGTCAAGGCAAGATGCCTGGAGGAACTGGGTTAGAAGGAAGGAACAGCAGATTAGCAGTTCACATAAGGTACTCACGCTGGAATAATCTCCAGCTTAGCGCATATGGTTTGTACACATGCTCAATTGTTAAGTGTCCAACTCCTTGTGACTCCATGAACTGTAGCCTGCCAGGCTTCTCTGTTCATGGGATTTTCCGGGCAAGAATACTGGAGTAGGTTGCCATTCCCTTCTCCAGGGGATCTTCCTGACCCAGGGATGGAACCTGAGTCACCTGAGTTGGCAAGTGAATTCTTTACCACTGAGCTACCTGGGAAGCCCGTCACATATGGTTTTAGTTAACATTAACTAAATGTGTGTGAGACTAGAATATTTGAACATGGAGTAAAATCCTCTTCTCAAGGACATCCTGAGAGCTTTTCAAGATAGGTGGGAATACGTTATTATTGGAAAGATTATCTGTCCTTTCTCTTAAGCACAATTATTCTAATTCTACACAATGTTTTTTCATTTGGTTTGTGAGATACGAGTGCTAAGTGTGACCTTGGCAAGATATTTCATCCACTGTATAGCATGGATTATAGCTCTTGCTTCATAGGATTGCTATAACTTAAAAAGGCACCTAGCAAAAAGTAAGTGTTATATAAGTACAATATATATTAAATAAATAAGTAAATAAAACTGCTGATCCCTTTCCTGTGACTACTTTAATAAAGCATGTAAATTGAGAATAAGACATTCACAATAAAAGTTTTAAAACCTCCTCTATTTATATTAATGTCTTCTTACTACTTCAGTTCAGTTCAGTTCAGTTCAGTCGCTCAGTCATGTCCAACTCTTTGCAACCCCATGAATCGCAGCACGCCAGGCCTCCCTGTCCATCACCATCTCCAGGAGTTCACTCAAACTCACGTCCATCGAGTCTGTGATGCCATCCAGCCATCTCATCCTCTATCGTCTCCTTTTCCTCCTGCCCCCAATCCCTCCCAGCATCAGAGTGTTTTCCAACAAGTCAACTCTTCGCATGAGGTGGCCAAAGTATTGGAGTTTCAGCTTTAGCATCGTTCCTTCCAAAGAACACCCAGGGCTGATCTCCTTTAGAATGGACTGGTTGGATCTCCTTGCAGTCCAAGGGACTCTCAAGAGTCTTCTCCAACACCACAGTTCAAAAGCATCAACATGTCATAACAAATCTAATACAATAAGATTTCTTTCCAAACACTTTACTCTTCATTCATAGTTAGCAAACATCCTAAACTGCTTTAAGCATTTCCCTCTGAAACACAGGGCTTAACAAAACTCTAAGAAGTGCATCTCGTTCAAGCCCTGAAGTTGGTGACAAAGGCCTTTTTCAAGATTCATCACAATGGAGTTGCCTGCTGAATTAATTGCTCCCACTGGTTATCTCTACATGGAACCATAAGGCCAACAGCCACCTTATTTGTAAAGCACCACCTACCAGGCCCTTCAGAGTCTGGGGAAAATCCACGATTAATAATAAAACACACAAACAGAGTAGGCCAAAACTACCTCTCAACAATATACATTCCCTGCTGATCTGAATAACAAAGGAGAGAAGAAAGCATCTTACAGTATTCACCAATATCACATTTATATAGAATTTTTGTTTAAAAATATATGTATTGTTTCACCAAAATTGATGACTTGCATTTTATAAATGCAAAGCAAACAGAATTATTCTAAAATAGTTTAAAGCCTAGATAGTATTCTACAGTTGCTTATGATTATTTTCTTTTCCCTTTTGTGTATTCTACTTTTGTGCTTTAGACTGAATCGTGTCCTCACCCTCCACCCCAACACACACACACACACACACACACACACACACACACACACACACACACAAATTCATATGTTGAAACCCTAACACTCAGTATAATGGTATTGGGAATGGAGTCTTTGGGAATTAGGTTTAGACAGAGTCATAAGGGTGGGGCTCTCATGGTGAGATTAGTGCCCCTATAAGAAGAAGACACCGAGGAGCCTGCTCACGTGCGCTGTCTTTCTCTCCCTCTGCCAATCCTGTATGTGAGGATACGTTTCAAGGCAGCCATCTGCAAACCAGGAAGGGTCCTCACCAGAACTTGACCATGCTAGCACTCTAATCTTTATTTTTGGCCTCCAAAACTGTGATAAAAGACATTTCTGTTGTTTAAGTCACCCAGTCTATGGTATTTCGTATGATAGCCTGAACTAAGACATTATGTATTTCTATATTGTAATGTTTCAAAACATTCCCTTTTGAGTCTCAGCTCTTTTGTTTCCTGGTTTTAGGACCATGAATAAGTCATCTTAACTTTTTTCAGATTCATATTTTTATTTGTTTAAAACTGAGAATGCTTGTTCTGTCTTCCCCATAAACTATTTAGAAAGAAATGAAGTATAGGAAAACCATTATGAAAATTGAAAAGAATGTCTTCTAAAGCTATTTTCAACTCCGAATCAATGCAAATAGGAGTCATGTTAAAATAATTTGACTTTTAAAATTTCATTACATTTGCAGCATTTATTCTGATGTTAAATTATGTATTTAAATATTTTATAATTGATATTTTATATGTAATCCAAATAACCTTAGAGCACATCCATTGCAGATGCTGAGAAGGGTCATTTTCATAGTTTGCCTCCAAGTTGTTGGGTCATTTTTTCTATCTGTCACAAAGCAGAACTATAGCCCTCCCTCCTGTGCCTTCCTAGGAGAGCTGAAAGGGAGTTATCAGCTCTTCCTGCCTCTGCAGTACTGTCCATACTGCCATTCTAAACCTCTGGTGACACAGCTGCTGATGTCATACCAAGGTCACTGTCATGTGCGGAACTGCATCCCTCTCAAATTCATGAGCTGAGGTCCTCACCATGGGTACCTCAGAATGTGACTGTTTTGAAGACAGGGCCTTTAAGGAGGTAATCAAGCTAAAATGAGGCCATATGAGCGAACCCTAATATGACTGGTATCCTTATAAAAAGCAGAGATTAGGATACAGACACCAAAGGCACAAAGAGGAAAGACCACATAGAGACACGGCGAGAAGACAGTCATCTGAGCCAGGAGACAAGTCAGCTCACACCTTGATCTTGGATGCCCAGCCTCCAGAATCACGAGAAATACAGTTCAGCTGTTTATGTCAACCAGTCTGTGGGGTTTTGCTATGGCAGCCTTGTGAACTAACATAGATACCCTCAGTATGGTCCTAACCCAAGCTTGGTCTCAAGGGTCCCCTCCGCATTTTTTCTTCTCCATTTCTACTGGTCTAAACCCCCACCTTCTGGAACTTCCCTGTCAGTCCAGCAGTTAAGACTCCACACTTCCACAGCAGGGGAGCATGAGTTCAATCCCTGGTAGGGTACTATGATTCCATATGCCAAAAAATAACAAAAAAGACCCACCTTCTGCAGCACAGAAGGTGATCCCTCCCTAACCCTCCCTTCCTAATGCCCAGCTCTTGCAGGGTACCTCCAAGAGCACACTTTCCTCTTTGTGTCACCTAGCACATTCCATAGGATACTTAGAGGCTTTCAATAGGCAATCACAGGGCACTGGAGTCAGAGAAACCACAAGAGCAGCTTCACAAATTACCCTGAATTAGAGCTGCTTCTTAACCCTCAGAATTTATAAAGCTTGAGCAGGCTCCTTAGACCCAGGTGTAAGTTTTTCTTTCAGAGTTTCCTTTGCCCTCCCCTGCAATCTGTCTTCTGTTCTCTTAGCCTCTTTTCATTGGACATGTCTGTGGATTACTGGATCTCTTTCTTGACCAGGATCCAGGTTTGTTCATATAAAGCTCCTGAACCCCTATGAAAATCAAGAATGAAACTAGTTGTCTATTTCATGGTCTTCAAACATGCTCATATTCAAGATTTCTGGTCCAGAAAATCCTGAAAACCTCTGGGATACAATCCTCGTAAGGCTCTAAGAGAGACTCAGCTTGGTCTCAGCTGGTAAATCCTATCACATAAATATTCCATACTAGTGTTTTATTATTTGTCACAAGAACTATATGTATATATGGAAGGACACAGAAAAATATATCTAGAAAATTATTAGTAAAGCTTGAAATTTCATAGAACTATATTTTATATCTTTTGTGTTTGTGTGCATAAAAGTCTGGTTATAGGAAAGATTACAAAAACAGTGTATTGACAGTTAATGCTATTTGAAGAAAACTACATTGTGAAAATAAAAAATTTACCTCACAAGTTGTAATTTACAGTTACCTTGCAAACCTTTTAAAATGTATCTAACATCTCCCAGTAAAAACCTCACAGGGAACAAACATACCGTTCAAGGAAACTATGTTTTTAAAATAATTCAAAACATTCTTTGTAATATAAGAGCTCATTCCATCCTTTCATGGAATCTGAGCACCCACAGGATTTATTTTAAGCGAATAGCAAACTTAAGACCTGAACTTTATAGAGAGGCACCCAGAGCAGTGATGGTTTTACACCTCCAATAGTAGGAGCCAATCTTCCGGGGATGTAGGATCCATAGTCATCTGTTAATCAGAAGGGAATCTTGTATGCAGAGGTTAACGTCTTTACCCCAGGCTTTATGAATTAATTCTACATCAGCATAAAACTTCCTTTTTAATTTCTTCTTTGGCAGCATCATTCCAATGCAGCCCACTGAGGATGACAGAGAGCTAAGAGATCAGTGGAAAGAAAGAAAATTGAGACCCCTGGGTTCTTTTTATTCACAAACACAAAATTTTCCTCAAAAACAATGACACAGAAGAAAAAGCACCAGTTTGCACAAGAATGAGAGTTGGGATGGAGGGAGGAAAAGAGGGGCAAAGAAAGAAGAGGAGAGGCGACTCCTTAAGAATGTTTGACCCAGTGTCTTAGGGAAATTTTACTGTAGGCAGTGCAATACACCCCATAGGTACCAGATGTTTTATATATATATATATATATATATATATATATATATATATATATATATATATATATATAACACATGTCTTATGGAATATTATCAGGCCATGCAAATGTCCAAAGTAACCTCTTTCTCTAGCCTTTCCCTTTCTGCTTAACATGGCCCATTTCCAGAAATTAAAGTCATGTACAAAAGTTAACATACTTCCAATAGTAAGTTATACACTTCCAGCTTTGTATCCCTTGACATGTCAATTAATAATGCCTTTAGAAGATCAGCTAATTGCCATTAGTTGCCAGTGAAAGCACCTACTCTTAGCTGAACTACAAAATAAATCTATAATTAAAGTATGTGCTTAACCAAAACACAGAACTCCAGAGAAAGGGACTTGTTACACAAAAGTCTTGGGTTGTCCAAAGATTTCCACTGACCTGTATGGCTTGTAAGTGGCAGGTCCCAGAAAGGACCTAAAACAAAGCCTAAGGACCAGTAAACTGGAAAGAAGGAGGAAGGGATGGAGAATGAGGGTGTGCACACAAAGGCGTGCACAGGGCGACAGAAATGGAGAGACGAGGAGAAGATCCATGTGTGCCTGCAACAAAGGCAGCAAAAGCCAAACGTCTGTTTTATAGACGGGTAACCTTGATTCTCAATTTCAGAAATAACTTATTCTGTGCATCTGTCATGAATATTCTGGAGAAAAGCCCTAAGCCATAATTTTTACAGAGTTAAATTCCAGTGGTTGGAGATATTTGTGAAAACTAAAAGAGCATCACGCTAATCAATGAAAGGAAAGAGGGAATTTCACATAATTTTTTTTAAAGATGATTCATGTTGATGTATGGCAAAACCAATACAATATTGTAAAGTAAAAAATAATAATAATAATCTAAAAAACTAATAATAAAAAAATTAAAAAATTTCAACTTATGTTCCATGGAAAGCCATGAAACATTAAACTTGACATGAAAAAAATAAAAATAAAAAATAATCTTTTATTTTTTAGCATCTTGGGTGGAAGCCTGGAACAGAAAGAAGACATGGAGGAAAAATACAAGAAGCCTGAGTAAAGTATAGGCTTATGTTAATGACAATGTATCAGTGTTGGTTCCTTAGCTGTGATGAAAGGACCATGTTATGTAAGATCTTAACAATAGTGGATATATGGGGATTCTCTGTGTTATCCTTGCAACTTTATGTCTAAAAGCTCTCCTGAAATAAAAAGTGCATTGACAAACAAAAATAAATAAATAAATAAATAAAAGATGGTTCTTTTTGTTAAACTCTCTGTACTGGAAAATGCAGCATGAATTTGTCCTTGGCATTAGAATATGTTACAGCTCATCTCTTCCTAGAACTGTACTCCTGTCCACTGTGCTCAGCGAGGGTAAACTGGGAGCAGCTTATCAGATTACACAGTATTACAAACTGCATACTGCTCTCATCTGATTGCTTTTTAATCAGAATCTCACATCTTTGCCAGATATAAATTATCTTACATAAAAGAGCTTTTGAATACAAAGTGAATGAGTTTCCCCCTACCCCGGAGGTCTTAATGCAATCCTTATTTGCTTATGAAACCCAACTTCTCACTGTAGCCTTCATGGATGCCATGTTTCTGTAATACAAACGACGACACAAGTACAAAATATATGATCTTCCCACTAAACTGCGAAATAATCCAATGTACTTTCACTGTAAATTAGAAAAATAAGCAATAGTATACTTTTTTGCATATTCTAAATCATAGTGTAATTACAAATATAGTTTCTATTCCCAAAGAGTGATGAAGAAAATCTAATGCTGATATGTGTATGAGTACATGCAGGGAGAATTGTGCTGAGGAGAGAAAAGGAGAGAGAATGGCAAACGGACAACAGAAAATAAAACTTTGCTTCTCTAATCTCTAAGCTGTGGTTGGGAAATATATCCAAGAGTTTTGAAGTTGACTCAATAGTCAACTAGCCTCAGTTCAAAATCATTTCTAGGACTAATTCACTCTGAGGTCTCTGAAAAAATAATTTCACATCTTTGAGACACAAGGTTCTCAGCTATAAAAAATAATAATATGGTTGAGTTTTGTCATATCCAGGAATTTTATCATTGTTTTCAGATAAACTGAATATATTGTGTACAAGGCACAATTGTGATCTCTACTTGTTTGACATATTTTTAAATGCTGGGAAAAATGTAAATTACAATGAAAAGGACAAATTTAATAAAATTAGATGCCTCAAATCAATTTTTTAAACTTTCTTATTAAACAAATATTCATGGAGTACCTACCGTATGCCAAGCACAGTACAGGGCACTAAATTGTAAATAAAAGGATAAATGGATGGTCAAATGAACAGCAAGCGGGAAAGAAGGGAGGAAGTCAGCTAGTTGCTTGGCTGAATCCTCAAGCCTATAACAAATCACAGAATGGAGAGTGTGTCCATTGCAGTCCTTAGAACAGAACTTTCTCAAATAAGCATTATTATTGTTGTTTAGTCGCTAAGTCTGTTCCACTCTTTGAGACCCCATGGACTGTAGACCTCCAGGCTTCCCTGTCCATGGGATTCTCCGGGCAAGAGTACTGGAGTGGGTTGCCATTTCCTTCTCTAGGGGATCTTCCCAACCCGGGGATCTTCATGATCCAGAGATCAAACTCACATCTGCTGCATTGGCAGGCAGATTCTTTACTGCTGAGCTACTAGTTCAGTTCAGCCACTCAGTCATGTCTGACTCTGCGACCCCTCCTTGTTCTGCTGCACGCCAGGCTTCCCTGTCAATCACCAACTCCGGAAGCTTGCTCAGACTCATGTCCATCAAGTCAGTGATGCATCCAACCATCTCATCCTCTGTCTTCCCCTTCTCCTCTTGCCTTCAGTCTCCTTCTGAGCTATCAGGGAAGTCCCAAATAAGTATAGTGCTGATCAAATATGCTGCAGTGTGATTTTAGTGCATACACAAAGGAATCATTTATTACCAATTATAATACATAACAGCTGTTAAAATAAAAAGTATTTTCTATTATTGACTATATTACTATGTACTTTATAATTGATTATATATACCATTGACTAAGATAAAGTGACATAAAATAAGTGAGATGAATTAAAGTCAATTTTTAAAATTACTACATAATAATATAACTGTTAGGTGGGTATAGAAAGCAAAAATCATGAAGATGGCGTTAAAATGACTGATAATGAAAAGAAATAAGACAAACCTCTGATATTTAGCTGTCATTCTCTTGAATTCATAGTCCGTCTTATGAGTCTATGATTCTTTTTAAATTCTCAGGCTATAGAAGAGCAGCTCATCTCTAAACCAAGGGACTAGAAACTACATTCACATATATACATACTTCATAGGCCAGTGTTCTTCAACAAATGGACTCTCAAAGAGTTACCTAAGTGCGAACAGCAGAGAACCCTAAGAACTTCATGGAAGCAAAACGGTGCTAGAAAAAGGAAAATGCTTTTAAAAAACAGCATTTATTGAACATCTACTCTGTGTCATGCTTGGTACTTAACATTATTTCTAATCGTTATAGCAACCCTGAGAGCTAGGGTTTGTTGGTTTTTGTTTGTTTGCTTTCCAAATTTACCTATAAGAAAACTAAGCATGATAGATTTTAATATGTTTTCTTAAGATAGTATTGAAGACACAGGCATAAATGCATTGAGCTCTTATCATATTGTTAAGAAAATAACTTTTAGTTTCTATTACTGGTGTAGTTTTCTACTTTAAATCAATTGTTTACAAAGGACATTTCTCTCACAACAAAATTGTATAAAGCAATTATCTTTCAACTAATAAATAAATTTTAAAAAGGAAGAACATTAAAAAAAGAACATTCTCTCCAAAATGTGTGCCTCTGTATGAAATAAGGCAAATTTATCAGAGGATATAGAAATATGAGGGCTATTGGCATTTACAAATGTGAATGAAAGACTGTATGTTCTATTAAATAGAATATTCTCCACAGAGATTTCTGAGAGGAAAACAGGAGGCTGGAGCAGTGAGGCACTAATTTTAGGTAACTGGGAAAAGTTCAAATTCCTGCTTCATCCCGCAGGATCTCATCCATGAAGGACATTAATTCACTAGGGTACCTCAGGCTCAGAAATGACTACTGAGAACTCTGTTCTGGATTTCAGGCTGCTTGTCTATTTTACTTATCCTTCTAAAATTACTTGCAATACATGTTCCTAACCTAATGAAAATGATTCTTTAGGCATAATACAAATAGAATTATTTATAATCTGGTCTATAATAATAGGTAATCTTAACCTTAGTAATAGTAAGTAGGAAACAGGAAAGTGTAAGTGCTTGTATTTTTCTTAAAATTCATTTTAGACTTTGTTAGAAGATCATCAGCTTACGCATTGATGTTATGTGTATGAAAAAAATTTAGGATAACTTCCATAAGAAAACAAATGTAGCAAGTGACTTTCAAAGAGCTAGAGGAAACTTTTCTAAAAGGTGTAATTAAAACACAATTAAGCCACAAAAGGCAGACAGAAATAAAAGGGAAAAAAGAAAATCAAATACATAAAATAAGATAACATTAATAAGTCCTAGAGGAAAGAACTCAACTCCTTAGAAAAAGAGAGAGAGACCATGCGGGGAGGCCCGCATAAATGCGAACAGACTCTCCACCAGCCTGTAGTCGACATCAGCTGGCAGACACGTGAATGAAAAAGCCTGCACATGTTTCCAGCATTTAGCCTTTGAGTCTTCCAGACACCATGAGCAGACGCAAGCATGTCCACTGTGCCCTATCCAAATTCCTGATCCAGAGAACCCATTTGTATAATAAATCGTGGTTTTGATGCCACTAAATTGGGGAGAGGGGGAATGTATTATGTAGCTATAGTAATATATACAGACGCACATAAAAAGAAAGCAAATGGGTTTAAATATAAAGTATTAATGAACCTTTCTAAAGCATATATGGGAGTGATTTTTACTGTTTATGCAACTTTCTAGAAATTTGAATTTATATCAGAATTTAAAGTTATTGAGAGAGAAAAAGCAACAGAGAGAGATAAAAGAGACACAGGGAGAAGAAACAGAGGCATAAACAATAGAAAGAAAAGATGTAGCTCGGGTCAGGAATTTTTTTTTTTTTAATGCAGAAGATACTGATGCAAGAAGGACAATGTAAGCAAGATAAATAAAAAGAAATCTACTTGACATATTAGAGGAAAACAGCAGAATACTAAAGATAAAAGCCTTAAAAGCAGCCAAAAAGGAAAGCAATTATACAGAAAGGAATGGCAATTAAACTGACAGAGGTTACTAAACAGTAGCAATCGAAGTCAGAGATAATGAAGTCATATCTTCAAAGTGTTGGAGGAAAAAAGAAAAAAAGCCATAAAACACTGCTGCTGCTGCTAAGTCGCTTCAGTCGTGTCCGACCCTTTGCGACCCCATAGGCGGCAGCCCACCAGGTCCCCCTGTCCCTGGAATTCTCCAGGCAAGAACGCTGGAGTGGGTTGTCATTTCCTTCTCCAATGCATGAAAGTGAAAAGTGAAGTGAAGCCGCTCAGTCGTGTCCGAATCTTAGCGACCCCATGGACTGCAGCCTACCAGGCTCCTCCATCCATGGGATTTTCCAGGCAAGAGTACTGGAGTGGGGTGTCATTGCCTTCTCTGAGAAATTAGCGTACCTTTACTAAAGAAAATTTTGAAAAGATGCACTTCCAGAAGAAAAATGTTCCCTGAAGAAGATATGAAAGAAACGGTGAGCCAAGAAAGTGCTGAGTGTGGGGAGAATGTGATGACCATGGTGAAGAGCCATGCAGAGCCTCTTTCAGAAAAGGGCTGGTTGCTCCACTAGCTGGAGAGCTGTCAGCAGATAGCCTTCATCTACTGGCCCCTCCAAGGAGGGCCCCAAGTTAAGAGAAGCACCTTAGTGAAAGTGAAAGCGAAAGGTGGACTACACATTCCATGGAATTCTCCAGGCCAGAATACTAGAGTGGGTAGCCTATCCCTTCTCCAGGAGGTCTTCTCAACCCAGGAAGCAAACCAGGGTCTCCTGCATAGCAGGCAGATTCTTCACCAACTGAGCTATGAGGGAAGCCCAGAAGCACCTTATTCAAGGTCAAAGAGCAGCCCACATCTGATGGCAAGCCTAGGTAGGGACATAGAGGCTTAGCCATTTTGGACAAACCTGGGACAATCCTGGCAGGCCATTGAGCCTCCAGTCCCTCTAGGCCTTCTTGTTTCCTTTCCCTCCCTCCCGTCTAGGTGATGGACCTGAGGGTGCTTGCTAATGAGCACCCTTCACTCTAAGGGAAGAAGGAGGGAAGGAAGGATGAAAGAAAGGGAGGGAGGGGAAGAGGAAGAGAGGAAAAGAAAGAGACAGAGAAAGGGAGGGAGTAAGGAGAGAGGAAGGAAGGAAATAGAAATCGTAAATTATTTAGAAAAGAAGGAAAATAAGAGCACTGCATATCGAAATCTCTGAGATGTAAAGAAAAGTAATAATACGAGGAGATAATTAATTGTACTTATTGGAATTCAAGAAAATAAAAACTGTGAATTAAGATTAAAATTCCAATACCTAATTGGAATGGTTAAACAGGAAATGGCAAGAATAAACCTTGACATTTTAGGAATCAGTGAACTGAAATGGACTGGAATGGACAAATTTACAGATGACCATTATATATACTGCTGCGGGTAAGAATCCCTTAGAAGAAATGGAGTAGCTCACATAGTCAATAAAAGAGTCTGAAATGCAGTATTTGGGTACAGCTTAAAAGCAACAGAATGATCTCAATTTGCTTCCAAAGCAAAACCATTCACTATCACAATAATTCAAGTCTATGCCCCAACCACTAATGCAGAAGAAACTGATATTGAACAGTTCCATGAAGACCTACAGACCTTCTAGAACTAACATCAAAAAAAAAAAAAAAAAAGTTTTTTCATCATAGGGGACTGAAACAGAAAAGTAGGAAGTCAAGAGATACCTGGAGTAAGAGGCAAGTTTGGCCTTGGAATAGAAAATGAAGCAGGGGAAATGCTAACAGAGTTCTGCCAAGAGAACGCACTGGTCATAGAAAACACCCTCCTCCAACAACACAAGAGACGATTCTACACATGGACATCACCAGATGATCAATACCGACATCAGATTGATTATGTTCTTTGCAGCTGAAGATGAAGAAGCTTAAAAAAGTCAGCAAAAAAAGACTGGGAGCTGACTGTGGCTCAGATATTGAACTCCTTGTTTCAAAATTCAGATTTAAATTGAAGAATGTAGGGGAAACCACTAGACCTTTCAGATATGACCTAAATCAAATCCCTTACTATTATACAGTGGAAGTGACATATAGATTCAAGGGCTTAGATCTGATAGCCAGAGTGCATGAAGAACTATGGACAGAGGTTCATGACATTGTATAGGAGGTGGTGATCAAAACCATCTTCAAGAAAAAGAAATGTAAAAAGGAAAAATGGTTATAAGAGGCCTTACAAATAGCTGAGAAAAGAAGAGAAGTGAAAGGCAAGGAGAAAAGGAAAGATATTCCCATCTGAATGCAGAGTTCCAAAGAAGAGCAAGGAGAAATAAGAAAGCTTTCCTAACCCATGGTGGATTCATGTTGATGTATGGCAAAACCAATGCAATATTGTAAAGTAATTAGCCTCCAATTAAAATAAATAAATTTACATTTTAAAAAAAGAAAGCCTTCCTAAATAACAAAGCAAAGAAATAGAGGAAAACAATAGAATGAGAAAGACTAGAGATCTCTTCAAGAAAATTAGAGATATCAAGGGAACATTTCATGCAAAAATGGGCTCAATAAAGGACAGAAATGGTATGGACCTAACATAAGCAGAAGATACTAAGAAGAGGTGGCAAGAATACACAGAAGAACTATACAAAAAAGATCTTCACAATCCAGATAACCATAGTGATGTGATCACTCACCTAAAGCCAGCCATCTTGGAGTGGGAAGTCAAGTGGGCTTTAGGAGGCATCACTATGAACAAAGCTAGTGGAGGTGATGGAATTCCAGTTGAGCTATTTCAAATCCTAAAAGATGATGCTGTGAAAGTGCCGCACTCAAAATGCCAGCAAATTTGGAAAACTCAGCACTGGCCACAGGACTGGAAAAAGTCAGTTTTCATTCCAATCACAAAGAAAGACAACGCCAAAGAATGCTCAAACTACCACACAATTGCACATATTTCATATGCTAGAAAGATCATGCTCAAAATTCTTCAAGCTAGGCTTCAACAGCATGTGAACTGAGAACTCCCAGATGTTCAAGCTGGATTTAGAAAAGACAGAGGAACCAGAGATCAAATTGCCAACATCTGCTGGATCATAGAAAAAGCAAGAGAATTCCAGAAAAACATCTTCTTCTGTTTCACTGACTATGCTAAAGCCTTTGTGTGGATCACAACAAACTGTGGGAAATTCTTCAAGAAATGGGAATACCAGACCACCTTCGGAGAAGGAAATGGCAACCCACTCCAGTGTTCTTGCCTGGAGAATCCCAGGGACGGGGGAGCCTGTTGGCCTGCCGTCTATGGGGTCGCACAGAGTCGGACACGACTGAAGCGACTTACCAGCAGCAGCAGCAGCAGACCACCTTACTTGCCTCCTGAGAAACTTGTATGCAGGTCAAGAAGCAACAGTTAGAACTGGACATGGAACAATGGACTGGTTCCAAATTGGGAAAGGAGTACACCAAGACTGTATATTGTCACCCTGCTTGTTTCACTTATATGCAGACTACATCATGCAAAACACAAGAGTGAATGAAGCAAAAGCTGGAATCAAGATTGTCAGAAGAACTATCAATAACTTCAGATATGCAAATGATACCACCCTACGGCAGAAAGCAAAGAGGAAGAAAAGAGCCTCTTGATGAAGAGTAAAAAAGCTGGCTTAAAACTCAACATTAAAAAAACTTAGATTATGGCATCCAATTCCATCACTTTGTGGCAAATAGATGGGAAACAATGAAAACAGTGACAGACCTTTTTTCTCTTGGGTTCCGAAATCACTGCAGATGGTGACTGCAGCCATGAAATTAAAAGACACTTGCTCCTTGGCAGAAAAGCTAAGATCAACTCAGACAGCATATTAAAAAGCAGAGACATTACTTTGCCAACAAAAGTCCATCTAGTTAAAGCTATAGTCTCTCCAGTAGTCACGTATGGATGTGAGAGTTGGACTATAAAGAAAGCTGACTGCAAAAGAATTGATGCTTTTGAACTGTGGTGTTGGAGGAGATTCTTGAGAGTCCCTTGGACTACAAGGAGATCCAGTTGGTCCATCCTAAAGGAGATCAGTCCTGGGTGTTCATTGGAAGGACTGATGTTGAAGCTGAAACTCCAGTACTTTGGCCACCTGATGCAAAGAGCTGACTCATTGGGAAAGACTGATGCTGGGAAAGATTGAAGGCAGGAGAAGGGGGCAACAGAGGATAAGGTGGTTGGATGGCATCACTGATTCAATGGACATCAGTTTGAACAACTCCGGGAGATTGTGAAGGACAGGGAAGCCTGGCATGCTGCAGTCCCTGGGGTTGCAAAGGGTTAGTCACAACCAAGAGGCTGAACAACAAGAAAGGAACAATTACTATGATGCTAAGATTGAATAAGATAGAAAAAGAGAAACTGCTTTAATTGACCTCCCTGCAAATGTGATAAATTATTAGCAAATTAAAACCAAAAGTATAGATTAAAAAAATTTAATCTTGATCATTTGGGTTTTATCCCTTAATGCTAGGGTGATTCAGCTTAACAAGTATATTATTATAATCCTTTATGTTATCATATTATAGGATCCAAAATACAATCATGAATCTTGTAATCAAATCAAGGAAAGACCTAAACAAAAGGTCTCAGAAAAACTCTTGCTATTGCTTAGTCTCTAATTCATGTCCAACTCTTTTGAGACCCCATGGACTAAGCCCACCAGGCTCCTCTGTCCATGGAATTTTCCCAACAAGGATACTGGAGTGGCTTGCCATTTCCTTTTCCAGGAGATCTTCCTGACCCTGGGATCGAATCTGAGTCTCTTGCATTGGCAGGCGGCTTCATTACCACTAGGTAACCAGGGAAGCCTGTAAAAACTCTTAGTAAAATATAAATTGAAAGTCCTTAACAAGGTGAATTACATATGAATATATTATATATAACATATATGTATATACATGGAAATGTAATGATAATCATTAGAAGCATTCTTATTAAAGTCAACAATAATACATGAATGTCATCTAGCAACTCTGCTTTATAGACTGTAGTGGAAGCTGTAAGTGCAATAATTTTTTCTTTTAAAAAGACATTGTGAAAAAGAGACAAGCATCATTGTTTATGGAAGAAATATTGATTCTCAGAATATCAACTGAGAAATAATTAGCAGTAATAAGAGGTCTGTAGGGGGTCAATATAAATCAAAATAAAAACACTAATTGATCTCTAAACACAAAAATGATCAGTTATAAAATAACATAGAAAAGTAGATTCCACTAATAATAAGACAAAAATAAGATATCTAAAAAGATTCTAATAAGAAACACAAAGACGTATCACATATATATTTACTTCTCTATTATATCTAAAATTTAATTTTTAGTGTGACATGAGGTTAATACCTAACATTTCTTTACAATTGGATATTCAGTTACATCAGAAACATAAATGGATGGAAATATGCAAAATTTTTAAATGGAACAACTCATAATGTCTTAAATATGTAATGTCTCACCAAATTGACATAACAATTGACACAATAGCAGAAAAATTTCAATAAGATACTTTATAAAACCAAATAGTCTAAATGCAAGATTCATGTTGAAAGAAAAAGGTAATAAGCTTTTGAAAACATAATACACTTTTGAAAAAGAGCAGATAATACAGATGTGCCAGATATAAAAATCTATTTTAAAACTACGATAATTTAGATCTTGAGACAATGGTACCATATTCAAGTCAGTGTGGGAAAGGTAAGCTATTTAGCAAATATTTGGCCCATTAGCCTTTCATTAGAGGGGAGAGGAAGCAAATAAAACCATAAAATATAAAAACGCCGGATAATAATTCTATAGCAAGGGAATGGGGAGGACTTCTTTGAGGAAGACAGCTTTAATAAAGGGAAAGATTAACATTTTAAAATATAAAAATATGTGAAACTGAAGTCGCTCAGTCGTGTCCGACTCTTTGCAGCCCCATGGACTGTAGCCTACCAGGCTCCTCAGTCCATGAGATTTTCCAGGCAATAGTACTGAAGTGGATTGCCATTTCCTTCTCCAGGGGATCTTCCCAACCCGGGGATTGAACCCGGATCTCCTGCATTGTAGACAGATGCTTTACTGTCTGAGCCACCAGGGAAGTCCCTAAAACTCATTTAATTGTGTTTGACTCTGTAACCCCAGGAGCTATACAGTGGATGGAAGTCTCCATGAATGGAAGTGGATGGAAGTCTCCTCAGAATACAGGAGTGGGTAGCCTTTTCCCTTCTCCTGGGGATCTTCCCAGTCCAGGAATCAAACCCAGGTCTCCAGCATTGCAGGCAGTCTAATAAAGACCACAAAAATCCTTTTTAAGTAGACAAAGAAAATATTTACTATGTATAAAACACAAAAAAATTAAAATTTAAGTATAAAAAGAATTCAAAATCAAAAGTAAAAGACAAGAAAGCTCAATATATAAAGGGACAAAGCTATAGGAATAAGCAATTTGTAGAGGAAAAAACATAAAAGATAATTGGATGTTAAGTTTCTGGACCTCTCCAGTAATCAGGAAAATATATATTAAAATTACAAGGAAATAAAATTTTTCATCCAACAAATTGGCATGAAGTATAATATTAATACGGAGAAGGCAATGGCACCCCACTCCAGGACTCTTGCCTGGAAAATCCCATGGATGGAGGAGCCTGGTAGGCAGTAGTCCATGGGATCGTGAAGAGTCGGACACGACTGAGAGACTTCACTTTCACTCTTCACTTTCATGCACTGGAGAGGGAAATGGCAACCCCACTCCAGTGTTCTTGCCTGGAGAATCCCAGGGACAGGGAAGCCTGGTGGGCTGCCGTCTATGGGGTTGCACAGAGTCAGACACGACTGAAGCGACTTAGCAGCAGCAGCAGCATAATATTAATATGATTTGACTTTGAGGAGAGTATTGGGAATGGACATGCTTTGTCAAAATACAAACATGTGACAGCTTTTAGGTGGAGAAGGCAATGGCACCCCACTCTAATACTCTTGCCTGGAAAATCCCATGGACGGAGGAGCCTGGTAGGCTGCAGTCCATGGGGTCACAAAGAGTCAGACATGGCTGGGCGACTTCACTTTCACTTTTCACTTTCATGCATTGGAGAAGGAAATGGCAACCCACTCCAGTGTTCTTGCCTGGAGAATCCCAGGGACGGGGGAGCCTGTTGGCCTGCCGTCTATGGGGTTGCACAGAGTCGGACACGACTGAAGCGACTTAGTAGCAGCAGCAGCAGCAGCAACAGCTTTTAGGAGGTGATGTAAATTGCATCTATCAACGCTATATATATATGCATACCTTTTCATACAGTGGTTCCAAATTTTAGGCACCTATCTTAGACAAAATAGTCATGAATGTGCTATAAGAGTTATATAGAAATAAATCATCCTTGTATCCATTGTCACAGTGAAAAAGAAGAAGTATCCTAAAGTAACACCAATAATGCAAGAATTAATCATAGTATTAAATAATATCATGAGTGGCTTTGCAACAACTAAGAAGATGTAAGGAAAATCTATACACGCTTATCTGGAAAGATTTTCAATATACCTTTAAGTGAAAAGAAGCAGTCAACAAAATACTTACAAATCTATTGGTCAATATGCATACAAATATGTGTAAATCAATAGAAACTAGAATAAATGTATATATAACACACTGTTAACTATTTATTTCTGGAGAGAAAATGGGATTTGATTTGGGAAAAATACCTCTAACCTCTTAATTTCTCATACGGTTGAAAAAAATTAATGATGGAAATTTATTTATTTACTGCTCAAGTTAAAAAAAATCTTAACTATGTAACGCTTGATTTGTGTCATATTTAGCATACTTTATACTTACATTGCCCTCTGAGTAACTTCTTCAGCTCATGTACTTCCAAGTACAGAGTGCAAGAAAACTCATTTGACTTTTTTCTTTTTGGGGACTCTTGCACAATGCTTCCCTGGTAACCCTAGTGGTAAAGAACCCACCTGCCACTGCAGGAGATGTAAAAGACTTGGGTTTGATTCCTAAGTTGGGAAGATCCCCTGAAGGAGAGCATGGCAACCCACTGCAGTATTCTTGCCTGGAAAATCCCATGAACAGAGGAGCCTGGAGGTCTACAGTCCATAGGTCACAAAGAGTTGGGTACAACTGAAGCAACTTAGCATGCATGCACAATTCTAACTCACAAATTAAATTTACCAACTTAAATGAATATCAGTATAACATAGGGAAATAGATGGGGAAAGAGTGGAAACAGTGTCAGACTTTATTTTGAGGGGCTCCAAAATCTGCAGATGGTGATTGCAGCCATGAAACTAAAAGATGCTTACTCCTTGGAAGGAAAGTTATGACCAACCTAGACAGCATATTCAAAAGCAGAGACATTACTTTGCCAACAAAGGTCCGTCTAGTCAAGGCTATGGTTTTTCCAGTGGTCACGTATGGATGTGAGAGTTGGACTGTGAAGAAAGCTGAGCACCAAAGAATTGATGCTTTTGAACTGTGGTGTTGGACAAGACTCTTGAGAGTCCCTTGAACTGCAAGGAGATCCAACCAGTCCATCCTAGAGGAGATCAGTCCTGGGTGTTCATTGGAAGGACTGATGTTGAAGCTGAAACTCCAGTACTTTGGCCACCTCATGCGAAGAGCTGACTCATTTGAAAAGACCCTGATGCTGGGAAAGATTGAGGGCAGGAGGAGAAGGGGACGACAGAGGATGAGATGGCTTGACGGCATCACCAATTCGATGGACATGAGTTTGGGTGGACTCCGGGAGTTGGTGATGGACAGGGAGGCCTGGCGTGCTGAGATTCATGGGGTCGCAAAAAGTTGGACACGACTGAGCAACTAAACTGAACTGAACATGTTTCATAATACAAAGATATAAATATAGAACTTGGAGGTATGAAGTTGCCACAAAGCCCAGTTTGATTACTGATTTGAAAATTATAGTTCTACAATTTTGGTAGTGTGACTGCTGTACTGACTTTTGAACATCTTACTAGTCAGTACTATATAGTAGAAAGGGCTCAGCATTTAAGCTCAGAAGAGCTTAATTGTACGAGTTTTTGTGTACATTACTTAGCTTTCTTTATGTTCTTACCAATTGTACTTTCTAATTGTATTAACTTGGGTAAGTTATTCACTATTTCTTACATTCCTTTTTTTTTCTTCTATAAAATGGGAAGAATAACAATAATACGTCTTCTTACACAGTTAATCTGAGGACTGAATGAAGTCCCATCGTCATCTTTAAAGCACTACCATGGATCTATTAATATTATAGTAGCATTTCTTCCAGGTAAATGGTTTGCAAAGACCAAAACAAAGACACAAAGAGCTTTTCACTAAAGACAGACTGAAACCTTTCTAAAATGCAAAATTTGTGTTGCTCCTTATAATACTAGATGAAAGAAACAGTAATACTGTCTGTATTTTTCTGTTAACAGTTGCTAATGTGTAAAGAGAAGTATTATACAGAATCTACTATTTTGTGTTGTCTCTAAAAAGGATCTGTTATGTTTAAAGAGAGTTCAGAGAATTTACAAGATTTTCTGCCTAAAAGTACTGTTGTAAAATTACTAAAATTTAATTTTTAAAATTACTGTTGTACCACATTACAACACCAGGGGGCAGTATTTCTTTTTAAAAATCCCTTTGTCAAATGCATACTTTATGATTCACTGAGGTGGTGCAACGGAATATTTTGTAATAAAGCGTTAAGATTAAAATAATTTAGCATCCATGTCAATTGTAACTCATAGCCATTGGGGAAAACATCATAGTATTACATTTCTGGAAATACTTGAATAATTCCTAAATCAATAAGCTCGTGGGTTAACAGATGAGATGAAGTGTCTGCCAACCAGAATAGAAAGAACAGATACTGCGTTCCAATCCCAGCCACTCAAGCTGCCTTCATACTAGAAGCAGATCAGCGATCACACTGCGGTTCTGGCAGTAGCAGCAATTAGTAGGTGCAAGAGAAACAAGGTAAAGTTACTTTTCCCCTCCAATAGGGTGCATTTGGGAAAGATCAAATAAATGAAATGGCTGTTTCCCTGGAAACAGACAGCAAGAATCATCCCAAAGAATTCTCTACTCTGTGCTTAAAGGACTGACTTATATGAACTTCAGTTTAATACATACAAACTACCAGAGATATACAGGCCAGTGTTTCTTTTCACTGTGGGTCTAATGGCTTTTTACTCACGGGTCAAGTCAAAGGTCAACAGGAATAACCTCCCTAATGGTCTGAAAAACTAAAACATAACACTACAACATGGGCTGAAACTCCTAATGGCCGAAATAATTCTAAATATAGGTCAGGTGGCAGAGGAGACCAGCCTCCTCAAGGCCAGAGGTGTTAATAATATCTGTGGAGTATTCACAAGCCAGGCTATCTTAAACTTCATTTAATTTATTTAATCTTTTAATCAACACTGTTTGAGATGGGTACTGGTACAGAGGTTAAGTAAATAGTGAGGGCTGGGTTGAAGCCAAGATTAAACCCAGAAGGACTAACTCCAGAGCCTGTGCACTTAATCAACGCATGATACACTGCTTTTCACCAGGCTGAGTTCTGCACTAGCTTTCAGGCAGTCTGGACTTCAATCTTCCACTGACACTACACCTGTAATGCTGGGAAAACTGCATCATTTCTGGGCCTCAGTCATCCCTGCCCACCAACCACCCACTACCATCACATCCATAAATAAAGGAACTGGGCTAGGTAATGTACAAGGTTTTTCTTCGACTCATAATTCATGATGATATTATGAAAGCAGCTATTAAGTTGATGCAAAATGTGAGATCTTATATTTTTAGAAACCTATGTGCAGGTCGAGAAGCAACGAACTGGACATGGCACGATGAACTGGTTCAGAATTGGAAAAGGAGTACATCAAGGCTGTATATTGTCACCTTGCTTATTTAACTTATATGCAGAGTGTTGTGCATATGTGCGCTCAGTCGTGTCTGACTCTGCAACCCCAAGGACTGCAGCCCACCGGGCTCCTCTGTCCATGGAATTTTCCAGGCAATAATACTGGAGTGGGTTGCCATTTCCTACTCCGGGGGATCTACCCCACCCAGGAATCAAACCCATGTTTCTTGTATCTCCTGCATTGACCTGCCTTCTGTGAGCTTTGATAGCAGCAAAGAAAATTTGTTTTCCTAACTTTTCATTCAAAAGCATACAGGCCCAGTTTACCTGTCTGAGAAACTTATGGCTATCTCTTATCTACTCTTTTTCTATAAACAAGTTTTGACACAAAAGACTATATATGAACAGTGTACAATATATGAACACTGTATATCTATAATTAAATGACAACTGAGGGGTACTCACCTCAAGAATATAAAAAGGACACTGAATATGGAAGTTCTGGGCAATAAATATGAATTTCACCCACTATACTTCAAAACACCGACTATAGCTGGCTATAATCCTTCCACTGAGAATTAAACAATTGGCAGCTTTGAGGAGCTAAGCATAACATAACAGAAATTATATGAGCTTTAAAGATCCTCTGACTGCAATTGCTGAACTTTTCATTAATATTCCCAGAAATTTAATGCAAGACACCAAGGTCCTATTAGGTAATCTTACAATCATTTTAAGAGGTCTTTAGATATTCTGATAGAATATCAATTCAGCATTCAATTATACTGTTTCACACTCATCATGAATATTAAAATCACTTCTTAAAAGCATAATTTCAAACTGGCCATTCTTATAAACTGAAGGAAATATTTCTTTTAAAGCATTTTGGCTGTGAGTATTTTAAATACTTTGAAATTTTCAGACATGAAGTCAATTTATTTCTGCTGTATTCTCAGGCTGATGTTGCCAGAGACTTATTGGGGAAAAAAAGTTATTATTTTTAAATATAAAAAAATTAGAACTCAACTAAATATCAAAACTGCTAAATTTTCAGATTTGAAAAAAAAAAATGCCAGAAGCTAAAAAATTCAGAGAGTAGTTTTCTAATCAAATTTAAAATGCATTGTACTTAGTAGCCTGTTTATTAAACAGCAATATCATCCTTGGAGATTTTATAATTCTTGATTCATGAATTAATTCTGCCCTTTTCTCCCATAAGGTAAGTGATACAGAGACATCTATAAATTTGAGAATAAGCTTCATTAAAGCTGACTGTGTGGATCACAACAAACTGTGGGAAATTCTTTAAGAGATGGAAATACCAGATCACCTTACCTGCCTCCTGAGAAACCTGTACTCAGGTCAAGAAGTAACAGAACTGAACATGCAACAAGAAGCTGGTTCAAAATTGGAAAAGGAGCACATCAAGGCTGTATATTGTCACCCTGCTTATTTAACTTACATGCAGGGTGTTGTGTGTGTGTGTGCGCTCAGTTGTGTCCGACTCTTTGCTACCCCATGGACTGTAGCCCACCAGACTCCTCTGTCCATGGAATTTTCCAGGCAATAATACTGGAGTGGGTTGCCATTTCCTACTCCAGGGGATCTACCCCACCCAGGAATCAAATCCACGTCTCTTGCATCTCCGTGACTGGCTTGTGTCTCTTGCGTTGGCTGACAGATCCTTTACCGCTGTGCCGCTTGGGAAGACCTATATGCTGAGCGCATCATGTGAAATGCTGAGCTGGATGAATCACAAGCTAGAATCAAGACTGCTGGGAGAAATATCAATATCCTCAGATATGCAGACGATACCATCCCAATGGTCGACAGTGAAGAGGCTCTCGATGATGGTGAAAGAGGAGAGTGAAAGAGCTGGCTTAAAATTCAACATTCCAAACACTAAGATCACGGCAAATAGATGGGGAAAAAGTGGAAGCAGTGACAGATTTTATTTTCTTGGGCTCCAAAATCACTGTGGACAGAGACTGCAGCCATGAAATTATAAAATGCTTGCTCCTTGGAAGAAAAGCTACGACCAGCCTAGACAGCATATTAAAAAGCAGAGACGTCACTTTGCCAACAAAGATCTATCTAGTCAAAGTGAGGTTTTTCAGTAGTCATGTACAGATGTGAGAGTTGGACCATAAAGACTAAGCATCACAGCACTGATACTTTGAAACTGTGTTTCTGGAGAAGACTCTTTAGAGTCCCTTGGACTGCAAGGAAATCAAGCCAGTCAAGCCTGAAGGAAATCAACCCTGAATATTTACTGGAGGGACTGATGCTGAAACTGAAACTCCTATACTTTGGCCACCTGATGTGAAGAGCCACTCACTGGAAAAGACCCCACTGCTGGGAAAGATTGAGGGCAGGAGGAGAAGCAGATGGCAGAGGATGAGCCGGTTGGATGGCATCATTGACTCTGGACATGAGTTTGAGCAGACTCCAGGAGATGGTGAATGACAGGGAAGCCTGGTGTGCTGCAGTCCATAGGACCTCAAAGAGTCAGACACGACTTAGTTAGTGAACAACAAAAGCTAAAGAACACTTCTTTTCTTAATAATTCATTTCTTGTTATCTAGTACCTACACAAATCAGTTCCTGATAAGTTGAAGGACTAAAATTATTATTTCAGAGGCTACACATTGCTGATAGAAATTTGCCATTCACATTAGTTATTATAATTAAAAAATACTTTTTTCTAATCAGATAGATGAGAAATGATATCTCACTATCATATTACTTTTATTTCTCGCCTACCACCAACATTTTGCTCATAACATTTGTCATATATAGTTTGCCCATCTTGCTGTTTTCTTTTAATTTTTTTATAGAATTTTGCCATAATACTTTACAGTTGTATGAATTAAATCTACTTGATATTTTGCAAAAAAAAAAAAAAGTTTTGCTATTCAGCCTATTTTGTATTTTCCTACCCGGAAGTAAGCAAGTTAGCATGGTATCTATAGCATCAAAACTGGTCATTATATCATATATATCATTACCATTATAATCTTGTGGTAATCCTACAAACGTTAAAGATAGTGAACATAATTCTAATTATCTTAAAGACTTACATATATATCAGCGTATTTTTCAGAGTAATAGAGAGCTAAAATAATAGTCCAGACTTTCATAGAATTCTTCCTTGAAATCCACTCAAATCTAATAATTCTCAAAAGGCACATTAGATCAAACCAAAAAACTTCTTCCAGAGTCATAAACAGAATACAGGAATTCAGACAGTAATAACATAATGAGCAAACCAGCTCTACCTATGCCAAAGTTAATTTTAACAGTTGTTTGGATTGATTATTAACTTGATTTAAGCTACGTTTAAACAACAAAAAAACCACCCAAAACTATATCCAGTCAAGAGTACTCAACTTCAATAAACTTCAAAAGCGATTTTGAAGTTTATTACCTTATTCTCAATCTGTAGATTATTATTATATTTTTTTCTTAAGCTGCCATGTTTGAAAGGAGAAAAGGAAACTACCATTTATTATGTTACAGTAAAATGCCTTTAGAAACTGTGAATTATCTAATTTAACCTTCATAACCTCTCTGGAAGGAATACATTATTTTCTAGAGAATTCAGCTGAGGGCCTTCAGACTTGAAAATAATGATACTATGCTATTTATCAATGTGCACAAAATGACTGACTTGGGAGCAACAGTCTTTCCATAGCATGCTTCTAATCTCTTTATGTGGAAAAATACTTGAACTCAGTGATTAATTTGAAGTTTAGAAGACACAGGATTGGCAGGCAAGAGCTGACCATTCAACAAATGTATAGTGAGGGCCTACGGAGGCCATGGCTGGGACCTGCCTTTAAAGGACTGAAAACTTAGGGCATCTATAGAGTTACTTAAGAGCCAAACACTTACTTGGGTTTCCATAAAAATCTGGTCCCATTCTCTTTCTAACCCAAACTTTTCCCAAGTGCCTTGTAAATATAGGTAACTCAGACAAATCCCTGCCATGCTTCTGGTCTTTGATGACAATAACTAGATGTCTTACATTCCCACATGAAGCAGCTTCTCTTTGAGCATGGTATTATTCTTTAATAGCACATTTTGGACCTCTTAACCCAATTACATGTTGGCAGGATCCAGTTATAAGAAACCTAGACTTTCCAGACTAACTGCAAGAAGGCTTGTGCTGCTGATGGTACTACACACAGTGTGGAGATTACATGTAATTTTGACTCTATGGTACCATTTGAATGTACCAGAATCAGTTTCTTTCCAGTTCCCTAAAGAGCTCCTTTATTTGCTTTTAACAGCGCTTGCAACTGCAGTCATAATCATTCTTTCACCATACAGAGCAGAGATACCCCCAAGATGTGTGCCTACTTGTTTCTCTTGTGTGATGTGTTGCTCTTGGTCACTCAACCATGTCTGACTCTTTGTGACCCCATGGACTGTAGCCTGCCAGGCTCCTCTATCCATGGGGATTCTTCAAGCAAGAATACCAGAGTGGGTTGCCATGCCCTCCACCAGGGGACTTTCCTGACTCGGGGATCGAATCCAGGTCTCCTACATTGCCGGAGGATTCTTTTTCATCTGAGCCACCAGGTCTCAATTGTCAATCAGAATATCTCTCCACCATCTTTGGGTGTTTCCCAAAAATAGCATTACGGCCCATGTACTGAAAGAGGCTGGCAGGCATACCCTTATTCTAGAGACTGTCTCTGGGTACCACCTACTTACTGGTCCTGGCTGAAAAAGTTCCCTTAAAATTCAAATATCTAAATTCAAAATATGCTGTGGTAGATTCCAATCAATTCTGTTGCCAATTAAGAGTAAGAAGTCTCTGATGTGAAAACTGATCCTGGGGCAACTTTGGATGGGTGGAGGCAAAGATCAACCTTAGAACAAATTCCAGTGAGCACATTGGGAGCCATTACAAGAAACAGTGTCCCCGCTTTTGGAAAGCAAAGAAAAATCTCATTTGCCATAAAAAGTAGGCAATGCGTTGTAAACAGTTACCACCTACCCCCAATTCCACCCTGCTTTACAGGCAATAAAAACTTTAATCCATCAATATAAAAATGTTAAAAATGTAAAATTTCTCCTTTGGGACTAAAATTTTGATTAGAAAGTCATGATATTTTTGCAGAACCAATTGCAATTCCCACTAATAGAAATCTCCACATAAGGATAAGCAAAGAACAAAATAGCATATGAAAATCTTCAGTAAATGAAAATTCAAGTTGCTGTTTTGATTTTCTCTCTTAATCTTTCCTCCTTACCGTTTGCTCCAGCAACATTGTTCTCCTTGTTCTTTGAAAATAATAGAAACCTTCCTGCCAGAGGCCTTTGCACTCTGAGTGTTCCTCTTAAGCCAACTCTCTCTCCAGGTATTCACATGGCCCACTGCCTCACCTCCTTTCTGCCTTTGCTCAAATATATCACCTTCCCAAAGAAAAAGCTATTTAAAATCATAATCTATTTGCCAATTGCTTCCCCACCTGGCACCCAGAGTCCCCCTACACTGCTCTATTTGTTGATGGTATTTATCATGTTATATTAAACTATGAGATTTATTTGTTTACTCATGTACAAGAAATTGTTCACATAGAAGGTCTGATGTTGGTCTTTAAAGAGGCCTGCTTAGGGGGCGGTCCTTGGCTGGGCCTGAGATGTTTAGAATCTTCCGTTTTACTTACTAATAAGGTTGGTTGCCAAGGCTACAGGCAAACCTCAGAGATATTGCCAATTCATTTCCAGACCACAACAATAAAGTATTATCAAAACAGTGAGTTACAAGAACATTTTGGTTTCTCAGTGAATATAAAAGTTGTGTTCACACGATACTGTGGTCAAATTATGTGTGTAACAGCATTGTCTAAAGAAAAGTACATACTTTAAAAATTCCTTATTGCTAAAAATGCTAACCATTCCCTAAGCCTTCAAGCAAGTTATAATCTTTTTGTGATAAGATTATTGACCACAGGTCACCATAATAAGTATAATAATGAAAAAGTTTGATATATTGGATAATTACCAAAATGTGACACAGAGACATAAACCAAGCAAATCACTATTGGGAAAATGAGGCTAACAGGCTTATTCCACACGAGGTTGCCACAGATCTTCAATCTGTAAAACACGATTATCTGCAAAGAGCAATAAAGTGAAGCGCAATTAAACAAGGTCTGCCTGTATTTGTGGAAAACAGCGTGATTTACAATGAACACCTGCTTTTCTTCTGGGAGTATGGAATTTGGTAATATGATGCTGGTTTCAGAGGCACAGAATGCCTATGTGACTGGCCCCTAGTTATAATTCTGGATGAAGTCTCGAGTGGACTTCCCTGGGCAGAATCCGTGGCATAGCACACATGTTGCTTCATTTGATCACTGGAAAAAGCAGCCAGTTCTCTGCAACGTGCCAATCCCTGGGATGAGAAAACTTCAAAGGCTGTGCCTGGAGCCCTCCAGACTCTGCCTGAGGAGTCTTTTCCCTGCAGATCCTGTTGTGTGGCCAGACCTGTGAGTACAAACTCCTCTGAGTCCAATGAGTATTCCCAGCAAGTCACCAAACATGAATGATCATGTGACCTTCAAAATACTATGTTTGTTGTTGATCATATTTCCTTCCCCTAGAATGTAAGCTCCCCAAGGCAAGGGATTTAAAAGTCCCTTTAGCTCACTGATGTATCATTTATATATACACAATCTCTTTAGCTCACTAACATATGCCCAGTGCCCAGAACAAGGCCTGTTGCATAGTGGGCATTCAGTTAATACTTGCTGAATGAATGAGGGATAAAGCAAATGTCCTGAGAGATGGATTTTTTTAAATAACTAAAATATCAACCTATATTGTCAAAGATCTTTAAGAGAACATTGTATTTATAAAGAGGGAAAACTACCTGCTAGCAGGAAATACTGCCTTTATGTGAAAGGAAGGAGATGAATTACAAACATTAAGTTGATAACAAATAGCAGACCGCATACTGCAGAAATATCACAAACGTGAATGAGAACAGCTCAAGAAATTCTCCTCAAATTCAGAAGAAAAGGATAAAGAGGTAAACGTAGTAAGTGAAAATGAATTGAAATTTCAACAGTCAAAATTATAAACACTCAAGCAGGAGAAATCAAGTTACCTACGTTGCATATAGGATGCTTCCTGTAACTGTTGAATGAATTAAATGAATAGAAATCATATTGGTATCAATATATCCTCTTCAAGTTTTCAGTGACAGATACAGAGGTGTAATGAGCTCCAATTTGTCCTCCTCCTCTTTTGCTCCATGTCTAGTGCTTTTTCCTGACTGCTAACCCATGCTAACCAACACTGGTTCTAGCCCATTACCAGACACTCAAATCCTCCCCTCCCTGGGTGTAGATGTTGCCCCTTCCATCAAAAGGTGGAATATGTTTCTCCTCCCCTTGACACTAAGCTAGACTTGTGAGTTGACTAACAATGCAGTGGAGGTGGCTTCCACCTCTGCAGTCTTGGAAGCATGCTTCCATGCTGGAAAGAAGGCCAAGCTTTCTACCTGGAGAGAAAGGCAATGTGGAGAAGACCCGAGGCATCCAGACAACAGTGAGCACTAAGGTCTCAAACATGAGAGACCTTCTCGGACTTTCTAGCCCAGTTGCCACAGAACTCGCAGGTGAATAGGATGACATAAGCAACCTCAGCCAATACTACATGGAGCAGAAGAACAGTCCTACTCAACCTAATTGACCTACAGAATTGTGAGAAATAATTAACTGTTTCTGTTTCAAACATCAAGTTTTATGGAAGTCTGGTGCACAGCAGTGGGCTTCCCAGGTGGCTCAGTGGTAAAGAATCCACCAGCCAAGGCAGGAGATTCAGGAGATATGTGTCTGATCCCTGAGTCAGGAGGATCCCCTGGAGGAGGATATGGCAACCCACTCCGGTATTCTTGCTGGAAAAATCCCAGGGACAGGGGAGCCTGGCAGGCTACAGTCCATGGGGTCCCAAAGAGTCAGACACAGCTGAGTGACTGGGCACACATGTTGCCCAGCAACAGGTAACTGAGACAGAGGGGTGACTTATACTGTAAACATGATAGTGTTATTCTCTTTTCCTTATACCCTTTGGGCCTTAACAAAAGCATATTAAGGTCATCTTCATAAATATTCAGGGATAATAGATAATTTTTAAAAATTTTTTTAAATGAGGGGATACTTGGCCTACCAAACACTAAAGCATCTCTAGACTTTAATAATCAGAAAAAGAATAGCATGCTTACAGTGTCTTGCTGCTGCTGCTGCTGCTGCTGCTGCTGAGTCGCTTCAGTTGTGTCTGACTGTGCGACCCCAGAGACGGCAGCCCACCAGGCTCCGCTGTCGCTGGGACTCTCCAGGCAAGAACACTGGAGTGGGTTTACAGTGTCTTAGGCATCATTTAAAGTATTGCCATGACAAATAAATAATGCTATTATTCTTCACATTTCCAGATAAAAATCTGAAAGTAACTTTCCAAGCTTTTACAGTAACAATTATGGGGCATCAATGCTGAACCAGAATAACAGGAAAGATAGCCAACAGAGCTGCACATGCATCAAGACAGGGCAGGACAGCCTGTCGGGGGCTATTAAGGTGGATCACATACGTGAGAACATTGGGCCTGCCCATGCATTGTACTGAATAATCACTGGAATTGAAAAGCCTTTGGCCTTCTGAAAAGTCTCCTAAGGGGTCTGAGACAACCGTGACTCTCACCTACGGGAAAGAAAGGTCAGGAGAAAAAAAGGAATGCTCCATGATTCCAATCACTCTGTCATCTTGCTCTGGATAACTGGGGGTGGCAGGGAGAGAATTATCAGGGGAGGGTCAGGTAAGACCTCTGCTTGGCACAGAAACTTTGTTTGGGGAGGAAAACTCAACCCTTAGGGAAAAGAGCAGGTCTCCTTCATTTACAAATTAAAGCTGAATTGCAATCAAAGAGCAATACCTTCATTCCACAGAAGAAAATGAGGCCCGGTGGCTCATATCATTTGCTCAGGGTCGTGTCTTGGTGCCAGAGCTGTTCCCCTTTCCCCTTGGAGTAATTCTTTCCCTATATCCTTTCCACTCCAAACCCACCTGAGAAGCACCGTCTCCAGCCCCAACCCCTTCACTTTCATGAACTGATAGCAACATACAGAAGCAATAGCACCAAGGCAGTGTCTGTCTCGTTCACCTGTGTCTCAGCACCCAGCACTAGCCCTCTCCAGGAGCATTGAGCTAGGGAAGAATGGGAAACACATCAGTCAACAGTTATCTCCACCTCTCCTCAGCAAAGACAAGCTACAGCACTTATAAAAGTAATTTTGTTGAATATATCAATCATCCATTAACACACAAGTATTCATTTCTACCTATGATTTCTTCCTGTGAGCTCTGTGACAAAATATTATCCTTTGAAACCAAAGATTTGTTCTTCCAGCATAATTATGTTTTGCTTTCACAATGAATATAGTCATTAAATAAGAAGAGTTGATTCTTTTCATTTCTCACCAAGAGGGCAAGATGTTTCCTTGTAATTGATGTTCTGAAGTGGGCAGCCTGCACTTTGCCTAAAGTGCCGTTTCATCTGCAGTAATGAGACTCTCGGTCCATAAAGCCACATAAAAACCATATGTTTCTTTATTTAAAGACAACTGTTCACCAGAGGCTATGCCGGGATAATGCTGAAATTCAAAGGAGATCAGAATGTATGACTAATGAAAGGATTCTTCAGGATCATGAGTTTTGACAACATCCTAAACAAAGAAAACTCTCCCTGAAGCCTTCAGACAGGTTGAAATACATACCATGTCATAATACTTTCTTCTCCAAATAATCCTTAAACTAAAGAATTAATTGAAAAATAAGTAAATAAAAATTTAAAATGTTAAAAAAAAAAAAGAATTGATGGTATGCTGCTCATGTTTTCAGGAATTGTTGTATCATCAGCATCCCAGTGTCCTTCCAGTGGAGAGTCATGAATATTCCCTCGCCCATTCTTGGCAGAGATCACCCGCCAATATTCCTCCTCAGTGCCACTTGCACACATTGGCTGGGAAGAGTCTTTGTTCTTCAGGAATTTCTCATCCACTGCTGTCCTTTAGATTTCTACAGCATCCCTGGCCATTTGTTGCTGTTTTGTCACTAAATCGTGTCCAACTCTACTGTGACTCCATGGTCTGTAGCCCACCAGGTTCCTCTGTCCATGGAATTTTTCAGGCAAAAATACTGGGGTAGGTTGCTATGTCCTTTTCCAGGGGATCTGCCCAACCCAGGGACTGAGCCTGCGTCTCCTGCATTGCAGGCAGATTCTCCACCACTGAGCCACGAGGGAAGCCCATAGAGACAATAAAAACATCCTCATTTTTCTCAGCTTAGACCGTCCACCAGCCTGCTCTTGGGTTCCGCCTGCCAGCACACCATGGTCTGGGAGCTCTCTCAGTATAGTCAGCTGGGGCCATAGCAGGGCTCATCTCATTTATTCCCTGTTTCTTGAGGATTAGTGTCCTTCACTGTCTGATATTTTGAAAACTACTGTTTCATGTATTTTGTCCACTTTTTGGTTTGTTTCAGGCAAAGCAAAAGTCAATATTCAGGGGTTTTTTTAAGCTTAGTGTGGAGGTGAGTATGATTCTGACCTTTTTAAAATCAAGATACAGACTTTGATGGGTATAAGAAAGAAAAGTGACCTGAGGGAGTGTCTGAGGGGGAGAGGGCACGAGGGGTGGGAACCAAGAACAGAAAGGCATCAGACGCTAACCCTACTCTACCTTCCAATGTGTCCTAGGGATGACCTGAGAGAAGAGTCCAAGAAACTCTAGATCCCAGTGCTGTGTCTAGGCTTATATTTATGATTCAGCATTTACAACAATAAAGAGGCAATTCTTTGCTCTTTAAGGTGACCTAGCCTATGATATTTATGATTCTTGAGAAGTCTGTATGCAGGCCAGGAAGCAACAGTTAGAACTGGACATGGAACAACAGAATGGTTCCAAATAGGAAAAGGAGTACGTCAAGGCTGTATATTGTCACCCTGCTTATCTAACTTCTATGCAGAGTACATCATGAGAAACGCTGGGCTGGAAGAAGCACAAGCTGGAATCAAGATTGCCAGGAGAAATATCAATAACCTCAGCTATGCAGATGACACCACCCTTATGGCAGAAAGTGAAGAGGAGCTAAAAAGCCTCTTGATGAAAGTGAAAGTGGAGAGTGAAAAAGTTGGCTTAAAGCTCAACATTCAGAAAATGAAGATCATGGCATCTGGTCCCATCACTTCATGGGAAATAGATGGGGAAACAGTGGAAACAGTGTCAGACTTTATTTTTGGGGGCTCCCAAATCACTGCAGATGGTGACTGCAGCCATGAAATTAAAAGACGCTTACTCTTTGGAAGAAAAGTTATGACTAACCTAGATAGCATATTGAAAAGCAGAGACATTACTTTGCCAACAAAGATCCATCTAGCCAAGGCTATGGTTTTTCCAGTAGTCATGTATGGATGTGAGAGTTGGACTGTGAAGAAAGCTGAGCGGTGAAGAATTGATGTTTTTGAAGTGTGGTGTTGGAGAAGACTCTTGAGAGCCCCTTGGACTGCAAGGAGATCCAACCAGTCCATTCTGAAGGAGATCAGCCCTGGGATTTCTTTGGAAGGAATGATGCTGAAGCTGAAACTCCAGTACTTTGGCCACCTCATGCGAAGAGTTGACTCATTGGAAAAGACTCTGATGCTGGGAGGGATTGGGGGCAGGAGGAGAAGGGGATGACCAAGGATGAGATGGCTGGATGGCATCACGGACTCAATGGACGTGAGTCTGAGTGAACTCCGGGAGCTGGTGATGGACAGGGAGGCCTGGCATGCTGCGATTCATGGGGTTGCAAAGAGTCAGACACGACTGAGCGACTGAACTGAACTGAGCTGAGCCTATGATACACAAATAAGAAGCTTACATAAAGCCATCTTCTTACAACTTGTGTTCTATAAACTATCCTTAAGTCTATACTTGCTGATGGGCAGCTCGCTGCAAAGCATTAGAACTCCAACATGGAGATAAGGGCATCAGCTCCCACAACAGACAGAATCTACAGGAACACCTGTGTTGGATATCCCAATTCCCCACCATTCCTCCCATCATCCTCTTCAGTCTCATTCAAGTCACAGAGCACCTAATAGTTAGCTGACTGACCAGAGTCAATCCCTGAAGGATGTCTGTCCTTCTAACCTACATAATCTTTTACATCTCTTGAGGAATGAAGCAGCTATGTGGATGAATTTAGGCAAACTTTGTGATTTTCAAAGAGATTTTTCCAGTGCAGAGAGCAGAGGAGACACTTACTGAAGTTTTTCATTATTATCCCAATAATAAGAAACAGTATAATTTGCACGTCCAGTGATGTTTTCCTTATAAAGGTACTAGGACGCTGGCCTGAATATATGGTAGGTTAGATGGAAAACCTTTTGTATAATAAGTCACTGATTCATTCCAATGAGATGTGAATCTTTTCTAGTGCCTGCTCATGGTTAAAACTGTTTCTCAGTCACCAAGTCATGTCTGACTTTTTGCAACCCCATGAACTGCAGCACACCAGGCTTCCCTGTCTTTCACTAACTCATTGAGTTTGCCCAAGCTCATGTCCATTGAGTCAGTGATATCATCTAACCATCTCATCCTCTGTCGCCCCCTTCTCTTGCCCTCAGTTTTTCCCAGCATCAGAGTCTTTTCCAATGAGTCAGCTCTTCACATCAGGTGGCCAAAGTATTGGAGCTTCAGCATCAGTCCTTTGAGTGAATATTCAGGGTTGATTTCCTTTAGGATTGACTGGTTTGATCTCCTTGCTATCTAAGGGACTCTCAAGAGTTTTCTCCATTACCACAATTTGAAAGCATTAATTCTTTGGTGCTCAGCCTCAATAAACCAATCCTATCTCTTTATTTGAATAAGAATTAGAATTCTGTCCTCTGAATGTTAATCCATGCAAATCTCATAGACATTATTCGAATGAACGGAAACTGTCAGCATGGCTCCATTTAAACAGCATGTTGCTTGGATTTTTATGCATGACAGAGCAGGGCTGAAATGTGGCAGGTGTGAATAGGCCAGATGACACACTGAGTCAGACTGTGCTCAGGGGGATGAGTCTGATGATGCAAACTATTTAGAGGGAGGAAGAAATACCAAATAATAAATATGTTCTCCTTAAAGCAGAACCTCATTTACTGATTTAGAAGGGAGAAAATAAAATAATGCTTAAGAACTGGGTTGACACAAAAAGTCCACTAGGAAACAGCATAATATAATGAGATCTAATCTGCCCTTCACTGAAGAACAGCAGTGCTTAAGGTACCGTTTCTATATGAAGAGGCTTTTGTGTGGTCTTCGGTATAAATGGTAATTGCTATTGCCACACCTTCTACATACTTCTGTCCAAATTCATGTCCAGAAATAAAATGTACAGGCGCAGATAACTCTTCACATTTTTAGCCATACCTAACTACAGTCTCTTTATACACAAGTTTGTGTTCAGAAGTTTCTAAGACAGTTATAGCCAGGGTATTAACTACAAAAAAGAATCTCCTTGATGGTTATAAATTTAGTTTGATGCTAAAGGTATGGTGTTTGACAAGCATGAGCTCTTAGCTCCAGTAGGCCCTCCGAGTAGCATATACTCTCCAAACCCCTACTGGGATAGCTAGCCCAGGCTAGAAGTTGTTGTTCAGTTGCTGAGTCTTTGCAGCCCAATAAACTGTAGCACACCAGGCTTCCTTGTCCTTCGTTATCTCCTGGAGTTTGCTTAAACCCATGTCCACTGAATTAATGATGCCATCTAACCATCTCATCTTCTGTCGCCCCCTTCTCTTCTTGCCCTCAGTCTTTCGCAGCATCCAGGTCTTTTCCAATGAGTCAGCTCTTCGCATCAGGTGGCCAAAGTATTGGAGCTTCAACTTCAGCATCAATCCTTCCAGCAAATATTCAGGGTTGATTTGCATTAGAATTGACTAGCTTGATCTCCTTGTTATCCAAGAGACTCTCAAGAGTCTTCTCCAGATGTGCCTCAATTTCTTGTTCAGTACTCTAGTCTGAAATTATGGCTGTTTTGTTTAATAAGGATTGTGATCCTTGTTAATTATTTGAAACTGCTCATTTATGGAGAGATGGAGCCCTCTCTCCTGTAGTCTCAGTTGTAGTCTGGAGTCTGATTTGGAGTAATGTGATGATCTGGAGAATTTGTTACCCCTAGTTTGCATGTCAGTCTTGCCTAAATTACCTTACTTCTACCTACCATCTTCCAGATTGGGCCACCATCAGGCCACAGTTGGTTCTGGGCATTACTGCTAATTACCCAACTTGAAGGAAAACCTTATAGACAAGGCTCTTATCTCTATGCCCACAGAACTCTGGGTAACACATGGATGAGGTTCTGACAGTCTATGAACCCTCAACACTAGTTTTATGTATAGATAGTTTTGGATATATGCAAATGAATTTTCTCCAAAGTTTCAAAGGCTCCATAGCCCAGAAGTTTAATATCCACCATCCAGAAGAGAAGCCCATTCTTCCTGTTCTGGTCCCTCATAGTTTTAGTTTCTTTCTGCTCCCTACTGATGCTGCTGCTGCTGCTAAGTCACTTCAGTCATGTCTGACTCTGTGCAACCCCATAGACGGCAGCCCGCCAGGCTCCCCCGTCCCCGGGATTCTCCAGGCAAGAACACTGGAGTGGGTTGCCATTTCCTTCTCCAATGCATGAAAGTGAAAAGTGAAAGTGAAGTCGCTCAGTCGTGTCCGACTTTGTGACCCCACGGACTGTAGCCCACCAGGCTCCTCCGTCCATGGGATTTTCCAGGCAAGAGTACTGGAGTGGGTTGCCGTTGCCTTCTCCGCCCTACTGATGAGTGTCACTGAAATCCTGAAAAGTACAATGAATGAGCCAGACAGAATTATAACTACTTCAGAGCAGTTTTATAAGTCAACTACAGCATTACAAAATGTCCTCTTTACTCCAATTTCTTCTTCACATATCCCATTTGTGGTTAAGCAAAATCAGCAACTTCTATTACTTAATGATACAACATTATAAGACAACTTCTTAATGGATATTTAATTGATTTTCATCCAATTAAAACATTTGTTCAAATTGCACAAGATGCCAGTGGAGGGTATCAATTTCCAAGACTATTCTCTGCCACAAGTTTTATGTTTTTTTTTTTTTCCTTTGCTTGACTGTTCCTGTTGTTTTGATTAAGCTATCATGGTCTAAAGGGGTATTATCCAAACTTATTCACAGTTGACATTGAAGAACTTAAACACATACTAATTAGTTTCTTCATTTGAACATCCTCTCATACTGACTTTGTGATCTTCTGAAATTAAAACTCTCTTATCAAATCACAGTTCCTGGCTTGTCTCATTTTTTTACTGATTCCTTTTTTTTCTTCCACTATTTTTTTTATTGCAGTAAATACAATAATGTAAATTTTAATATCTTGACCACTTTTCAGTTCTTACTGGTGGCTTCTTACAGTTCTTACTATGGCTTTCCAGGTGGTGCAGTGGTAAAAAATCCATTATAGGACATCACTCATAAGTATTAAAAAATACACTATTTTTCCATTAGATTTCATTTTTACCTCAAATAAAAAAAACCTGTTGATATATTTTTATCTGACATTTTTCTTCACACTGTGTCCAGCTCTTCCCCACTCCTCCCTGGAGGTGAAGTTAAGACAGTTCCCTGCTTGGTTGATTCTGCAGGGAAATTACAAAGAAAGAAGAAAGTCTTCTTTTTAAACTTTTCTAAGATCTTTTTTTTTCTTTCAGTTTTTGATTCTTTATAGCCAGAGAGTCAAACTACCCACAGAACCTACCAGTAAAAACCAGCAGTAAAAAGAAAATGGATTTCATTGCCAGTTACAAGAATGAGGTCAAGGTTTGAAATTCCTTACAATAATACTTTTCTATTTCTTTATATCAAAAATTATTGGCTATGCATTAAGATAAGCCATATGTATCTGATTCCTAATTAATAAACATTATCTTTTCATTTAAATTAAATTTAAAACAATAACTTTCAACAAATGAATTTCATCTCAATTGAGCTATTTTTGCTGGAGAGAAAAATTACCAAAGTCAAGGGTATATGGGTACATGTATCAGAATTTTGCTCTATTTTGTTGTTATTGATTTGTCAAGAGAACAAAGAATATATACACATACATTTATATTGCTGCAGGGAACTGTTCAGTATTTCAGCATGAACACTGTCAGTACAGAGCAGAATGGAGGTTTATGTGTGAAAGAAGGTAAACAGTGGTGGGGAAGGCAAGTCTGCGGGGCTAGCTTTAAAAGTGAAGTTTAAAAAAATTAAAAATAAAACAAATAAACAAAACCATTACAGAGCTTCAGAGCAACCCAAGATCTGGCCATAAAAGACCTTAAGAAGGCCCTAAGTCCTGGGAAGAAGTAAGAACACACCTCTGCATGCTCCATTTCCAGCTATGGAATTGTAATCAAGATCATAAATGACTTCAAGCTTGAGTAGCCATGTGAATAACTGAAACTGTGTGCATTCAGTAACCAGGAGTGGTGGCAACAGTAGCAAACTGAAGATCCCCATTTGAAAGCCTTCCAGTGTAAAGGCAAAGGTGAAACACTGAAACACTCAGTTATAGAGATAAGGACAAACAGCACAGGATGTCACCTACACATAGAGTCTAAAACACGACACCAGTGAACTTACCTATGAAACAGGGACAGACGCACAGACATAGGGAACAGACTTGTGGTTGCCAAGGTGGGGGTGGCGGGGAGGAGTGGGCTGAGAGTTTGGGATCAGCAGTTGCAAAATATTGTATATAGAATCGATAAACAAAGTCCTACTATATCGCACAGGGAACTCTATTCAACACCCTGTTATAAACCATAGTAAAGAAGAATATGAGAAAAAAGTGTGTGTGTGTGCACGCATGGCTGAATCACTTTGCTGTACCGAAGAAATTAATACAACATTGTAAAGCAACTATATTTCAATAAAATGAATTTTTAAAAGAAAGAAGAAAAGATACAGATGATATAAGTGATAGAGGCAGATTTACGAAGTAAAATTTGCCTTGTATTCAAAAGAACTCTGACGCATTGCATAAGAGCCTATGGGGCACAGTCTTTTGGTAGGAAGCTGAACAGAAAAAGGGGTATGTTTGGGGAAATGGTGGGAAATATTCAAACAATCTGAGATAAGCCCTGAGGCTGAGAGATGACAAGGGTAAGAAAGAGAAGGGGAGCTCCCTCTGAAGCATATAGCCTTACTCTCTCTCTCCACCTCTCTTCAATCGTTACCCTCCTATTCCCATAGAATCTGTATTAAGAGATGGTGAAAGAATGAGCAATGGAGGAGAAGGTTTTGAGAAAGCAAGAGAAAAGGAAGCGCACTGGTGAGAAGATCCTGGGCTGGAATAGATAAAAGGAAGGGTGCAGCCTGAGGCCAGGGAACTCTCTGTATGATCATTCTGATGAAAGGGAGATCCATTACCTGTTGGGGCCAAGTGTCAGCCAAGCAACTCCATGGTCTATCACCTGTGTTCATGGAGGTTACTCTGTAAATATCATAGCAGTGATGTGAACTAAGCATTTCCAAAGAAATATCCATGGTTAGCCACTATTTTAATGATGGTTTCATCCTACTTCCTGCCTTTGTTACATAAGTTCAGTGTCATGTAATACTAGACTCAAACAACTGAGAAAATATTTTAAATACTCACTTGGTTTCAAATACAAGGTTATGTGTGTGTGTGTGTGATTTCTGGTTGGTTTATGTTACTGAAATCAAGAGGAGAACTTTTTTGTGTTCTTTAAGGAAAAAAAAAAACAAAAAACGATTAACTAAAAGGCAAACTCTGTTAACCAATAAACAAATGAATCCAGAAAAAAAAGAAGAGAAAGAGAGGATAGAAGTTGGTTTCTAGCATTCATTTTTGTAAAACAACAAAATCATGTTAACTGAAACCTGTGACCTTCACTATTTCCACACAGAAAAAAGAAGTCAGCATCACTAATAGACAATTCTGCTTGGAAGTCTCTCTTACGATGTTTAACTTGGTTGGTACAAATGTTTTTTGCCAATTAATGTTGTGCAATATTCTCAGAGACTAATATATTCTCAGCAACTACATCTTCTTGGGAAAAAAAATAGTTGGGTTTTTTAAGTTCTTAATTTAAGAACATTTTAAGAAGGGCTTGCCACTAAATATTCATTTTTTTAATATCATAATTATTTTCTAAATTACTATTTGGGGATGTTGAGAATGAAGACCCAGAAATTTCTCCATTATCAAAGCATGAAACGTATTAAATAGTTAGTAATATTTTGTTGCATAATACTTTCATAAGCCTGAGAATTTCTGAGTCATTCAAGCTATTCCTGTTGCTTTACTACAAGCTGGTCTTTTGATCTGCTGCAAGCCCAAGTCAGTAGAAAGAATCAAGAAACATCAATCTGATTTAAATTAAATAAAATTGCATCTAGTAGCTATGTAAATAAAAGAAACAAAATGAAATGTGTAGATTGCTCACATAAGAAGAAGTGCAAATGGACAATAAACATATGGGAAAAAGACAGCTTAACCCATAGCCCTTAAGAGCATGGGGCTCTAGACTAAGGTTACCTACATTTAAGTCTAGACTGTTATTCCTAGCTGTGACCTTGGGAAGTCACTGATCCATGCCTTAGTTTCATCTGTAAATGTAATCAGATAACATACCCCACAGGGATACTGTCAGGAGCACAGAAGAGAACTCACTTAAGGGATTTAGCAAATAATTACCATGGTGTATATACTTCATAAGTATTGGCTATTATTACTATTATCAAGAAATAAACTCACACTGTTAGTAAACAGGAAGCCACCAATTGAAATAAGATTTTATTTTGCCTTATTAGGGTGGCAAAATTCTGTAATGGAATTGGTGGTACATAGTGTTGGCAAGAGAGTAAAGAAAGTGGTGCACACATACCCAATTAGTGGGAATGTTTATTGGTTCTGCTTCTCTGGAAAGCAACTGTAAGTGAAGGCAGAAGTGAGTTGTAGGAGTAAAGAGAGGCAAAATACACAGGTGCAATGTACCAAAACCACCTCACTGAGGACTTTTTAAATCATCACCTTCATCTGTTACACTCTACTCTTTGAAAAGGCCTCCCTGGTGGCTCAGACGGTAAAGCATCTGCCTACAATGCAGGACAGCCGGGTTCGATCCCTGGGTTGGGAAGATCCTCTGGAGAAGGAAATGGCAACCCACTCCAGTATTCTTGCCTGGAAAATCCCATGGATGGAGGAGTGTGGTAGGCTACAGTCCATGGGGTCGCAGAGAGTCGGACACGACTGAGTGACTCTTTGCAAGGCATTTACTGGAAGTTGTTCATTTAGGTATTATACTTGACAAACCAAGATAAGATCAAAATAAACTGGATACAAAATTTCACTGCATATTTACGGAAGTGCTCTTTTCTAATCCAATGATAGACAGCACATTTCTTTCAGTAAATCCCTATAGATCTTTAAGTTGAACCTATATTTAATAAAAACAACCATGTGGCTTCTATTGAATACTGTAAATAGTCTTTGATATATAATACTTAATCTACACTTTTTTTCCTTTCTCTTTTCTTTTTCTGTTGAAAAATGTTTCCAAGACTTCATATATTTAACCTGAACCAAGCTAACTTCATAAATTATGGTGGGGAAATTCTCTTAGTCACAACCTTTTGAAAAAATAAATAAGGCATAAAATAATAAACTGCTAAGTAGCAGCCATGGCATAGTGGAAAGAGAACTAATCCAGTCAGGAAGCCTGAGCTGTGCCATTTTGAGACCTCAAGCAAGTCTCTTAACATGGCCAAGACTCCAATTTTCTCATCTGTAAAGCATAAGACTACTATGACTTGCTTCATAATTCAGGGAAAATATATCACCCCCAAATTGCTGTTTCAATTTCTGAAACAGTTTTCTTCTCCCAGTATCTATGGTAATAGAGATATGGCCTTGCAGAGGCTTATCTTGACATCTTCTTAGTCTAAGGTGGGAAAGACCATCTATGGATCAGTGCCAAAATCAAATCCTCCAGTATTCAACATTGCTACCACTGTGGGGAAGCACTGGGAGGGAAAAGAGGGTTGAGAGAGGGAAAAAGGTATGATTTTTAAAGGGCACCCAAGTTCTATCCCCTCCATTTGAACTTTACAAGGAGCAGGAGAAACAAAGGATTATAAATCAAGCCAGATGAATCAGGTCTCTCTTTACTGCCCCTGGAGGCACAAAATCAAGAATGACAATGGGAAATCCGAGAGTGGGAGACGGAGGAAAGCTCAGGCTCAGTCCTTTATCTTAATGTAGCACAAAAATGACCCTCTGATCTTGGGTACAGGGAAATAGGAATGAAGGACAATCACGTGCAGGGGTAGAAAATTTGCCATGACTTGTTCTTGATGTCCTAAGCATGATCCCAAGTGACTCAAAGGGCATGTGAGAAATACAGGTTGAAGATTTGGCTCTAACTTGCTTTAAAAAAAAAGATTCAAGCTCTGAAGTCATGCAAGACCTAGAAACTTTCCCATTTTTCTTCCCTCCTTGCTTCTTGCTTCCAAAACATATGCACATACATTTCCACATATATTTCCTGTGATAATCTTTAACTCCTTCAGTCTTAATGTAAGTTCGGACTTCGGGAGCAAGGTTCAGGAGCAGGGTCTTTCACTCTTTGGGGCCTTCAGATATATGACAACCTGATCCAGTTAGAGTCTGGGGCTTCAGGAACAGAGCTCTAAGGATGATGTTTACGTCCATGATCAATGTCACTTCTTTGATGCACTTAGAGCCCCCAAAAGGATACTATCTCCAGGAATCATTGTTTCAGTTGGAGCACTGAAATTGTTTTATAAAGATCCTACATTTCTAAAGACTTATTTCTCAAACCAAGATGTCCTATGAGCAACTTAAAGTGAGGGTTCCTTAGAATATCTCATTCCCAAGCACTTATTCTGAATAACTCTGGGGACCGGTATGGGAGGTACAGGGAGTGTTCATTTGGATCATTAAAAGTGATAAATGTGCTCCATTTCTTGCTGTAATGGATTGATGCAATCTGAGAAAGTGTCCCAAAATAATAAATGGTGTTATTTAAAAATTAATTAGCTAATATATAACATTTTGACTTTTATATGTTTTAAGATTCAGAAATTGGTGATGCCCAGTTTGATGTCAACAGGGCAGAATTAGCTGCAGGCAAATTTATGAAAAAGTGAAAGTTTCCTTTGGCACCCTCCAAATATCATTTTTCATTCTGCACTCTGTCTGTTATGAAGGCCCCTCAGCACTCAAATTTCCCTCAGTGTCTCCCAGTGGGCTGGGTACTCCCATGCAGTGTCCTCCTCTGACCGGCCCACCCCAAGCAGGGCCTCATCAAGTCCTTACTTCACACTAGCTTCTAATCAAAACTTAGCTTGTCATATATTCTACTCTTAGTACATTCTTTTAGCTTTAAAAACTGTGTATTACTAAGAAGTTAAAGTTCATTAGGTATTATTAGTCATTAGATCTGGTTACATTATTAAGTATTACTATATTAAAAGTAAATTCATAAAATCCGCATTATTTTTTCACAAAATGCTTTGCAAGAATTTGGAGTAGAAAATGGCAACCCACTCCAGGATTCTTGCCTGGAAAATTCCATGGACAAAGGAGCCTGGCAGGCTATGGTCCATGGGGTCACAAAGAGTTAGACACGACTAAGCACACGACTTCCCTTTGCGAGAATTAGTGTCAAAGCAGTCTTCAGCAGTATCCCTACTTCAGATGCCTCAAAGCTTCTGTTATGAGTCAAGGCATGATGCCATGATAAGAGTGAACAGTAAGGCCACCACAAAATGATCCTCTGAATTCCCCTGTGTTTTGTCAGTATAAACAGATAGAACATTTTATGGATGAAATTAAAGGATCATAGAAAAATAATATTACATCCTGCATTGTTTCCTTCTCTTTTGGGAAACTTTTGGTGATGCAGCCTTTTATTTCAGGGTACCTCTATCATTAGCTAAGGGGACCAGGGTTCTACCCCAAAGACAGAGAAGACCAATCTGGATGCCAAGACCCAGTTCTTGTGGTAATTTTAAAGGATTTTCATAAAAAAGATACCTAGATCTCTCATCCTGGGAGAAAAGTGGGAGAAGATCTCAGATGGAAGCCTTGGCTAGGAATAAAGGTTGCATTCAACCAGAACTGTCTTCATTATTGTATCTCTTGAGAATCTAATTACAGCAACAGTGACTAAGTTTGATGGAAGCAAATGAGGTTTTTGAGTGAATTACCCAGTTTTTTCCCTAACAATAAATTACATCATTCTGTAACTATTTCTTACTCCTTTCTTATTTTGTTGCTTTCACACAGAATACCTAAACAAGAAATCAGCCTCTCTTCGAACCCCCAGTTCACAAATTAAATTTCTCCTTATTTTAGCTTTTTAGATAAGCTAAAAAAAACTTTCTACCTCTCTTCTTTTTGCAACCAGAATTCAGCTCTCCCAGCAATTTTTGACCATTGGAAATCAGATCACTGGAAATCCAGAGGTTTTGGTCCCAAATAATCTTCACAAAAATAAATTTATAACTGCTGAGACAATCAGACCTTATCAGTGAAGATCTTTCAGCTTGTGCCATTTCACATAATGGTAAAAGACTAGATCCTTCCCCCTAAGATCAGGAATTAGACAAAAATGGCCTCTTTCACAACTTCTAGAACGTTCAAGATTATAATAGAGGTTTAAGCCCAGATGATTAGGCAAAAAATAAATAAATAAAAGACATACGGATTGAAAAGGAAGTAACTCAGCTCATCTCCTGTCTTTCCCTGAAAGGGATTTACTCACATAACTTAGAAGCAGATGCCTGAGAGTCAGGCTTCTAACTTTAGTACAGATCTTAGGCTTGGCTGCATCATCCTCAGAAACTGAGGAAACTGGCAGACCTCTCTAGCCTTCTCCCTTCATTCTGCTTTGACAATAAAACCAAGTTACCAGCATCGCTCTGGAAAGAGTTTGTATACACATAAGAAACCCAAGCTTTTGCATCTGCCACCAGGGAGACAGGCCTCCAGATTGCTTGGGTCTCATAGCCAGTGGAGCTTGAATTCACAAGTCCCACACTAGCAAACAAAGAAATAGTTCTTAACGGGCACAGAACTACCCCTTGTCTTCTTGGATATATCTGCAATTATCTCAATAAACGCAGAAAACTTATTTGATAAAATTCAAATACTTTTCTGATAAAAATTCTCAATAAACTGGACATAGAGGGATCATACTCCAGTATTCTTGCCTAGAGAATCCCGTGGACAGAGGAGCCTGGTGGGCTGCTGTCCATAGGGTCGCACAGAGTCGGGCACAACTGAAGTGACTTAGCATGCATGCATGCATTGGAGAAGGACATGGCAACCCACTCCAGTATTCCTGCCTGGAGAATCCCAGGGACAGAGGAGCCTGGTGGGCTGCTGCCTATGGGGTTACATAGAGTCGGACACGACTGAAGCGACTTAGCAGCAGCAGCAGAAGGATCATATGTCAGTATGATAAAAACCTATATAACAAGCCCACAGTTAACATTATATTCAACAGAGAAAGGCTGAAGCTTTTCCTCTAATATCAGGAAAAAAACAAGGATGTCCACTTCCACCATTTTTATTCAACAGTAGTGGAAGTACTAGCCAGAACAATTTAAGCAAGAAAAAACAAAAGCAAATTGGAAAGGAAGATATAAAATTATCTCTATTTGCAGATGATATCATATTATGTATAGAAAATCCTAAAGACTCCAGAGAAAATTAAAAAACTCAATAAAATTTCAGGCTACAAAATCAATATAAAGATAAGGTTTTTTTTTTCCATACACCAATAATGAACTATCAAAGAGGAAAAAAAATTTTTTTAATCCCATTAATAATAGCATAAAAAAGAGTAAAATATTTAGGAACAAGTTTAACTAAGGAGGTAAAAGTTCTATACACTGAAAACTCTTAAGACTTTGATGAAAGATATTGAAGAAATCATACAAAATTGGAAAGATATTTTATATCTCTGACTGGAAGGATTGTTATTGCTAAGTCACTTCAGTCGTGTCCAACTCTGTGCAAACCCATAGACGGCAGCCCACCAGGCTCCCGCGTCCCTGGGATTCTCCAGGCAAGAACACTGGAGTGGGTTGCCATTTCCTGGTTGGAAGGATTAAGAGTGTTAAAATGTTGATACTACCCAAAGCAATCTAGAGGATCAATGCAATCCCTATAAAAATTTTAATGACATTTTTTCATAGCAGTAGAAAAAAAAACAATCTTAAAATTTGTTTTGGAACCACAAAAATCCCTGAATAGACAAAATACCTTTGGGAAAAAAAAGGCCTCCAGCATCACACCTACTGATTTCAAACTACATTACAAAACTGTAGTAATCAAAACAGGATGGTACAGGCATAAAAACCAATATATAGATCAATGGAACAGAACAGGGAATCTAAAAATAAACCTCACATATATGGTCAATTAATTTAGGAGAAAGCCAAGAATATACAATGGAAAAAAAGACATTTTCTTCAATAAAAGATGTTTGGTAAACGGGACTGCCACATACAAATGATAAAGTGGACCCCTCTCTTACATCATACCCCAAAATCAACTCAAAATAAGACCTAAAATCATAAAGCTTCTAGAAGAAAATGTTGAGATAAACTCCTTGACTTTGCCCCTGGCAAAGGTTTTTTGGCTTTGACACCAAAAGCAAAGGTGACAAAAGGAAAAATAAGCTAATGAGACTACATGAAGCTAAAAAACTTCTGCACAGCAAAGGAGACCATTAACCAATTAAAAGGCAATCTATGGAATGGAAGAAAATATCTATAAACCATATATCTGATAAATAATTGATATCCAAAATATACAAGGAAGTCATACAACCTAACAGCAAAATAAATAAACAAACAAACAATTTAAAAGCGGGCAAATGACCTGACTAGACATATTTGTTTTTCAAAAAACACATACAAATGCCCAACAGGTACATGCAAATGTGCTGAACACCACTAATCACCAGGGAAATGCAAATCAAAACCACAGTGAGCTATCACTTCATACCTGTCAGCGTGGCTATTATCAAAAAGATAAGAGATAACAAATGCAAGCAGGGACATGGTGAAAAGGGAAACCCAGGACATTGTTGGTGGGAAAATATTGCCACTGTGGGAACAGTGTGGAGTTTCCTCAATAAGTTAAAAATAGAATTACCATATGACCCAGTCATTCCATCCCTGGGTATACATCCAAAGGAAAAACAACATTATCTCAAAAAGCTTTACTCCGGTGTTCATTACAGCATTATCTACAACAGCCAAGGTATGAAACAACCAAACTATCCATTGACGGATGAACGGATAAGGAAAATGTGCCATAGGTATACAGTGGAGTAAAATATAGGCTTAAAAGGAGATCCTGTCACTTGCAATAACATAGATGAACCTGAAGGGCATTATAGTAACTGAAATATTGCAGAGAAAGACATAGTATCACTTACAAGTGGAAATTTAAAAAAAAAAAAAGGTCATCAAAACAAAGTAGAAAAGTTACTGAAAGATGGAAGAAACAGAGGTTGGCAAAAAGTACAAACTTTGAGTTACAAGGTGAATAAAATCTGAGGTTCTAGAAAGACAAACAAACAAAAATAATCTGAGGCTCTAAAGTAAAAAATGGTGCCTATGTGTAACACTATATTATACAACTGAAATTTTCTATGAGAGTATAATTTAAATGATGTCACCAAAAAAATGAGGTGATGGTTATGTTAATAAATTTGATGGGAGAAATCCATTGATGAGTATATATTTATATCAAATTATCAAATAGTATATTCTAAACATCTTATAATTTTGTCAATTATAACTCAATAAAGTTGAAAAAAAATTAGAATAAAAGCAATCCTTCCTTACCAAATACTGAGCAATCCTTCATCCAGCGACAAAAACAACATACGAAGCTAATTTTAGTAACAGGCAACCAAGTAAACATCATCTCTTTTTTTCTCTCCGATTTTGAATAAAAATTTCTCTACCTGGATAACTATCTTAATCTCCATTCTATAGTTTAATATACTATCACTATCCCTTACCACTCAAGAATCTCTCTGCTTCTCTTCTCACTGAGGAAGGATGAGTATAGCTTAGAGCAGGAGGAGAGCCCTAGTTAATTCCTCAAGAAACTGGTCATCACTCATGAGGTTTAGACATGAGGCCTGGTGGAACAGAGATGGAAGAAGCAGGATGAAACTGAACTGAAAAGGAATGAAACGTGCTGCTGGACCAGGCTTCCTGGTAGGAGGTAGCTCTCCTGTTCAGTTGCTAGTTCGTGTCCAACCCCCCGCGACCCCATGGACTGCAGAACGCCAGGCTTCCCTGTCCTTCACTATCTCCCAGAGTTTGCTCAAACTCATGTCCTTTGAGTTGGTGACGCCAGCCCTCCTGCTTGAGGCCAAATCCCAGTACTCGGAGCAGTTGACAAGCTCTCAGTAAGTCAAGGATGGCATCATTACTCAAGGGAGCTCTACTGGTGGTTTGGCATAGCTACAGCAATGTCTTCTGTGAACATTTTTGAGAGACCGTCAAAATGCAGTACTCATGAGAGGCCTAGTCAAAACAGTTCTCCAATTATTGGCTTCCTGTCGGTAAGTGGCCTTCAGTTTCTGGGAAGAAGGTATTGCCACGTGGGCTTAGGAAGAGCTTGGGATTCCCAGCCAAGGGCATAGAGTTCAAGGCAGAAAGAAGAGAAGCTAGAGTATGAAACCAAAAAATCAAGATAGAAGTCTCCTCATGTGGACTTGGCAGATACAATTAGGAGATGGAGACATTGGAAAGTACTGTAGTTCAGCAGACTCACTCCAGACTTAGTGCAGAGAATTCTGGGTCAAGTAGCAAGGGTAATATGAAAAACATTTAATGGCTAGGAAGGAATGAGCCCTGACACTCAAAACAGATGTAGTTATAAACACGCTGATCAGAGGTACCCGTGCATACCCCTTAATAGTACCCCTTCAAGGCAGAATATCTTCAGTTCAAAATAAGTAAACATTTCAATCCAAACCTAAAAAACTAAAAATGTTTCTCAGTTGGAGGGATGGCACTGCTATTGGCATTTTGGCTGGGACAATTCCTCATTATTATTATTATCAATTATTCTTTATCTCACAAAATGCTTATCATCCTTGGCTTTAGGAAATGCCAGTAGTCATAGCCTACTAACAAAATCCTCTCTTACAACCTAATGACAATATCATCTGTTTCTTCCCACAGTGGATGGTACAAGTCTCGGTGTAGAACTGCAGCTACACAGCTCAAAAGTAAATGTCAGGTCAGGCTTAATCTAGACATTTATAAAGTCAACAGTGTATCTGTTCCCTTCAGTTTGTTCCACTGTTTCCTCCACCAGCCAGCTCTGGTCTCACATTGGCCCCTATAGAAACAATGGCTCCTGCAGTTCCAGATTTCACATTCCCAGAACATTTTCCAGAATGAAACACAATCCTTACCCTAGTACTCCCACCAAAAGTCCCCAGATCCCACTGTAATTAGACTGTTTTGGTCACATCCCATACTGAAATAATACCGAATCCAGAGAGACGCAATGCTTTTATTGGCTTAACATTAATCACATGCTGCTCTGGTAGAGGGAGGGGCTGAAGTGGATTTCCCCAGGTTGAGATGCAACCTTAAAGTGGAGATTAAAGGCTGTTGTGAAGGGGACAAGTTGAGAAATGAACACCGGGAATATAGTCAAAAAATGTACACTGTAAGGTTGCTACTGAAAGTGTCAGTGCATGAATTGTTATCAACTAATAACAATATAAAAATATACTACATTTGCATAAGGTCTGTAGATTAGGTAACAGTATTCTGTCAATGACAATTTCCTGATTTTAACTGTGTTGTGGTTATGTAAGAGAATGTCCTTGTTTTTGAAAAGAAGTGCTAAAATATTTAAAGGTAAAGAGACATTTTTACAACTTCCTTACAAACTTGTATGTACGTGTGTGTATATGAGAGTGTATGCGGGAGGGGAATGGAGGGAGAAGAAGAGAGACAGAGACAAAGAGAGAGAGAGAGAAAATGATAAAGCAGATGTCGTAGAACATTAAGTTCAGGAAATCTTGCTTAAAGATATAAGATTCATTGTGCTATTCTTACTGTTTTTCTGTAGGCCTGAAAGTATATTTACTTAAAATTAAACTAAAATAAAGTTGACTCATTGGAAAAGACTCTGATGCTGGGAGGGATTGGGGGCAGGAGGAGAAGGGGATGACAGAGGATGAGATGGCTGGATGGCATCACTGACTCGATGGACGTGAGTCTGAGTGAACTCTGGGAGTTAGTGATGGACAAGGAGGCCTGGCATGCTGCAATTCATGGGGTTGCAAAGAGTCGGACACGACTGAGCGACTGAACTGAACTGAAACTAAATTAAAATTTCAGAATCCATAAATAGCAAAAATGAGGATGTTTCTATTAAAATATTCACCCAATTTGGTTAAAATACAGATGCCAGTTTTTGGCTACTGTCTCAAGGTTTAATTCTTATTTTTTGAATGCATGATCATAAATATGTGCATGTAAGAAGAAAATCAACTATTTAAGATATAAACGTTCTTTGTTTTTTCAGGAAGCCAAAAAAACAGATACATAAACACAATCCAGTGTGAAAAGTGAAAATTTTGTGCTCATTTCATGAAATCTGAAATTCTTTAAAAAGTCCACCCATTCTTCCAGAAAATCAACTGAAAACTCTTTAGAGATAATGTTGACACTTAAGAAATCAACCAAAACAAAAAACACCCTGCAAATTTGCTAGAACCCTGGACCCTGCAAAAGTGGAAGAGTCTCACCCAGAGCGTATCTCCAGGGAGGCCCCATCAAATCTTTGGTCCACATTGATCACTGCCAAGATGCCCATTGGTACATGACTTACAATGACCACCACTTCCATGATAGGCTTCAAGTCTAAGAAATTTCGGCTAAACTTTTTCTGGGGTTCTATCACCTTGGGTAGTCATTTTTGCCATTTACCACCCCCCCACCCCATGCTAAGGTATTGCCATTGAATGAGGCCCAAGTTCCCCCTACTTGTAGACTTACTCAGCTCTGTTAGTCTCTCTCACCGAGTGATTCTTTCTTCCCCTCCGCTACAATATACCCCATTCCAGAGGTGCCTGACTTCAGAAGACGAAAGGCAGGGAAGACTGGGAGTAAGTTGTTTCCATTTTCAGATTTATCACAAATCTTCCCTGAGGCAAGAGTGGTCTCTATCTATTAATAACTGCAGGCTTGAAACAGAGGAAATATCAATGGAAGATATAGGGGGAAAAAAACAAATGAGACATAATTTCACATTCACAAGAGAAGAATCTCTTTTGAAGAGAAAAAAAAAGGAACATTTGTTTAGTAATTTTCCCAGTACAATACCCTCATTTCATAACCAGTTGGTCATTGTTATTTACCTCTGGAATGGAACGGTAGCAGCTACTGCTTTAGGTGGTTGTAGTGAGCACTGTGGGCTTCCCTGGTAGCTCAGCTGGTACAGAATCCACCTGCAATGCAGGAGACCCCAGTTCAATTCCTGGGTTAGAAATTCCCCTGGAGAAGGACAGGTTACCTACTCCAGTATCCTTGGGCTTCCCTTGCAGCTCAGACAGTAAATAATCCCCCTGCAATGTGTGAGACCTGGATTTGATTCTCCCATAGCCTCTGCAGAGGTCACCTCCAGCTTGATGGGCAGCTGCCCTAATGGTTCTTCAGCATAGAATTCTTTGCCTGAACACTTTCTCTGGCTGCAAGAGCATGAAGCGCCATTGTCCTGTTAGGGGCACTTCTGAGGTATGTTCTCCATGCAGTCCAATATGATTACTAGCAAAGGTAACTATTGACCAATTGAAAGTTCAGTTCAGTTCAGTCGCTCAGTCGTGTCCGACTCTTTGCGACCCCATGAATCGCAGCACGCCAGGCCTCCCTGTCCATCACCAACTCCCGGAGTTCACTCAGACTCATGTCCATCAAGTCAGTGATGCCATCCTGCCATCTCATCCTCGGTCTTCCCCTTCTCCTCCTGCCCCCAATCCCTCCCAGCATCACAGTCTTTTCCAATGAGTCAACTCTTCGCATGAGGTGGCCAAAGTACTGGAGTTTCAGCTTCAGCATCATTCCTTCCAAAGAAATCCCAGGGCTGATCTCCTTCAGAATGGACTGGTTGGATCTCCTTGCAGTCCAAGGGACTCTCAAGAGTCTTCTCCAACACCACAGTTCAAAAGCATCAATTCTTCGGCGCTCAGCCTTCTTCACAGTCCAACTCTCACATCCATACGTGACCACAGGAAAAACCATAGCCTTGACTAGACGGACCTTAGTCAGCAAAGTAATGTCTCTACCAAATGAAAGTAGCTGTTGCATAACAGATATGCAACTTACATGTAAAATATGCACTGGACGTCAAAAACATAGTATGAAAAAAAGATACACTATCTCATAATGTATTTATTGATTATATATTATTATAATATTTGGGGCATATAAGTAAAATATAACATCAAAATTAATTTTACCTAACTTTTAAAACTTCACTTATTAGAAAATTTAAAATTACATATGTGGTTTGCATTACATTTCTGTTGGACAACATTGTATGCAGTTTATTAAAGGTTCTCCAGCAGAAATGAGCTACAATTGCCCACCCTAACAACCTGATCATTTTGATTCAATATTTTCCCCTTTCCTGAAAACATTAATTTGGGAATTGTGGGATTCTAAACAGATTTTTTTTTTTTTTGATGGAGTTTGGTGTAGGTGAAATCATATTGAAATTTGTGCCTTTTGTTCTAGGGGTAGCAGAAAATTTGTATTTGGGAAAAGGCAGGTCTTCGGTTACATGCATTTTTATAGACTTGGGGTTTTACGAAGCAAAGGAGAAAATGAGAAGGGACATACTCAAGACATCGAGAAGGATCAACTCTATTTGTGTGTGTGTGTGTGTGAGCATATGTTCTCTCTGAATAAATTATTATGGTGTAGCTGGTTTTGCTTTATTTTGAGACAGCTAGAGATAAAGTGAGGTGTGGGCCCTGGACCCTGAGAAGAAGGACAGGAGGGAGGGGATTATCCACCTGGAGAATATGAGTCAAGCCTCAGATTATGATATCAAGTCAGAAAAGGACAGAGTTGACCTGCCAAGGAGCCCCCTTGGAAGGGCATGACTAATGGATTCCAGGAAAAATGGCACCTAATGTTTCGTCTTAGGTTTTCCTTTAGATAATCCTATTCATGCATGCATTAGTAAAGTTTTACAAAATGCCACAGCTGTGCTTTGAATAGTTAAAGATTAGGAGCCATGTCTAATGTCTTTGGGGCATAACTAGAAGGGGAAGAAAATAGCAACTAGACGAAGTGCTTGTAAGATGGAAATAGCCGGTGAGCAGAAAAACCTGAAGCAGTTATTTCAAGGGAAAACGTAATCAACAATCAGCTATTAATAGTAAGAATATGCTCATGTTTATTGAGCCAGACACATCTGAACTAACATGTTCTAAGTATTTTTGTGGATTAGCTCATTTTGTTCTCATGATAACCATACGACATGAGTCATATTATCACTGCTTTATGGGTAGGAAAACTGAGATACAGAGATGCTTAAGTAACTTGATCAAGATCAAACAGCTACCAAGTGGCAGAGCCAAGGTACAAATCCTGGCAGTCACTTACGCTTCAGGGCCAGTCAGCTTAACCAGTGTAATATCCTGTCTCTTGTGACAGGTTTGTGGATCAACGACCTGTTCCCTGGAGATTTTCCAAAGTCAGATGGGAAACCTGATAAAAGACACCGTATGTAAGGCTGTTTGCAGAGGCTCTCACTTAGCTTTTTAAAAATCAGCTTTGACAAAAGCTCTCAACTAGATAGAAAGTTTGAAAGCAGAGAACACATTTCATAAACTTCATATTCCTCATATACCTCTTATTATGACCTGTGCTTGGAAATATTTCCTATTTATTGATCAAACACATAAATATGAGAGATGTCCTTCATTTCTTTTTATCCCTAAATGTCTCAACATGTTGAACACTGACTTTTAAGCCATCCAGTCAGCAATTTTCTTAGCACAGCTTTGATTGTATGATAGAATACTAATAGTATTCAAAGCTAATGTTAACTAATTTGCTGATTTCAGGTACACAGCTTTTAAAATACTACCAAATGATATTAAATACTAACTAAATCTAAACCTAAACTCTAGGCAGTGAAATCCCCTTTATTGCTTTTTCAGGATACTGTCATTTTACTTAATCCAAGAATTACAGAACACAAGCTGCAGGGTTCAGTAAGACTGTGGAGATCTTCCCTCTGCACAATGTAGTCTGGTCATTTTCCTTCACTGAATTGCTTATTCAACTGTCCTTAATTCTCATCAAATTGCTTATTCAAAAGAAATAGAAAACAAAGATATTTCTAATATGTGGTGCCTGAGTGAAGAAGGGGATAGCTCAGCACTGGATCCACTATTCCTTCCCAGGACCTGCTCTTTCCCTAGGGATTGCCCCATTTATTTGATATCCATTCCTAAACTTTCTGTTCCAAGAGGTTCTAGGCTTTTGGAAACCAAACTGGGAAGACCAGCAGGACTTCAACTTCCCATTCAGCCATATATCCCTCCTGAGGAATAAGCAAAGGAAACTCTCTTGTATGGGAGAAAAGAAAGGGAAATTCCCTGGGAGGAAAAAAAAAATGGTCACTATTTCAAAAGTAAGTGTGTAAGGCATCATGTTTGGCATTTTACATAGATTATTTTAGTTCATCTTCAAACAACATGGACTAAAAAAAGTCTTTATTTTATTGTTTAATGTTGTTAATGCTATTATCCATCCTCGTTTTAGAGTGAAGGAATGTGAAGGCAGATTGGGTTACTTAGTGGGTATGATAAACAAGCTTCTCAGATGACCTTCTGGTCTTCACACCATCATTCCCTATCCTAGTGACTTGATTCTAACAAAAGGGATAGACAAGATGGTGAGATGTCATCTTCAAGATTAGATGTGCCCTCTCTGATGCTTTCCCAGTTGTTCGCTCTGATGGAAGCCAACAGTCATACTGTGAGCTGCCCAGTGGAGAGGCCCGCATCGGTGGCAAGTAACTAATGTCTCCATAAGGGGCAGCAAGGACCTGAGGCTGCCAACAGCCATGTGAGGAATGTGGAAGTGCATCTTCTCTCAGTGGGCTCTGAGATGACTGCAGCCCCAGCTAGTATCTTGACTACAGCCTTGTGAGGGATCCTGAACCTGGGACAAGGCTAAGCTGCACTTGAGTCCTGACTCCCAGAAAATGTGAGATAATAAATGTAGTTTTAAGCATTAGCATTAGAGTAATTTGTTATGTGACAAACTATATATGTGGTAAATTTAAACTTAGACAGGCTGGCTCTGGGCATCGTGGTCCAGCCAGTGTGCTCTACCACTCCCTGGTACTTGGCATCATCCTCTCAGCCTCTCTCTCAAAGGCCAGCATTTGCAACCAAGCTCAGTGCTCTCCCTCCTGCTTCCCAATGGCCCAGGTAGTGTTGAGATTCCAGAAGAGAGCACAGACCATCTCCTTCTCTTGTACTAAAGGAAGAGTTCCTGTCTGCTCGCTTATACCACAAGGTCATTATTGATCCCTCCTGTTGGATTATGACTCGGAAATTCCTGCTCTTGTTATCATTTCATTTATTCTCTCTGTGTCTCTACTTTGTGTTTTTTAAGTGCTTCTATGTTTCTTTTTTTGCTTTCCTTTGCTATTAGACCCCATTTTTCTTTTCATCTCCACTTTCTCCTGTAAACGGTTTTCTTCTGCCTCTGCTTTCATTTACAGAAAAAGCCACTATGTAACTTCTGGAAACTTTAACATTTGTCTGAAAAGGACAGCTTTCTGGAAATATCGTTAGGAAAAAAAAACACAGGTGGAGGGGGTGGGCAAACCCTCTTGGGCAAACCCTCTTCTTCAGTGGGTTTCTGCTCCTCCCCACTTCCCATATCAAAACATCCCTGATGGCAGTTAAAAGCTGTTGGCCACCCCAATTAAAATGTTTTCATAGAAACTGTCAGAAATAGTTCCAAGAGCACTTTTAACTTATTACATGTGGGTTACATAAGCACAGGCAGCTTCTTAAAATGTTCAAAATATGATATGAATTGAGTCACACAACAGTCGGTCAAAGCTTTGGCTTTCCAGTGTGACTAACAGGATCATCTGAGAATCAGGCATTCTGGACAAAGACATAGCTTAAAGAAAATCAATTAAAGAATATCTTTTTTTCCTGCCAAGAATTTGTACTCCCAGCTTTTCAAAATATTGCTATAATTACTTTGCATTTAGATTAACTGTTGTTAAGGATAGCTATAACAGTACCAGTCACATTACAGACTGGTTAGGGGATGAAAAACTAATTCTTTATTTGGTTTAAATTAATCTTACCTTCCTCAAGATTCCTCCCCACTGGGTTCTGTGGGGAAACAAAACAAAACAAAAAAACCTATTAAGACACTTCTTTTTTTTAATTTTTATTTTTACTTTATTTTGCTTTACAATACTGTATTGGTTTGGTCATACATTGACATGAATCTGCCATGGGTGTACATGAGTTCCCAATCCTGAACCCCCCTCCCACCTCTCTCCCCATACCATCTCTCTGGATCATCCCCATGCACCAGCCCCAAGCATCCTGTATCCTGTATCGAACATAGACTGGCGATTCGTTTCTTATATGATAGTATACATGTTTCAATGCCATTCTCCCAAATCATCCTACCCTCTCCCTCTCCCACAGAGTCCAAAAGTCCATTCTACACATCTGTGTCTCTTTTGCTGTCTCACATACAGGGTCATCATTACCATCTTTCTAAATTCCATATATATGTGTTAGTACACTGTATTGGTGTTTTTCTTTCTGGTTTACTTCACTCTGTATAATAGGCTCCAGTTTCATCCACCTCATTAGAACTGATTCAAATGTATTCTTTTTAATGGCTGCGTAATACTCCATTGTGTATATGTACCACTGCTTTCTTATCCATTCATCTGCTGATGGACATCTAGGTTGCCTCCATGTCCTGGCTATTATAAACAGTGCTGCGATGAACATTGGGGTACATGTGTCTCTTTCAATTCTGGTTTCCTCGGTGTTTACACCCAGCAGTGGGATTGCTGGGTCATAAGGCAGTTCTTTTTGAAATTTTTTAAGGAATCTCCACTTCTGTAAACCCAAACAGATGGATTTAAACATCCCCATTTCTGTATTTCTCATGATAATTCAAATGGTATGCTAAGGAGATAGTGCTAGAGCTCTGCAGACATTTAGCACCCCCGCCCCTCCTCACCCCTACCTACTAAAATGCCAAGAGTAGCTTTAATTAGCATGATGACAACCTTCACTGCCCTTACATAGTTCTAAACACCTCCTTGAAGGTTAGTATTTCCCACTCCACTAAAAAAAAAAAAAGCAACCTAAGTATGCTCTGGTACTTAGGTAAACCTTCCCTGGTGACTCAGACAGTAAAGAATTTGCCTGCAATGCAGGGGACCAGAGTTTGATCCCTGGGTCAGGAAGATCCCCGGAGGAGGCATGGCAACCCATTTCAGTATTCTTGCCTGGAGAATCCCATGGACAGAGGAGCCCCGAGGACTGCAATCCATGTAGTCACAAACAGTCGGACATGACTGAGTGACTAAAACTTACCTTTTTAACATATTAGATCTATCCCTCCCCCACCTCCTCTCCAAGACGGCACCTGGGCTTTACAGAAAAAGGGATTAGCAAGGATTCTCAGATCAGTACAGTGTTCCCAGGCCCTCTGGTCTCCATGGCAATGGTTATTAGTCAGCTGGTTGGCCTTCACCGCTTTTAAAGTCAATAGCTAGTGTTATTCATGAGTTGATCTGGACAAGCAAAGTTAACCCCAGTAACCTTAACCCTGGTAAAGTTAACCCTGACACACAATGGAATGAGAATTATTCTCAAACATAACACTTTTCAAAACATGACATAGTTGCACAGTTGATTTGCCCAATTATACTCATGTAAAAAGGAGGAAATGCTCTTAATGAAAAAGAAAGAAAAACTGAAAGTAAGGAGCCTCAGTAAAAATATCTCTTTCTCAATGCTTATGTATCAGTGGGAATCAAATCCCAAAGGCAGAGTTTACTATACTGAAGATCTGAAATAGCTTTAGAAGAAAAGGAAATGGCTCTTTCATATATCTATAAGAAATAAAATGTTAAAATAATGCCAAAATATTGTGAATAAATTACTAAATTAATATTGCCCTTAATAATTTATTAAGTCTTCTGAAATAACTCGTATTTTGTTGGGCCTTGGATCAAGTAGTTAGCTTTGATGAAATACGTCTGCTTTTGGACAGAAAAGAGTCCTGGGAATTCTGACTTGGTACACTGGTACAGTCCAAAAGTTTCCTAAGCCATTTTACCTTGGAAGAGTGTGCCCAAGACTCTTCTTTGAAATACCTGTAGTTCAGACTACTTAGTGCAATGTTTTTCACTGAGATTACATTTTGTTAATGACAGAATCACTAGCCTGTTGTCTAAAACAGAGTTTCAGGCAAACTTCAGAGAGAAGCAGAAACCTGTTTGATAATGAGACTGCATTGCTGTGGAATTTACTATAGTACCAATAACATCAAAACAAAAGAGAGAAAAATTCTCTATTATGTATTTCATAAGAGTTCAGTCAGTGTTTCCCATGAATCTATTATGGATGTGAGGGCAATGACAAATTTCCAGATTTTTCCTTACAATCTCTGAATTCTTGTATGAACGTAACCCAGGGAAGGATGAGACCTCTTCTGACCTGCCCGTTCTTCCCATGCAGTGCTTGCAATGCTGCGCTCAGTTGCTCAGATGTGTCCAACTCTGCAACCCCTGGGCTGTAGCCCACCAGGCCCCTCTGTCCAAGGGGTTTTTTAAGCAAGAATGCTAGAATAGGTTACCTTTCCTCCTCCAAGGGGTCTTCCTGACCCAGAGATCAAACCTGTGTCTCCTGCGTCTCCGATTTTGGTAGGCAGATTCTTTACCACCAAGCCACCTGGGGAGCCCCAATTTTTACAATAGCGGTGAGCTAATTAAGAAATACAGAACACACCAAACAAACTTAATTATTCCTAGTGTTAGTACTTAATGTAGCAGATATTGCATCTTTAAGATGTTCAGATCCCTCTTCAAGAAAGGACTCGTCGCCTCTAGCTATTAACTCCTTCAGGTTTGGCCTCAGCTTTGGAGCTCAGGTCATGCCCTTCTTTGGGCGGCCTCAGCCAATGACCAAGCAAAATGTGCTATAAAGGCCTAGGCTTTCACCCAATGCAACACTCTTCTAAGAGCTAATCTTCACTTTGGCCTTTACTGTTGGGCTTTCAGAGACTTCGTCAGATCTATACTGTGATCTGTTGACCCTTCGGTTCAGTCTTTTTTCCTGCCCTTTCTTTTCCCAGGTGTTACTCCCCCAACACACCTTTTATTCTCCTTTCCACTTCTTAGAGGACCCAACTGGCGCATTAGTAGCAGGAAGGACCCCAAAAAGCAGGTGGTAAATTGAGAATTTGAAACCAGACCCCTAACTTCCTGACTGGAAAAAAAAGAAAAAGAAGAGTCCATTCCAGGCGGTATATGGGGAACACTTAGTACTTGGCACAACATGGCAGGGTGAGAGCTAAAACTTTTCACTGGTAAAGAGCACTGGAATATAATACTAGAGGGGGAGAGTTTGTGGACTTGGGGACATCCTCTTGAAATATAGAACTGAACACTCTCTATTCTGAATGGAGCAAATGTGCTGCTAGGATGACTCCCAGACAGCTGGAGAAAGTAATGGCTCATGGCGAGAAAAGGAGATGCCTGACCTGCCGGAGCTGACTCCGGAGGAAAGACATAAAAATACTCAGGGAAGCGGAAATGCTGGAATGAATGTATTATGTGAGGCCAGAAAACCCGCCAGAAAATTATTTTGCACAGGAGGACCCAGAGGACACATCAATCCAAAATGCCAACAGGATGGTGCTAGTAAGAGAGACACCAGAATCACAAAGAAAGACATCCGAAGCGGACTTCTATTTACAGTGCAGGGTTGCCTATAGGAAAGCCTTCCATGGAACTTGGTTAATTAGTAGCAATGAGGATAATGGGGCCCTGAAGCAATAGAGGATGAGCAACACTTAGCCCTCAGAAGCTAGGAAGTCACAATTATAGTGACAAGAATGTGAAGGCAGCCGCCCAGAAGGAATTGTGAATATGGTTAATAGAATATGGTGATAGTAAGGGCAAAATATGGGCTTCCCTGGTGCCTCAGTGGTAAAGAATCTGGCTGCAATGCAGGAGACATGGGTTTGAGATGGTGGGTTCAATTTCTGGGTTGGCAAGATCCCTTAGAGAAGGAGATGGCAACCCAGTCCAGTATTCTTGCCTGGGAAATCCCATGGATAGAGGAGCCTGGTGGGCTACAATCCAGGGAGTCAAAACAGTCAGACACAGTTTAGCAACAAAACCACCACCACGAGGGGCAAAATATTTGGGCAGCCATTGTGAGTGTTGCTCAAGGCTGAGGGTGGTTGTCCCAATAAACACTTTGTCACACTTTCTTGCCAAATTCCTGTACCTGTACCAGTTTTCAAACCACTGGCTGAAGACTTAGCTGGGTCTCATGAAGAAGCACCCTGCAATACCATATCTTGTATATATTGTAGAGAGTCCTTTGACCTTTTCTCAAAGGGACTCACTTGCACTTATTTGAATGACTGTGCACAAGGGAAATAGCCATATATTTTGAGGATTATTAGATACAAGTGAGAGTTGACACTGATACCTGCTGATTTGAAGCAACATCATGGCTTTTCAACCCCAATTATATACTTTGGAGTAATTTTCACATATTGTTCTTGACCTGTGGAGTAAGAGCTATCATATTTGGGGAAAGTCAAGTATAAGTGTTCAAAACTGCCTCTTCCGCCCAAGAGAGTAAATCTAAAACAATAAATCACAATGCTAGGAGATGGTGGCAATAAAAGATACAGGCACAATAGCTTCCATCACATCTCCATTTCACTTGACAATCTGGCACCTTCAGAAACCAGATGAACTAGCAGAAAAACTATAGACCACCACAAGTTCAACCAAGGAGCAGCCCAGTTGCAACTGCTATGCCAAGCACAGTAGTACTGCTAAAGCGGATAATTAGGTAGACTTCAGATGGTATGTGGGCTTCCCTTGTGGCTCAGCTGCTGAAGAATTCACCTGAAATGCAGGAGACCTGGGTTCAACCTCTGAATTGGGAAGATCCCCTGGAGAAGGGAAAGGCTACCCACTCTAGTTTTCTGGCCTGGAGAATTCCATGGACTTTATAGTTCATGGGCTCGCACAGAGACACAATTGAGAGACTTTCACTTTCACATGGTATGTGGCCATTGATTTGGAGAAGGCTTTCTTTTCTACCTTGGTCAAGAAAGACAATTAGAAATAATTGTCCATATGAAATTGTTAATTATTAATGTCCACATGAAATAAACTGACAGTAGCATGTACAGACAGTCTAGCCCTATTAGCTCTCCTCTTTCATATACAGTCCAAAGAGATCTAGCTCATCTGGAGATTCTGGATAAGTCCTTAAGAGCCATTATAACAATGAAATCATGCTGATATAACAGACTGAGCAAGAGGTGGCTAGTGTGCTGGAGGTTTGTGCTATAGAGAGTAGGAAATTAACCCTATGAAGAATCAGGGCCCTGTCCTTATTTATTTCTTTATTTAAACCTCTTATTTATTAGAGGTTTTAAGAGTGCAGTATTCTGGGAAGTGCTAGAACATCCTTTTCAAAGTAAAAGATAAACTAACATCTCTTGCATCCCCTACAATAAAGAAGAAGGCACAAGACCTAGGAGGCTGCTTTGGGTTCTGCAAACAATGTACTCCAGACCTCAGACTACATTCTTGGCCCATAATACCTGGTGCAACTTGGCACAAGGAAGGGCTTTGCAGCAGTTACGAGTTCTAGTGCAGGTAGCCTAAATTTGACTATAGGATCTGGCAGATCCTATGGCATTAGAATTGTCAGTTTCCAGAAAAGATGCAGTATGAAGTTTATAGGAACCTTAGTAGGAAAGTCATGGTTCAGGCTTCTGGGGTTCTGGATCAAGGTTGTACAACTTTTGAAAAATAGGTCCTGGGATGCTCTGCTAAAGAGGGAGCGCTTGATTATGACACCTGCTCTGTGCTTAGTCAGTCGTGTTCAACTTTTTGCAACCCTTGCATCTCCTGTTGTCTCCTGCATTGCAGGCAGATTCTTTACCCACTGAGCCACAGGGGAACCTCGCTGAGACACTTAGTGGTACAAAGTGAAATATATCTTGCTGAACATACTATGTCATAAATTCTGGAGACCCAGTCACAATTGGTCATCAGATGAAAGTATTATACTTGGTGTACGAGGGTGCCTGTGACGATGGCTCCACTGGTTGCACCACATACTGCATGTCCCAGAAGCTGGTGGCCTAATAAAACACTGGAATGGCCTGCTGAGAGTGAAGTTCAAGCAGTTGCTAAGAGACAATACTCTGGAAAGAGGAGATGCTATCGCGCAGGATGCACTAGACCTTGATATGGCTCAGGGTCCCAAAAAGAAACAATACACGGGGCCAGAAAGCAATGGATTAAAGCAGGAAGAACCCCATTTATCATCTTCCCAACTATCCACTAGTGGACATAGTGTTTCCCATTTCTGTAGTTCTAAATTTGTGGAATTGGAAGGCCTAGTCCCCAGAGGTGGCGTCTTCCTGCTAAGGGGGCAGAGCAAAGGTCCCACTGAACTAAGCTTCATCTGCTGCCAGGGAACTTTGGCCTTTTTGAGTTCAGGGACAAGTTGGCAGGAAGAAGAGTCAACACCCTGGCAGAAGAAGCTAATTCTGATCAACAGGAGTAAGTAGGCTTCAATGAGGGCAAGTAAGAATATGTGTGGTACTAAGGTGACCCACTTGGGAACCTCTACTTGGCCCAACAGTGACTATAAATGGACAAGAACAACAACATCTGCCTGAGAAAGGGATTGTTACCTGAGGCTCAAGTTTCTTAGCACTTAAGGTTTTCACACTACCAATTTAATCATCGAGACCAGCGGAGGTGGTAGATAAGAGAGAGGGGAATTTAGAATAAATAGTAGAGAAGAGAATTAAGTAATGAGTTCAGCTGTGGCTCCTGCACAGACCAGCTGCAAAGATGGAAACTGCAGTTTGTCCCACACATTTCTGTTATTGAAGTTTCTGTTCAGGAAGAAAACAGTTCTGTGAATGTGTATGGAGAGTGAATCTACATGCAAGGGGTGGACTGTACGAATGCAGAAATGTGCTGCTCAGATATCTTTTAAGTAAAAGGCCTTTTGCCTGTGTACAAAGAGTGTGGTTGAATGACAGCCTCAGTTTTTGAGTTGAGGTCCCAGGCTTCTTAGGGAGACTCCAGCCAAAGACTAAGCAAGACTGTGCTGCAAAGGCCTTGCCATTTTTGTTCCAAGGAGGGCCTCTTTGCTCTGAGGTACCTCTATCCCATCTATTGATAGTTTTCTCCTTTTATCTTTTTTTTTTTTTTAACATTCTTAATTCTATCACTGTTTGCTTCCTTGAGGATACAAATGACAAACCTAATCTTTCCCAGTTCCATCCAGCTCCCCTTGGTTCTTTCCTATTTCTATCAATAATTGTAGGGATGGTATTGTGCTTTTTTCAGATACGGATACAAATGTTTACCATTCTCCTATGCCACGTATTAGGAGAACTGAAATCTATCCACTTAAATATTTTAAGACACCAAAATGTACTTTCAGTTCAGTTCAGTTCAGTCGCTCAGTCGTGTCCGACTCTTTGTGACCCCATGAATCGCAGCACGCCAGGCCTCCCTGTCCATCACCAACTCTCGGAGTTCACTGAGACTCACATCCTGAGTCAGTGATGTCATCCATCCATCTCATCCTCTGTCGTCCCCTTCTCCTCCTGCCCCCAACCCCTCCCAGCATCAGAGTCTTTTTTATGCCAAATATCTTAAATATAAAAAAGGATAGATAATACTATTATATAGTAGGAATTATCACAAATGCATCAAAGGTATCAATTAATACAACCCTTAGAACTATTCTAGGGGGTGGGGACTAGTATCATGCCAATCTAACTGATCAGGAAATGGGCACACAGTGTGAAGTAATGTGCCTAAGGGCAATCGTCCATGAGTATATCAACTGATTCATGATGGAAACAGAAGCTGTTCTGCTCCCCAGTCTTCATCCAAAATCATTTTACTTTTCTACTTCTAGAAAGGCTTGAGGAGTACCAGAACTCTAAAATTATAACAGTTCAGTCTTGGAGAAACCAGGCCTGGCTTATACATGGTTGAGGAACTTAAAGATACAGTTGTTTTAAGAGAGGTAAGTTTCCCCCGGCCCTGCCTCAAAAAAAAATATGCAAAAAAGCAAAATGGCTGTGTGAGGAGGCCTTACAAATAGCTGTGACTAGAAGACAAGTGAAAAGGAAAGGAGAAAAGGAAAGATATATCCATTTGAATGCAGAGTTCCAAAGAATAGCAAAGAGAGATAAGAAAGCCTTCCTTAGTGATCAGTGCAAAGAAATAGAGAAAAACAATAGAATAGGAAAGACTAGAGATCTCTTCAAGAAATTTAGAGATACCAAGGGAACATTTCATGCAAAGATGGGCTCAATATAGGACAGAAATGGTCTGGACCTAACAGAAGCAGAAGATATTAAGAAGAGGTGGCAACAATATACAGAAGAACTGTACTAAAAAGATCTTCATGACCCAGATAATCGCGATGGTGTGATCACTCACCTAGAGCCAGACGTCCTGGAATGTGAAGTCAAGTGGGCCTTAGGAAGCATCACTACAAACAAAGCTAGTGGAGGTGATGGAATTCCAGTTGAGCTATTTCAAATCCTGAAAGATGATGCTGTGAAACTGCTGCATTCAATATGTCAGCAAATTTGGAAAACTCAGCAGTGGCCACAGGACGGGAAAAGGTCAGTTTTCATTCCAATCCCAAAGAAAGGAAATGCCAAAGAATGCTCAAACTACTGCACAATTGCACTCATCTCACACACTAGTAACGGAGAAGGCAATGGCATCCCACTCCAGTACTCTTGCCTGGAAACTCCCACGGACAGAGGAGCCTGGTAGGCTGCAGTCCATGGGGTCGCAAAGAGTTGGACACGACTGGTGACTTCACCTTCACTTTTCACTTTCATGCATTGGAGAAGGAAATGGCAACCTGCTCCAGTGTTCTTGCCTAGAGAATCCCAGGGACGGGAGAGCATGATGGGCTGCCATCTGTGGGGTCGCACAGAGTTGTACACGACTGAAGCGACTTAGCAGCAGCAGCACAGCTAGTAAAGTAATGCTCAAAATTCTCCAAGCCAGGCTTCAGCAATACGTGAACCGTGAACTTCCAGATGTTCCAGCTGGTTTTAGAAGAGGCAGAGGAACCAGAGATCAAATTGCCAGCATCCACTCGATCATCAAAAAAGCAAGAGAGTTCCAGAGAAACATCTATTTCTGCTTTGTTGATTATGCCAAAGCCTTTGACTGTGTGGGTCACAACACACTATGGAAAATCCTAAAAGAGGTGGGAATACCAGACCACTTTACCTGCCTCTTGAGAAATCTGTATGCAGGTCAGGAAGCAACAGTTCGAACTGAACATGGAACAGACTGGTTCCAAATAGGAAAAGGAGTATGTCAAAGCTGTATATTGTCACCTTGCTTATTTAATGTATATGCAGAGTATATCATGAGAAATGCTGGGCTGGATGAAGCACAAGCTGGAATCAAGATTGCTGGGAGAGATATCAGTAACCTCAGATACGCAGATGACACCATCCTTATGACAGAAAGTGACGAAGAACTAAAGAGCTTCTTGATGAAAGTGAAAGACAAGAGTGAAAAAGTTGGCTTAAAAATCAACATTCAGAAAACTAAGATCTTCGCATCTGGTCCCATCACTTCATGGGAAATAGATGAGGAAACAGTGGTTGACTTTATTTTGGGGGGCTCTAAAGTCATTGCAGATGGAGACTGCAGCCATGAAATTAAAAGACGCTTACTCTTTGGAAGGAAAGTTATGACCAAACTAGACAGCATATTAAAAAGCAGACATTACTTTGCCAACAAACATCATCTAGTCAAGGCTAAGGTTTTTCAAGTAGTCATGTGTGGGTATAAGAGTTGGACTATAAAGAAAGCTGAGCACCAAAGAATTGAACTGTGGTGTTGGAGAAGACCCTTGAGAGTCCCTTGGACTGCAAGGAGATCCAACCAGTCCATCCTAAAGGAGATCAGTCCTGGGTGTTCATTGGAAGGACTGATGTTGAAGCTGAAACTCCAATACTTTGGACACCTAATGCGAAGAACTGACTCATTGGAAAAGACCCTGATGTTGAGAAAGATTGAAAGTGGGAGGAGAAGGAGATGACAGAGCATGAGATGGTTGGATGGCATCACCGACTCAATGGAGATGAGTTTGAGTGAACTCCTGGAGCTGGAGATTGACAGGGAGGCCTGGTGTGCTGCAGTCCATGGGGTCGAAAAGAGTCCAATAGGACTGAGTGACTGAACTGAAATTTCCAAAACAGTAACAAGTAGTTTAACATTTATGTTTTGTATCTTTTGAAAAGTCATGATTAAGAAAATGCTTCCACTGACTACTGCAGACTTCTATTTCCACGTCAGTCAGAAAATTTTCTCCTGTGTCTCACCAGCTGGTTGGTATCTTTACCTAAAATAGAGGCATCATCTTATCTACAGAGTTAGTTTCTCCTCATTACTTCACTCTGTTGTCGCTGCTGCTGCTGCTAAGTCACTTCAGTCATGTACAACTCTGTGCAACCCCATAGGCGGCAGCCCACCAGGCTCCCCCGTCCCTGGGATTCTCCAGGCAAGAATACTGGAGTGGGTTGCCATTTCCTTCTCCAATGCAGGAAAGTGAAAAGTGAAAGTGAAGTCGCTCAGTTATGTCCAACTCTTCCCGACCCCATGGACTGCAGCCTGCCAGGCTCCTCCCTCCATGGGAGTTTCCAGGCAAGAGTACTGGAGTGGGGTGCCATTGCCTTCTCCGTCACTCTGTTGGTGGTCCAGTATTTTCCTATTGACTTAGGTTTGCAATCTTGGAACCTGGTAGGCACTTAATATTTGTTACAGTTGGTAACATTTTTGTTTTGATTCTTGGTTTAACTATTGTAAAAAGTCTAAAAGGTGTCTGGTTTCCTTAAGATTTTCACAGAAAAGTGGCTACACTAAGGTCTCCTTTTTTTGTCAACTGCAGAGAAATAAGTTTACAGTAAATTTAAAAAAATCTTAGGCCAGAAACAGGTTGCCAGGGAAATTAAAAAAAGCTTACTCCTTGGAAGAAAAGTTATGACCAACCTAGATAGCATATTGAAAAGCAGAGACATTGCTTTGCCAACAAAGGTCCGTCTAGTCAAGGCTATGGTTTTTCCTGTGGTCATGTACGAATGTGAGAGTTGGACTGTGAAGAAAGCTGAGCACTGAAGAATTGGTGCTTTTGAACTGTGGTGTTGGAGAAGACTCTTGAGAGTTCTTGGACTGCAAGGAGATCCAACCAGTCCGTTCTAAAGGAGATCAGCCCTGGGATTTCTTTGGAAGGAACGATGCTAAAGGTGAAACTCCAGTACTTTGGCCACCTCATGCGAAGAGCTGACTCATTGGAAAAGACTGATGCTGGGAGAGATTGGGACAGGAGGAGAAGGGGACGACAGAAGATGAGATGGGTGACTCGAAGGACGTGAGTCTGAGTGAACTTCGGGAGTTAGTGATGGACAGGGAGGCCTGGCGTGCTGCGATTCATGGGGTCGCAAAGAGTCGGACACGACTGAGCGACTGAACTGAACTGAACCGAGGTTGCCGGTGGAGCTTCTAGAGCGAACTCTATGCTCCTTATCCAAAAGAACTATAATTCCCGTCGTGCATTGCTGCCTTCTCAGCCTACAACTGAGCGCGCTATTTCCGCCCGCATTGGCGGTGGGTTCTGGGTTTTGTAGTTTATTGTCTCTTTTGTCGCCGTCTTGGGAAGGAAAACGTGTGGCCGAATCGACGGCTCTGAATCTGGTATTACCAAACAGTGTTTAAAATAAGTTAATACAACAACGTATCAGAGTCAGTTTAGCGTCAGGTTATTAATGTGTTTCACGTCCGTCTTCTTCCTACTGCCTGGCCGGGAAGGGGAAGTGACGTGCTTCCGGTGTAATGGCGGCGCGGTGGAGCTCCAGGTAATTACCGAAGTCCGTAGACTCGCTGCAGGCAGCGAGCTGGAGTTGGGGCTGCAGGCTGCCAGGCCGGGTGGGAAATGAAGGGGCCCCAGGAGTAGGTGCGGGCTCGCTGGTACGGCCGTGGTAGGTTTTCGGGTGCTTTGGGGTCTCCCGCCGCGCGGTGGCCCGCGAGGTTGGACTGTGAGTGTCGGTGAGGCCGAAGAGCCCCAGTGAGTGGGATGGGGAGTGCGCGGTGGGATGGAGAGTGCCTGCGCGGACCGGGGAGGTTCCTGGAGCTGTCTCTCCGCGGTGGCTTTTATTGTGGAATCCAGCACCAGCGCGGGTCCCCTTTCCTTTAGTGTGGGGTGTGTTTTTTGGCGCGGATCGCTTGGAGCCTCTCGAGTCCTTGGTTCTGGGGCCCAGGCCCCTTTCTTAGTGCCTGGGCCCCGAACCATAGGTGTGAGATTAATAAACCCTGGTTTATTAAAAAGCTGTGGATGTTCTCTCATTCCTCTTTCCGGCGAAGTATTTTTGTGACTCGTTCAAAATTTCATGAGTCGTTTCTTTTTCATCATTTACCACGTAGTTCCGCGGACTGTTCATTCATTATTACTCGTGTTCTTCCTCTTGTTATCCTTTATCCCTACATAACTTGTTTTTCAGTCCTTCCGTCGTGTCCTGCCTACTCTTTGCGACCCGATGGACTGCAGCACGCCGGGCTTCCCTGTCCTTCACCATTCCCGGAGTTTGTTCAGACTGGTGTCCATTGAGTCAGTGATGCCATCCAGCCATCTCGTCCTCGTTCCTTTCTCCTCCTGATTTCAGTCTTTCCCAGCATTAGGGTCTTTTCCATTGAGTCGTCTCTTCGCATCAGGTGGCCAAAATACTAAGAGTTTCTGCTTCAAGGTCAGTCCTTCCAGTGAATGTTCAGGACTGATTTCCTTTAGGATTGACTGGTTGGATCTCTTTGCTGGCCAAGGGATTCTCTAAAGTCTTCTCCAACACCACAGTTTAGAAACATCAATTCTTTGGGCTTAGCTTTCTTAATGGTCCAGTTCTCACATCCATACCTGACTACTGGAAAAACCATAGCTTTGAGTAGACTGACCTTTGTTGCCAAAGTAACGTCTCTGCTTTAAATATGCTGTCTAGGTTTTTCATAGCTTTTTTTCTAAGAAGCAAGCGTCTTTTAAGTTCATGGCTGCAGTCACCAGCTGCAGTGATTTTGGAGCCCCCCAAAATAAAATGTGTCACTGGTTCCTTTGTTCTACCATCTCTTTGCCATGAAGTGATGGGACTGGATGCCATGATCTGTTTTTTGAACGTTGAATTTTAAGCCAACTTTTTCACTCTCCTCTTTCATCAAGAGGCTCTTTAGTTCTTCCTCACTTTCTGCATATCTGAGGTTATTGATATTTCTCCCAGCAGTCTTGATTTCAGCTTGTGTTTAATCCAGCCCTCCATTTAGCATGATGTACTCTGCATATAAGTTAAATAAGCAGAGTAGTTTATATAGCCTTGAGATACTCCTTTCCCAATTTGGAACCAATCTGTTGTTCCATGTCTGGTTCTAACTTGCTTCTTGACCTGCCTACAGGTTACTCAGGAGGCAGGTAAAGTGTCTAGTATTCTCATCTCTTTCAGAATTTTCCAGTTTGTTGTGATCCACACTGTCAAAGGCTTTGGTGTCATCAGTAAAGCAGAAGTAGATGTTTTTCTGGAACTCTCTTGCTTTTTCTATCATCCAGCAATTTAATCTCTGGTTCCTCTACCTTTTCTAAATCCAGCTTGAACATCTTGAAGTTCTCAGTTCATGTACTGTTGAAGCCTGGCTTGGAGAATTTTGAGCATTACTTTGCTATCATGTGAGATGAGTGTAATTGTGTGGTAGTTTGATCATTCTTTGGCATTGCCTTTCTTAGGGATTGGAATGAAAACTGACCTTTTGCAGACCTGTGGCCAGTGCTGAGTTTTCCAAATTTGTTGGCATATTGAATGCAGCACTTTAACAGCATCATATTTTAGGACTTGAAATAGCTCGGCTGGAATTCCATCACCTCCACTAGCTTTGTTTGTAGTGATGCTTCCTAAGGCCTACTTGACTTCACATTTCAGGATGTCTGGCTCTAGGTGAGTGATCACACTATCATCAAGTTAGCTATATCCCTAACTTGATGTAAGTCACTGCTAGCCTACAGCTAGTTTAAGAAAGAAGTGGATTTTGCTAATATAGCTGATCCCACTAGTGACTTTGAGGGCTTCCTTGTTGCATTCTCTACTTCTCTGTTTAAATCTGAGAATCCTAGCATGCGAGAGTAATGGAACAAAAAGGCCTCTTGGCCGATTAGTTTCAACAACCTCCAGGCTTTAATAAGCCTGCAGCCTAAATATTTTTTCTCAGTATATTCATTTCCCAGGCGGACATTGAAAGAGACATTTCAAGGCTTACAAGGAAGTTCATACTTTCAAAGCCTTTTCTTCATGAGTAATATACCAGAGAAGGAAGCAGTGATTAAAGCAAGCCTTTGCCATTTGTAGCTAAGCTAAATCGTTTCCCAGTGAACAGATACCCAAAAAAATAGTGTGGGCTGCCTCAGCCGGGGGACCTAAGGGTTCCTTGATTATGAAATAGTTTGGCTAATGGGAGGGTGGGACCCTGTGGAGGTTCATCTTTAATTTGACTTTGAGCTTAACTCATAAGTGGATCAGACTAGAGTTCAGTCCTTTCACCTTGAAAGCTACCCTGTGAGTCCTTTCCTGAATTAGTTTATCAGGACAGGTTTATTCTAGACATGATAGGAGCCTCTGGTCTAGAATGTGGTGCTGTATTCAGGGGCTACTTTATAAACTTCTCTGTAGAGGCCACCCCCTCAAATTGTCTTTAAAATTTAGAATATGATGTACTAAGTGGCTCTATCAATTAATCATCAGCAAGCCCACCTTCAGAGCTGTACTGTGAGAGTTGAGAGAAATATTTGGCCCTTATGCTTAAGTAAGGCAAGCTGATGAACGCATTTTGGGGAGGGGGGAGCAAAGTGGTATGAATGAAGGTGTGCAGCGTCAGCAATTAGACCTGTTTTAGTAGGTTGAAGTAACTACACCTTGAGGGTCAGATTTCCCCTTCGATTGGAACTGGTAGGAAAGGAACTGATACTTTTTTCATCTCAATAGGGAAGTATATTAAAGCTACTCTCCAGGTTAACTGAGGGAGGGTGGCGGCGAAGACAGGTAAGGTTTGGCCCCTCATGGTTCTGTCTTGATACAGTAGATGACAACAGCTTGGCCATTCGTAGAAGTAGGGGTTGATATGTGGGACAAGACTGTTGTGATATTCCATGGTAAAGAAGTTGTCAGATATCATTATAGGGAGTTCTTCATAGGAAGAATTAGAAACAGTCATCAAAAGCTTACACACCTGCTTTTATATTTGATTTTAGAATTGGAGCCTATTAAGTAGCACGCACTGTCCTAAGTTCTGGATATATAGCAGTGACCAAGAACTTCCAGGATCCATTGTTCTACAAGGTCTTTCGTGCCTCTGAGTCCTTATATGTGCTATCTCATTGCCTGAATGACCTACTTGTCCTTCAAAAGCCAGCTTCTAGACTGATTTCTTTCTGTGTTCCCCAGACCCACTTACTTGCCCTTCCACTTTTCTAGTAGTATCGTGTTTATAACATTGCTGTAACACTTAGATTTCTCTGCTCTGCCTGATAATAGGAACTCTGTCTCATACCTCAGAGCCTTGTGTGCAGCTTAACATATGTCCCCCCTCACAAGATACAGACACTGCCTTTGACCCTCTGTTCTTAACTTGCTTCCAGAGAATTAGGGGTAAAGTAAAAAGAAAAAGACCATGACCATCCTGCCTTTTCTCAACCTTTTACTTTGTCTAAGTGCTTTTCTGAACCACTTTTTAATATAAATATCAGTTCTTTTCATTCTGTTTTCCTCTTTCTCCCATACAAAATTTTTCAGTTATAAAAATACCTCACAAAGGAGACTTTCCTCACAAATGCAAACTTTAAAGACAAAATGAAAAAAGTACTGTTCAGTGGGTAGTTAGAAGCGCTGGAGCTGCTGCTTTGCCACACAGGTATATATTAAGCGGTGAGGGTTATGTAGGTTTTACTTGTAAGGTTTTTTGTCTTTTCTTTATTGTCGTGACAATGGGTATAAATTTAACTTAATCACAGATCAGTAAAACCCATACTGATAATATTTGTTCAGTGAATCAGGTGCTGGGATTAGTGAGGAAAGTTGAATTCTGCTGCCGGCCACTTGAGCCGTGAACCAAGTGTGGGAAACTAGAAGGCAAGATGAGGTGGGCTTAACAGGGTTTGAGTGCAGGTGATTACAGGTATAGAAGCAGTGGAGATGTCCCTGTGTGTGCTCAGTCGTGTCTGACAGTTTGTGACTCCCTGGACTGTAGTCCACCAGGCTCTTCTGTCCATGAAATTTTCCAGGTAAGAATACTGGAGTGGGGTTGCCGTTTCCTGCTCTAGGAGTATCTTCTTGACCCAGGGATCAAACTCATATCTCTTGCATGGCCTGTATTGGCAGGCGGATTCCTGACCACTGCACCACCTGGGAAGCCCCAGAGATTTATTTTTATTCAGTTAACGAGAAGAACTGCTACCAAAGAACTCTTTTCTATTAAAGAATAATGCAAGGAGGCTGATGGTAGATACAGTAGGCATTGAGACAGAATTTTCATTTTAAAAACTTAGAAGAAAATTTCCAAAGTGTGAAATAATGCAGTTATAATGTAGAGGGATGTGCTTTTAATTTAAGGCCTGGCTTTCTCTGCAGGCAGCATGGCAGGTATTTACAGAATCCTTCTGCTCTGTGTAGACAGAATGCAGTGGCGCCCTTCAGGTTAGCAGTATGTTTTTTAGAAGCAAGTTGGGAAAGTCCTTATAGTCTGGAGATAAAGAAGACTTATGAGAAATCTTATTAGAGAGGTGAAAAAGATTTTGCCTTCTAAAATGAAACCAGGGGATTATCTTATAGGATCTTTCCTAAATGGAGCCTTCCCCCTACTCTTCTTCTGCATACAATGGCTGAGAGAATGGTAGGAAATGGGCAGATTTGATTCTGTCTCCTGTTAACTGAGAAAGTAGGATCAGTTAGATTTGATGACTGACTGGGAATGAGGAAATTGTCACTTGGCTAGTTTTACAGGTAATATTTTAGAGGAAGTGTTGATTTGAGGAGAGGAGGAAATGAGTTCCAGCTTGGACTTCTGTAGTTCAGCGGGCTTTTGGTGCATCCACACGGAGGTTTCTATAGGCATTTGGAGATAAAGGTTTGGAACACTGTAGAAAAGACTGGATGAAGTAAAATCGTTCTTATGAATAGTAGCCTAAGACGTGGAAGTGGAGATGGTCTTCCAGAGAGAATGTGGAGAAAGAAAAGATAAGGACTATTCGTTTGTTCATTTAACAAGTATTGAGAGACTTCTTGGATTATAATAATGAACAAAACAGACAAAACTCGCTGATCAAAGATTAACCTCTGTGGAATGGTAAAATTTTAAAGGATTGGACAGAAGAAGAGACAGAAGCAAAACCAGATGAACTTGGTGTCTTTGTTGTAAGTTGAGAAATGAGAACTTCAAGAAGGTGGTTAGCAGTACCAAGTGCTAGACGCAATGTCATAAATTAAGGAAGTGGCCCCTGGATTTAGCAACAAGAAAGTCATTATGTAACCTTGATAAGTTCTGTGGAATCCTGCTGCTGCTGCAGCTGCTAAGTCGCTTCAGTCGTGTCCGACTCTGTGCAGCCCCATAGACGGCAGCCCACCAGGCTCCGCTGTCCCTGGGATTCTCCAGGCAAGAACACTGGAGTGGGTTGCCATGTCCTTCTCCAATGCATGAAAGTGAAAAATGAAAGTGAAGTCGCTCAGTCGAGCCCGACTCTTAGCGACCCCATGGACTGCAGCCCACCAGGCTCCTCCGTCCATGGGATTTTCCAGGCAAGAGTACTGGAGTAGGGTGTCATCTCCTTCTCTGGTGGAATCCTGAGTGGAAACCAAATTGTGGTAGAGGGGTTAATGGGAGATTAAGAATTAGAGGCACTTCATGTGAACTCATCTACCAGAAAAAGCTTGGTTGTGTAGAGAAAGAGATGGAATTAGAGAGGGGGCAGCATAAAGGGAATTTGCCCCATATATGTCATAATTTATATTTAAGTGAATCAGTAAATAAGTTCAACATATAGAATTTTTCTTTAAAACTAACTCATTAGGAAATCAATGCTGTAAATCCAGAAGTAGCTGATAGAGATTTTGAAACAAAAATCAACAACTTCCTGCTCTCATAGAGCCTGCATTCTAGTGAAAAGGCTGGATCTTTCTATGTACCAAAGAAGACTTTTTTAAAAAGTTGAGGTAGCATATTCATATGATCATTATCATTTTAATTTCTTTGGTAACTTAAATAGAGACTAACATGGATTGGCTTCATGATGTGGGAAGTGAGTGGGGGTTAACGCTTTCTCTCAGTTTATAATGAGTGATTTGGGGTATGAATATTGGTCTTAGAAAAGGAAATGGCGGTCCACTCCAGTATTTTTGCCTGGAGAATTCCATGGACAGAGGAGCCTGGGGGGCTACATTCTATGGTGTCGCAAAGAGTCAGACACGACTGAAGCAACTTAACACACAACACACATTGTCACTGAGTTCTTAAAAAATGACAGGAACTTTTAGATTTTGTCTTTTTTTTTTCTACTCCTCTGAGTCTCACTGTCTTAAGAAGTCCCTAAGTTGGTGCTGTCTTCCCTACATAGAGTCAAAGACCAGTCAGAAGTGTTTATGTTGTTTATTCCTCATCACTTAAAAACCCAAACAATATCTAATACTATCTACACAGCTTCTAACCCTGTTATTTCTACGTGGTAACCTTTAGTCATTCAAATGGTTATGCGACAAAGCACACACTTGGTATACTGTAGTGTACCAGAAAGCAAATAGGGAGGACAGATCTGCATTTCTGCATTTGTATCGATAATTCTGATTTGACATTCAGAATTTGTTCAGATTTTACAGAGGGAATACAGTGCAGATATATTTATTCAGTAACCCCCCTTTTGGGATCCCAGGGCAACATCATCTAATCAAATACATGTAATATTTCTATAGTACATCATGTGAAGAGTCACATGAAGTCTCAAGTCAGTGCATGTCAAATTTTGCTGTCAAATGAGTTTACCAAAAATCTGTATTTTTAAGACATTTTGGATTTCAGAATTTCAGGTAAGGGATTGTCACTCTTGTGACTTTTCTTGAAAAGTTTTGGCCCTTTAATTTTCTTGATACTGTGAACCTGTGCTGAAGTCAAATTACAATATCACATTTTTTCTTATGTGGTATATCATGGAGCAGATTTCTTGCTAATATGTATGTATTCAAAAAAATAGCAAGAAAAAATAAGGAAGCAGTTTTCTTAATTTTTTTTTCCTTTAGTACAAATAGGGAAAGGCCATGGCAATCTTGTTATTCATGCTTAAGAACTGTGGCCAGTCTGTTATTCCTATCTGTTCCCTGAAAAGGAAAAAAACTATTTGGAAGGGTCATCGGTTTGTGTCCTATTTGGAAGTTTTTCCAAGGATTCCATCAACACCACCTTTCCATTACATTTTTGTATTAAGAACAGATTTGCACTAGCTTTTAAGTTGAATGCTATTCACTATTCCATTTTATTTTGTTGTTTTTTTTTTTGTTTTAAACTCTGTTATAATGTTTGGAGTTTGCCATGCTTACTGTTACTATGTAGAATGCAAAAGAGCAAACTATAGGAAATCGACTTCTTTGACTTTCTATTAACAATTTTATGATAGTATATTTCCACAAGTTCCTCGAACATGGGTTGAAGATACCTAAGGGACAGTGGTAGATGTTTTATTTTGAAATAATTGAGAAAGTAGTGCATTAATTAATTGAATATTTTCCTGTTTTTTTTAACTTTTGAGATAATTGCAGAATGTATAGTTTTATAGTTTCCAGTTACTAGTCTAAAGCAATATTCTTACAGATCTTATTAAGTATTTTGCTTCCTGATGCTTGCTGAAACAGCATCTTATAAAATATTCTTCTTGCTCAGGAGAGCAGGTGTGGTTTTGCTGAGTGACTTACTTGTGACAAGGAGAGAGAAATGTAATAATTCATCGTGAAATCCACACAGTGATGCTAAGAAGAGCAGTGAGAGCTATAAACTCAAAATAAATTACTCTCGTTGCAGGAATTTCCAATTAGTCTATGTATCAAGCATGCACATATTGAACTTCAGAATTTCCCTGCAGGCATATTCTGTATAAATCTGGACGATGATAGTACTTTATGCATTTTTTGTTAGAACTGGGATAGCAGTCTACAGTATTATCAAGTTCACTCTGTTTTGGGACATAGAAATATAACAGATTGTACTTGATTGCCAGAAAAGTATTTGGTGATGATGGTTGAAGGGTAGAAAGGTAAAAGATGACACTGATCAGAAAGAAAACTCACTAAACTTAAATGGGTGAGATAATTTGAAATTAAAGGCATTTGTAGGATGAGAAGAGAAACCAGGTTTTGTGTGTGTGTGTGTGTGTGTGTGTGTGTGTGTGTGATGAGAAGAGGAACCAGGTTTTAGACCCAAGAGGGATCATCAAGGAAAGTACCAGATATTGCACAATAGTCAAGTGATTTATTTGCTCATATTGAACCTGGTCACAGTGAATTCTTGGTATGCAAATTAAATAAAGGAACCCTTAACATTATTATTCATGTTTAAAAAAAAGGGCCTCATTATATTAACATCAAAACCATTACTATCTGGAACTTTTAATAGATGAGTTTAGGAAAATTTTATGCATAGTATATATAGATTGTGTCTTTTTACATTTTATAATTTACCAATTTGGCATCAGCTTACTAATGTTGGTGTTTTCCTTGGGATGCAGTATCAGATGGTTTGGCATCAGATAAACTTTCTTGAATTTTAGCTCTATCACTTACTGCTGCTGCTGCTAAGTCGCTTCAGTCGTGTCCGACTCTGTGTGACCCCAGAGGTGGCAGCCTGCCAGGCTCCCCCGTCCCTGGGATTCTCCAGGCAAGAACACTGGAGTGGGTTGCCATTTCCTTCTCCAATGCATGAAAGTGAAGAATGAAAGTGAAGTTGCTTAGTCGTGCCCGACTTCGCAACCCCATGGACTGCAGCCTACCAGTCTCCTCCGTCCATGGGATTTTCCAGGCAAGAGTATTGGAGTGGGGTGCCGTTGCCTTCTCCGCTGTCACTTACTAGCAGTGATTTATTTATACGCATCGCTTCAACTCTCTGTACCTCAGTTTTCCCATTGAAAAATAAGGCTTAAAAAAATCACAAAAGCAGGGTGACCATGAAGGTTGAATAAGAATATAGAAATGAAGTGCCTGGTATAGTGTCTTTGTGACTATAACAATTTTATTTGTTGCTGTTGCTATTGTTATCTGACTCTAAATTAGATGTTTCTGACTTCTGACACAGGGAATGTAATTAGTTCATCTCATATGTCTCAGCAGAGAAGGCGATGGCACCCCACTCCAGTACTCTTGCCTGGAAAATCCCATAGACAGAGGAGCCTAGTAGGCTGCAGTCCATGGGGTCGCGAAGAGTGGGACATGACTGAGCAACTTCCCTTTCACTTTTCACTTTCATGCATTAGAGAAGGAAATGGCAACCCACTCCAGTGTTCTTGCCGGGAGAATCCCAGGGACAGGGGAGCCTGGTGGGCTGCCGTCTATGGGGTCATACAGAGTCGGACACGACTGAAGTGACTTAGCAGCAGCAGCAGCAGCATATATGTCAGAAACATCACTGTAATGTGCTGTAGAATTGTTAGTGTAGATGGCAAATTAGTGTGTTGCGGAGCTACTACACACAGTGGCATTCTTCCCTTTGGCTGGTTTTGAACAGCATTGGGCAAGCTGTGTTCACCATTGTATCATTCCTGTCAGCCATGGGTCACTAACCATCACATTATTTTAAAATGACTTACCTCATTGGAAAACATGTTTTACAGTTGAGAAAAATGCTTTTTGAATATTTATAAATTATTGATACCAGAGCTTAGACTATCTCTTTTGTTATCAATTTGGGTACACTATATAGGTAAAAATATCAATAACCTCAGATATGCAGATGACACCACCCTTATGGCAGAAAGTGAAGAGGAGCTAAAGAGCCTCTTGATGAAAGTGAAAGAGGAGAGTGAAAAAGTTGGCTTAAAGCTCAACATTCAGAAAACGAAGATCATGGCATCTGGTCCCATCACTTCATGGGAAATAGATGGCGAAACAGTAGAAACAGTGTCAGACTTTATTTTTTTGGGCTCCAAAATCACTGCAGATGGTGACTGCAGCCATGAAATTAAAAGACGTTTACTCCTTGGAAGAAGAGTTATGACCAACCTAGATAGTATATTGAAAAGCAGAGACATTACTTTGCCGACCTAGGTCCGTCTAGTCAAGGCTATGGTTTTTCCTGTGGTCATGTATGGATGTGAGAGTTGGACTGTGAAGAAGGCTGAGCGCCGAAGAATTGATGCTTTTGAACTGTGGTGTTGGAGAAGACTCTTGAGAGTCCCTTGGACTGCAAGCAGAGCCAACCAGTCCATTCTGAAGGAGATCAGCCCTGGGATTTCTTTGGAGGGAATGATGCTAAAGCTGAAACTCCAGTACTTTGGCCACCTCATGCGAAGAGTTGACTCATTGGAAAAGACTCTGATGGTGGGAGGGATTGGGGGCAGGAGGAGAAGGGGACGACAGAGGATGAGATGGCTGGATGGCATCATGGACTCGATGGACGTGAGTCTGAGTGAACTCCAGGAGTTGGTGATGGACAGGGAGGCCTGGCGTGCTGCGATTCATGGGGTCGCAAGGAGTCGGACACGACTGAGCGGCTGAACTGGAACTAGAACTATATAGGTAAAGGCTATATAGGTATATAGTATACACTATATAGGTATATAGGTTAAGGCTGATTTTGAAATACATTTTATTTTAGGTACATGTAAGGTAAGTACTCTTGGGTTGAAAGTATGTTTATCTGTATGGATTTAAGTATTTCTGAAAGTCCAGATCCCACTCTGTTCTCATTCTTCTACCCAGAAAACCATGATGTGCATATAATACGTTTCAGCAAGTTCATAGTATTAAACTGGACTAGAAAGTGTTCTCTTCCATTATTTTGTCCCCCATTAAGGGAAGAGACCTCCAGTCTGCCTCTTTTATTTGGAAGAAAGACTGCATAGAGGATATTAGTCAATTGAGTTAGTGTTCATTTCAAGTTAGCATGAATCCTACTATATAAACACACCCCATTATAGAGTAGGGCAAATTGTTCAAGTTTGGATCTAAATACAGTCCACATATTACATGTGTGCAGTCTGTTAAGCCTTTTAACAGTTGTACCACCCATTTCTTTCTTTTTTTGTCCCCCATGTCATCAAATTGTTGAAGAAAGTGTTTCATTTGTCTTGTATGTTAAAGCCCATCAATAAAAAACCCCCAATAATGTACTTAGTGCTCATCAGATATCTGGTCTTGGCAGGCATTTGTAGACAAGACAGAATTTGTAAACTAAAGAGTTGGTGGAACAGTAAGTGGGCATATCTTAAGAACACATGAGTGCATGCCCACATCATTCTGTGCGGGTCAGATGGGACTGAACAGAATTTGACCTCAGATAATCCATGTTCTGTATGATGACTTCAGTTCAGTTCAGTTCAGTCACTCAGTCGTGTCTGACTCTTTGTGACCCCATGAGCTGCAGCTGAGAGTGGCATAATTTTTCCCTTTGGCAAATTGGTGGAAATCCATTCTAGAAGTTGTGGTTTCTGTGTCAGTGTCAATTCTTGGCTGTTAGCAGGTGTTTTTGTTTTCTTCCATTTTGTCAATACCCCTTCTGGTTACTCAGTCTAAGCTAAAGGATAGATCATTTATCTTGTGGAGATGTGTTCAGTCGCTTTCTGCACTGTTGTTCAGTGGCCCAGGATGGTATATGAAGTTTGTGATGGTAATAATATCTCTAATGCCAGGCTTTTCTTGTTGTTTATGTAAAATGATTATTTGTCATCATAGCAGCTGCAAAGCAGCGTTTAAGACTGTGGAGATCACACATTGATGATTAAAACATAGACAAACTCTAGGACGAGGATTATTATATTCCTTATTTCTCATAATCTGAATCTGTCATGGAAAATAACCAAATTGACTTTTCCTGTTAATTTGGATATGAGTTTTTTTTTTTTTTAACTTTTGCCAGTATCTGAAGAATTAATTAGTATCATATCTTCAGTTCAGTTCAGTTCAGTTCAGTTCAGTCACTCAGTCGCTCAGTCGTATCCACCTCTTTGCAACCCCATGGACTACAGCACGCCAGGCCTCCCTGTCCATCAACAACTCCAGGAATTTGCTTAAACTCATGTCCGTTGAGTCAGGGATGCCATCCAACCATCTCATCCTCTGTCGTCCCCTTCTCCTCCCACCTTCAGTCTTTCCCAACATCAGGGTCTTTTCAAATGAATCAGTTCTTCACATCAAGTGGCCAAAGTATTGAAGTTTCAGCTTCAACATCGGTTCTTCCAGTGAACACTCGGGACTGATTTCCCTTAGGATGGACTGGTTGGATCTCCTTGCAGTCCAAGGGACTCTCAAGAGTCCTATCCAACATCACAGTTCAAAAGCATCAATTCTTCGGTGCTCAGCTTTCTTTATAGTCCAACTCTCACATCCATACATGACCACTGGAAAAACCATAACCTTGACTAGATGGACCTTTATTGCAAAATAATGTCTCTGCTTTTGAATATTCTGTCTAGGTTGGTCATAGCTTTCCTTCCAAGGGGTAAGCGTCTTTTAATTTCATGGCTGCAGTCACCATCTGCAGTGACTTTGAAGCCCCCCAAAATAAAGTCAACCACTGTTTCCCCATCTATTTCCCATGAAGTGATGGGACCGGATGCCATGATCTTCGTTTTCTGAATGTGGAGCTTTAAGCCAACTTTTTCACTCTCCTCTTTGACTTTCATCAAGAGGCTCTTTAGTTCTTCGTCTCTTTCTGCCATACAGGTAGTGTCATCTGCATATCTGAGGTTAGTGATATTTCTCCTGGCAGCCTTGATTCCACCTTGTGCTTCATCCAGCCCAGCGTTTCTCATGATGTACTCTGCATAGAAGTTAGATAAGCAGGGTGACAATACACAGCCTTGATGTACTCCTTTTCCTATTTGGAACCAGTCTGTTCTATGTCCAGTTCTAACTGTTGCTTCCTGACCTGCATACATATTTCTCAAGAGGCATGTCAGGTGGTCTGGTATTCCCACCTCTTTGAGGATTTTCCACAGTGTGTTGTGATCCACACAGGCAAAGGCTTTGGCATGGTCAGTAAAGCAGAAATAGATATTTCTCCTGAACTCTCTTGCTTTTTTGATGATCCAGAGGATGCTGGCAATTTGATCTCTGTTTCCTGTGCCTTTTCTAAAACCAGCTTGAACGTCTGGAAGTTCGCAGTTCATGTATTATTGAAGGCTGGCTTGGAGAAATTTGAGTATCGTATCTGGAGATTGTCAAAACAAGGATTCAGAATGCCCTAACTAAAAGCCTCCAGTGTCTGCTAATCATTTAGAATTGTGTTGTTTAGTATGGTAACCAGTAGCCACATGTGGTTGCTGCTGCTGCTGCTGCTAAGTCACTTCAGTCGTGTCCGACTCTGTGCGACCCCATAGACGGCAGCCCACCAAGCTCTGCTGTCCCTGGGATTCTCCAGGCAAGAACACTGGAGTAGGGTGCCATTTCCTTCTCCACTGCAAGAAAGTGAAAAGTGAAAGTGTGGCTATTCATGTTTAAATATAAACTTAATTAAAATAATATAAAATTAATTTTCTCATTTCCACTAGGTATATTTGAAGTTCTCAATAGCCACATGTGGCCAGTGAGCACGCATTGTATTGGTATAGTGGCTACTGACAGTACAGAAAAAGAACCTTCCCATCAGTGCAGAAAGTTCTATTGTATAGTGCTGATTTAGAAGTGTCAGCTAGCAGAGAGGGGAAAAAAAAAGATAAGAGAATCAAGGACAAAAATAATGCAAATGAGTCTGTGACAGTCACTGGTGTCTAGCGTCTGTTGAAGGAGGGCCTCGTTCTGTCTTCTGTGTTTTCTCCTTCTGGATCAGAGAAGTCCTGAAAATTAGTCACAGGTGATTGATGGCAGCAGTATCCACCAGCATATTCCCTGCAAAAAGTAAAGAGTACCGGGCAGTGTCTTTTACTTAGATTAGATTCTTTTGAGGTTCATTTTGGACAGTTCAGTTCTTGAACCTAGTTCATAGAGGGAGTCTTGGTGAATGTAAGGAAAGAGCAAAAGCTCCTGTGGACAAAAAGTGACTCAGTTAATTTGTGGTGGTGGCGGGGTGTCTGTGTGCGAGTGCCCAGTCGTACCCCATGGACTGTCGCTCTCCAGGCTCCTCTGTCTATGGAATTTTCCAGGCAAGAATACTGGAGTGGGTTGCCATTTCCTACTCCAGGGGGTCTTCCCGACCTAGCAGTCCAGTTCGCATCTCTTGTGTCTCCCACATTGGCAGGCAGATTCTTTACTACTGTGCCACTGGGGAAGCCCCAATTAATTTGTACAACAACATTATTAAAATAGAAGAGAATGGAATGCTCTATTGAGGTATCATATAGTATCATCCCGGGAGTAGGGACAAATTATGAATGTAGGGACATTAACAGTTCTCTAGGCTTTTAATTTTTACATTAAATATGTTCCAGCTCTCACAGTTAATAAGCATATTTAAGCCTACGGGCAAGAAGATTTTTACTGTTTACTCCAGTGTATGTCTATGCGGTTTTTAACTTGAGAGGTACATAATCATTGAAACAATTACTGTTATCAGATACATATCTAGTTTACACAGGAAGACTGAATTTTGATGCAGGTTTTTTTCTTGCCCTGTCTCAATTTTTCATGTTTCATTTTCATTTTAAGGGTAATAAAAGTGTTTCATGAACATATTTTGTCATCTGGATGACTCCAGTTCAGTGCTTAAATTTGTGTTTGTGATCATGTTATAGCAGATACGTGCATGCTAAAGTCATTTCAGTCGGGTCCGACTCTGCGACGCTGTGGACTGCAGCCTGGCAGGCTCCTCTGTCTATGGGATTCTGAATACTGAAGGGGGTTGATCTTCCTGACTCGCGGATCAAAGCCCCCATCTCTTATATCTCCTGGATTGGCAGCAAGTTCTTTACCAAAAGCACCACCTAGGAAGCCCGTTATAGTAGATACTGTTACTTTAATTATCATGGCTGATGTCCTAAGCTCCAAAAAGCCTGTGCTCTGGCCATCAGTGCATTATGAGTGAGAATTTTCTCCCTATGAATTGTGCCGGAATTTCTCATATTTAAAAAGCACTGATACTGGTTTTTGTCTTTTGCATACATGTATGTGCTTTTTATCAGTGAGTTAAGGATTAATGTTTGAAATTTATGTTTCCCTTTTCAAACGGTTTATGTCTTAAGTTCTTCACTACAAAGTAGATAAGCTGTGGAGTCCTGTATTTGACTCATGATTTAAGACAAATTGATAACCAGTTTCTCGTCCAGAATTGGAAAGCTGAGAAATCTTGAGAGTTGGATGTTGGAATTACCTTGGGGATGCCTTTGTAAAACCAGTGTGCCTAGGTATCCCGCCCTCCACCTCCACCCCTGTAGTGGATCTTCTAAGTAAGTCAGGTGGGCCCCAATATATGTATAAGTAATTCTCCAGCCATGCAGGTTTTCATATTCCACTTTGTTTTTTTTAAACATAGTGACTTCGGGATATTGTTTTACAGTATTAAGTAATGATCTGAAATGACATATATAAAAACCCAGCCAGCCACTTTGCTTTATTAGCAGCTGAGTGCTTTGCTTATCATTATAGATTTACTTTTTGTAAATAAAGTAACTTTACTTTTTATAAGTTAATCTATAAATAAATTTATAAGTAAGCTCCACGTGGGCAGGGAATTTTGTTAAGATTGTTTATTGCTGTCTACCCAGTTGTTAGAAGGATGCCTGGCAAAATACAAGTGCAATAAATGTTTGTTGTTATTGAATAAATGTATATATAAATAATACTAGATGATAAGGATATACTAGAATATAATGATGGTGCTAGTAGAGGTTAAAAAAAATACCATTACCTTTGGGCAAAAGTTTGCCGAATAAAATTTTTTTTTTATAGCTGTAAAAACAGGATCTGAAAAGAATCATGTGATTTGTATATGGCAAATACACATTGTGTAAGTCATTTTGAGGAGGCAGGTGGGACCTACAATCTAGACAAGACTAGGTTATAGTCTAGGATATACCTTCAAGGCTGTATCACCTGAGGTGAGGGAGGAGCAGCTTCTGTGTTTTAATTAGAAATGTTTGTTCATTAATATTTGACATAATTCATAGAGTTAGTTAAGTTTGCCATCTTATTTTTTTCTTTTTGTCCTCTCTGTTTTTTGTTCTTCTGTTCTTTCTCTCCTGCCTTTATAAATAATTTTTTTAATTCCATTTTAATTTATCTGTAGACATTTTAGTTATATTTATTTACATTTTTTTTTGGTCATTTTCTCTAGAGAACATAATGTCTATCCTTAACTTTTCACAGGCTTCTTAGAGTTCACATTGTACTGCCTCAGGAAAAAATCAGAAACCTTGCCTCATGTAGGTCCATTTTAGTCCACATATATCTGCATACATACACTATGCCCTCTCAAGACGTTATAGTTCAGTTCAGTCGCTCAGTTGTGTCCAACTCTTTGTGACTCTGTGGACTGCAGCACGCCAGGCCTCCTTGTCCATCACCAACTCCAGGAGTTTACTCAAACTCATGTCTATAGAGTCAGTGATGCCATCCAACCTGTCTCATCCTCTGTTGTCCCCTTCTCCTCCTGCCTTCAGTCTTTCCCAGCATCAGGGTCTTTTCAGATGAGTCAGTTCTTCGCATCAGGTGGCCAAGTTATTGGAGTTTCAGCTTCAACATCAATCCTTCCAATAAATATTCAGGACTGATCTCCTTTAGGATGGACTGGTTGGACCTCCTTGCAGTCCAAGGGCCTCTCAAGAGTCTTCTCCAACATAGTTTCAGCTTTAAACAGATCTGTGTATTTTAGATAAAGGAAAAAGTAATTTTTATTTTTCTTGAGAAAGTTACCATTTCCAGTGTTATTCTTTCCTTTTTGAAAATCCATACTTCTCTCTGGTATTATTTCCCTTAGCATTTCTTGCAGGTCGGCTGCTGATGCATTCTCTTGGTTTCTCTTAGTTGTTTTTGTTTGCTTTGTTCAGTCAGAAAACATGTCTTTATTTCATCTTCATTCTTAAGATTGTTTTTGCTGGAAGCTAACAGTTTCTTAATCTTTCAGTACTTTAAAGATTATTCTACTGTCTTTCGGTCTCCTTAGTTTCTAAAGAAAAGTCAGAGATAATTTGAAGTATTCCCCTTATATAGTGTGTTGTTTTCTCTTCTTGCTGCTCTCAGGATTTTCTCTTTATCTTTAGTTTTCAGCAGTTTGATTACTGGCTACTATATATAACTCGGAGAAGGCGATGGCACCCCACTCCAGTACTCTTGCCTGGAAAATCCCATGGATGGAGGAGCCTGGAGGTCTGCAATACATGGGGTCGCTAGGAGTCGGACACGACTGAGTGACTTCACTTTCACTTTGCACTTTCATGCACTGGAGAAGGAAATGGCAACCCACTCCAGTGTTCTTGCCTGGAGAATCCCAGGGACGGGGGAGCTTGGTGAGCTGCTGTCTATGGGGTTGCACAAGAGTCAGACACGACTGAAGCAACTTAGCAGCAGCAGCGTATTTAACTATTTGTGTAAGTGTGGTTTTCTTAATCCTGTTGGCGAGTGTTCATGCTTCTTGAATCTGTAAATTTGTGTCTTTCGTCAAATTTGGGGATATCTTGGCTGTTATTTCTTGAAATATTTCTTCTGTCCCATTCTTTCTCTCTTTCCATCTTGTACTTTAATTACACAATGCCCATTAATATTGTCCCACATATCCCTGATATAGTTCATTAAAATTCCTCTCTCTATTCTTTAGATTGGATAATTTCTAATGATTTTACATCAAACTTATTGGCTTTCCTTTATCTCCATTTTGCTCTTAAGTATGTCCAGTGAATTTTTTTGCTTCATGTATTTTTCAGTCCTTGGATTTCAGTTTGGTTCATTTTTTGTTTTGGGTTTTTTTTTCCCTGAAATTTTCTATGTTTTTATTCCTTACAAGCATGTTTTCCTTTTCACTTTTGACTACGCTTTGAAAACCTCTTATGCTAATTTCAGCATCTGGGTTGGTGTCTCAGTATTGGCTTTCTTTGATTGTCTTTTTTCTCAAGATTGGGCCACAGTTATCTGATAAGTTATTTTTTAATTATATCCTGGACATTTTGCTATTCTGTTAAGACTTTGGATTCTGTTGTATTCCTCTGAGGAATGGTGACCCTTTAGGTGATTATTTAATAAGGCTTAAGTTGCAAATTCTCTCTTGAACCCATCTGTCTCTTGAGTTGTTCACATGTCTGTTCAGTTCTGTGATCCTGAGCGGGACTCTGTTCGGTATGTTTGTCGGTTTAGTATGTGTGTGGGTGCAGGTGTAGTCAGAAATTTGAGAGAGTATATTGAGCACATGGGACTTCCCTTCTCTGGCTCTCTCTGCTCTGGGAGTCCCTGAGCGATGATATGCTTTAGATTGCAGTTATACTTTGTAGATTGACATGTTTGTGAAGAATCAGCTATATTTTGTTTTTACTAATCTAGATAGCATGATAACCATGGTAAAGGAAACTTTTCTTTACTTAGTGATTTATATACCTCCCCAACTGCATTAAATGATGGCAACTCTGTATCATTGTACTTTATAGCACCTAGATTATTTGTATGTGTGGTTCAGTGAAAACAATACCTAATCAGGTGTCCTTAAGCTAGGTTTCTAGTCCGCTGCCAGCTTGTTTTATAGCTTAGAACACTGTTATAACTTAGAACATTGAAATGACTTATCTGACAGTGTTCTTAGCCTTAAAATGAAGGATTGGATGAGATAATCTGTATCATCTTTTCTCCAATTCAAACTAGATTTATTTAAAATTGTTTTCAATTATTTTGGTGCTGAGCACAGTTTTTACTCTATATTCTCTACCTCTTTTGATTTTTTTTTCTATTTCACTTTTGTGATTTCATTACCTTACACCATACCATAAATTATAAACTATTGATACGCAGTTCTTATAAAATACTTGAACGGCAGTCGTATATGAACGTAACTATGAGTTCAGCATTTTTCAAAAATTACCAAAATAATGACATATCGCCATTTTACGCACTTCTTATTAGTGTTAACAAAAGTTTATTTTGGTATATTTTATAGGTGACATTTGCAGACAGAAAGGTAAACTGTCAAGGAATTCATCCTGTTTGGTATTTATTTGGGCTGGCTTAAGGAGTCTTTGACGTATCAGATCAACTGGCAAAAGAAAATGAAAAGTAGTGTGGCACAAATAAAGGTAAGTGTTTGAGCCTATAATAAAGAACATAAACTTGTAGTCGTTTATCTACCCTTTAAACAAAAATGCGTTTATATAATTAGGACGGTAGGACGAGACAGTAGAGTTGTGTCGTACACACATTGAACTTAACACAATTTCAACTCTAGGTATTTGGCCAGATGGCCACGTGGTAGGTTGAGAGAACATACAGGGGTGGAGGAGGGTGTGTGTGTGTGTGTGCACACGCATGTATATGAGTGTGTGCATGTGTGTGTAAATCAAGAAAGTATATGTGAGTGAGCATGTGTGTATAAAAGAAGAATAACAAACAGCAGGAAATTGCGCCATTCTTCTTAAAGAGCTTTATTTCCTGCATGAGTCTAAAATGGAAGATGATTGTCTTCTTTCTCAGCTGGTCACAGTTTTTGCATGCCTGTCTACAAGTGAGCCTCTTGTTGCATATTGCAGATGCATAAATGGGCTGCTTATTTTGTGCTGTAGTTTATAGACATTATACATTCATTTATTCACCAACTAGTCACTGAATTCTTACTATGTCCCTGTGATTGTTCTGAGCACTTTGGGTAAAATGGTGAACAAAACAGGATTCCTTGGTCTTACAGTTTGCATTCTAGTGGTGGAGAAAGCAAATAGACCATAAACTTAATATGTAAGTGGATTATATAGTATTTTCAGTGTTAAATGCTAGATTGTGTTATGGAGAAAGGAAGTAGGGTAAGGTTGATCGGTAGCAGTTGGATGGTGCAGCTTTTAATAGGGAGGGCCCAGTGAAAGGGGGCCTTTTTGAGCACACACTTGAAGGAAATGAGGGAGTTAGCCCAGTAGATGTCTAGGAGAGGAGTGTGCTAGGCAAAGGGAACAGCAGAGGCAAAACTGAAGAGCCCAGTGTGGCTGGAGCAGGTTGTGAGAAGAGTAGGACAGTAGAGGTAGTCAGAGTGGTCGCAAGGATTGTGACCCCATCTTCTTCAGACCTGTTCCTCTGCCTGAGTGGGCTTGGCAGAAGAGCAGACCATTATCCTTCCTTTTCATTTCAGCTGCACAGATCTACTTGCCAATGTGTGTAGTCCGTAGATCTACAAGCAGGCACATTACTTCCTGTATCTTGGAGTCAGTAAAGGGGAAGGTGGATTTTTATTTGATTATAAAGACAGACACATCTCCTTTCCCCTCCACCACCTCTGCACCCCTAAACCGACTTTAGTGTGAGATAGGAGCTCCTTAACAGCAGGCACCAGGTACCACGCTTGAGGTGTGGTAAATGCTTAATAAAATGAATTGATGTGCTTACGGACCGAGACAGGCTCTGTTGCCATCTCTTCAAACCTCTTTTGAGTATGAGAAGACACTCTCCAGGCCTCCGTCCTAGGTAGACATCCAGCCTGTGCTTACATATTTCCTTTGGCAGGGAGTTCGCTGTCCCGGAAGCTGGCACCGTCTGTCAGTAGATACCTGCATATAGTGTTCTGAAACATGCCTCTTTGGATCTTGTATTCATTGCTCCACTGACAGTTAAACATTTAATTGTGGCGTAGTAGGTGGCAGACTGTGATAGGAGCTGGGGACCTAAGGAGAAAGGAGACCTTGTGCAGAACTGGCTCTTGACTGAGCCATGTTAGACAAGAGCAGTCAGCTCAGTCTCTGCCTTTAACACAGAGCGAGAAGTGTTCAGTCTTTCTGAGTCCTCTTCTGTTTCTCTCAGACTGGGCCTCTCCACGTGTTCCTTTTGTTGTCCACATGGGTCTTCTGGGGCATCACCCTAGCCTGGGAAATGTCCCCAGCAAGGTGTTCGCACTTAGTGGCTCAGCCCTCTTCAGCCAGTTTTCAGTTTCGTTTGCCTTCCTCTCTCCATCTTGTTGGCCACTAGCTGGGTTGGGCCCATTCTTATCTCAGATCCTCTCTTCATGTTCTGAGGCCTCGTCTGTAAGGTTCAGGAGGCTTCAGCTGAGGATCCCTTATTTTTCCACTGACTTTACGTAGCTTCCTTAGCCAGTTAGAGGCAAGCTCCCTAACTCTTCGAGCCTCTCCTCACTTTTTGCTCTAAGCCTGAGCCTAAGGGATGTTCAGAGCCTCTGGTCACAGGCTTCCTACTCCTATTACCTCCTCACACTGCTATCTACATTGTCACAGACGACTGCTCAGTGTACCATTATTTGCTTTGCTTAAGGAAAGATTTAGAGAATTTTAAAAGGTAATTTCAATGATATATTGCCATCAACTACTGCTCTGACTTCAAATCTGACCTCTATAATAAGGGAAAGAGGGAAATTCAGGTTCTTATTATTTGGGTCAAACTCTGAAATTTTTCACTAAGTAAAACGTACTGAAACCCAGTTCAAGTTCCCCTTAGCTCACTGTCACTCTTGGTACCGTGTACCCCAGTGCTTGTTCCGACTTAAGATCTCCTGTTAGCACTGACTATATGTGCCACATTGGTTAACTTGATCGCATTTATGAAATCCTGAGTCACGACTTCAGTGTTTTTGATTTCTCCCTCTTGCTCACAACAGATGTTGTGGAGATGTGTTAAAAATCATTAGCACAGAATTGAGGCCTTCTCCCTAATGTAATCAAAATAATTTACATGTCCTGTAAAAGAAAAATAGAGAGTGCAGTTTTATTGTTTTCTCTCTCTCCCCGCTTCTCCCTCTTCTCCTCCCCATTCTCTATCTGTCTCCTTATAATCTGATGTTTTTAACTGTAGAAATCTTTCTAATCATCTCTCCTCTAACATCCTAATCTCCTTGAAGGTTTTTCCTATCTTTTGTATCCCCCAGAGTATCTAGGCTGGAGGAACGGGTGTGTCTTATAAAAAATAAGTAAATACTGTGTTTGACATTACCATGAATTGCATGAATCTTGTGCTCCATATTTGGTTTAGTATCTTGATGTCAAGTTTTATGGAAGCCTGTGTCATATGTATTGAACAATTCTACTTAATTTTGCTGCCTGCCCAGTGAAAGAATTTTTCAAAGTTAAACATATTAGAAACCAGATTTTAAGATGTTTGCATTCAGTATAAAATATAGCCAGACTGACTACCTTAAATTATAAATTTTGATCACATGTTTGTTCACCAGCACCCATTAGTCTAATTAGCATATATTAGTCAAAAAATTCAATACTTAAGGAGATTGTATTAGCAATTAATTTACTTGTGATAATAGACTCAAACTGCTGCTAATTAGTCATAACCTAAGAGCGAGGCTGCCCTGGTGACTCGGACAGTAAAGAATCCACCTGCAATACAGGAGACCAGGTTCAGTCCCTGGGTCAGGAAGATCCGCTGGAGCAGGGAATGGCAACCAGTATTCTTGACTGGACAGAGAAGTTTGGCTATAGTCAGTGGGGTCAAAGAGTTGGACATGACTGAGCCACTGACAGCAGTAACATAAGAGGATGTTGGAGCTTGTTTACATTTCTTTGCAGTATAATTTTCAATTTTTGAATGTATATTTTTCCCTTTAAGGAGGCAAGCATGTCAGTATGTGGAACAAATTACTCATTATTTGAGTTATTTTTTTCTTAGATTTCAAGATTAAGATTCTTTGAAAACATACTGTATTTCCTTTCAGTTAATTAAAATCATTTTAATTCTTAAAAATAAGTTTGTCAATATGAATATTTTTATAGCTGGTTTAAAAATTTACCTGTTTATAAATATTTTGGCATCTTAAGTGTATTTGGATTTTTAAATTAGAATATGTTCTTAAACTGGATAATTCGTATCTCTCTCTCATTGTGACGTGTATCTTCAGCCTCATATTACATTGAAGTTATCTTTTTGTATGTTATTTTTCAAAGGATTTAGCTTAGGAGCTATATCTTACAAGTCATATTTTTTAAATCTTTACAGCCTACCATAGTGTCATACATGCTGTATCAGACACTTAAATATGTTTGCTGAAAACCAAAATGAATTTTCATAAATATGTTAGTCAGTCTCTTTTGTTTTGTCCAGATTTGGTAACCTGGACTAATGTGGTTTTCTTAAGCCAAAGGAGATAATAACATAAGTGCAATGTTATGAAAGACGTGGGCATAACCACAGAAGTGAGTTCTTGCAATAAAACCTCCATCCTTTGGTCATGGTTTTCACCAGGAAAGGCCTTTATAAAAATGGTGTTCTATAAATTTAAATCTTATTGAAAGTAAAAGTGTTAGTAGCTCGGTGGTGTCTGACTCTTTGCAACCGGTGGACTGTAGCCTGCCAGGCTCCTCTGTCCGTGAAGTTCTCCAGATAAAAATACTGGAGTGGGTAGCCATTCCTTTCTTCGGGGGATTTTCCCAACCCAGGGATTGAACCTGGGTCTCCCGCATTACAGGCAGATTCTTGCTATCCGAATCTCATTTCATAGAAATAAAATATTCGCTAAGTGGCATCGAAAATTTGAGAATTATTTTCTCCTATTAAACCTTGAGTTTTTTTTGTTTTTATTGTTGTTTAAAGACAGTATTTGATCTATAGTAAACAGATAACTGCAACAGACATTTACCTGGGATGGCCTGAAAATTTTGTTTTATCTTATATACTATTTAGGTAGTATAAATTATTTTTATGTTTAAAAGCATATTTTGAAATAATTTTTAAAGCACTTCTCGTTTCCAAGATACATATGTTGTTGTCTGTATGTTTTTTTAACAGAATTTTAAAATTTCCCTTCCCCTCTTTTTTCCCATTGAAAGCATTCTTCTGGTCATGACAGACGGGAAAATTATAATTCATATCAAAGGACCTCCTCTCCAGAAGACAGGTAAACAATTTTATATGTTCTAAATACCACTCAAGATTTTAATGACAAGTTTAAGAAATTATTTAGCTCTTAGATTTCTAATTTTAGGGTTAATAACTTTCTTTGATGGTTTTACAGGAAATATTACTTGAGTGGGGTTGAGAACAGATCATCCTTGAATGACTATTCTAGGAATTTCTAGTAAATAATTCTAGATTTTTTTGAAATTTTTTAGGTGAAGGAGAATAATTTTAATATGTCAAATACTGCATAGAAGTTTATAAATTGGAAAGTTTAGTTGAATCACATTATTTTGAAGTGCTTTTACTGTTAATACTAATCCTTTATATTTACACAGCTCTTTATAGTTTTCAAAATGTTTTTATATGTATCTTATCGTAATTGTGTTAAGTTCAAAGGCTCAGAAATGTTACCATTAATGTTCATCATGCCTTCATAGTATGACTTCAGTTATTTCACTTAGTAAGCTATAACCTTGAAAAAGAGTTTATGAAAGGAGAGGCATCCTCTAAATTTTCTTTCAGTTGTCTGATCTCTTATTCCCTATGTACTTTGTTCATATTCCATTCTGCTGTCTCAAAAAACCTTTGCTTTATACACAAGTTAATTACTGTGTTCTGCACCTACTTAGCGTCTTTCATGGATCACCTCCTCCCTATATATATATTTTAGAAAATCTCTCTGTAGACGTACGCATACATATGTGTATATGCAAATAAATTGTAGATATGCATATGAGACATAGATTATGTTACTGTGTATATTTATCATGTGTGTATATATTAACTTCTGTTAAGGTTCTCTGATTTTATTGACTTTTGAGATTCAAAAGGCAGATCTTATACTAACTATCCCTGTTTGCTGATCATTCAGTCCATTGTCACAGATATCTAATAATATGATTTTAAGAATAGGAGCTGATAAAGATAGCCTTTTGGAGTGGAATAACTGGATTTTACGGAGGCCAACCAATGACACTAGTGGTTGACAACCAGTGGAGGACAACCAATGACACTATTCAGTACTTTGATAAAATGAGCCAGCTAGACAGCAGGAGGATAGCTTTGTCCCCACTAAACTGTATATGATATGCAAATATGTATCTTCTGCTAAGGACAGTATGCCCAGGATGTCAAGCTTGGTTAAGTGAATTCCAGGAGTTGATTTGTTGCCTACCAGCGGGAAGCTTTTATAATCATGACGAACTGCATAGATGTCAACAAAATAATCTGTTAAGATCCACTTGATAGGACTTTGTACAGTCACAGAGTTATATCACCATTACCAATATATGACTTTTCTAAGTATAACATCATTGTTTTCAACTTGTAACTTTGGTTTTCTTATTTTATGTGTTAGGTACATAGAACAAGAAAGATCTCCTCGGGATAGAGGCTACTTTGATTCCAGCAGGTCAGACTATGAGCGTTCAAGGAGAGAACGTTCTTATGATAGTAGCATGGAGTCACGGTTAGTATTGGATATTTTAACTATAGAAACATACTTGTTTAAATTTTCTTTGTGCATAATAATAATCACAGCTAGCATTAAGTGGATGTTTTTATGTGCCAGGCTTTCTAATAAGGACTTAATGTGAATTAACTTCTTATTGCAATAAATATATGACTTTTATAGATGAAGAGAATGAAGCTTAGAGAAGTTAATTCATTTGTTCATGTTTTAAAAGTGTGTCAGTGACAAGTCCTCGTCTGTCTGACTCTAGGTCTCAAGCTTTTATTCATCATACTGTGCTATATGAGGAACTGGCTTATATGAGTTTCTGAGATTTTTTACTGAATGAAAGTCATTTATGATATTGAGTGATCTTAATTTACATAATGGCAGAGGGACATTGAGAATGAAGTTACCATTTTCTAAGTATAAATTATTCTTACTTGAGTCTTAGAGAACTTGACTGCCCACTTTATTAGTCATCTGGTTTCTAAAACTTGCCTACCATGTACTGTTGCTCACTTAGTTCGATATCCTTTTTGACATCTCTCTCATATTGTCTATTCCGTGACTACCCAGACTATACCACACTAGAATTTTAATCAGATTTCTCCATAGTTTGGAACCAAACACATTATTTGATATCTGCAGCCAAAATTTCCTTTTCACTGCTTACTTTCTAACATGTAACCTGTCCTTATAAATGTCAGATTAAATTAATCTCCAAAAGACAGGTTTATCTGCAGTCACCTTTAAAAAGAGCAACTGCTACCACCATAATTGGTGAGCTAGGCATTCTCATACCTTCTCAAATGCTGTCAAAATTCTTATATACTAGATACTATATCTCACAATTTACATATAAAGAAGTGGGTTAGAACTGATTGTTACCTCAGGTTGCTGTTACCTGTCTAATAGATAATGAAACTGAGATTTGAGCTCAATTCTGACTCCAGAGCCTATGTCTATATCCGTACCCATGACTGTATTACATCACTGTAATTCTTTGTCTAGCCCAGTGTATGTATACAAAGTTTGATTTGATCCACACACACTGTGAAGTAAGCACATTGTTTATTATGTAGACTATAAAGGCTAACAGTACAAAACCACTGGAAGAGAAATATTTCTGTTTAGACTGAGAAGACTATTACTTCTGCACTCTGAAGGAGAAACACTATAATTGTATAAGGACACAATTTTACCAGCCAACAAGCAGTCTTACCTGGTGTTTCTCAGAAGAATCATAACCAGTGTCAGTAAATTCCTTCTGTAGCTGTTCTCTACAGAGAATAGCTATAAAATGAGTTGCTTCTTCCTGTAGATATAAAATGTTCAACTCATTTACAAAGCAGTGGCTAGATTTCAGAGCACCTCTTTGACTAGTTAGGGTTTCTATTTGGAACCACTTTCCCCGCTACCACTGTTCACATTGTGTTGGTAGGTACAGACTGTGTCTTCATGGGGCAGTCACTCAGGTGCTTTAGCTGGAAGACAGTTTCTCCATGGCTACCTGGGAAGGTGACTAGAAGCATTCTTTTCCATGTATTAAAACATATTATTTCAAATATACCCTCTAGATTTAGGTAAAATCTACTAAGTGCTTTCCTGGTAGTACAGTGATAGTTATTCATATCACTCATGGTTGCACAAAGCATGAGCAGAATAATCTGAGCTTCTAGGCAGATGTATGTAGCAAGCAGCCAAGTGGACAAACTCTCACTGGGGAAAGAGAGCAGACAGCAAAGATTCATTCTTTCTTGCTATTTCTTAATAGTTTGAAAACATTAAATAATCATTTTACAAAGGATAGTCACCTGCATTAGTAGGGAAGAGTTTTTATGGCTAGAAAATGGTTTATTTTTTCACATTGTCTAAAATAATCAGAAGCTTCTGATATTTTGAGATTTATAATAAATTGTCAGTTCTATCAGGAAACAATTTCAAATTACAATTTATGATAACAGTCTCACTCCTAAATTGCTATTATTGGAGGTTAACTCTGGTTTCTCCTTTATACAACTCACTACATACATCACAGGCCAATTTGTCTTTGGAAAACACTATTTTCATGTTGCTATCCCACTCAGAAATTATTAATGATTTCTTATCACTTGCAGGATAAAAATCTTAGCCTGTTGCTTGTCTTTTATGATTTTATAGTCTGACTCGAACTTATCTTTCCAACTGCTGTTATACATTATTCTTTATTATTTCGACTTATTCTGGCCTAAATAACCTTGCTCAGTTTTTTAGTAGTTATTCTGTCTTCTACTAGTTACAGAATGCCATCCTCCCTTCTCCCCACCCCCTCGCCACCTTGCCCCCAATGTAAATCCTCTTGAACCTTGATGACCTAGTTTAAGTTACATTTTCTCTGTGAGGCACTGCCAAACCCCTTTTCCTTATCTGAATCTGTGGCCCCCAAATGGTCTTACTCATTTGGTATGCAGTTCATTTAAGAATGTATTTTGTGTCATCTTTTCTCCATCAAAAAAATGTGTTACAGAGGTAGAGACCGAGAGAAACGCAGAGAAAGAGATGTGGATCGGAAGAGGTCCCGGAAGTCACCATCTCCTGGGAGAAGAAGCCCAGAACCATCGGTAACCCAGAGTTCCTCTGCTCAGGATGAACCTACTGCAAAGAAGAAGAAAGAGGAGCTGGATCCTCTTCTTACTCGCACTGGTGGAGCGTATATTCCTCCTGCCAAACTCAGAATGATGCAGGAACAGATTACAGATAAAAACAGGCATGTCAATATCACTAAATATATAAGGCGGTGACACTCTCACTGAGAAAAGTCATCTGTGTTCCAATTAACCTTGACTCTTGAGAATTTACATGCAGGGTGCCTAATGATAGAGACCGCAAATTATACTTCTTTCCTTCCTGCCTTCAGAAGCTCCATTGGAGCGGTGCTTAATATTTTCCCTGATAGTAGCTCTTAACGTCTTTAATTTTTGCATGAATGAGTGGAAAAGTCTGAGGAAAGGTCACTTATCTTTTTTTTGTTTTTACTGTTATCAAACCATTCCTTTTGTAGTTGTATGCTTATTAGTGGTGTCCATTTTTCATTGATAATCAAGAGTACTATTGATATTTTAGAACTAAAATGGATCTTTCTAGTTATACCAAACCAGGAATCGGGAAACTTTTTCTACAAAAGAGCAGATAGTAAATATTTTAGGCTTTGTGCAGTATCCTGTCTGTTGCAGCTACTCCCCTTCACCATTACAGGGCTGCCCAGGTGGCGCGGTGGTAAAGAATCCACCTGCCAGTGCAAGAGATGCAAGAGACGTGCGTTCAGTCCCTGGGTCGGGAAGACTTCCCGGAGGAGGAAGGGGCAACCCACTCTACTGTTCTTGTCTGGGAAATGCTAAGGACAGAGGAGCCTGGCGGGTTACAGTTCATGGGATCTCAAAGAGTTGGACGTAACTTGAGGATGCATGCTTCACTATTATATTGAACATAGCCATAGATAAAACATGTACACAAATGAGAATGGCTGTGTTCCAATAAAGCTTTACTTGCAAAAACAGGCTATAGGCTAAATTTGGCTCTTGGATGTAGTTTGTCAGCCCTTGTAATAACCTGTGAAGCAGTTGACGCTTTCTCTTTTCCCTACTTTTTTTAGAACATAACATCTTATAGTTTTTGCCGCATTGAGGCAAATAATCAAAATTCATATGTGACCATTCTCTCTTTAAGTACCTTTCCTTCCCTTTTCAAAATAATTGAAATGACGAGAAACTATGTAGAAAAGTGCAGCTGTTTTCAAGGCCTTTTTCTCTAGTGAAATGAGATAATAACCAGGAAAACTATGGCCCAAGATTGAAATGGTCACTCAGTTGCCAGGTAGTCAAGAAAAAGATTGTGATAGAAGGTAGGTATACTTATAAGAAAAGCAGATTCCAGGTGAGTCAAGAAAGTCTTCTATATCTTTCTTATGTATTTTCATGCAACTTGAGAGTACTTGAGAACCTTATAGAAATTAAATATAAATTTGTTGTAAGTATTAGCTTGAGGTAGAAATGTCATTTTTATAAAATAAGTTATAAATATTTGAAATAAAATATTAAAAATTTATGAGCTAAAAGGGGACATTTAAATGACATTAAAACAATAAGTTTTTCTTAATGTTTCATAGACTAGCACTTGGCAGTGATGCCTGCAGTGTTATGTAGAGAAGGGATTTGGAAGTTGCTTGTGTGGGTTTTGGGAGCTTCATGATGATGCAGGCATGCTGCTCTTATAGGAGGCAGTAGTGGAAGTATTAGTGAAAACTATTTACTGTCTCTGACCCCATTCAAAGCAATCCTAACGGTAAAAGATTGAAAGCATTGTCATTAATCTCCGAGTCTTCTTTGTAATGTGGTCAGAATCCATAATATATGCAATTTTAAGCAGATTCTTAGAAGATAATTTTATATACAGTTGAACTCTGCCTATAGGCTATAAAGGAAACAGAAGTAGAAGTGTAGTCTTTCCTCAGTAGATACTAAATCAGGTTCATTGTAGGTTTCCTAATTAAGAAGTACAGTTGTACTTGATTATTGTCTGTTGATCAGAGTTTAATGGAAGAGTTTGTGATTATGTATCAGCAGTATCTTATTGATCAGGCTAGTTGTTAATCCATAAATCTTACTACTCTATATAGTAGCATACCAAAGGGTTGGGTTGAGGCCAGGAGTTCCACCTCAGATGCAGGCAGAAAGGGAATGTGCAATCTATAGAGAATTTAGAAACAGTAATGAAATTAACTGCAGTCTGCTTTTTATCTTCAGTGTTTGCTGATGACAGTGTCAGTGATAAAATCAGGTTTCTCACCAGTGTAGACAGCTCTAACCACCACCTCCCTGATAAACCTGGTATAGCAGTCTAAAACAGGAGTTCTTTTTTTTTTTTTTTTCTGTTTTTGATTTCATTAAAGTATTTTGGGACTTCCCTTGTAGCTCAGTTGGTAAAGAGTCTGCCTGTAATGCAGGAGATCCAGGTTTGATCTCTGAGTTGGGAAGATCCCCTGGAAAAGAAAATGGCAACCCACTCCAGTAGTCTTGCCTGGAGAATCCCATGGACAGAGGAGCCTGGCAGGCTACAGACATGGGGTCGCAAGAGTCGGACACAATTTAACGACTAAACCACCACCACCATAGTTAATTTATAATATTGTGTTAGTTTCAGTTATATAGCAAAGTGACCCAGTTACATATTCTTTTTCAGATTCTTTTCTTTTATGTATTACAAGATATTGAATATAGTTCCCTGTGCTACAGAGTAAATTCTTGTTGTTTATGTTATGTGTATCAGTTAATCCCATAATCCTAATTTATCCCTCCCTTGGCTTCCACTTGGTAACCATAGATTTGTTTTCTGTATCTGTGAATCTGTTTCTCTTTTGTAGATAAGTTTATTTGTATTATTTTTTTTATATTTCACGTGTAAGCGATAGAATATTTGTCTTTCTCTGACTTACTTCACTTAGTATAATAATCTCTTGGTTCATGCATGTTGCTACAAATGGCAATATTCCATTCTTTTTTATGGATGAGTAATATTCCATGGTGTAGACATACTGCATCTTTTTTATACGTTCATCTGTTGATGGACACTTAGCTTCCATGTTTTAACTACTGTGTTAATAAATAGTGCCACTATGAACATTGGGGTGCATGTATCTTTGCAAATTACAGTTTTTGTCTTTTCTGGATATATGTCCAGAAGTAGGCTTGCTGGATCATATGGTAACTCTATTTAAGGAACCTCCATACTGTTCACTATAGTGGCTGCTCCAGTTTACATTCCCATCAACAGTGTCAGTCAGTCAGTTCAGTCGCTCAGTCGTGTCCAGCTCTTTGCGACCCCATGAATCTCAGCACGCCAGGCCTCCCTTTTCAACTCCTGGAGTTTACCCAAACTCATGTCCATCGAGTTGGTGATGCCATCCAGCCATCTCATCCTTTATTGTCCCATTATCCTCCTGCCCACAATCCCTCCTAGCATCAGGGTCCTTTCCAGTGAGTCAACTCTTTGCATCAGGTGGCCAAAGTATTGGAGTTTCAGCCTCAGCATCAGTCCCTCCAATGAACACTCTGGACTGATCTCCTTTAGGATGGACTGGTTGGATCTCCTTGCAGTCCAAGGGACTCTCAAGAGTCTTCTCCAACACCACAGTTCAAAAGCATCAATTCTTCAGCGCTCAGCTTTCTTCACAGTCCAACTCTCACATCCATACATGACCACAGGAAAAACCATAGCCTTGACTAGACGGACCTTTGTTGGCAAAGTAATGTCTCTGCTTTTGAATATGCTATCTAAGTTGGTCGTAACTTTCCTTCCAAGGAGAAGCATCTTTTAATTTCATGGCTGCAGTCACCATCTGCAGTGATTTTGGAGCCCAGAAAAATAAAGTCAGCCACTGTTTCCACTGTTTCCCCATCTATTTGCCATGAAGTGATGGGACCGGATGCCATGATCTTAGTTTTCTGAATGTTGAGCTTTAAGTCAACTTTTTCCACTCTCCTCTTTCACTTTCATCAAGAGGCTTTTTAGTTCCTCTTCACTTTCTGCCATAAGGGTGGTGTCATCTGCATATCTGAGGTTAGTGATATTTCTCCTGGCAGCCTTGATTCCAGCTTGTGCTTCTTCCAGCCCAGGATTTCCCATGATGTACTCTGCATAGATGTTAAATAAGCAGGGTGACAATATACAGCCTTGACGTACTCCTTTTCCTGTTTGGAACCAGTCTGTTCCATGTCCAGTTCTAACTGTTGCTTACAGACCTGCATATAGGTTTCTCAAGAGGCAGGTCAGGTGGTCTGGTATTCCCATCCCTTTCAGAATTTTCCACAGTTTATTGTGATCCACACAGTCAAAGGCCTTGGCATAGTCAATCATCAACAGTGTAGGAGGGTTCAAAACAGGGAATCTTAACCTATAGACTTTCAAGAGATCATTGGATAAAATTCAGGCAGTCCATGAATGTAAATTGGAAATAATTGCATCTTTTAAAATTGATGTAGTTTAACATTTCTATCAGGAATGTAGGCAGCAGACCATAGTATTAACAGACTGTTTGTTACAAATACCTCAAAATACCGTTTATGCTACTTGTGAATTAAAGAAGCTGTTATGCCTACTACCACTTCTTGCTATATAATGTGTTAAAAAGCACTTGGAATATCAAACTTTTGTTCTTTTCATCCTTTGAAAGCTCTATTTTAGTATGATTGGTATCCTTTGTTATCCTATATGTTTACACACATTATTCTAAGAAGTTCATTACCTTCACCAAACTGCCAGAGGAATGAAAGGTTGAAACTTTTTGAACCTGAAATCGTATTCCACAGAGAAATAATTATAAAAACTGTAGAATTTGAGCTTTAAAAGACCTTAGATATTACCAGTTCAACCTAAAGGAACCCATTTAGACTAAATAATTTACCTGGGCTCTAAGTTAAAAAAAACCAACAGTGTAGCCGTCTACCATTCAGCTAATAAGCCTGTGGGACTACTGCATAAATATAGTGATGTTCTTTAATATACTTAGTACAGTCTTTCAATTCATGATTTTGTATGACTTTCCATTTTTCTATAATTAATACTATTTCTTTATAGTTTAAAACTTAATTTTTTTCTTCTGTCATGCTTTTATGAGAAGGAACATAATACCAAATTTCCTTTTTACAGCTTGTATTTAGGTATTATATATTGTAATTTAAATAAAAAATTGTTGCTTTTACTTTAAAACATTTCCTTTAAAGGCAAGTTTAGGAAATTAAGTGTTATAAAATAAACATGTACTGAATCTAACTAATAAATGTTTTAAATTACAATATATATGGACTGGAGAAGGAAATGGCAACCCATTCCAGTACTCTTGCCTGGAAAATTCCATGAATGGAGGAGCCTGGTGGGCTACAGTCTATGGGTTTGCAAAGAGTCAGACACTCCCAAGGAACTAACACACATATACATGAACATAAGAACAATGTTATCCTTACATATCCTTGTTTTATTTTATTATGTTATTAAAAGGAATTTGTACATGAGTATCGTGTATGGAGAATAAGATATGGTTTAGGTATAATCTCTATATCCATATGGTCATATATTTTATTGTTCTTTTGGGTCGTTTTGTGAAAATTCTTTCAAAAATAAAGGAACACTAAGTATTTTTTGTGTTCTTATAACCTCTGTAATTGTTGACTGAGATTTCATCTTTATTAAAATCACTTCTTTTTAGCTTAGCATACCAGAGGATGAGCTGGGAAGCCTTGAAGAAATCTATCAATGGCCTGATCAACAAAGTCAACATTTCCAATATCAGTATTATTATTCAAGAACTTCTTCAAGAAAATATAGTTAGAGGAAGGTAAGCCTTGGCTGTTTTATTTGTAATATTTCATAGCACTTTTTCAATGGAAAATAATATCTACATGAAAAATAATCATTTATTATGCTACTTCATTTCAAAGAAAATTTCAAGGAGTATTTAAAATGCAGTTGTTATAAATATGTAAGCTACTAACAAATAACTTAAACTCAACTGTTAGAGCTTATATGGCGTTTTTACTGTTTGAGAAGCTTTGATGTCACATAATGATTTTGGCACAGTTATTTATTGACTGAATACTTCCAATAATTTAAACTCATGAAGAAAAATAAATATTTAATTTCTTTATATATACACAAATTGCTCCTCACACCAGTTTAATTTCTAATGAAAGCAAAGTGGGAATGTGAAAGAAATGAGAAAGATAAGTAATGAATTTTACAAAAGCAGAAGGGAATAACAACCATTTTCTGTGTGGTTTTTAAGTAGTTGTGATATTTTAACTCATCAGGAAATAGAAATATTCTATGTTCTATTTATTTTAAAATCTGAGGACTATTTTCCCATATGACCTAGATCATCAGTGCAGAAGTATGGGATATATATGTAACGTAAAATGTAGCACGTTGTGGGGGTTAGTAAGGTGACCGAGAGGCAGCCACAGGAAAGCACTCTCATTTTATTCAGGAAGGAGCAGACTCAAAAGTTACAAGGGTAATTTAAGATGTTACAGTTTATAAGCTGAGTTCTCTTTTTTCATTTTCTACTCTAGTGATTCAGATGTCATGCCTAAACCTGGTAACTATGAAGACATAGTTTTTCTGCCTTTTGACAATTGAATAACTATCTGTTATTACATTGGCAAAAATAACTCTACAGTTAGCCTATTTTGTATCTCTCTTCTTATCAAATGTATACATTGATAGAAACATGTCCATTTCAAAATGAGTTGGAAGGTAGGACCTTTCATATTCCTGTCCTTGTTTTAGCATTATTTCTGAAGTGCTTACGTTATGTCTTTATCTCTCTTAGGAATATTGTTTTCACTTTTATTTTCATGAACAATAGATTTAAGCCTGTCTTTTAGGTGGAAACCACCCAGATTTGTCTTTAATCACAGAATTAATTTATATGAATGATGGGCTTATAATGGAAATTTTACTTTAAGTCAAAGTTCAGTACTTTTGAAGCAGGTCTTTTCTCCCTTCACTTTTGATAATGCTAAGTGAATTAATATAAGAAGTTAAGAACTTAAATTCATAAATAGATATAATGAACAGCAACTGGAAAAGAAGATTTATATTTAGAGAAAAAATTTTTTGAAAAATATTATATTAAATCTATTTTATATAAGTACAGATTGAAATTTTATTTCCTCAAAATCAGTTTTATTAGACAATTTCTTCCTTTAGATAAGGGTGGTGAAAATTTAGTTCTTATTTAGCTTTTATGATGATTTACAGAGAAGTAATTAAAAGACGCTTACTCCTTGGAAGAAAAGTTATGACCAACCTAGATAGAATATTCAAAAGCAGAGACATTACTTTGCCGACTAAGGTCCGTCTAGTCAAGGCTATGTTTTTTCCTGTGGTCATGTATGGATGTGAGAGTTGGACTGTGAAGAAAGCTGAGCGCCAAAGAATTGATGCTTTTGAATTGTGGTGTTGGAGAAGACTCTTGAGAGTCCCTTGGACTGCAAGGAGATCAGCCCTGGGTGTTCTTTGGAAGGAGTGATGCTAAAGCTGAAACTCCAGTACTTTGGCCACCTCATGTGAAGAGTTGACTCATTGGAAAAGACTCTGATGCTGAGAGGGATTGGGGGCAGGAGGAGAAGGGGAGGACAGAGGATGAGATGGCTGGATGGCATCACTGACTTGATGGACGTCTGAGTGAACTCCGGGAGTTGGTGATGAACAGGGAGGCGTGGCGTGCTGCGATTCACGGGGTCGCAAAGAGTCAGACACAACTGAGCAACTGAACTGAACTGAACTGAATATAGCTGGAATCAAGATTGCTGGGAGAAATATCACTAACCTCAGATATGTAGATGACACCACCCTTATGGCAGAAAGGGAAGAGGAACTAAGAAGCCTCTTGATGAAAGTGAAAGAGGAGAGTGAAAAAGTTGGCTTAAAGCTCAACATTCAGAAAACTAAGATCATAGCATATGGTCTCATCACTTCATGGCAAATAGATGAGGAAACAGTGGAAACAGTGGCTGACTTTATTTTTCTGGGCTCCAAAATCACTGAAGATGGTGATTGCAGCCATGAAATTAAAAGACGCTTACTCCTTGGAAGGAAAGTTATGACCAATCTAGATAGCATATTAAAAAGCAGAGATATTACTTTGCCAACAAAGGTCCATCTAGTCAAGGCTATGGTTTTTCCAGTGGTCATGTATGGATGTGAGAGTTGGACTGTGAAGAAAGCTGAATGCCAAGAATTGATGCTTTTGAACTGTGGTGTTGGAGAAGACTCTTGAGAGTCCCATGGACTGCAAGGAGATCTAGCCAGTCCATCCTGAAGGAGACAAGTCCTGAGTGTTCTTTGGAAGGACTGATGATGAGGCTCAAACTCCAATACTTTGGCCACCTCATGGGAAGAGTTGACTCATTGGAAAAGACCCTGATGCTGGAAGGGATTGGGGGTAGGAGGAGAAAGGGATGAGAGGATGAGATGGCTGGATGGCATCATCGACTCGATGCACATGAGTTTGGGTGAACTCCGGGAGTTGGTGATGCCAACAGGGAGTCCTGGCGTACTGCAGTTCATGGGGTCGCGGAGTCGAACATGACTGAGCGACTGAACTGAACTGAACTGAATATAGCTGGATTTTAGGTGAATTTTTTTCCTTCTGATGAAATCAGTGAGTATTGTTGACTCCTTTTCTTTTCTTTTTTAACCAGAGGCCTGCTATCCAGATCTGTTTTGCAAGCACAGAGTGCTTCTCCAATCTTCACCCATGTTTATGCAGCATTAGTGGCAATTATCAACTCAAAATTTCCACAAATTGGAGAGTTAATCCTCAAAAGATTAATTCTTAATTTTCGAAAAGGCTATCGGAGAAATGATAAGGTATATGTGATGGACTTGTAAGTAGACTGCTACAGATAACAGGCTAATAAACCATAAGTATCAACCTTAGTAAGCGATGTTGATTTCTGTTCATCCAGAAATGACATGTTTCCACATATAATAATTTTTATTTTATAACACATTAAAATTACCTTGCATGTTGCATATTTTAAGGAGAGTGTGTAAGTAAACTGTAGACTCTGTAGAAAAATGAAAATTGGTTTAAGTTTATAGATTAACTTTGTCTCTAATTTCCCTTTTCAGCCACTTTGTCTGACAGCTTCAAAATTTGTGGCACATCTTATTAATCAAAATGTGGTAAGTAATTATTTTCAAAATTTGGTGCCATTCAGTGGCATTATACCACAGGCTTGATGCCACTTCAGTGACATCTTTGTTTTGACTTACAGTCCTTCAGAAAAGTGTCTTGAATGATATTTTAATTTTAGAACTATAATGAATGCATTTTTTAATGTAAAGAGGAACCCAGGACAAGTGTTAGTAAATTAATCAAACTCTTAATATTCTACATGGTTACTTAACTGCATATTTTTTCCTTCTAAATCTATAATGTGTTTTTATTTAAAAGTTACTATTTCTTCTCTTTACCCTGTACCTAATGTTCAAGAAAACCTAACAGCTGATATTCTTTAAAAAATGCTATTCCCCACAACTGCATATATACGTGTATATTCATATGTATAACTACATGGTATATGTATATACTCATATATTCTTAGAATCATTTTATAAAATATTATGTACTAAATAATTTTAATCTTTTTTAAATGCAAAAATTTATCATTTTATTATTTAGTTTTTGTGTTTATTTTTTTATTTATCCACTGTTCAAGAGTTTTGATTTGTTATGTTAAGTTATGTGTCAGTTGCTCACTACCGTCTGACTCTTGGCAATCCCATGGACTGTAGCCCACCAGGCTCCTCTCTCCCTGGGATTCTCCAGGCAAGAATATTGGAGCAGGTTGCCATTCCCTTCTCCAGGAGGAAGTGACAGTTGCTCAGTCGTGTCTGACTCTTTGCAATCCTGTGGACTGTACAGTCCATGGAATTCCCCAGGCCAGGATACTGGAGTGAGTAGCCTTTCCCTTCTCCAGGGGATCTTCCCAACCCAGGGATTGAACTCAAGTCTCCTGCATTGCAGGCGGATTCTTTACCAGCTGAGCCACATTTAAAAAATGAAAACAGTAAGATTGCTCTTGTCCATACTCACAGTTTTCCTTCAGATATGTATTATTTTTAAAAATTATATCTATAAATAAGAGGCAGAATTTTGAAGACACACTTAATCTTATTTCTCTAACATTTCATAATATTTTAATTCTTTGCTACATGAAATTCTGGTACTCACGTTAAGAAACCTTTCAGATTTTAACCTAGTCATAAAATTACAATGATAATTTTCTACTTAAGATCACAGCAACATAATTTTACATGTCTGTAAACCTAATTTCACAGACTACAGTAGCACAGATATGTTTCAGTTTTTGAATATATATTATACTTGGAGATATTTTTGGCATTTACATAAACCAGTTAAAATGATAAGTATTTTGCATCTTCAAACTGTGGTACAGGGCGGTATTTTCTTGTCCCTATTTTCTTGTTCAACCTCGCCTGTCTTCCCAAAATAAAAGCAATGTGTATTTTTGATATTGTGCTAGATGTGAAGAGAATATTTTCCTAAGTTGTCTCTCCATCACAAGTAAGAGTCTAGTTTTTAAAAGGCCTATGTATGGTCTTTTAAACATGCTTCCTAAGTCCATTTTCTTTTACAGCAAAGCTTCTCAATGTACTTTTATTCCTTCTCTACTTGGTGGTGTTTATAAAATTCTAAACTTTGACCATGGCCAGTGTAGAGTGATTTAAATAAAAATAGAAGTATTCAAAACTGTCATTGTGTGCTATAAACTATAGAAAGAAATTTTCTGAGAAAATTAGTATTCATGTAATTTAAGAACCATTTCCTAACAGAATTGCTGAGAGAATGAATTGGGAAATGGATATAGAATTGTGATCATGGAGAAGGATATTATAAAAAGAATCATGTTACTTTTCTTCATATAGTAGTTATGAAAATATCTCAGATTAAAAATTAGTAAATGACTTTAACTTCTATTTTGAGGTTAATTACGACATTTCCTAAAGATAATGTATCTTTCTATATAGAGAATATAAGAGGAATATTTCTGCTAGAGATAAATCATCTAGTTCTATCCGTGTAGTAAATTAAGAGTTTTGGAAAAATCATCAGGAAATTCTTAGCAGATGCATAATGGAAGTGAAAGAAAAATTGTATCCCATATTTGGAGTATTTTTATGTACATAATGAAACTTTGCTCATCATATGTACAATATCACCACTGTAAAAATTAGATGTACTAATTTTTAAAATTACCATCAGTAGTAGATTAATACATGTGAAAGCATTTTGTGTGTCTTCTTTCTATTCAAGGCTCATGAAGTTTTATGCTTAGAAATGCTCACTTTGCTTCTGGAAAGACCAACAGATGACAGTGTTGAAGTAGCTATTGGTTTTCTTAAGGAATGTGGTCTCAAATTAACACAAGTGTCACCAAGAGGGATCAATGGTAAATATATACCCTTGGTTTGAGATTGAGCTTTTGTTTGAGTATTATTATATGTAGTGCTTATGTTATTTTCTTTGTGTTTAACTTTAGCTATATTTGAACGCCTTCGAAACATTCTCCATGAGTCTGAAATTGACAAAAGGGTTCAATATATGATTGAAGTGATGTTTGCTGTAAGGAAGGATGGATTCAAGGACCACCCTGTTATCCTAGAAGGACTTGATTTAGTGGAAGAAGATGATCAGTTCACCCACATGCTTCCTCTGGAAGATGACTATAATCCAGAAGATGTTCTTAGTAAGTCAGGGGCGGGCATTGGGAAGTGGCATACAAACAAATGTCAGTATCGAAAATAAACACTAACTTAACTTGTGTTTATTTATTTTTGAGATGTTTTCAAGATGGATCCTAATTTTATGGAGAATGAAGAGAAGTACAGAGCTATAAAGAAGGGTATGTAGAACTTTAAAAAATAATTTCCTTTTAAAAGAAGTTTACTTAATTGTATGATACTGATAGAATGGTATAGATCACTCTGACCCCTGCCTACTGAGATCTTTGCTGTATGAAGCCATTCTCTTTTCACCGTTTGCCCATGCGTTATTTTTCTTTCTAGTGCTTATCCACGGTATTGTTGCTGTTGTTTAGTCTCTAAGTCATGTCAGAATCTTTCGCAGCCCTATGGACTATAGCCCACCAGGGAAATCCTATCCATGGTACTACTTCATTTTAAATATTTAACTCATTTTCCTTCTCCTCTTTCTCTTTATTTAATTATGCAGCTCTTCAGCTTCATCCCTCTTAAGAAATATCCATGTATTACAATGGCCGTTATTTAACCTCACTTCCAGTTAAGAGTTGCTGCTTAAATTGCCACCAGTTTAGTATTTGATTAAGTGCTATACTGTATTATAAAGTTCTGTACTTCATATTTCTTGAGGGCAGGATTTTATCTTTCTGATAAAATCAATCATGGTAGCTTAATATACTTAATGGATAAATTGATTATTCCCATTTGTACAGCATTAGTATACCATAAGCACTGTTTCTTTAGATATTGGTTTGTATTTTGTTTATGCCATTACTAGCTAAGTCACCTAGAATAAGTTACTTGTTTGATATAAGAGTAAATGTTTGTATAAGGATAAATAAAATACAGTACTTTATCTTACCACAGAGTGTGTATTTAGACACTGGTACCAGGTTTTTCTTTAATATGTGTGTCATTATTTTTCTTCTAAAGCTAATATTCAGAGCTACTTACATCATTCTAATATATATTTATATTATTTTACATATTATAGTTCTATAATAATTTTATAAGTTTATTTCCCTTGAGTTGTGATTTTACCTAACAAATACTGACAGCTCTGAAAGCTCCTTGGAAGAGAGAGCAGAGTTGTAGAGCTCTATTATTGCTGCATTCTGTGCTTTAATCATGCTTAGAAGTAGAATGTTGAAGGGGAAGTAAAAGTGTAAGAAGCTTCCCATTTTATACATTATCCTAAAATCTGGTACAATAGGGACATTTCACTGCAATAGCCAGATTCCTTTTTCTCTAATAAATTTAGTTTCCAAACATAGAGAAACCCCTTCAGTCTATTTCCTTCTTTTCGTATGAATTTCTTTTTCTATAGCCTCCCTGCTATGCAAGCATGCTAAGTCACTTCAGTCGTGTCTGACTCTGTGTGACCCTATGGACAGCAGCCCACCAGGCTCCTCTGTCCACAGGATTCTCCAGGCAAGAATACTGGAGAGGGTTGCCATTTCCTTCTCCATAGTCTCCCTAGAAGATACCAATAATTTTGTGAATTCTTATTATACCTGATATAGAGGGGTTGGTTTTTTTTTCCCTTTTTTTATACTTGGGAATTCCCCATCCATTTCTTTATTAGATTCTTGGCAGTTGGCCAAGAAAGTAGTGCTTTTCTTTACTATGCTAAGTCACTTCAGTCGTGTCCGACTCTGTGTGACCCCATGGACTGCAGCCACCCAGGTTCCTCCATCCATGGGATTTTCCAGGCAAGAGTACTGGAGTGGGTTGCCATTGGCTTCTTTACTATAGCAGTCCTTAAACTCTGTAGTCCCAAGATCCCTTTATACTCTCAAAAATTATTGAGAATTCCAAAGAGCTTTCATTTATGTGGGTTATATCTATTGACATTTACTTACTAGAAATTTAAATGGAGACTATAAAAAAATACTAGGTCATTTCAAAATAACAATAATAAACCTAGTACATATTTGCGAAAATTACATGTTTTTATAAAAATAACTATGAACAAAGAAATTTAAGAAAAAGAATGGTATGTTTTAAATATTTTGTGCAATTTAATGTCTGGCTTAATCGGAAACATTTGAATTCTCATATTGCTTCTGATTTCAGTCTGTTGCAGTAGGCTGTTTTGATTGACATATATAAAGGAAATTTAACCTCACCATACACCTGTAGTTGGAAAGGGAAGAGTACAGCCTTTTCAGAATTATAATTGTGTATATTTCTGTTTGACATTATTCCAATTAAATATTTAATAGCTAGTAGTTTCTTAATGATTTAATTGCACTGTGAAACCTGAAATTATATCCATTAATTTTCCTATTTTGTTAACATTAAAATCTGTTGGCCTGTCAGTTTGAATGGATCTTTTACCCAAGCATGATTTTGTAACATGTTTCCTCAGTCATTTGGAGAATACTGATGCACCAAGTTATTCACATCATCCAAGTATTAACATGTTAACGTTATCAAAGTTAAATTGACACATTAATATATTCTCAAAAAATCACGTTTATTCATATTACCACCTGTCTTTATCAGAAAAATCTTAATGTTTTTGGAAGCTGTAAGGCTCATAGGAATAGATATGTGTTTTCCACAATTCTGATTTTCTCTTGAAAACTCATTTGATCATTATGGCAAATATCTGAAAATAACTATTGGTTATTTTACTTGAAATAACAGTATTACTTTGTTTATATTTTAGAAAATAGCTGGTAAATACCTAATAACTAGTTTGTTTGCCATTCTTTCAAGTAAAAATTAAAAATAAAAGTAATTCATCTTGCACCTCCGTCACACAAGTGTTTTTCCTTGAAATAACCATCACCATTGTGCATTCGTCTTTTAACAGAAGTGCTATTTATAAACTTCGTATTTTCTTACTCAAACTACTATAAATGCCTATACTCAAGGGCTAAGACTTAACAAAATTAATAATTTTATGTTTTTTCTTCAAGGGCGTTCTTAAATGAAACTTGTTTCCTACTGCATTAGCGTGGCGGTAAAAGGTGCAGAGTGCTTGTGCAGCTTGTTCCCTTGATTGTGCTCAGGGTGCAGCAGGTTTTAACTCCTGTTGCTTTTGCGTCTTTATTTCAGGTGTCAGCACAGTGAAAAGGCAGATAATATTTCGGTATTACTATGAAAATAGTTTGACCTGCAGACCACCTGGCAGGTCTCAGTGATTTCCTCCAGGATTCACAGACCATACTTGGAAACCACTGCTCTATTTAGTTAAGAAAATCCAGTTGTCATTCCCTAAATGATTTTAGTAAGTAGATCCTAAAGTGAAGGGATAGGAGAGGATGAGGTAAACAGCTAAACAATCCATATGACCTTCATTCTTTCGTAAAATGTTCTTCTATAGTCGGCATTAAAAAAAATGACCGCAGCAGGAAGTGGGCACAGCTTTAGTAATTAGCACCTTAGAGTGACCCAGGTGTACTTGTGTTTTAGGTCTTACAGCATTTGGGAAAACAGCAGGAGTGCCGATCTTCCTCCTGTTGAATACTAAATAGTTTCCCCTCTTAAAGGTCTTTCTGAACCGCATTATGTAATAATAAACTAGACACTGCAGATCATTTCTGGAAGTCACATTGGTTAGAAATATTCTTGAAGAGATTTGTATGTCAGCTAGGGGCTGAATGACAACTCTCCACTTTTGGCTCCTGATTTATACTATTTAGTTAAATATAAGGAAATTAGAATTTTCCTAAAAGTTAGTTGGTCCCAAAACTATATTAAAATCTGTCTGATTATAATAAAAATGCAAAGGGGGATTGTTGGCCAGATTTGTAAAATCTTTTGTCAGACTGATGGAACACATACCACTGGACAAAATATGATTCTAGTTTTTGTCATTTGTTTATTACTGTTAACATGATGATAGACCTCATGTAGTCTTTTACATCACAATTTGAATAGTTCTGAATGTGAGTTGTATTTTAAGAAATGACAGTCCAATGAAGCCCTTATTTTTCTGTTTTTTTTTAAAGGTCTTTAGACTTCCATTTCTATTGCACATATGAAAATTCTATCGATTAATTATAATGTTCTACTTAATAGGTATACATTTTAATAAAAATCTCACTACTATTTAAATTTCATTCACTACCTAAATATGTTAGTCACTCAGTCGTGTCCAACTCTTTATGACCCTATGGACTGTAGCCCACCAGGCTCCTTTGTCCATGAGATTCTCCAGGCAAGAATACTAGAGTGGGTTGCCATTACCTTCTTCAGGGAATCTTCCCAACCCAGGGATCGAACCTAGGTCTCTCTCATTGCAGGCAGATTCTTTACCATCTTAGCCATCAGGGAGTGGATTCTAAATTATGCATTTTTTTTTTCTTCTGTCTTTTTTGTCTTTCAGAAAACTTTCTTAGGCTAAATTCTTATTTTCTATTGCTCATCTTAGCTTTTTATAGTAGGCTTATCTTCTTGGTGATGAACTAGTAATATTTTGACGACATTATCCATTATGCTAGTTTCTCTTCCTAATTTATCGTTCCAGTGCTCCTGCTCCTTTGGAAAACTTTCATCTACTTTTTCTTTGTTCTTCTCATCCCTTGCTTATTTCATGGCTGCTTTCTATCTGGCAGAAGAATTATACATATGGTTTTCTCTAGTCTAATTAGTTATAATGCTCTCTGAATACCTAGGTAATAACATGAGACCTGTGTGGTCATCTTTGTTGGTTGGTAAACTCTTACACCACTGTGGGTTGTAGTGAACTGAGAATTATCTTCCCAGAATGAGATACATTTATATCCCTTGCTCATTCATGTTTTCCTAAACTTAACTTTGTTCTTTTAGAAATTCTTGATGAAGGAGATAGTGACTCAAACACAGACCAAGATGCTGGAAGTAGTGAAGAGGAGGAGGAAGAAGAGGAGGAGGACGGTGAAGAAGATGAAGAAGGTACAAGTGTAGCTGCAGATAAAATTGCACAATATACTCCCAGAATAATCTCATGTAATCCTCTAAACAGTGATTCTTAATCTGTGGAGTACTGGGAGAGATGCTGCTGTTAGCTAGTGGGGGAAAGCAAGGGCTTATAAACATCCTATGAGTCACAAGATTGCCCCTCACAGCAAAGTATTATCCAGCCGAAAATATCAGCACTGGCAAGGTTGAAAGAGCCTGCTTAAAAGTATGAAACAAGGAAATTCATTTTTTAATACCAGCATAATTTAAATTTTATGTTTTATGACTTTGATTACGAACTATGAAAAAGCTGCATTCATGTTGAGCACATGTGATTTATGTTGCTGTGGCATGAATGTGACAGATGCGAGTGACTAGATATTTGCTCTTCATTTTGGAAAAATAGATTGGGGAAGCCAAAAACTATATTTGTACAGAAGCAGGCATGATGTCCTTCCTTTTCAGCTTTGATTATATTATTTCATAGGAAAATAAGCTCAGAACTTTACTTTGGTTAAGTCTTCATTAAAACATCAGAATATATATACCCTGGTCACTATTTGCTTATGTTACATATTTGAAAATATTAAAAGTATAACTTTCCCTTCTAAGGCATAATATATTTTAGTTCTGTCTTAGAGTATAGTAGATCTTCTACCACATAATTTATTAAAATATGTTTAATTTTTTCCAGTGTCCTTTTCATTTAAAATGTCTCCTAACCAAGTTAACATTTAACTTTAGAATTTGTCTTATGTGAAAATACAGTTCAAATAAAAACTATTAAATGTTTATAAAGTTTTCATGCATTAGATAAGATAAAACTTTAACAAATATTCATATTTCTTCTGGACCCATCCAACGTGTCATGATGATTCCTGAATTTCTATCCATAATTTATAGTTCTTCCAAATTATCAAGATAATTGTTTATAAACATAGAAATAATGTTTTCCCTAACACCAGCTTAAGTGCGGCCTTTTATAATGTCTACATGAGCAGGTGACCCAGAAACAAAAATAGTTTTCTTGGTTTGGCTCTGGACATCTTTGAGCTGACAAAACTTATCAAAATACTCTAAGATATGGCAAAAGACTGGAAATAGTTATGTTGAACTCTATAAATGTCAATGCTAACTTATACTGTAGAAGAGAATCTTATATTAAACCCATAGATTCTAAAAAGATTATGAAAACATTACTATAAAGGGATACATTTTCAGTTCTTCATTTATTTTTATAGTCTTGTAATTTTGTTATGTTTAATTTCAGGACAAAAGGTGACTATTCATGACAAAACAGAAATTAATCTAGTCTCATTTCGCCGTACCATTTATCTTGCTATTCAGTCAAGGTAAGATACAGTACAGTAGCTCAGTTGATCCTAATTTTTGACAGGGGATGGGCAAGAAGATGGGATTATTAGAATCTGGTAACAGAAAACTAGATATTGTTTCAGGGATTCTCCAACTGCTTGCCTCTCCTCCACTATCCCAAGTCCCAGATTGTAGATTACTACTGTTTTTAGGAATCTACAGGAACAATTTGTCTTTACTTTTAACTGTTTCCTAATTAAAATTTTTTTAAGTTATATCGTTTCTTATAATTAAATATCACTAGCAATCTTAAAACATTTCTGTATTACAGAGTTAGCACAGTATTGTGTAGTGGAAGTTTAATGTTTTTATTTTTTTCTAATTTGCTTTCTAACTCTGGCTCTAAGCAGAGAAACTCGTGTGATATTTGGACACTGATATGTTGTGCAGATGGAAATGAATGTGAATGGAAGTAGGAAATAGACTTAGGAAGGTTTTAAGGACTCTGAAATAATATTAAGCAAGAACTGCTATGATGTCATGAAAACAACCTTTTCCCTTTGAAGGCTGTGAGGTTAGTTTTAAAGAGAAATAAATGAAAACATTAAATGCTGAGTACATCTATTTTCAATGGGAATCAACCTATTGATTTAGTGGGCACCGTGTTTATATTTTACAGTGGAGAAGGAATATTTTCCCTGTTTTGTTTTGTTACTAGGTTTTGTATATTTCCATTTACTATGATGTAATAGCAAAAATGATTCATAAGTAGGAGTCATCTTGTTTTCAGTCTGTCTGAAAAGTTTTTGGCTTAGGTTCATCTTCAAAAACAGAAATGTTAAACAGCAAAACGTTAGTTAGAAATTTTTTTGCTTTACCCTTATGTGTTTCTTGGCCTTTCACATGAAAGAAAAAAACTAATATTTTCTTATACAAACTGAAAAGTAGATAATGAAAAATTTTTGTTATAAGTAGCTATTCTTAGAGTTTTAGAGTTTGACCTTTTGTCCTTTTTTAAGAAATTCAATGGTAATCAGTTGTAAAGAGCAGATTCATTGTTTTAATATTGCTGTTAACATTAACTTTGAAGAGTCACAGTGGAGCTCTTTGCATGATTATTGTAAAGAAACTTTATTTTTTAGGTGATCTAACCTTGATAATAATCTCTGAATCACACAAAAATGTTTGCAAAACTAAAACACTAGACAAGTGACCGACACTGATATATAGTGGTACCAATTCTAGTAATAGTATAATAAATCCGTCTTATATGTTATTTGTCAAATGTTCTCAGCCCCAAAATGCCTGGTAAAAATAATTTTAGGAAGTAAACACAACTTTGATAAAAAGGTATTTAAAGGACATGGTTTGGAGACTCAGGTAATGGGATTATAAAACATAAAAATGTTATCAAACAAATATTCTAGATGAATAAGTAACATTGTTGGTCATTAAAACAGCTAAAGTGTTTTTTTTTTTTTTTAAGTAACAGTACTCAGTAGTAATGATGATTTCAATTAGATACACAAAAAGATTTTTGGTGGAAATTTAAATTGGTGCACTCTTTTTAGAAAGCCTTGAATGAGTAGCATGAATCAGTGGCTTAGTTTGATTGCCATTTGACCCTTCTTTTTCATTATATTTCTTAAAGAAATACATATTGGCAGAGAATTATACAGAGAATTGTTCAGTGCGAAAAAGAGAGAAAAATCATATTGCTCAATATAATCAAAGTGTTTTCATGTTTAATGCCTCTTTTAAAAATTAGGTTAATGGAGAATTAGTGGGCAAGTGGTCTGATTTAATGTTAGTTGGGGATAAAAAACTAATAATATAGAATGTATGGCACCATGCTGATAGCATTGTCTTAATTGTATAAGTAGGTGTGCAGGTTCTAGAAATAATACACTAACGTATCAACAGTGATTATTTTGAGAGGAGGTTGGATTATTTATATAAACTGCTCACTTTTGGAACTCTTGTGAACAAAACCCAGTTCTGGTGACTGAACTATTTGGGGATTTTATTTTTTAAATTTTCTTTCCTTTTATACTTATTGACTGACCTCACCAATACTCTGATCTTTTTACTGTTCTGACTCCTTAAATAGTCTTCTTTTATTTATGCAAACACTGAACTACACAGTTAACTTTGCTATTAAAAGTTGGACAGTCCGGGTTGTTTTTGGTTTTAAGTGATGTTCCAGTCTGATGTTATATTACTGGAGTAATGTCCTTAACAATTTGAAGTTTCTTAGATTGGAGACATCAACAAACTATTGAAAACTGGCATTATGTAAAATCTATTTTCTTTACCCTTCCCTCAATCACTTTTAATTCTAGAATATGTTTGGTGTAAAATAGCAAGCAAAGTTAATAATTTCTTTAATATTTACATTTAGGTCAACTTCAAAACAATCATGGTAGGGAGTCACCAAATACTTTTCAAGTAAAACAAAAACAAGGAAAATTCTGTCATACTTTCTCTTTGATTCTTCACTTAATTAGACAAAAGGAAAGTTGTAAAAATTTTCCATGAACTACTTGACTTGTTTTTCAGAAATTATAGGATTTTTTTCCTAAATACTAACTCTGTTTTTTCAAAAATAAAAACTAGAAAATGTCACATTTTTAAAAATACTTTTTGGTATTGCTGTATTATTGAAGTTTATCAACTACAGTTAGCTATTTTAATCTTAGTGCCAGTTATTATTTAATATTGTGTGTTATGAAAGCTCTTTCTTGATTTCTTAAAGTTTTTTTTTTTAATTCCATTCTACCTCCCTGAATTATTTTTTGTGCTTTTGAAACCCAATCAGTAATAGAAGCTGAGGATTACTGATGAACTATAAAGCTAAATTCATTATCATTATATTTCAGTGGGTGATTATTTTATATTGCTGTTATCAAATGATACTGGTATTATTCCTGAATCAAGTTCACACTGAGTTTGATAATTCTCTAAGCAAAGCATATTGAAGATATTTTTCATGCAATTTATATGAATGTTGTACAAAAATAAATTCTTTTCTTTGTAATTGATTTTAGTTATTTACTGATTTTATACTAACTTTTTATATAGTGTAAGAGCCCTATGTTTGGGTATGACTCAAGATAACTTGTAAGTGTGGTGATTAAGCTCTGGATGTCATGCTGGGCTCTTGAAACATCTTTTACCTCTTCCTCACTTGGATCAGGGAGAAGTGGAAATATTTAGCAATATAATAAAGATTTGTCTGCTTTCTATGTCTATGAATTTGTACATTCTGGACTTTTTATATAAATGGAATTATGTTATATGTGGTCTTTATGTCTCACTTCTTTCACTTAGCATCAGTCACGGTCCCCCATGTCATAGGATGTATCAGTACTTCATTCTTTGAAGAGTTAAAAACCTTTTCTTTTTTATATTTACAATACAGTAATATGAAAATATAGAAGAAAATTTTTAGCAATTATTAGGGTAAGATTCTTATATATGAAAGAGTGCTACAACTTAAATATGCTGCTATTTTTAACCTAACTATTGTGACCATTTTATCCCTACAGTTTAGATTTTGAAGAATGTGCTCACAAGTTGCTAAAAATGGAGTTTCCTGAGAGTCAAACAGTAAGTTAGTACTTTTTTTCTATTAGGAAATATGCATATGTGTTATAAAAAATATGTATGTATGTTATAAAAATGTTTAAGATAGTTAATAGGTTTCATGAAATGAATCAGTAACTCAGTGCTTCATATATGCTGCTCATTCCAGTGATTTCAATCAGCTGCTTATTTGAGGTGTGAGAAAAGGAGGAAGTTTCTCTGAACCACCACACTTTACACAGGTTTCTGAGTGGTTGCCTATAAATCAAATGGTGCCTTAAATACAATAGGAAGTTTGTTCTTTAGTAAAGTACCTGGTCCATCTACTTTATGCACTAAAGCATTCTTTTGTCATAGAAGCTGGAAAGATCACCATACTTGTTGTTACATTACTTGAATTAGATATAGATGAACCTGTTCCATTTTTTTCCACTCATTAATTCATTTAACAAAACGTATTCAGCATATATGGAGAAGGAAATGGCAACCTACTGTGTATTCTTGCCTAGGAAATCCCATTGACAGAGTCTGAGCCTGGTGGGCTACAATCCATGGAGTTGCAACGAGTCGGACATGACTTAGCAACTGAGCACATTCAGCATATACTATATGGCAGGCATTCTATAAGGTGTCAGGGATTCAGGTATCCGTAAAGTACATTTTTGCTTCCTCTTAGCCCATGGGACTCATAGTCTTATAACTCAGTACATATACTTAACTGTTCAAAATATCATGGAACCCTAATACCAAGAGGATAATAAAGGTTAGGTTGAAAAGATTATCTTAGGTTTTTTTTTTTTTTTTTTTTTTCCTAATTCTTTCCTTATGTATTTTGCCCTGTGCCCATCTATATTTTGGATGCTTGAAATCTGAAGCAAAGGCTTTCAGGGTTTGGTTTTTCACATCTTAATGTACATGTAGTAGACTCAGCACAGGTCCAGAGTGAATGTATCAGCTCTAATAGGCTGTTTGATTTCTGGTTCTTCTAAAAGATCTTGACTGTCTGAGCTAAGTTAACATTACAAGGAAGTCCTTTGACTTAAGGCCTTAAATATGTTCTGTTACAGGGATTGGCATACTGTGGCCCAGGCCCACTGCCCATTTTTGTTAATAAAGGTTTATTGGAGTACAGCCTTATACCATTGGTTGATGTATTGTGTGTGATTGATTTTGCCCTATAGCAGCAGAATTGACTAGTTGCAGCAGAGAGTAAATGGCCACTAACATCCTGAAATATTTGCTGTCTGGTCTTTTCCAGAAAAAGTGTCCTAATCTTTAAGAATGTAGATTAGTTCTTGAAATGCCATGGTATGGAATTTTGAGATTATTCTTTGCAAATTAAAAAATATTTTTTCCCTCTTAAAATTTATTTATTGATATACTAATAATAGTGTCTTTATATGTATTATGGGTATACTTGATATTATTGTAATTGGAAGGGAATAAATTAGTGAATTAACCTTTAAAATTATAAGTAAAACTAAAGTTATGGTATGATCTTGTCACATTATTTGCTGAATATAATTGTTATTAAAAATGTTATTAATCCAGAGGATAGTTGTTCTAGAACTTAACTTCACTGTTTTTTTCCCTTGAAACCGCAGACCAGAATATTTATTTTTCCCTCATATCTGAAGGATTATTTGCTGCATAAGATCATTCTTGCTAGAAATTTTTTTTTTTTATTTCATGTCGAATATGGCTTTTCACTCCCTTCTGGCCTGTAGCATTTGCCCTGAGAACTTCAACATGCTTTGATAACATTTGGAAGAGTATCTTAGTGTGTCTGTTTTCATGCACTCAAAAGAATCTCCTAAAATCACTATGATATTTAATTAAAATATTAAAATATTTAATTATTTTATGCCACAGGGAATAACTCTTATAATTGCATTTAGTCTCAGAAAGAAATTAATTTGTTTTTGCATGTTGTTCTGACTTTATTAGCAATGCTGTCAGCATATTACCTTGTTATATTGTTTAAAACCTGATTAAGTATTAGGTTATTATAAGATGAAGTGTTGGTAGAAGTTGAAAATACATTTTAATATATTGAATTAATGTTGTGTGGCAGAACTCAGAAAAGGTCATTTAGGTTTTCTTGGTCCTATATTAAATTTTGACGAAGTACATCTCTTCAGAACTTAGACATTTATAAACATTTTAATTGAGGCAACTTGTGACTAACCTTTAAAAAAAATAATAATCTAACAGTATAATTACATCTAAAAATAACCTTGTTTTGTGAAGAGAAGCCTTTCATTAGATAGTTTTATAAGCAGATTATCAGCTTCTTGAATAACACTGCCCCATAGAACATTTTGCATTGAAGAAAATATTCATATTCTTCCCTTTTTAGTACAGTGGCCACTATACTGGTCACATGTGGCTTCTGAGTACTTAAAATGTGACGTATGACTAAAAAACTAAAATTTGAATTTTACATAATGTTGAATAATTTAAATGTGAATGGCTATGTGTTGCTAGGGGCCAGCACACGGGACAGCACAGTTGTGAAGTGTTCTATGCTTCTTCAGGGTCCCCCTTCCTTCTTGCTCATGGATCAGTCAGTTCAGTTCAATTCAGTTACTCAGTCATGTCCAACTCTTTGCGACACCATGGATTGTAGCTTGCCAGGCTTCCCGGTCCATCACCAACTCCCAGAGCTTGCTCAAACTCATGTCCATCAAGTCGGTGATGCCATTCTACCATCTCATCCTCTGTTGCCCCCTTCTCCTCCTGCCTTCAGTCTTTCCCAGCATCAGGGTCTTTTCCAAAGAGTCAGTTCTCTGCATCGGGTGGCCAAAGTATTGGAGTTTCAGCTTCAACATCAGTTCTTCCAATGAACACTCAGGACTGATTTCCGTCAGGACTGACTGGTTGGATCTCCTTGCAGTCCATGGGACTCTCAAGAGTCTTCTCCAACACCACAGTGCAAAAACATCAGTTCTTTGGTGCTCAGCTTTCTCACATCCATATGTGACTATTGGAAAAACCATAGCTTCGACTAGATGGACCTTTGTTGGAAAAGTAATGTCTCTGCTTTTTAATATGCTGCCTAGGTTGATCATAGCTTTTCTTCCAAGGAGCAAGTGTCTTTTAATTTCATGACTGCAGTCACCATCTGCAGGGATTTTGGAGCCCAAGAAAATAAAGTCTGTCACTGTTTCCATTGTTTCCCCAACTATTTGCCACAAAGTGATGGGACCAGATGCCATGATCTTAGTTTTCTAAATGTTGAGTTTTAAGCCAACTTTTTTACTCTCGTCTTTCACTTTCATCAAGAGGCTCTTTAGTTCATCGATTTCACCATAAGGGTGGTGCCATCTGGATGTCATCTGGATGGTGTCATCTGGTGGTGCACGTGGAGATTTCCAGTAAATGCATATTGACCTAATTTTTTTAAATATATATAATAACTACCTATTAATAGATTGTATCTCATGTTATCAGAGGACAAAAATGTCAGAATTCCTAATTGAAGATATAAAGGTACAAAATAAAAGTGAACTGAAAGAGTATATAGTATATTTTATAGCATTGCTTTCTGTTTATAGAACACGAATACATTGCAGTTAATGTATTTTATTAAAAATTACTTTTTAACTTTCTAATAAGAAATGTTTTGTAGAAAAAGATCTTTAGTCAGTTTAGCAGTACTCAGAGTTAGGGTTAGGATTATTCTCTTTTTCATTTTGTCTCCATTGATTTGTCCTTATTTCCTGAGTTTCTTGATCTATGAAATTGCTGTAATTGATATATATTTCATTAGGGTTATTTCAGGAATTAAATAATATTTATTCATTATAAGTAATTTGTGATGTTGATATTTCCCGATCTTGGATTAACTCTTGCGTTTCATAGCCCAACAGAATTTTCACAGAGGAGTTTTCAAGACACAAAAATAACTGATTGGACAGTGTGTGGAAAGAACAGTTATGGAATGATTCCATCTATTTATTTAGATTCATCTGTGGACAGATCTATATGAGTAGCATTTATTTTGAGGCTAAAAATCTTGGCCACAAAGGTCTTTTTTGTTGTTGTTCTTTTAGATATATTTTCTTATAAACAAGGCAGTCATTATGTTAGCACTGAAGTTGTGCCTACTTTATGCTCTGTAAAGACTCACCACGTTTTGCCTTTTCCATACTAACAAAATATATTCTTGATAACTCAGTTTAAGTGTTGTATTGGTGGTCTGTATTTAAAAGATTTCTGTATAGAATCTTTTAGAATGTGATATATTTAGTTTCTTTTTGTTGATGTATCTGTTTCCTTGATAGTTCTTTGATATTATGTATCATTCTTCCAGAACTTTGAGGCATTCCATAACAGTTTCCCAAAGAGAACAATTAAATGCTGTCTTTTCAAAATTTCACAGCAGGTTTTCTTGAAGTGGCTCATACTTACATGAGTTTAGAATTTTATAAGCAATCTAATTAGCATAAATGACATGGAATTTCTATTAGCCAAACAGAAGACTTTAAAAAACTATAGTCTTGACAGAGATTGAATTTTTTGTTTTGTCTTCATAACTCAACTTCACAAAGTTTTATGTTTTTAAAACCTTATTTAAAAATTCAGGCTATCTTTGTCATATTGATAAATTATCACACAGCATAGATTCATTGTGTTTTGAATCATTAATGTAATTTTTTTCCAAATAGAAAGAACTCTGCAACATGATACTTGATTGCTGTGCCCAACAAAGGACATATGAGAAATTTTTTGGCTTGTTAGCTGGGGTGAGTTCCGACCTCATTTTTCTTGTTGGATTTTGATGAAATCACAAGGGTAATTCTGAACATGAGTATTGTGAATTAATGTGTCTGCTTTGTTGCCTGGTCTAATGTACTAGCATATCTTTGCTGAAAAACAAATCATTCTTCCCTTCCACAGTTTTCCCAATCTCTGTAGCTTCCTCCCTTCCCACTTCCTGTTTGTAGTTCTTTGATATTACATATCATTCTTCCAGAACTTTGAGGCATTCCATAACAGTTTCCCAAAGAGAACAATTAAATGCTGTCTTTTCAAACTTTCACAGCAATTTCTGGTCAAGTACATGTTCAGACAACATAAATAAAGCATGAGCTAAATCATTTTTTGAATCCAAACTTAATCCATAGAGAAGTATATTTATTTATCTTATATAAATATGTGTATCTGTGGTTAGCCATGTGTATAACTTTGTTTTAGCATATAAATCCCAGGGGTGGTATAAATTGACTTCTTTTTTAAGCATCCCATTATACAACAAAGAAGAGTGATATGACATACAAATATTTATTAACTTTTGATTGAATAAAATTAGGATTTAATATGGTGTTGACATTTTTATTTTTTATTTATTAGCGATTTTGCATGCTAAAAAAAGAATACATGGAATCCTTTGAAAGTATATTCAAAGAACAATATGATACCATCCATCGCTTGGAAACAAACAAATTGAGAAATGTTGCTAAGATGTTTGCTCACCTTTTATACACTGATTCACTTCCATGGAGCGTAAGTAGATGAGTCAATATTTGTACTTCTTTCCTAATCCCCTGTTATTCTGAAATAAATATTATTAAGTATAACATAGCCATACTCTTCCAATGTAGGCAGTGTACTTTAAAGTGACATGTGGAGCAAACGTCCACTATAATGGCACTCTTTGAGGTTATATTCATATAACGTGGAATCAAGAAGCTAACTTAGTGAATGAATATAAGAAATAACATGTTGAATGATATTAATAGTCTAAATGTTACAGTGCCTTTTGAAGGCGATACCTAGGAATGTTTTCAGAACATAGTTTTTTATCTTCTCTGTGTGCATTCATGTGTGTGCACACGCTTATCCATGTATAGCAGAGTTTGGTGGCACATGATCCTCTGAGTTACTGCCTGTTTCCTGATGGAGTAACCATCAGAAGTTCCCCTGGTAAGAACATGAGAGAAATGACTGTTCTGGCAGGATGTATGTTTCTTAGGCAACACTGAAGTTGGATAAGTGTTTGGGAGGAGTTCCTGTAGTCATAGTTAGAACAGGGAAAGATACTCTCGACGGGGAAATTAGACTGGGCTGGAATTTGAACTGCATTCCTTAAGCTGCCACTTAATTGTACAACTGCTGTTCATTCAACAACCATTTGTTTGGTCCCCAACTCTGTGCCCAGAAAGAGACACTGGGCTTCCAAAATGAATTATATATGGTCCCTGCTTTCAAGGAGTTTAATACCATATAACAGAAGAGGTAAGATGCCCATGGTAATAATACAGAATAAAAGTGATAGGTTAGGCTGAAGGAATTGAAAAATTCGAAAGAAATTATATCTAAGAAGAAAGAGGATCGTATTGTAGAATACCACAACCCAATGGTAGAATGAAACAACATTGTTGAGCTTATAAACGTTGGATAGATTTTTGTAATACTCTAAGTACTAAGTGTGTCCCACTACTTTCATGGGCATTTATAAGCTAACCCAGCAGGCTATTAAACTTTTTTACTTTGCTTTTTTCTTCCTTCTCTGGGAAAATGAAACCAAAGTTTTAAACAATTGAAATAGTAAGCTCCTGAAACACATGATCCATTAAAAACTGGAGGTTGCTTTTACTTTTTTTCACTCTAAAATATCTCTCTATGAGCTTCAGTTTTTAAGCCTTAGTCTTACTATTCAGAAGAAGCCATCGTTCTTGGTCTTTACCCTTCTCACGTATTGTATGCACTGGACATACAATATGATAACATCTGTTTTGCTAACTAGGTTTTAGGAGCTAGTAATCTTAGCATTATATGCTAGAGACAATATTCCTCCCTGCTATAAAAAGCACATTACTCAGGAAAGAGAATGAATTTAACCTCTGTAGCATCTTAACATTTTGAAAATTTGTATAGAAAAGCAGTCTTAAACTTTCCCAGGTACTAATGTATATCAGCATAATGAAAGATATTTACAGATAATTCTTACTGAAGATAACAAACCATAATTTCAGAGGACACTGAAAGTTAGAGATATTGGTCACTTTGTCTTACCATTTGAATACCAAAATAATAATGTCTGTTTTAAATTCTAATTTTCAGGTTCTTGAATGTATAAAACTGAGTGAAGAAACTACTACGTCATCCAGTAGAATTTTTGTGAAAATATTTTTCCAAGAACTGTGTGAATACATGGGTCTTCCTAAACTTAATGCAAGATTAAAGGATGAGTAAGTTTACTATTTTAAATTAAACACTTTTTATTCTTACTCTTATTCTCCTACTTTAGCAACCATAAGTCCACTCTTAGTTGTAAAAATATGTGTTAAGTCCTTAGGACATTCTTTATCTATTAGTCACTCCTCTTGACTCTCATGTTCTTTGTGACAGGGGACAACATGAAACTTTTAATGGTCATTTAGTTCAAGTAGACAGAATGCAGATTTCATGCCTCTTTTACTTTAGTTAGAACATGCAAAATTATTTTCCCATGCTGACTGGAATTTTCCAGTAATAAGTATTTGTAGTTTTATTTCATTTTTACCCTAAGGTGGAGGCTTAAAATGATAATGTTGTATTATCAGGGGATAATTGTAAACATATACTGGTGAAGGTCAGTCCTATAAGTCATATAACTGTTTAGATTATTATGCTGAACTCGGGCTTTGTTCCAGGACTATTTTGTAATCCCTATCCCGGCTCTCTTTCTTTGCATGTATTCAGATTGCCCATTACCACTTACATTGACTTCTACTCCATTCATACTCCTGAAATCCTTTCAAAGTTTTCTCAGTGATCATCTGCCAAATCCCCCAGTCTTGCACAGTCCTCATGCCTCTTGACCTCTTGGTCTCACTTACACTATTGACCACTTGCTCACTGACTCCTCACTTTATTCTCATTCTGCCTTGCTCCTCCCGCTCTCTGTTCTTCGGCCTGCCTCGCTTATGTTCGCCAGAGGTCTGTCCTGAAATCTGCATGCTCTGGGCCAATCCATTTGCTTCTCTTAGCTTCATATACTTACTTATTGGCCCTTGTCTGCTTGCCAGGCTGTGGGACTCCTTCTCCAGCAGGATGCATTCTGGCCGCTCAAACATTGCCCAGCTTATTAAACAATAATAGTAAGCTGATTCATGCCCCCTTACCTCTGTTTCCAGAGCTGGGAATTCCTTCTGTTCTGTCCAGCAAACTCTTAATCATTCTTCCTATATTGTCACCTTTTCCTGTGAAAGACGGTTTTTTCTAACTCTGCTGCTTAGTCCACTGAGTGTGTCACTCAAAACCGCATGATGTTGCCTTTTTCCTATCTGTTCCCCTCCCGAGAAGTAGCGATTCCATACAGTCTTCACCCTTGATACCTCTTGACTGCTTTTCCCCTTCCGCCAGTGCCTTGCACAGTACTGTGTAGACATGCGTGTGTGTATGTACAACAAAAGAGGGCTTTTTTTTTTACTTTTCTGTACATACACTCAAATATAAATACACATATGTATCCATAGATTTATATGTGTTACATAAGTATATCTATTCTGACTGTATATGAAAGTTTTTTTAAAAAAACCTCCTCTCATATAATTATAGAAACCAATTTAATTTCTTTATTTTGGGCCACACCTCGTGGCTTGTGTTATCTTAGTTCCCCTATTGGGAATTGAACCAGGGCCCATGGCAGTGAAAGCACTGAGTCCTAACCAGTGGACCATCAGGGAAATTCCTGGAAGTCAATTTTAGTAAACTACCACGTGACCCTACTCATGTCACTAGATAGCATGTAGCCTGCCCTAATCAGTGATTTTTAAATCACTTGCTTATATTTCATTTACTAATTTAATGTATAGAAATTCTGAAAAATGACTGTATGAGGGTTTTGCCTTTTTATCTCCAAGCATTCTGTTCTCTTTTGTTCATTTTCTTTTTCAGAACTCTACAGCCATTCTTTGAAGGATTATTACCCCGAGATAACCCAAGAAACACTCGATTTGCCATCAATTTCTTTACTTCTATTGGTCTTGGAGGTTTAACGTAAGAATTATTATCAGAGTTTTATTCAACTTATCTCAAACTTACCTCACAGTTCCTTCGAGACAGAATCTAACAGTGGGTTATGTTTTTAATTAGGGATGAATTGCGTGAGCATCTCAAAAATACACCAAAGGTCATTGTGGCACAAAAACCAGATGTTGAGCCAAATAAATCCTCCTCCTCTTCAAGCTCTTCCGAGTCCTCGTCCTCAGAGTCTGACTCCTCTGCCTCTGATTCAGACAGCAGTGACAGCAGTTCAGAGTCTTCTAGTGAAGAAAGCGATTCTTCATCCACCAGTAGTCAGAGCTCAGCCTCAGGTACTGAAACTCGTTTATAATTGATCATGCTTTTTTCTAACAAGTATGTTGCTGGTGGTGTTTATAAGCGAAGAGAAAATTTGATTGCTTATTTATTTTAGAGTTCGCTTGTTTAAAAGCCACAATTAATAATATAAATGATCATCTATCACTGTTGCAGTCTATACTGAATTCAATATTTATAATGTTAGGATTATCTTTTGGAATCCTCTTCATCAAAATGAAGATACTCTGTTGGCAAATATTTGTTTGAGTGCTGACTGAAATGCCTTTCATAATGTCTGTCATCTGCTTTGGAGGAGCTTTCCTGATGGTTGTATTTTAAAGAAATTTTAATTTTTTAGTATTAACAGTGAAGCCCTTATGTTAGTAATTGACACATACCACATATTCAGTGCATGTCTTATGGCATTCAGCTGTGTAAATTTTCATAAACCATATCCATGTATCCAAGACCCAGAACAAGAGCAGCCAGTACCCCAGAAGCCTTCCCTTGTTCTCTCCCCTGCTAAGTACCACTCCTCCCATCCACTGGCTCATGGCAGCTCCTGTTCTGATTTGTAATTCTCTAAATGAGTTTTGCCTGTTTTAAACTTTGGAATTATGTGTTATGAACTCCTTTATGTCTGGTTTATCTTTCAACTTTGTGTTTGTGAGATGCAGCCATACTATTGCATTTAGTTATTTTTCATTCATTCTCATTGCTGTATAGTTTTTCAGTATGTATAAGTATTTCATAGTGTATTTAACATTTATCCTTTTCACTCAGTGGAAATTTAAATTTATAAATAGCGTTTCCATGAATGCTACAATACATATCTTTTAGTGACATATGTGTGTATGTGTACGCACATTTCTGTTGAATATGTTCCTAGAGGTGGAATCCCTGGGTTGTAGGGTGTGTGTAGAGACTGCTAAACAGCTTTCCAAGTGGTTATTACAGTTCACACTCCCACCAGCCATGGATGAGGCTTCCCCAGTGGCTCAGGAGTAAAAAATTTACGTGCAGTGCAGGAGCTGCAGAAGTGGGTTTGATCCCTGGGTTGGGAAGATCCCCTGGAGGAGGACATGGCAACCCACTCCAGTATTCTTGCCTGGAAAATCCCATATACAGAGGAGCCTGGCAGGCTACAATCTGTAGGGTCAAAAAGAATTGGACACGACTGAAGCAACTTAACATGCAGGCAGCCATGTGTAAGAGTTACGGTAGAGTAGCTTCCATCTTCACTAACGTTTTCGCCATCATTTTCATTTTAGCAATTTTGGTGGGCATGCAGTGGCGTTGCATTGTGATTTTAGTTTGCATTTCCTTGGTCACTAGTGAGGCTGAGCATCATTTTGTGTATTGTTGGCCATTTGAATATTTTCTTTTTGTTAAGTGGCTGTTCCAAGCTTTTTCCCTCCCCCCACCCTTTTAAAATTATGTTGTCTTTTCTGTTTATTTAAAGTGCCTTTATGCATTTTGGATATGTCTCTTTTGTCACATGTATACATTGCAAATAACTAGCCCCGTTCTTGTCTCTTAAGCCCTGCGAGGCAACCAGAACTATGCTGGTTTCTTCCCTCAGCAGCAGCCCTGAGTCAGCAGATGCTTGCAGGAAGAAGGTGCCATCAGCTCACTTCTCTGTGGTTCTGCCTTCTCTTGAATCTTGGCCCTTCTAATCCTCAGTTTGTTTTTGCCAGCTCACTGGGGTCTTCTGTACGTTTTATTTTAAAATAATTTTGACTTATAAGAAGATTACAAAAATAGTACAGAGAATTTCCATATAGCTTTCACCCAATTTTCCCTAATATTAGTATCTTCCATAGTTTAGTTATCAAGATCAGGAAGTTAACATTGGGAAAAGACTGAATTTCACCTGTTTTTCCACTGATGTCCCTTTTCTTGTTCAGGATCCTTCTTGCCTTTAATTGTATTTCTCTTTAGCCTTCTATATAACCCACGATAGCTTCTCTCAGGCTTTTGTTGGTTTGAATGGCTTTGACACTTTTTAAGTCTTTGGTCACTTACTGTGCACAATGTCACTCAGTGTGAATATCTGTCTGTTTTCTCATGATTAGAAGGAGATTATTCATTTTTGGCCAGGATACCATAGAGATGATGTGTTATTCTTACTGTGCCTTACTGAGGAGTTGATAATATTGATATGTCTTATAGGTGATATTAACTTTAATCACTTGGTTATGGTGTTATTTGCTGGATTTTTTCATGGAAACTGTTTTTCTCTATAAATTACTGTTCAGTTCAGTTCAGTCGCTCAGTCATGTCCAACTCTTTGCGACCCCATGAATCGCAGCATGCCAGGCCTCCCTGTCCATCACCAACTCCTGGAGTTCACTCAGACTCACGTCCATCGAGTCAGTGATGGCATCCAGCCATCTCATCCTCTGTCGTCCCCTTCTCCTCCTGCCCCCAATCCCACGCAGTATCAGAGTCTTTTCCAATGAGTCAACTCTTCGCATGAGGCGGCCAAAGTACTGGAGTTTCAGCTTTAGCATCATTCCTCCCAAAGAAATCCCAGGGCTGCTCTCCTTCAGGATAGACTGGTTGGATCTCCTTGCAGTCCGGGGCCCTCTGAAGAGCGTTATAGGCCGGTAATTCAGTACTATGCAGATCTCTTCCTTCTCCTCTTTCAGTCTTCTGTTTTTGCACCCATCTTTGGATCTTATCTGCAATACTTGTTACTATAATGTTTGCCAAATGGTGGTTTTTCTGTTTGTCTCTTTTTTTCTACATTTGATAATGAAATTTCTCTTGTAAAAAAAGAGTTGTGCCCCCTGCATTTATTTATTAATCGTGTTATATATATCAGTGTAGACTCATGGATATTTATCTTATCCTATGGGTTAAAGTCCAGTGCTGTCATTTATTTTCTTGTTCAGATCATTTCAGCTTTGGCAATTAGAAATTCCTTCAAGTTGACTCCTGTGTTCTTTTGACACACTCCCATCGTTTTTTTCTTGAGCACTTCCTTCCTTAGAGCATGTCAAGTTGTATCAGATCTTTAGTGCCTTTAAATAGCAGATGTTAAGCTTTTATCAGGCATTTCTAGTTGTTTTAGCAACATTACTAGTCTTTCACAATCTTCTTCATCTTCCTTGGAAGAGGAAGTGCTGTAGTAAAGTATTTTTTCAAATATGCCATTTTCTGAAAAGGTCTATGTTGTTTTCCCCAGGGCCAACTCTGCCTTCTTTCACCATAATATCTTAATTTAAATAAAAGAGAGTCTGATTGCCCAAAATGCATGTCATTTCTTGTTTTTTAGTGTGTATTTCAGAGAGGCAGCACTTCTCTTCACAGCCTTTTTAGTAGGTTGGTGAGGCTAGTCTTTACACACTTGTTTCTCTTCAGAGTGTTTTACATACTATGTGGCATCCAGAATTAGGGGACTCAGTGATTTATATTGTTAGAGCGAGACTCCATTTACTCACAGGAAGTTTTATTCTTAAGTTGAAATATACTAACATTGTTCATTTACCATTCACCTCTAAAGAATTTATTTCATGGTATCTGTTTTGAGAACAGATGATAACACAGCATGAACTGCTGCAGTAAGGAAGCTTGCTGATTCAAAATTAATTTGCCTCATCATACAATTTCAGTAGAGACCTTTCAGTTTTATTAATAACATATTAAATAGCATAAAAGCAGTATGAACTTATACCAAATTAGAAAATTGTAAAGCAAACACCAAAGAGAGAGGAAAGTGCATATTATTGTCAGGCTCAGGTTTTGGTGTCAGGAAGCACCAAGTGTGGGATACAGAAGGGTCAGAGAGGCGTTGATTCTGCACAGAGCCAGATGGTTTCTGCTTGGGTGGCTGTAGTTCAGCTGGACTGTTTGATAGGAACCAGAGAAACGGGTCCTTTGTGGCAAACCAGGACCCGTGGGTTTGCCATGGGTAGGCATTTGGCAGGAGAAATAGATGCTGGTACATTTGAGTGGAGGTAGGACAAAGATAGGCAACTTTCCAACTTTGACAGAAATTGTGGTCATCTCAGTACTTTTGATTATGTACCCAAAGCAGATAATACAAAGTGGTTAAGTGTGTCTTATAGCTTAAAATGGGTAAGATATTTCATTCTAAGTAATATTTATATTTGTGGACAAACTGATAAAAGAAAAGTTTCGAGGCCTTAGAAGAGTTTTCTTAGCAATCAAGCCTTTGCAGCTCTCATAAAGCCTATGATTAGATTTCAACATAGCTTCTCTTTGCATAGTTACTACTTCTCTGGTAGCAGGACTGTTATTTTTGTAGACAGAGGTTTGTATTTGAAAAATATGTATTCCTGTTTTTACACAAACCCAGTCATCCCATTCAACCCACCTTTTAGAAAGTAATGTTGCTGGCACGTAGGATCATTGTATTTTAATTATGTATCATCTCTGGCATTCTGTTTCATATGACATAATAGATATGGGCTGAAATTTATGTTTTGGATAAAATTTGTAAGTGGAAATGTACCACTTTAGTCACTTCATTAAAACTTTTACATTTGCTATATACCTTATTTAAAACATTTGTTTAAGGATCAAAGCAGTTACTTCAGTAACTAATATATTGTATATTCTTAAAAATTACATTTTTTGTATACGGTTCTGTCACCAGATTTTGCATTCAGTCAATTTGACTCTTTATCCAGTTTGTCTGAATTAGTAAACAAACCTATAATGTATAAATAAATAAGATTTTTTTTCAGTTGTGAAATTAAGATTAAAATATAAGCTGACTAACTATATTCCATTTTACACATGCAGCTAAAAATGTAAGAAAGAAGGGGCATGGGAACCACAGAAGTAAAGAAGTAGATAAACTGATCAGGAAACAAGAAATGAATGATAGAAAACAAGAAGAAAGGAGGCCAGAGCATCGGCACCAGGAGACAAGGACTGAGAGAGAAAGGAGGTCAGAGAAACCCAGAGAGAGAGATTCAAGAGGCTCTGGAACAAAATACACTTCAGACAGAGGGATTCTTCCTGAGAGAAACAGCCACAGCAGACCCGTGCGTGACAGAGACCAAGAAGCACGCATGGGTTTGGAACATACTCATGGAGATCCCAGAAAGAAACGGGAGAGGAGAAATTCTTTCTCTGAAAATGAGCACAGACATCGAAATAGGGACAGTGAGAATTTTAGAAGGAAGGACAGATCCAAGTCAAGAGAAAAAAATAAAAAACATTCAGGTTCGAGAAGTGATGAAGATAGGTATCAGAACGGTGCTGAGAGGCAATGGGAAAAATCTAGCCGATACTCTGAACAATCCGGAGAATCAAAGAAAAATCAGGACCGGCGAAGAGAAAAGTCTCCAACAAAGCAAAAAAAATAATTCTGCAAAATCATAGAAACTGAACATGCCTTATATTCAGTTGAAACAAATTATTTTTTACATCGATTGACAAACTTTGTAGAGAATTGTTGTATAAAGTACTGGTTTGTATTTGTACATTAAAAATGTTTTCTTTTTAATATGTTTTATAACTGATACATCTCAAGGCCTTCTACAAAAAATTATTTGAGAAGTTTCACCAGAGAGGGTTATAATTCTTGCCTATATTTTGTTAATAAAACAATCAAAATGTTCATTGAATTGATGATTTTTTTATCAACAATTTTTTTTCTGATAATGTTTCTGATTGTTTATAGGATTATTATAATGAATTGTTAGTGACTTTTATTTGTAACTGAAGACCAAAATGGATGAACCTTTTTAAGGTTTTTGCTTTGTTAATGAGATATTATAAACTTTTCTTAGGAGTCTTGCTTTTTTTTAAGTAGAGGAATTATTTTAAGTTTTATTTTATGTTTTTAACAAAATATGTATGTATAATTTTTTTTCAGAAGTGTTTCAGTGAAGCTAGGTGTATGTTAGTCTTTAAACAAATACACAGCTATCTTATTTAATAATTAGGACTTCTCTCATTGACAACATTTCTTTCTGGACTGTTAGGTTAACTTTTAATTGAAATTCTTTGTGATTAGTGCTTTTTCTCAGCCTTGAAGTTCTATCACTGTTGGTAAGTTACTATGTATTTAAGTTTTAATGTAGATTAATAGGTTATTGAAAAACATGCAATCATGAGAAATATATGCAAGACCAACTGTGAAATAATTTTAGTTTTTTTATAAGAATTTTAAGGGTTGCTATCCTTGTAACTCTCACCAGTTACTATGTGACCATATTATTTATTACTTTTGAAATAAAATATTGCCTCTGAAATTTTAGATTTGCTGACATTAAACCGCATTTACTAAATGAGCCATTTGTACTTGCTCACCTTAAGAGCATATAAAATCCATTTTAGGCAGTGTCCAGATTCAAGAATAATCTTAAACCATTTTTAAAAAATCAAACCATTTTAAAGTTTGGCTTTTGGGCACACTCTGATTTATGTAAGAACTTGAGTATAGGGCTTCACTGGTGGCTCAGGGGTAAAGAATCCGCCTGCCAATGCAGAAGATAGGGGTTTGGTCCCTGGTCCAGGAAGATCTCACGTGCCACGGAGCAGTTAAGCCCGAGTTCTAGAGCCCACAGCTACTGAGCCTGTGATGTGGAGCCAAAGAGCGGCAACGACTGAGCCCACGCGCCGCAGCTGCTGAAGCCTGCGTGCCAGGGCACAGTGCTCGGAGCCATGCAGTCAGCGGCCCCCGCACCACGGCTGGAGAAGAGCCTGTGCCGCAGCCGAGACCCGCACAGCCAAAATAGATAAGGTTACATATTTAAAAAAACTTGAGCATAACTATAACACAGTCCATGTCGATAAAGGCATACTAGGTTTTCTTCCTCTTCTCCCCCTATCCCCCGAGTATTAATTGAATATGGCAGTTTGGAAAAATGAACTGTGGTGGTTAGAAGGTGGTAAGTTATGATTAGACCATCGCAGATGTAGTACGTTTCACAGAACTGTGAAGCTCAGCAAATAGAATTTAAGGAACATACAGGCTGTAAGCCCTAAGGGAAATAAATGAGTTAATTCTTTTAACTTTATTATCTAATTATTATCTAATTAACATTCATCTTTAGAGGTGTTAACAAGAAAAATGTACTAGAAATTTTATTTTCTCAACATTATTTCATAATTTCTAAATGTAAAAATGGAAGACCTTTTTATTGAGTACTTTAGACGTTAAAGAGTTTTTAAAGTAGATTTTTTTTTTTACTGTAACTTTTATTGAACTTCTGTGTTGCCAAGTCTATTCTAGGAATTAGAGATAAAACCATGAAGAAAACAAAGTCTCAACTCTTAGATAGTATGGTTGGGAAAGAGACCGGCGAAAGACAATGAACAAAGATATGTAAGTGTACCCGGTGGTAATAAATGCTATGAAGGAAAAAGGAAAGGAGAAAGTGTGATAATGGAGGGGGACAGAGGGTAATGATTCTACCTAGGAAGGTCGGAGAAGATCTCTCAAGGTGGCATTTAACTGAGGCAGAAGGAACTGCTGAGGTATAGATGTTTATTTATAGTAAACATTGCCTGGAAATTTTTGTTAACATTTCCTGTTCTACTTAGTTCAGCTTTTTTTTGCTCCTCAGTATTTTATTAATATTTACTCTTACAAAAGCAATTAATGAAACACCTAACTGCCTTCAAGCAGAGGTTTTTAAGAGGAAGGGAGTCCCATCAGGACATAGTGAATAAGAGCCTAGGTGAAGAATACACTGTCTGCCTTCTGGATGCATTTCTGTAGCATCAGATATTTGTTCCCATCCACTGCCTGCCACTGAGGCAGATTTCTCGCCTTCATCCTTTTTAACATGCAGATGAGAAATTTGTTTGTTATTCCTAATTTTTTATTTCTTAGGATTCGTATTTTGTAAGGACCAGCTGAGTTACAGGTATTTCACATGCATTGCTCATTGTTTTTCAGTTTCTCAGCTTCCTTGCTTCTCATCCATCCCTGCCTTTCACATCCCTAGCCACCCACTCCCATGGTCATCTCCTTCATGTTGACTTCAAAATCCACATAACCTCTGAAATCTCTCCTTCAAGCCTCACACTTTGACCACTGCCCATCCAGCTCCTCTACTCTAATGCTGCTCTCCTAGCAATCTTTTCACTTTATCACAGCATTCGAGTTACTGACTTTGGTATCGTGTTATCCCACTCCCTCATTTCTTCACTTCCTTGTTCTGTAGTCCATCATTTGATGGATGAAGTAATGAATAAACCGATTTTCACAAAATAACCCTGTGAGAATTGGTTTTGTCTCCCCATATTACAGAAGAGTGAAGTCCAGAGAGGTTAATTAGGTTTGAGCCAGAAAGCTAGGAAGTGGAAGGCCAGAGTTTAACCCAGATCAGCTTCATTCTAGTTTGAAAGAAGTGTTTGAGTACCAGCTCTGCCACCTAACAGCTGTGTGGACTTGGGCAAGTTATTTCATCTCTCAAACCTTCACATTCATCTTTAAAATGCTTATTGTGCCCACGTTATACAGCTGTAGTCATGATTAAATGAAATAAGCAGTCAAAGTTATATAGTAATATATAGTGCAAAGTGGGCATTCAGCAAATACTGGTTTTCTTTTTCCCCAGCATCTAGCAGAGACTTAGAAAATTAAGGTTCATTGATTGACTTGTGATTGCTCTGTTATATCACTGTAATGTGTGTTCTTAGTTGCTCAGTTGTGTCTGACTCTTTGAGACCCCATAGACTGTAGTCTGCCAGGCTCCTCTGTCCCTGGGGATTCTCTGTCAAGAATGCCGGAGTGGGATGCATACCCTCCAGGGGAATCTTCCCAACCCAGGGAGGTCTCCCACTTTGCAGACTAATTCTTTACCATCTGAGCCTCTAGGGAATCCATAAAAAAAGGAGGAGGGGTTGTGTTAGAATAGCAACACAGGAAATTAATGGATTTTTCTAGAGTCAAAGTGCGACAAAGAGCAATTCTCTGTCGCTTTTCTCCTGCTGTAGTACTTCTTTCCCAGATGTATATATTCTTTTACTTTAAGCAACCAGCTTCTATTACCCCTGATTGCACATTTCCCAAACATGTTGTCAGAAAGAGGGGGGAAAGTTTTGGTTATCTCTGGGTAATTACAAGTGACTTTTTTTAATGAGTGAAATTTTTGTTCTTGACTTTAATATTTTGTTTATGCCATTGTCACTTTGTTATTTTTATTCAACTGATGTATTTTTTTCCCTAATTCATGTCTGCCTTATAATTGTATGCTTTCATGCACCAAGATCTTTTAGAATCCTGATTTTTTTTCCTAATCCTTTTCTCACTTTTTCCAGTGTAATAATCGGATGTCCTTTCTCATCTTTCAGATTCTTTCATTCTGTTCCATGTTTATTCCACTGAATGTTTCTTATATCAGGCAAACTTTAATGTCGGCTGATATTTTAGGAGAGAACCCAGAGTGCCTGTGAGACCTTTAAGAAACCACTGTCGATTCACTGAAATACTTCCAAATGGTTTTCCTGGCTCTCCTAATTCTCATCTCTTGTGTCCCCTACTCCAGCCTTTTGTCTCTGGATCTGCTCTACAACTTGTATTTATACCCACCCTCATGTTTCTGTTTAAATGTCCTTTAAAACTTTTGAGTGCATTGCGTATCTCCATTTAGAACATGATTTCTTGAAGATGGTCCTACCTGTGCATTCTGTGTTTTCTAGAGATAAACGTGAGGACATCTCTCTACCACTGTGACTTGCCCTCCTTACCATGCTTTGTGGTGTGAAATGAAACTTGGTTCACCTTTGGCCAGCTTTACACAGGTAGACGAAGAAAGGGGATAGCTGCCCAAAGTCATGTAGGGTGTGCGTGTCTGTTGTGTATGTACAGAGGAGCACAGGCTTGCCTTAGAAAAAGATTCCGGTTCATAAAGAGTAATCTATTACCATTTAAATTAAGTACTCTTTGGCAAATTTAAATCTGACATTTATTTCACCTCTGCCACTTGCTGGTTGTTGACTTTCAGACAGATCCTTTAACCTCTGTGTCCCAGTTTTCTCCCCTGTAAAATGGATTCATAATAGTAACTCCCTCAAATAGTGAATGATCTCTGTGGCATACTTAGAATAGGACCTGGAACTAAGTGCTCACGGTTACTGTTTGTATTGTTATTGTCACTAAAGCTGACATAGTAGCAGTTGACCAGGAACTGCAAAATCAAGAACCTACAGGGGCCAGGAGGGTCACAATCAAATGTGGGAAACAAGTCATTTAAAGGCACAGCAGGTACTTAGCTCCAGTGTGCCAGTGGAAAGGAAGACCAAAGATTGACACGTCTCCCTGGTTTTGAAGAGAATAAGAATTGTGTATGTAGCTCTTGAGTGTTAATTGTTGATGGTGACCTCATGTAAATTTAAAATAGCCCAGATTTTTGAAAGTCCAAACAAAGCTTTTGAGTGTCTGGTTTGTGATTCTACTGCAGTCCCTCAATAACAATGTGTTACTTGATTTTGAAAAGACACTACTTACTGTACAAAAAAGATCATTGTTTCCGTTTTTGCTGTCAATAATGTTGGGAGAATAGGCCCTTCATCTTCCTTGAGAAACCTCATCTGCTTTGCTAGCCTCATCAATCTCCTCTAGATAAAATTTTTGTTAAGTTTCAGTTCCGCACATCACTGGCCTACTGCCCACAATGTCATGGATCCAAAATACAGTTCAGTTTTCCTCAGATCTACATCTTTTCTAACTTAACTGCAAATGATTTCACCCATCTCCCATCACCTTTACATTTTCAAAGCGGTTCTCCTATCCTCAAATCACCCAAATTTTATCAGTATCACTTTTGGAAATCTTTGCCAATATCACACCCAAACTGCCACCACTGTAGTCCTGGCCCTTTTAACTTTGTGGCTGGACTTGGAAAATAGTTTACTGATCATCTACTGTGTGCCAGGTACTATTCTGAGGATATTTGTTTTTGTTTGGTCTCTAGGTCATATCCAGCTCTACCACCCCATGGATGGTAACCCGCAGACTCCTCGGTCCTGAGGATATAGTGAAGAGCAAACAAACAGGGGACCTGTTTTCAATTGAGCCTAAATTCTTGCAACAGAAACCAAAGATAAAGTTTGAAAGTAGAGACTTGTGCATAGAAAACTGTTAGCTATCAGAAAAGTCAAAAGAATAGTATGGTGACCACTTACATACCACCTACCTAGATTCAGATTAATCTAAAGCATTATTTTTGTCCTGTCCTCCCCTAAGGCACTAAAGTCCAATGACTCTTCTAATATTTCGGTACAGTTCAGTCTTCCTCAACGTTTGCTTTAGGAGCTGACCATCACTTGAGCACTACCATGTGGCAGGCCAGGCCTAATTTTGACAACCGTAAGGTAAGGGCTATGACAGTTTTATAGTTCACACACTCAGCTGAGACACCACAAAGCCAGGACTCCATCTACCACGTGATCACACACACCAGATGAAATAATTGTTTCCTTAAGGTTACCCTGCCACAAAAACCCTGCTGTAGCCAAGCTGGTTATTTTAAAATACTACCCTTTCTCCTCTCTAGACTTCTGCCTCCCTCCTACCCTCCACCTAAATTATCCCTGTCAGTCCATTCAAATTTTTCAAGATTCAGCATACATCTACTTCGCTACTAAAACGAAGGTTGCTCTGATAAAGAACCCAACAATGGCTTTTCCTTCTGTACAGCCTGATACAATTCAGGCACACATAGTAAAGGGCTTATAATTAGCATTTATGTATTATAGAATGAGATCATTTATATTTTTTGTCTTATCTCACCTAAGTAGATTGTATGTTTGTCAGTGACAGATATTTTGTCTTAAGCATTGCCTTTTTGCCTGAACCTTGCTATAGACCAGTGTTTCTTAACCTCAGTACTATTGGCTTTTTGGGTTAGTTAATTAGTTAGTTACTTGTGGGGGCCTGTCCTATACATTGTAAAGCATTTAGCTGCATCCTGGCCTTATCTGTTAGATTCCAGAAGCACAAACTCCCAGTCCTGACAGTGAAAAATATTTTCAGACATTGCCAAATAGGCCCTTGGAGGCAAGATCATCTCTAGCTGACTACCACTGCCATAGACATATCACTTAAAGAAATAATCTTCAGCTCAGTTCAGTTCAGTCGCTCAGCTGTGTCCAACTCTTTGCGACCCCATGAACTGCAGCACGCCAGGCCTCCCTGTCCATCACCATCTCCCACAGTCCACCCAAACCCGTATTCATGGAGTTGGTGATGCCATCCAACCATCTCAGCCTCTGTTGTCCCCTTCTCCTTCTGCCTTCAATCTTTCCCCGCATCAGGGTCTTTTCAAATGAGTCAGCTCTCCACATCAGGTGGCCAAAGATTGGAGTTTCAGCTTCAACATCAATCCTTCCAATGAACACCCAGGACTGATCTCCTTTAGGATGGACTGGTTGGATCTCCTTGCAGTCCAAGGGACTCTCAAGAGTCTTCTCCAACACCACAGTTCAAAAGCATCAATTCGGTGCTCAGCTTTCTTCACAGTTCAACTCTCACATCCATACATGACCACTGGAAAAACCATAGCCTTGACTAGACGGACCTTTGTTGGCAAAGTAATGCTTTTTAATAATGCTGTCTAGGTTGGTCGTAACTTCTCTTCCTAGGAGCAAGTGTCTTTTAATTCCATGGCTGCAATCACCATCTTCAGTGATTTTGCAGCCCAGAAAAATAAAGTCAGCCACAGTTTCCATGTTTCCCCTTCTATTTGCCATGAAGTGATGGGACCAGATGCTATGATCTTAAGTTTTTTGAATGTTGAGCTTTAAGCCAACTTTTTCACTCTCCTCTTTCACTTTCATCAAGAGGCTTTTTAGTTCCTCTTCACTTTCTGCCATAAGGGTGGTGTCATCTGCATATCTGAGGTTATTGATATTTCTCCCGGCAATCTTGATTCTAGCCTGTGCTTCTTCCAGCCCAGCGTCTCTCATTATGTACTCTGCATAGAAGTTAAATAAGCAGGGTAACAATATACAGCCTTGACGTACTCCTTTTCCTATTTGGAACCAGTCTGTTGTTCCATGTCCAGTTCTAACTGTTGCTTCCTGACCTGCATACAGATATCTCAAGAGGCAGGTCAGGTGGTCTGGTATTCCCATCTCTTTCAGAATTTTCCACAGTTTATTGTGATCCACACAGTCTTCAATGGATCACAGTGATAGTCCTTATTCTGGGAACCTCACCATCTTCCTCTTATTTAAAGCTGTGTGTACTTATACTGCCCTCTTATTTTTATGAGGGCAAGATTTGTTTTAAATGGGGAACTCACCACTAATAAAGTGGTAGGCAGCAATATTCTGTTTTTGTTTGGCAAAATATTCTGATATCATTCTAGCGAACACATCTGGTTGACATTTTAAAAGGCAGATTTTCTGCAAATGGAAGCATGATTAGCCTGTTAATATAGTTATCTCATATAGATTCTTTTTTTTTTATTTTAAAATCTTTAATTCTTACATGCGTTCCCAAACATGAACTGTAGCTATTTATTATTAACCAACACATTTTAGAAATGGAAAGCAGTCAGCTGTTAATATTGTATTATTTCTAATCCCATATTAGAGAATTGTGCATGCTAAGTTGCTTCAATTGTGTCTGACTGTTTGTGACCCTTTGGACCATAGCCCGCCAAGCTCTCAAGTCCTTGGGATTCTCTAGGCAATACTGGAGTCAATTGCTGTGACTTCCTCCAGGGGATCTGCCTGACTCAGGGATCAAACCTGCAACTCTTATGTCTCCTGCTTTGGCAGGCGGGTTCTTTACCACTAGCGCAAACTGGGAAGATTATCCAAAATCCAAACACCTCAATTTTTGATCAGGCATTTCAGTGACAGTCAAATGGTTGTTTAAAGTGAATTAACTAGTTATTTAATCAGTCATTTCATGCACTATAAGACCTAAAAGACTGAGCAAATTGAAGTTGAATCTCCTGTGCATTAGCTTCCTTCCTGGAAAAAATCCTGCAGTGAGAAAACTTGCTATGAGTCAGTCCTTCTGAGTTCCATACTTTACATAGCAGCCTGTTTGCTCAGTCAGAGATGCGCCCCTCTCGAACACTGTTTTCATGGCCGACGCATGAGAAGCCCCTTTGAGGGCTCTACTGAACATATGCTGCTGTACAAGGGTTATTCCTTCTCTCTGATCAGATAATTCTGGTGAACGGCCAACAAGAGAACTCCCTGGCCCAGTCATACAGAATAACTGAAGCCCTGGGCAACACCATTGGTTCACAAGTGAATATGTGACCTAAGCTGGGCCACTCAGAGCATTCTCCAATGGTTTTTCAGCTTGGAAGGGCACACAGAACAAGGAAGGTGTCTCCTGAAGCTGGAGCGTCCACTGCCCTATGGAAGAAGCCACCCTGCAATAGAGGATGAGTACAGCTCAAAAGCAAGCAGCGCACAGACGGAAGAGGAGTCCTAACAAGTTTGAGTCCTTAAATTTAACTGTGGCGGACACAAGACCTCCCAGTTACATGAGCCAAAAAATTCCCTTTTCTACTTTAGCTACTTTGATTTAGATGTGTACCACTTGCGCTAAAAGTGTGCCAAATAGCTTTGGTCGAGTCTGACTGCGACCCCATGGACCATAGCCTGCCAGGCTCCTCTGGCCAAGGGATTCTCCAGGGGAGAATACTGGAGTGGCTTGCTGCGCCCTCCTCCAGGGCATCTTCCTGAACCAGGGGTCGATCCTTTTAGTCTCTTACGTCTCCTGCATTGCAGGTGGGTTCTTTACCACTAGCGCCACCTGCACTGAAAGCATCTATTAATTCAGGTTGACTGCTGTTGATGGGCAGGCTTAATAAGGACAGCTCTTCCCACCATACTTTTGCTTACGTACTTCTGCTGCATATCCTCTCCTTCTGAGTATAGATGGAAATAAATATACACTCAATAATGATAACCTGTGAAAAAAAATATAACAAAGGACCTTTACGGAAATATTTAAATGAGTGATTTTAAATGAGGTTAATTTAAAATGACATTAATTTTATTACTAGTGCTCTATTTTTATAACAGAACCTCACTTTTGCTATAGCACTCATCTTGGGCTTTGAAATGTATTGCACAGATGTAACAACTCAATTCACAAATGAAAATTGGTTTCATATTACTAGTGAAAAGGACTAACTGCAGCTATTTTGGGAGTTGTAATGCCTCCTTTAAACCACAAAGATACTTGAGCATATCACCTTTACAACTAATGTATTCTCCCGATCATTTTACAAAATGAAATACTGAATAGTAAGACCTCAAAGGTTTGCAGTCTTCTCAAAAAATATAAATGCAGCCTGAGAATCCCATTATACATAAATACATGCAGATACACTTCCTCGAAATACAGGAAAAAATGTAGAAAATAAAGATTTCCATTCTGCAAGTTTGAGAACAGTTTTGCTTATGTTCTTAATATTATTTTCTGTCCAAAAATGAGAAAGTGAAGTTCTTAAGGATAGTCATCCAAAGAGAGGAAAGAGAGGAGGGGAATTTGTGCTTGAGGTTAATGAATGGTGCTGTATTGCTCACCTGGGCTGGAGACAAGTATTGGAGAGTCTCTAGGAGACGTGGGAGGCACTGGAGAAGAACAAGAACTAATGAATAAGAGTCTTCTACTAGTGTAGACACTTTCTGGAGGTCAGGAGTTCATTTCTACATTCCTTTGTAACCCCAGGTCTCTCTATGTATTATAACTATATTCAGTTCAGTTGAGTCGCTCAGTCGTGTCCGACTCTTTGCAACCCCGTGAATCGCAGCATGCCAGGCCTCCCTGTCCATCACCGTCACCTGGAGTTTCATCAGACTCACGTCCATCGAGTCAGTGATGCCATCCAGCCATCTCATCCTCTGTCGTCCCCTTCTCCTCCTGCCCCCAATCCCTCCCAGCATCAGAGTCTTTTCCAATGAGTCAACTCTTCGCATGAGGTGGCCAAAGTACTGGAGTTTCAGCTTTAGCATCATTCCTTCCAAAGAAATCCCAGGGCTGATCTCCTTCAGAATGGACTGGTTGGATCTCCTTGCAGTTCAAGGGACTCTCAAGGGTCTTCTCCAATACCACAGTTCAAACGCATCAATTCGTTGGTGCTCAGCTTTCTTCACAGTTCAATTCTCACATCCATACATGACCACAGGAAAAACCATAGCCTTGACTAGATGGACCTTTGTTGTCAAAATAATGTCTTTGCTTTTCAACATACTATCTAGGTTGGTCATAACTTTTCTTCCAAGAAGTAAGTGTCTTTTAATTTCATGGCTGCAGTCACCATCTGCAGTGATTTTGGAGCCCCAAAAATAAAAAAGTCTGACACTGTTTCCACTGTTTCCCCATCTATTTCCCATGAAGTGATGGGACCAGATGCCATGATTTTCTTTTTTTGAATGTTGAGCTTTAAGCCAACTTTTTAACTCTCCTCTTTTACTTTCATCAAGAGGCTTTTCAGTTCCTCTTCCCTTTCTGCCATAAGGGTGGTGTCATCTGCATATCTGAGGTTATTGATATTTCTCCTGGCAATACTGATTCCAGCTTGTGCTTCTTCCAGCCCAGCATTTCTCATGATGTACTCTGCATAGAAGTTAAATAAGCAGGGTGACAATATACAGCCTTGACGTACTCCTTTTCCTGTATGGAACCATTCTGTTGTTCCATGTCCAGTTCTAACTGTTGCTTCCTGACCTGCATACAGATTTTTCAAGAGGCAGGTCAGGTGATCTGGTATTCCCATCTCTTTCAGAATTTTCCACAGTTTATTGTGATCCACACAGTCAAAGGCTTTGGCATAATCAATAGAGCAGAAGTAGATGTTTTTCTGGAACTCTCTTGCTTTTTCAATGATCCAGTGGATGTTGGCAATTTGATCTCTATATCAAAACTATCTCTTATTGTTACTCAATAGGCATTTGATGAGTGAATGGACAGATTATTTTGACTTATTGCTAGGCAGAATGATTTGATATGCTTTGGGATTCTCAGGTTTTTATGAAATTTTAAAGCAAGATCAGCTACTGTTAACCTATTTTGGAGTCCAAATGTAAGTATTTCATTTGGTAGAGCAAGAGAAAGTAGAAGGTGAGAATGCATTAGCTTAAAAGGCGTGAAAAGTCTTATCATTGGGGCTTAGAGTCTCATGATCCTGGAAATCCTTTTTCCACCAAGTACATGAGTCCAGGCTAGTTTGCTGGGTAATGAGAAGCCATGACCACACCCCTAGCCTCCAGTGAGCCCTGCCCTGGCTGTCACAGACCAGAAGAACCACCCAGCAACCCCTCAGAACTTTAAGAACTAATAAATGTTTATTCTTTTAAACACTGGTTCAAGAGTATTTTGCTTTGCAACAAAAGCAAACAGATACTTCAACAATGATCTGAACTTTTTGCTCAGCAGCTAGTATAATAAATACATTTCACACACTGCTGCTGCTGCTGCTGCTGCTGCTAAGTCGCTTCAGTCGTGTCCGACTCTGTGCGACCCCATAGACGGCAGCCCACCAGGCTCCCCCGTCCCTGGGATTCTCCAGGCAAGAACACTGGAGTGGGTTGCCATTTGCTTTTCCAATGCATGAAAGTGAAAAGTGAAAGTGAAGTGGCTGAGTCATGTCCAACTCCCAGAGACCCCGTGGACTACAGCCCACCAGGCTCCTCCATCCATGGGGTTTTCCAGGCAAGAGTACTGGAGTGGGGTGCCATTGCCTTCTCCGTCCCTTACGATTACACACTTAACAAATGTTCTAATAATGAGGACAGTTTCCTCTTGTTCTTCTAACCTTTCTCCTAAGTGGTTGATTTTACAACATAAACGCCCCAATGTTTAGCTTTAGAAATGTTAAAATATTTTAAATGTCTATTGCATTGTTTTCATCATCATTTTGTTTTGTTTTACTAGACCAGCCTTCTTGAAAGCTCCAGGAATGATCTTAATATATGGTAAGGTTTTTCCCTTAAACCATGCTAATCACTGTTTTTTCTCTGTTTAGAAAATAATAATCAAAGCTGTTTTTTAGCAACTGGATGATTTTTTTTTTTTTTTTAAGGAATGTGTTTCCTGTCAGAGAAATGTTGGACAAATTTTCTATGGAGGGTTGTGGGATCTACTGTAAACTTTTGAAGGAAAGACTTCTCTCCTTTTGGTACATATCTAAAGGTAATCTTTTGATCCTTTCCAACCTCCTGATTTTAGTTTATGCCACAGATGCAACATAAAGAAGCAAGCCCAGGAAAGTTGGCTTGTATCTCTGTGCAGTGTAGTGGGACTGCTGATAATTTTTATAATGGTCCTAACTTTGAGACTTGTTGCTTATAATTTGGGTATTTAGGAGGCTTCTATATAATAAATGATTTCTCTTAGCTGTGCATGGTAGTTCCCTATCTCTTAGCTGCTATCTTTCTGATATGTATTGCTAATCAGAGGTGTGGGATGAGGGAAACTCTGGTGAATAATTAACACAATTGTATGGCTACGATAAGAAAACTCACCCAAGTATATGTGCTACTGAGAGAGGCACCATCATTAAACAGCTATTAGGGAGCATTGCAGAGAATTCTATCTCTTTTCTTGATGTTTCTACTGGTCCCCACTACTTTAAGTTTAAAAGCGGATAATAACAAGTTTATGTGGCAGATGTTTTGAAATATTAACTGGTATGTTTTCGCTCTCATCTCCCTCCCATCACTTTCTGTTACCCAGTTTACCCTTTTCAGAATTTAAATCATTAGGCAGGTGACCTAGCGTCCTCAGTGGGAGTTGCCGCAGTAGAATCAGAGAACAAAGATGTCAGGTCTTGGCTTTTGAGTTTCAAAAGAGTAAAGCCAAGACATTTGGAAGAATTCGTGATGAGGAAGACTTGATATTTTATCACTGCCTTCTAAGTTCAAGATTCTCTGAATTTGAAGGGAGAACAGACAACACCATGTAAATCTGAAATTCTGATAACTCAGAGTCCTGTAACCTGCTGCCCTTTTGGGTTTCCTGGGAAGGTCACAAACCCTGAAGAATTCTTTGTATCATCATAGCACTGGAGAATACATTAGAAATGTCTAAATACAAAGAAGAGACAAAAAGATCTTAGGAAGCCTTACAGATTCCTCATGAAACGCAACCTGCAAAGGGAAGTGAAAGTGAAGTGTTAGTCGCTCAGTTGTGTCCGACTCTGAGACTCTGCGGAATGGACTGTACCCCTCCAGGTTCCTCTGTTCATGGAGTTTTCCAGTCAAGAATACGGGAGTGTGTAGCCATTTCCTTTTCCAGGGGATCTTCCTGACCCAGGGATCAAACCCAGGTCTCCTGCATTGTAGGCAGATTCTTTACCGTATTTTTCTATGAATATGACACTGAGAACCTGTGGACTGGTGGTTTGGGGCCTTATAAGAGGGAGAAGGCAGAGCAGCATATTCAGTGTGGAATTTGTGGTAGAAGGTATATGAGCACTGAGCCATCGCAGGATTCGCCAGTGTAGAAGAGTGGTGATCACTACAGTGTTCCAAGGTGGATCCGTAACACTAAAGAATGAGAGACTCAATGCAGGGGAGAAAACGGGGAGCAAGAAAACCATGACTTCATTGGGTTTACCCTAAATTGGCTATGTTAACTTTTCTGTCACTAAATAAAATAGAGTTCAAAACTGAGGGTTGTTAGATGAGAATAAAACTGCACATCCTGTGATGTGAAATGAGGCTGTAGGTATCAGGCAGCACCAGATCGTAAGGAACACTGTCATCTGTGCTGCGGGAGCCACTGAAGGGCTTCGAAGTTGGCTACAGAATCAGCTCTGTGTCTTAGGAATTATCTCTCAGCAGCGTACACAGCACACTGGAGAATAAGCAAGGTTAGAGGAAGGAGCTTTGGTGACCCAGTAGGATGGTGGAGAGGCACCAGAAGAGGAGACTCCATTGTTGAGAGGCTTGATTAGGGAGCGGTTCACTTGTGCTAGATATCATCTCCAGGATGGTACATGAAACTTCAATTATATTGAAAGTAACATCATACAAGAAAAGATTGAGGACCTCTGGCGTAAAGTCTAAGTTAATGTGATCATGGTCCTGCCTAGGGAAAGGGGAAGTAATAAACTTATACCAAGAACTTAATATTGTATAAGATTTAAGAGGGTACTAGTGCTGAGTCACTTCAGTCACGTCTGACTCTTTGCGACGCTATGAACTGTAGCCCACCAGGCTCCTCTGTCCATGGGCTTCGCCAGGCAAGAATCCTGGAGTGGCTATGGAGACAGTGTGGAGATTGCTTAAAAAACTGGGAATAGAACTACCATATGACCCAGCTAACCCACTGCTGAGCATACACCCTGAAGAAACCAGAATTGAAAGAGATACTTGTACCCCAGTGTTCATTGCAGTGCTATTTACAATAGCTAGGACATGAAAGCAACTTAGATGTTCATTGGCAGATGAATGGACAAGGGAGTTGTGGTACACGCACACAAAGGAATATTACTCAGTTTTAGAAAGAAATGTGTTTGAATCAATTCTAATGAGGTGGATGAACCTGGAGCCTATTATACACAGTGAAGTAAGTCAGAAAGAGAAAGACAAATACTGTATATTAACACATATATAAGGAACTTAGAAAGATGATACCAATGATCCAACATGCAGGGCAGCAAAGGAGACGCATGTAAAGAACAGATTTTGGACTCAGCAGGAGAAGGCAAGGGTGGAATGGTTTGAGAGAACACCACTGAAGCAAGTACATTACCATATGTAAAATAAACGACAAGTTCAAGTTCAATGCGTGAAGCAAGACTCCCAAATCTGGTGCTCTGGGACAACCCTGGGGGATGGGGTGGGGAGGGAGGTGAGAGGGGGGTTCAGCATGGGGGGACACATGTACACCTGTGGCCAATTCATGTTGACATATGGCAAAAACCATCACAATATTGTAAAGTAATTATTGTAAAGTTATGACCAATCTAGACAGCATATTAAAAAACAGAGACATTACTTTGGCAACAAAGGTCTGTCTAGTCAAAGCTATGGTTTCTCCATAGTCATGTATGGAGGTGGAAGTTGGACTATAAAAAAAGCTGAGTGCCAAAGAATTGATACTTTTGAACTGTGGTGTTGGAGAAGATTCTTGAGAGTCCCTTGGACTGCAAGGAGATCCAACCAGTCCATCCTAAAGGAAATAAGTCCTGAATATTCATTGGAAGGACATGCTGAAGCTAAAACTCCAATACTTTAGCCACCTGATGCGAAGAACTGACTCATTGGAAAAGACCCTGATGCTGGGAAAGATTGAAGGCAGGAGGAGAAGGGGACGACAGAGGATGAGATGGTTGGATGGCATCACCGAGTCTATGGACATGAATTTGAGTAAGCTTCGGGAGTTGGTGATGGATAGGGAAGCCTGGCGTGCTGCAGTCCATGGGGTGGCAAAGAGTCAGACACAACTGAGCAACTGAACTGAATTATTCTCCAATTAAAATAAATTAATTGAAATTACCAAGCCCAACGTTGGTACAGGGGAGGGAGCTGGAGATTGAGTTCAGTCATGTGGCCAGTGACTTCATGAATCATATCTAGGTTGTGAAACCCCAGTAAAAACTCTGGACATGAGGCTTGGTGTTAGTGAGCACCAACCAAGGGCTTCCTGGTTGGTGAGTACGTTGACTTCCCAGAAAGGTGAAGCTTCCTGACACCATGGGGAAAGTACACGGGAGCTCTGCCTCCCCCCTCCCCTCGGTCCTCACCTATATGTGTCCTTTATAATAAACCTTTAATTGCAAATCTAAAAAAATTAATGCTAATACTTGAGTGGGTTGCCATGCCCTCCTCCAGGGAATCTTCCCAACCCAGGGATCCAACCTGAGTCTTATGTCTCCTGCTTTGGTAGGCAGGTTCTTTACCACTAGTGCCACCTGGGAAGCCCAGGATTTAAGAGTCTTATTTAAAGACTGGTGCTGGCCTTTCACACCTAGTTATGATGTAGGCTATAGAAAGTCCTACATAACAAGAACAATCTAGATAATGTACAGATTCATAGTTTTTTTGTTTGGAGGGCAAAGAACCTAATAAACTACAATGAGAGAAGAGATCCACAGATGCCTCATTCTTGGTGGAATAGCTGGAGGAGGAGGAAGCTGATACAAAAGTGTGTAAGAAGAGTATGGTTGGGTTTTTTAACACATTTTTAAAGTCTGAGTAAAGGCCAGTGTGATGATTCAGAAAGCGTGAGGTCTCCATACACAAAGACAATTTGCTCTCAACCCATCAGAGTGGGACTGTTTAAAATATCCAACTCTTCAAGAAAAAGAGTATTTATAGATGGGAGTGGGACATTTCATAATAATGAACCAGAAAACAATATGCAGGCTCCTAATTAAGCTCTTAAGTGCTTGAAGTTATTAGTATGATAGGAGACAAATTTAGTGAGAGATGTTAGCACTTCAGTAAATGACAGAGCAAGTAGAAAAAAATAATTAGTAAAGATATAGAAGACTGGAAAAATGGTATCAACTAACTGGATTTACACATCCCTTTCAAAATAGTACCACCAAAAACAGGAGAATGCAAATTCTTTTCAATTGCATATGGGAAACTTGTCAAGATAGACTGTACATGTACCCTAAAGCAAGTCTCAATAATTCCAAAGACTGAAATCTTTGGAGTATATTTTCTGACCACAATAGTATTTTTTATTATTATTATAGTTGATTTACAATATTGTATTAGTTTCAGCTGTAGAATATAGTAATTTAATATTTTATAGATTATATTCCATTTAAAATTATTATAAAATAATAGCTATATTTCCCAGTGCTGTGTAATATATCTTCTTTGCTTATTTGTTTTATACATAGTAGTCTGTATCTCTTAATCTCCTATCTTGCCCCTCTCCGTTTTCCCCACTGATAACCAATAGTTTGTCCTCTCTATGTCTGTGAGTCTGTTTATCTTTCTTTATATATGTTTTATTTTTTTTAGATTCCACATAGGAGTGATAACAGAGTATTAGACTTTCTCTGTCTGACTTAGTTCACTTAATATAATACCCTCTAGGTGCATCCGTGTTGTTGCAAATGGCAGAATGTCATTTTTCATGGCCGAGTAGTATTCTATTGTGTATGTACACCACATATGCTATATCCACCCATATTTTGTTTGAAGCCTAGTTTGCTTCATAACTTGGCTATTATAAATAGTGCTGCTATGAAAATAGGGGTTCATGTATTTTTTTGAATTAATGTTTTCTTTTTTTTCAGGTATATACTGAGGAGTAGAATTTTTGGTAGTTCTATTTTTAGCTTGTTAAGGAACCTCCGTACTGTTTTCCACAGTGGCTGTGCCAATTTACATTTCCATCAACATTTCAAGGGTTCCCTTTTCTTCAGATTCTTGCCAACATTTATTATTTCACAATAGAATTAAATTAGAAATTAATAACATTAAGATGTCTAGAATATCCTCAAATATTTGGAAAATAAACAACTTATTTCTAAGTAACTTATGAACCAAGGAAGAAATCACAAGAGAAGTAGAAAACTAAAATATGTCGCATGTAGCTGAAGCTGTGCCTAGAGGTAAATTTCTACTTCAAATAGAAATGCTTATATTAGAAAAAATAATTTATAAAAAGCCTTCTTTATATTATAAGCTTGCATTTTATTTCTTTACTTTTTATATTTTAGGAGTGGGTTGCCATTTCCTTCTCCAATGCATGAAAGTGAAAAGTGACAGTAAAGTCTCTCAGTCGTGTCCGACTCTTAGTGACCCCATGGACTGCAGCCCACCAGGCTCCTCTGTCCATGGAATTTTCCAGGCAAGAGTACTGGAGCGGGGTGCCATTGCCTTCTCCGATAATATAAGCTTCACTAAAAGTTATGTTAGGGGAAAAAAAAAGATGTAGATTTCAGTTCAGTTCAGTCACTCAGTCATGTCCAACTCTTTGCAGCCCCATGAACCACAGCACACCAGGCCTCCCTGTCCATCACCAACTCCCAGAGTCCATGCAAACCTGTGTCCATTGAGTCAGTGATGCCATCCAACCATCTCATCCTCTGTTGTCCCCTTCTCCTCCTGCCCCCAATCTTTCTCAACATCAGGGTCTTTTCAAATGAGTCAGCTCTCCGTGTCAGGTGGCCAAAGTATTGAAGTTCAGCTTCAACATCAGTCCTTCCAAAGAACACCCAGGACTGATCTCCTTTAGGATGGACTGGTTGGATCTCCTTGCATTCCAAGAGACTCTCAAGAGTCTTCTCCAACACCGCAGTTCAAAAGCATCAATTCTTTGGCGCTCAGCTTTCTTTATAGTCCAGCTCTCACATCCATTTAGGACCACTGGAAAAACCATATCCCTGACTAGACAGACCTTTGTTGGCAAAGTAATGCCTCTGCTTTTTAATAATGCTGTCTAGGCTGGTCATAACTTTCTTTCCAAGGAGTAAACATCTTTTAATTTCATGGCTGCAGTCACCATCTGCAGTGATTTTGGAGCTCAGAAAAAAAAGTCAGCCACTGTTTCCCCATCTATTTGCCATGAAATGATGGGACTAGATGCCATTATCTTAGTTTTCTGAATGTTGAACTTTAAGCCAACTTTTTCACTCACCTCCTTTACTTTCATCAAGAGGCTCTTTAGTTCTTCTTCACTTTCTGCCATAAGTGTGGTGTCATCTGCATATCTGAGGTTATTGATATTTCTCTTGGCAATCTTGATTCCAGTTTGTGCTTCCTCCAGCCCAGTGTTTCTCATGATGTACTCTGCATAGAGGTTAAATAAGCAAGGTAACAATATACAGCCTTGACATACTTCTTTTCATATTTGAAACCAGTCTGTTGTTCCATGTTCAGTTCTAACTGTTGCTTCCTGACCTGCATACAGATTTCTCAAGAGGCAGGTCAGGTGGTCTGGTATTCCCATCTCTTTCAGAATTTTCCACAGTTTATTATTATCCACAGTCAAAGGCTTTGGCATAGTCAATAAAGCAGAAATAGATGTTTTTCTGGAACTCTCTTGCTTTTTCCATGATCCAGCATATGTTGGCAATTTAACTCTGGTTCCTCTGCCTTTTCTAAAACCAGCTTGAACATCTGGAAGTTCACAGTTCACATATTGCTGAAGCCTGGCTTGAAGAATTTTAAGCATTACTTTACTAGCGTGTGAGATGAGCACAATTGTGTAATAGATGTAGATTAAGTGACCTATGTTTTTAACTTAATAAGGAACTTGAAAAATCAGAGCAAATTTAGCCCAGTGTAAGTAAAAGATCTAATAGGAGTTGAAATCATTGAAACAGAAAATGGACAAAAACAAAAAAAAAGAATGATTTCAAAATTTGGTTCTTTGAAAAGATTAATAAAAATTGTTAAATATCTAACAGAACTGATCAAGAAAAGAGAGAAAGTGCAAATAGCCATTACTAGGAATGATGGAGGGGATATCATTACAAATTCTGCATGTATTAAAGATGAAAAGGGATATTATACACAGCCTTATGCCAGTAAGTTAAAACTTAGATAAAACAAGCAAATTCAATATAGATACAAATTACAAAAACTAACATGACAATATGTAGAAAATCTTGATAGACTTACTCCTGTTAAAGAACTCAAAACCTCTGTATGAAAATTCCCAAAGTTTCAGGAAATACAGAAAGAGGAAACACTTCCCATCTTGTTTTATAAGGCCAGATTTCCCTAATGTCAGTCAAGACCAGACAAGACTCTTCCAGTCCACACTCACTAAAATGGCTAAAATGAAAGTGACTGACAACACCGATGTTGTTAAAGAGTGGATCAAACAAAATCCACATACATTCATGGTGGGAGTGTAAAATGGTACTTTGGAGAACTCTTTGGCAGTTAAAAACAGACAAAAAATATACATTTGTTTTGTAATCTAGCTGTCCTACATCTAAGTATTTAATCTAAAAGAAATTAAAAGATGTTGTTCGCCAATACTTTATGCAAAAGTATTCATAGCAGCTTTATTTGAACAGTAATAACTAAAGTCTGGAAACAGTCCAGGTGGCCAATAAGAAAATGGATAAACAGTCCGTGGTATACAATAGAATAAAAAGCATGAAACAGGTTTTAATTTTGCTGAACAAAAGAAGCCAGACACAAAAGAATGATTCTTGAAAAATAAAATCCGATCAATGATAATAGAAATCAGGGCAGTGGTTGCATGAGGTTACAAGTTGAGAAGGTCTGGACACAAAGGAAATTTCTCAGCTAATGATAGTGGTTTATAGCTTTATAGGTGTTCAGGTTACTCAGGCATATTCATTTGTTTAGATTGGATTGAAGTGTATATTCAATGTCTGTGCATTTCATTGTATACGATTATACTTTAATAAATATGACTGCAAATTAAAAGAAAACTTAGAAGCAATTTAGGCCACTTAAAAGTCGCAAGCTAAATTAAAATGTTCAAATAAGAAACAGTATTCACCCTTAAGAATCAGTTAGCTTATTTTTTTAATGTTAGAAAAACTGAAGCACCTTTCAAAGAGATCTTTAAAATCTCATTGTCTCCTTGCATGATTTTGCAAACTGTAATTTTTATGAAGTGAAAAGTCACTCGTTGGTGTCTGACCCTTTGCCACCCCATGGACTGTACAGTCCATGGAATTCTCCTGGTCAGAATACTGGAGTGGGTAGCCTTTCCCTTCTCCAGGGTGTCTTCCCAACCCAGGGATCGAACCTAGGTCTCCCACATTGCGAGCAGATTCTTTACCAGCTGAGCCACAGGGAAGACCAATTTTTACAGTAAGTTGAATTCAGCACATTAAAGAAGTCTTTTTCCCTTCTCTTTAGGATCTGATTATTCAACTAGTTATTAAAAATTCTCTATCTAGAAACATACCACTGTCAGCATTTCTCTTAACGATGGGCCATATTCTAACCTTTTCTCTCTATAAACACATTAATTCAAAATTAAATCAATCTTATTTTTGCCACAGACTCTGTTTGCAGCAAGTTTAATTCTCAGCAGTCTTACAATTTTATCAGTCTCAGATCTCTAGTTAATTTGTCATTAAATATAATTAAGAAACTGAAGTAATTCAGTTTAAGAATCTTCATAAGTTCCAAAGTAATTTAAAAGCTTCCTTAATTCATTGGAAATTTGATATTATGTTTTTATTCACCAGAGAAAAAACAGAACCCAAAGGAGTCTTCCCACTCTGTAATATTTTAGAACATTATCTATTTATCTGTAAATAAGAGAGAAAATTCTAGGTAATAGGATTGTCTGAGTTTGGTATTGTATGCAAAGAGATTCATCATGTTGTGAAACCATACGCTTCTTTTCCTGTATTAAGTATGTTCATCATTATAGTTTTACTATAAATTTAATATAGTTTCAAGAAAAAAAGTGAAAGTATCAGAAACTATGGGAAAATAAAAATACTTGTAGTTGCATGATCCAAATGCAACTATAGTTAACACTATGGAGTATTTCTTTTTAGGCTACTTTAAAAATAGATTAATAAAATATTTTATTAAATATTGACAATATAAAAAGGAACACTTAAAATGCATTTTAAGGCATAAAGAGTAACAATAAAAAGGAATACCTGTGTATCCACTGCCAACGTTAAGAAATAGAATGTTACTAGTACAATTATCCCATGAACAACGTGGGTTTAAACTGCATGGAATCCACTTATACACAAGTTGGTGGTTGGTTGAATCTCTGGATGCAAAGGAACTTGGGATATGGAGGGTAGACTATTATAAATTAACCTCTCATTGTTCAAGGATCAATTGTATTTTTAAAGCCCTATGTGCCCCACACGAGCCAATGCTTCTCTCCATCCCTCTGATAACCATTATTCTGAATTTAATATTTCTCATTCCCCTGCCTTTATGGATTCCCCATGTGTGTCTCCCCTCCCCGACATTCTGCCGCACTGCTTAACCTCTCTCGCGTATTTGCCACTCCTTCTGACACTTCTTGCTGCAACTTTGATACTTGCTTTAGAGCTGCCTTTTGATTTTTCTAATGCTTTTTTCAGCTGTGTGTAATATTCTATTTAACTTGTTCAATGGGTTTTTCATTTCCATTACTTATTTTATTTCTAGAAATACTATTTGTTTTCCTCAAATCTGTTTCTTTCTTCTATTTTAATAGACCTTCACTCTGTTCTCATATTTATAGTTCTCCATTTAATGTCTTTAAATATTTAAACTTGTTTTCTATTTTGTGCCCAATTCATATATTTTAAATTTTTGCAAATCTGTTTTTGCTGTTGTTTTTTACTGTCTCGTTTTCTTGGATATTTAAAATGTAGGCTAATATTTTTTTCCTTGTGCTAATTTTTGAGTCTTAGATGTCAGTGTATTTCTACAGAAAGGGTTTGCATTTGAATCAACCAAAAGTCTGGGAATGCTACCAACTGGGGCCACTTTTGAACTTCAGTTCAATATAGGTAGTATGAGTTTCAGGTCCTAACATTTTCATAAGGATAAGCTTGCAGTTAAATTTTCAGGGAAGATATTTTATCCCCGACCTAGTATGAAATTTGTTTTCTTTCTTTTGAAAAAATTTTATATATCTTGTTTATATTTGGTTATACCGGGTCTTCGTTGCTGTGTGATGGCCTTCTCTAGTACATATCTTGTTTATTTTTGGTTACACCGGGTCTTCGTTGCCGTGTGATGGCCTTCTCTAGTTTTGGCGAGGGGAGGGCTCACTACAGCGGCTTCTTTCATCCGAGCACCAGCTCTAAGTCGCGGGCTTCGGTAGCTGCGGCATGTGGGCTTAGCTGCCCAGCAGCATGTGGAATCTTACTGGACCAGGGATTGAACCCGTATCTCCTGCACTTGCAGGTGAATTCCTAACCACTTGTCCACCAGAGAAGTCCCAAGTTTGTTTTCTTGATGATTCCTACTATGGAATAGGCTTATTTCTGCTCTCTTTTACACTAAATATGCTGTTCTCTGGAACCCAGCTTTACATGGGGTCTAAAATTAGACTCCCTATGGAAAATTCTGAAAGAGATGAGAATACCAGACCACCTAACCTGCCTCTTGAGAAATCTGTATGCAGGTCAGGAAGCAACAGTTAGAACTGGACATGGAACAACAGACTGGTTCCATATAGGAAAAGGAGTACGTCAAGGCTGTATATTGTCACCCTGCTTATTTAACTTCTATGCAGAGTACATCATGAGAAATGCTGGACTGGAAGAAACACAAGCTGGCATCAAGATTGCTAGGAGAAATGTCAATAACCTCAGATATGCAGATAACACCACCCTTATGGCAGAAAGTGAAGAGGAACTAAAAAGCCTCTTGATGAAAGTGAAAAAGGAGAGTGAAAATGTTGGCTTAAAGCTCAACATTCAGAAAACGAAGATCATGGCATCTGGTCCCATTACTTCATGGGAAATAGATGGGGAAACAGTGGAAACAGTGTCAGACTTTATTTTTTGGGGCTCCAAAATCACTGCAGATGGTGACTGCAGCAGCCATGAAATTAAAAGACACTTCTTGGAAGAAAAGTTATGACCAACCTAGACAGCATATTCAAAAGCAGAGACATTACTTTGCTGACTAAGGTCCGTCTAGTCAAGGCTATGGTTTTTCCTGAAGTCATGTATGGATGTGAGAGTTGGACTGTGAAGAAAGCTGAGTGCTGAAGAATTGATGCTTTTGAACTGTGGTGTTAGAGAAGACTCTTGAGAGTCTCTTGAACTGCAAGGAGATCCAACCAGTCCATTCTGAAGGAGATCAGTCCTGGGTGTTCTTTGGAAGGAGTGATGCTAAAGCTGAGACTCCAGTACTTTGGCCACCTCATGCAGAGTTGACTCATTGGAAAAAACTCTGATGCTGGGAGGGATTGGGGGCAGGAGGAGAGGGGGACGACTGAGGATGAGATGGCTGGATGGCATCATGGACTCGATGGACGTGAGTTTGAGTGAACTCCGGGAGATGGTGATGGACAGGGAGGCCTGGCGTGATGCGATTCGTGGGGTCGCAAAGAGTCGGACACGACTGAGCGACTGAACTGACTGTCCGATAGACCCTAGGATTTGTCTCCTAAACTTTATGCTCAGTAATGTTTTGGTAACTGCCTAGGAACTGGCTCTCTGAGAAAGAGTTCCTTGATTTATAGCATTTCCTGGTTTCTGTATTATAAATACTCTCATGGCTGATTTCAAGTTACCAAGTTGGAATTATTGAATTGGAGTTGCATAGTAGCCAGCGGCATCACTCCACTGCTACATGGCTCTGAAAACAAGCTTAGTTCACTAGTGTTTGGCATATCCCTCAAAGTGGAAGACATTTGAGTAATTACTCACCTCCTTGGAGTTCTTTGAATTTGTTTTAGGCTTCTGTGTATCTCTACCAGCTTGGCAATATGTTTTGTTTATATAACTTTTTATTTTATATTAGAATATAGCTGATTAACAATGTTGTGATAGTTTCAAGTAAATGCACTCAGCCATAAATATGCATGTATCCATTCTCCCCCCAGACTCCCCTTCCATCCAGGCTGCCACATAACATTGAGCAGAGTTCCATGTTTGGCAATGTGTTTTAAAAGGGGAGGTTTTATTTTTATTTTAGCCCAGAATTTCTTTTCAATAAAAGGGATATTTAAGGTACATGTTCAGCTTTATTGCCAAAAATAAAATTCTATATTCTCCCCTTTATAAAAATGTGATGTATTGGTCTTATTCTGAAATTGTAAAGATAATACATGTTAATTATCGAGAATTTGATTAGTAAGCAAAAGTGCAGAAAAAAATATTAAAACCATCCACAAGTTCATGATCCAGAGCTAAGTACTTTTTGGTACTTATCTTTCCTGTCCCTCTGTGATGAATGTACATGTGCATACCTCTGTTTATTTCCATCTAATTTCCATCATGCCGTATCTACCATTTTATAAGCTCATTTTTATTTCTTAATATTTAATGAATTTTGTGTCATTAAATATCTCTCTGCAGCCCATTTTTATGACTGCATAGTGTTCTCTCACATGAGAGTGAACCATGATGGCAGGGGATTTATATTGCTTCTAAGTCTTTACAGTATAAATAATACTGAAGGGAAAGTAAGAAGTATGTTTCTGGTCAGTTCCATTTTCCGCTAGGCAACACTTTTTTTTTTCCCATCTTGGAACTGAGACATTCTTCCTCTATCATATTAGACCATTTTTTTCTTTTCTTATTTCTGCCTTGCTCAGCCCTGCCTCATTCCGCAGCAGCTTACTTTTTCCTGCTATATCTCTAATTCTTCATCATTAATAATTCTTTATAGATCTGTATTTTTGCTTTGTCAACCAAGCATATTAACCATTTAAAAAAATGGTACCATGAAGGGATATATAGTTAAATGCAGTTTTTTAGAAGGCTGAAGGAAAAATCTGCTAAATCTTTTCCATTTCTATGTTCGCTAAAATCAGTTTTGCTCCTGGATATTGACAGTGCTATTAACTATTGATATGGCCACCCTGTAAACTATCAAAAGTATTCCTTCTCAGCAAATAAAACTATTGCCAGCCTATTGTGGCCAGTTTGGCAAAGGTACAGAGACAGCAGAGCAGAAGCAGCCAGTGATGCCAGTGTTCACAAAAGAAGTGAGTCATCACTTTATGAGAAATTACAGTGGAGGTCAGTCCTTGTTTACTAAACACTCTTCATTTCTCCTGCTGCCCTGATGCTTGTTTTCACTGATTCTCTTTTGGGATAAATCATCTATCAGGAAAGGACAAAGCAAGAGGAAGTGAGGGAATGATTCCATATTGACCCCTGGAAAGAAAACAAAATAGTTAATATAACACAGACTTGAAGTGGGAAGAGAAGGTCGTATTTCCCAAGAGATTTGTGGTCAAAAGGACATTCGAGACTGTTATTTATAATAACTCAATAATAATGGATTTTGGAATATATTTTGTATTAAAGCTAATTCATCTAAAAAATCAAGTTGTGGAAATAAAATAAAAGCAGACTCACTTCTCTGATAGAAATAGTTAGCAATCTCATGTAAAATCAGAAGCTATTAAATGTCAGACTTTAGTTCTAGAAGGATTGCAGATAATGTTTTTGACTAAATTCAATTTTGCATTCTCCAAAGTGAATGAGATACCTAGAAAAGCTCTCTTCTACCCAACTCTTTCTCCCCTCTTCCATAGTGAGTATTAAATATTAGTAAGTCATATTGCTGATATTCAACCCCATGTACTCGGACACATAATATATAAAAGTGATATATATAGTCTATTCAGTCAATTCTTGTTCACCCTTTATCCAGAAGCAAAAATAATTTGTTAGTATCACTCTCACTAGCCAAGTACTGATGTAACATTGCAGTAGATGAGAAGAACGTAGATTTTTCTTTAGACGATTTAGATTTGAATGCTACACTGTCACTAGTTATCTTTGTGACCTTGGCCAAATCATTTGATTGTTTCTTCCATTTCTTTCTTTGTAACATGGGCATGATGAACTCTACTTTCCAGGTTACCTCCAGGATTAAATGAGATAACATCTGTAAAGTACCTAGTACAATACTAAGATAAATGAGCTAAATACCTTATTGACCATCAGCGTCTATTTTAAATGGTCACACTCAACTGAATTTATCTAGTACTTACTGAGTACTTAGTTATGAGATAGTGGTTTGGTAAACTAGAAGAGGATAGGGCATATTTTTAATATATTTATTTTTAATAAAAGTTGTATACACTTAAGATTTACAACAGGATGATATACATATATATATAGTGAAATGATTACTGTAGTCAAACTAATTAACATACATTCTCCTCACATAGTTATTCTTTTGTGTGTGTGTGTCATCAGAGTACCTGAAATCTACTGTCTTAGCAAATTGGCATTGCTCAGTACCTTATTATTAACTATCCTCATCATGTTGTACATTAGATCTCTAAACATGTCTATTCTAAATAACTACAACTCTGTACTCACAGACTAGCATTCCCCTATTTCTCCATTCCACAGTCCCTGTAAACACCATCCTATTTGCTGCTTCTGTATATTTGACTTTTTAAGAGTGCCTATTAGTAAACGTCTGGCTTATTTCACTTAGCATAAAACTTTCCAGGTTCATTGCAAATGGCAGGCTCGCTCTCTCTTTTTAAGCTGAGTAATATTCATTAGGTAGGTAGGAGATACACAGATAATCTCAAATTTTTTATCCATTCATTCACTGCTGGATACTTGGGTTGTTTCCATATCTGGCCTATGTGACTTACGCTGTAATGAACATGGGAGTGCAGATATCTCTTTGAGGCACTGATTTCATTTCCTTTATTTGATTTCATTTCCTGTATACCCAGAGAAAGGATTGCTGAATCTTTTGACAGATCTATATTTAGTTTCTTAGAGAACTTCCATACTTTTTCCTTAGAAGCTTTACCCATTTTTATCCCCACCAACACTGTACAAGAGTTCTCTTCTCTGTATATCCTCACTGATAACTTGTTATCTTTTGTTTTTTTGATTTTAATATGAGAGATACTAGTCATAAGCCTACCTTCGTGAAGTCTACAGTCTAGTTGAAGAACAAGTTTTACACACTTTAAGCATGTACTTGACAATATAAAGCAGTATATAATTAAACATGATATACATGGGAAAATCTCTGATTTAGAAAAGGGAGTGAAATTTGTGTGGGCTAGAGAAGTAGGCAGGTCTTTTGAAGGAGATTTAACACTCTTAATAACTCAACTGTTACTCTTAATGAGAAGAGCTGAGGCTTCAGTGTCAAATAGGAATGATTTGAATTCTGGCTCTGCCACATCTAACAAATTATTTAGCTTCTTCATTCCTCAGTTCCCCTGTCTGTGGCATGAGGAGGAGTAGCCTTAGGGTTGTCTGGAATGTTTAGCAAGATTGTGCATTAGAATGAGGAGTGCAGTTCTTGACCTGTGCTGGGTGCTTTATGAATGTGGTGATGATATAGAAAATGCTATAAATGAAAACTGTTAAGGAGAATGAACACAGCAGCTACACAAAGATCAATTTTTAACAAGCCTCTATTTTGTTATTTATGTACTTGGTGTGATTTTAAAAGAAGAAGATGGGAGTTTAATAAAGATTGTGATGATCATACTTTGTTATTCTTTTTGAACTTTTTAATAAAATACCAAGGGTTTTTTAGGCTAAATTATTAAATTTAAATAAGTTGCAGAGCCAAAAGCCGTCCATGAATCATTTTCATTCTTTGTAGGGTGCACAAATTTTTAAAAACCTTCTGTACCATAGTGTTAATTTTAAAATCAATTTATTTCCTAAAGCTCTGTTTCTATTAATAGTTTTTACTTTATTCCTTTCCCTTTAGATATAATTCCATTTTATATAATTTTTTCTTTTTTCTAAAATTATATTTATTATTCTCATAATAACCTACACAGTTGAATACAAAACACAAAAGCCATCAACAGTGCAGTTATTAATATGCCTACAAGATAAACATGATTGAATTAGAGGTATTTACATCTCTGATGGATAATCCATGGGCAAATATGTTGAATAATAAAAACCTTCATTGGTGTTCTATTAAATTAGTGAAAATCCAATGGTAAATATTAGTATAATATAAGGCTTGAATACTCATTATATTCCTTCCACTTTTGGATTTTTCTGTCATTTGAAAAAAAATTCTTATCATTTCCATAACCCTGGCTGTACCTAATATCATAAAGAAGCCATTTTAAAGGATAATTTCATCATCAGAACTTTAGCTCCTTTCTTTAAAAAAAAAAAAATCTGGATTACTCTTTTAAAAGTTTGGATAATATCAGCGTTTACTTTCCTACTAATAAAACTTTGGAAACTGAGAAGTAATTAATTAATCACAAGTTCATTAGTGGTACTTTATGTGGATGAAAGGAAATTCATCCAGGAGACAGAAACCAATCAGTCAGGGTTAAGACACAGCATGGATAAAGGAAAATGAAGAAAATTAAGTCAGTCGTGGGAAGGAATGGCACTAAGAGCTTTGTGTGCTAGAGAGTAAAGGTGACTCTTCAGGACATGTGCAGACAAGCAGCAGAATGCAAGGAGCCGTCTTAGTGAGCAGAGTCGGCACTGGCCACCATAACTGGACCTTGCAAGTGCTGCTTTGACAGGAATTCACAGTGGAGATCTCCCCTTTCACTGTGGCAGTCCAGATACTTCTTAGGTAGCCTCATCATTAATGCTGACTTTTAGGCTGACCTAGCCATGGAGGAGGGCATGCCGACCCACTGCAGTATTCTTGCCTAGAGAATCCCATAGGCAGAGAAGCCTGGCGGGCTACAGCCCATAGGGTCACAGAGAGTCGGACACGACTGAAGCAACTTAGCACAGCACACAGGATGGGATGTTCACTCTCCTAAAAGGAAATCTTTGATTTCTGTGTGGGTGTAAAAGTCAGAGGAAATCTTTTACATCTAAGGAATCTAAGTTTCTATGGACCAAGTGCAAGCTGATTTCTTAAGCTTTTTATTATTCTTTGGGAAATATCTATCTCTGAGGCAGGTCCTTTCCAGCAATAGTTGTGTCCTTGAGTTTGGCATTGACAATTGTTTCTAAAATCATAGCTCTAAGTTACTCCTTGGTAATCCATTAGACACACAAGGAGAAACATTACTCTTTCAGGTCACTGCAACTACATTTATTGAATTTCTGTTTTAAGGTATTAAATGCTTAGTCAGTCAACCTTTATTGAGCACACATTGAGTATCCAGCACTATATTAAATGTTGTAGACAGGCAGAAAAGATATAATAGGTGAGGTTCATTCCCTGGTCTAATTTCAATACAGGAAAAATAAATGTAAAAGACAAAAGAGCTCTTGAAATGAAACATTAAAATGTAAAAATTAATGTAGCGCATTTTGTGTATGTACCACGCTCCATCATTCATTTAACAAGTAGTTATTGTACAATATGATGTATAAGACCCTAGGATAGTGCTATGATGTTGTAAGCTTGGAATATACCGCAGCGTGGCCTTATATTGCTCATAACCTAGGAATAATTCAGGAAAGTAGACAAGTAGTTATAATACTTGCAATGTACCAAGTAACTGGACAGACTGAGATGGATACAACTAAGAAAAGCGTTAGAATAGGTGATATTTGTGCTGTGCCTTAAAAGGTGAGGAAGCTGCAATGGGAGAACATGTACAAAGCAAGTCCACACAGAAGGAAAGCTCAGAACAAAAGACACAAGTATAGCCTATCTGTGTTAGTCATCTGCTGCTGTGTAACAAATTTCCCCATAACTTACTTGCTTAAAACTATTGTAATCATTTGTTATATCCCATGGTATTTATGGATGAAGAATTTGGGACTGGCTCAGCTGGCTGGTTCTGCTTTGGGATCTCTCGTAAGGTTGTATTCACATCCTGACCAGGGTTGCACTCACCTGAAGGTTTGACTAAGGTTGACATATATGCTTGTAAGATGATCAAATCATGTGACTAGTAGGTTGATACTAGCTATGGCCGGGGTTCTTAATTCATTTTCAACTAGTCTTTCCATGGGCCACTCGAGTGTCCTCATAGTATGTGGCTATCTAGTGAGAAATCCAAGAGACTAAAGTGGAAGCAGTAATAATGTTTCTAACCTCAGAAGTCACTCTGCTGTATTTTATTGGCCACACAGACTGCTGCTGCTGCTGCTAAGTTGCTTCAGTTGTGTCTGACTCTGTGCGACCCCATAGATGGCAGCCCACCAGGCTCCCCCGTCCCTGGGATTCTCCAGGCAAGAACACTGGAGTGGGTTGCCATTTCCTTCTCCAATGCAGGAAATTGAAAAGTGAAAGTGAAGTCGCTCAGTCGTGTCCAACTCCTAGCAACCACGTGGACTGCAGCCTACCAGGCTTCTCCGTCCATGGGATTTTCCAGGCAAGAGTACTGGAGTGGGGTGCCATTGCCTTCACCTGGCCACACAGACTAGCAGTCATTTAATGTGGGAAGGAGCCTTATAAGAGGATAGAGATCGGGAGGTAAGGACATTGGAAACCATCTTGGAGATTGATACAAGACTACCCACAATGAGGATGATTTTAAAATAATATATAACAATCTGCAAAATCAGCTGATACACAGATATGTGATTCAAAAATAATTTTAAAAATAATAAAAATTATGTTCCACATAGTTGGTTTTGGACTCATTTGTAGATATCTATCGGGGATTTCTCTGTCTACCTTCCCCACTAGTTAATGTGGATACCTTTAGAGTAAAAATGGTGTCTTTTTTTCCTGTGTTGTTTTCTTCAGTATCTAGAACACTGCTTGGAAAATTATAAACATTTCATATGTGTTTCTTGAAGAAGTGAATTAGTGAATATTTGAATGAATATGATCCAAAAGATAAATTTAAAATATCAAAACCGCAGGGTAAAGTCTTGATTCAGGAGAATGTGAGAAGCTACAGAAGTGAGCTGGGCTCTGCACTGAATCTAGAAGAGAAGGTAAGGTGGATAATTAGAATTGCAGGTGTCGTCCAGGCTAGCCAAGGCTCTCCCTGGCAGACATGATTCTTCCAGTCACTCACAAAGTCCCCCTTGTGGTATAAATGAGGGAGTGGTGGGGTGAAATAGACTGCAGAACACCCAGAGAGTTTAGATGATCAAATCAGATCTCTGAACTCCATCTCTGAATTCGCCAAACAAGTCTGGCCTCTGAATGTTGTCACCGGGGACACAGCATGTTTACTGTGACATATTGCTATTCTTCACCTTAGAATGTCTTTGGTGGAAATGGCAAAGAATTTGGAGTCAGTTATTTATCATATCATTTGTTCTTCACAACCTTCGTCACTGGCCAGGCCAGTTGAACTGAAGTCCCAAGTAACCCTATGGTTCAACAAGAAGCAAAGAAGCAAAGTTATGGCATACCTGCCATCAGGCAGTTGCAGCGCACCTGGAAATCCTGAACCTGGAGCCTGGGTAGGAGGCCTGAGTGCTGAAGGCAGCTAGGCCCTGCAGCCCCCACACAGCCATCCCCTTTTATGAGAGTATAAAAGGCAGTGAGCACACCTATGGGATCTTGGGACCTGGTGGATTTCTCTCTGCCAGGACCCCAAATTTGGGGAACAAAGGAGCCCTGGGAGCCTAATCTACTCACACCATTGTGTATCCTTCATCTTGCCCGTCCTGTTTGCTTATTAGAACCAGAGGAAAGCAGTCTTAATGGGGCCTGAGTCAGCCTTCCCCCGGCCCTTGCTCCTGCACCAGCTGTTGTGGCTGCCCTCTCCCCACCCCTGAGCACAGCACTAACTAAATTAAACCCATTTATGTTCAAACAGAACTGTAAAGGTTCTTGGAAACATGGAAGGCTACATATTATCCTTTTGTTTTCTCTTATTTGAAGAAAGTGTTTAGAGTTGTTCTGCATAACTCCATTAAAATAGAGAAGAGGTGGAGTCCTTTCCCTCCACACAGGAGCTACTGTTAGCAGCTGGCAGGGATGGCATTTGACAGGTGAAACCCCACTTTCCACTCATACACTTTCTTCCTGAGATGTGCTAAGGGCTACATCTCCTCACAGAGGCAGCATAGCTGAGCAGAGACAAAGTCAGAGAGAACACAAACACAGCCATTATGCTAGCAAGAAGAGGGCCCAGGCTACCGTAAACGGTACGACAGCTAAAACCAAAGCTCTGCTCAAGACTGGAAAATGTTTCACATGAAAGGGTTGAAATTTGGTTTTGACAGTATTATTATCACTTTTTGAAAGAACAGTGTCCCAAAGCAGTGCTAAGAGAGCACATGCCCAGCCCTGGAGACCCGGTCAGAAGAGGCTGCCTCTGAGTTTGAACTGAACAGAATCAACATCTATTCATATACGCCCTCGCCCCACACCCACGCACCCTTGCTCAGCTCTTACCTGCAGCCCACTCTGTGCTGGAAATAGATCGACAGACTGCTCCGTCAGACTTAGGCAAGGCTGACAGGCGCTCAAACCTCTCTCAGACTGATGTGCAGAGTGGGAGTTTGCCCAAGGGGTTAAGAGTTGAGGTTTCACAGGGTTTCTCCATGCACGAAGGAATGTGTGGGGTTGAGATCTTAACAAAACAAAGCAGGTTTGGGTCTGTAACAGTCTTTGGGTTTTCCGTTTCCTGAGTTCCGGGTCAGGTCTGTTCCCTGTCTGCCCTCCCAGCCCCCCACAAGCTTTGTCCCACAGGTGACTCCCCTTTTGTCCTATATAGAATGCTGGGGAGGAACCCCGTTTAAATAATGCTGATTCATACCAGTCTCTGATGCTGTTGGTCCTTTCTAAAAACATTTTATTTCTTTATTAATTTTTGGCCGTGCTGCATCTTTGCTGCCACGCTGGCTTTCTCTAGCTGTGAGCAGGGGCTGCTCTTCGTTGCAGTGTGCAGGCTTCCCATTGCGCTGGCCTCTCGTTGTAGAGCGCAGGCTCAGTAGTGTGGCGCGCAGACTTGGTTGCGCCATGGCATACGGGATCTTTCCAGAACAGGGATTGAAGCCGTGACTCCTGCATCGGCAGGCAGGTTCTTTACCACTGCTCAAGGGAAGCCCCGATGCTGTTGATCCTTAGCTGAGTTTGGTGAGCCAGGCTTGCCGTGACTGCGATCTTGCCACGGAGTCTCAGCATCTCAGTCCTAGGTGTGAGTCTCTGTCCCAGGTCTCCCGGAGTTAGAGCCCAGGTGATTCTGTGTTGTAGGTTCTGTCCCAGTTCTCCTACCTGGCCGCTGACCAGGTGATCTCCGCCAAGACTTGCTCACCTGCCTCAGCCTCTTGAACTTGGGCATTGCTTATCCTGTTTCTCAACTCTGTTGCTCATCAGTGTTGCCCAGGAAGGGCTTTTGCTTTTGTTCTTTTTATACTTTTCCACGTTTTATTGAGAAAGAATTGACATATATCACTGCATAAATTTAAGGTGTACAGCACGATGGCTTGATTTACATACATTGTGAAATGACTTACCACAGTAGGTGTAATTAACATTCTTTTTTCTTTTTTTTATGATGACAGTTTACATAATGTAAGATTTACCATTTTAACCACTTTTAACTGTACAATTCAGTGGCATCAAATACAGTGTTGTGAAACCACCACTAGCATCTATCTTCAGAGTTTTTTCGTCTTCCCAAACTGAAATTCTGTGCCCACTAAACACAGACTCTTCTTTCTCTCCTCTCCCCAGCCCCTGGAAACCACTCTTTTACTTTCTGTCTCTATGTATTTGATTACTGTAGGTACTTCATAGAAGTGGAGTCATACGATATTTGTCCTTTTGTGTCTGATGTTCTGTTACTTAGCATAATGTCTTCAAGTTCCATCCATGTTGTAGCATGTGTCAGAATCTCCTTTAAAGGCTGAATAATATTCCATTCTATGTGTATATCACACTTTGCTTATCTGCTCACCCACTGAGGGACATTTGCCTTGTTTCCACTTTTTGGTTGTTGTGAATGACGTGGCTGTGTACGTGGCTGTACAGGTATCTTTTTGAGTTCCTGCTTTCGATCCTTGGTGTCTATAGCTAGAAGTGGAATCACTAGGTCATGTGGTAATTCTGTGTTGCAGATTTAAGAAGTGCCCTACTGTCTCACACAGCAGCTGCATCATTTTACATTGCCACCAGCAATGCACAAGGGTTCCAGTCTAGTTTCTCTATATCCTTGCCAACATTTGTTCTTTTCTGGGTTTTTTTTTTTGACAATAGTTATGCTAGTGGATATAAAGTGGTGCCCAGGTCCTGTCACACAAGGTAGTCTGTCAGCAGAGAGATTTGACCTAAGACACCCTTGTCACACCCAGGGCAAGGAATTAGCAGCAATTATTGGCACAACAAATGAAAAACCCTTCACCAATATAATTCCTAGCCAACCCATTATACTAATAATTTCTAACTCCCCAAAAGAATTTGCCTTTAGTAAGTCTAAAACATCTCATGCCTCTCGGGTTGGGAGGCTGTAAACAATCACATGTGGCCAGACGAACCTATACAGGTGGGCTAGATAACCTTCAGAGGAGTCCATAAGCTGAAACACTCTTGTCATGCCCAGGAATTTTTATTGCCTTGGAGCTGCACGTTTACTCCTTCTCCGAGAAAAACGGTTATGGGGGAGAGCATAAAACAGACTCTGGTTTTGGGGTAGATGCTCGGGAACAGGGGGTTTCCTGAGGCTTGATCACGCCTTTGCGTATGCCAAGCCTCCTTCCTCATAACCTTTGTCATGGGTGGAGTTCCTCACACTGGCCCCCAACACCCAGGGAGTTTTAAAATTACTGTATCCTATGGATCAGTCCTGGAGACTCTGATTTAATTGAGGTGAGGCCTTGTAAATAATATTTTTTAGAACTTCCCCAGGTGATATTAGCATGCAGTCAGGGTTGATAACCTCCAATGTGTTCTTGGCTTGTTACCTGACTTCTGTCTCATATTCCCAGGCTGCCTTCCTGATCTCACATGAAGATACAAAAGCCTAGAGGGACGTGCCAAGTACACACAGTGGGTAATTGACAAAGGTCTGTCCAACTCCAAACCCTGTGTTCTGTCCACTGTATCCCAACTGTGCCCTAAAGGGTGACACAGGATTCCCAGTGCAGTCTGCCAGATCACACTAACTCACTGGATGTGGATTGTGTGGTATGTTAGTTTCTAGGGCTACCATAACAAATTACCATAAGCTGTATGGCTTAAAACTATAGAAACTTAGTTTCTCACATTTCTAGAGGACAGAGATCTAAAATCAAGGCATTCACAGAGTTAACTCATCCGGAAGACTCTGAGAACTCCTTCCATGGCTCTGTTTTCGTTTCTGGTGGCAGCTGGCAACGCTTGGCATTGCTTGGCTCATCACTCCAGTCTGCATCCATCTTCACCTGGCTTTCCCTCTGGTCTTTCTGTCTTCTCCTCTGTCTCCTATAAGTATACTGGTCATTTGCTTTCAGGCCTGCTCAGAATCCAGGATAATTTGATCTTGAGAATAACTATTTTATAACTGCAACGATCCTTTGTTCAAATAAGGTCACAGTCGCAGCTACCTAGAGTTAGGGGTTGGACATATTTGGCAGGGGTTGTGAAGGTAGGCAGGCTTCTTAAGTAGTGCTAGTGGTAAAGAACCTGCCTGCCAATTTAGGAGACACAGGAGACGCAGTTTTGATCCCTGGGTTGGAAAGATCTTCTGGAGGAGGGCACAGCAATCCATTCCAGTATTCTTGCCTGGAAAAGCCCATGGATAAAGGAGCCTGGCAGGCTACAGTCCATAGGGTCACAAAGCGTTGGACACAACTAAAGCGACATAGCATGCATGGGAAGGCAGGCAGGGGCACAGACATCTCATTACAAGGAGTTTCCTGTTTCTCTTCTAATTGTAATCAATTCCATTGAGTCAAGAGTTCAGTTCAGTTCAGTCACTCAGCTCTGTTGGACTCTTTGCGACCCCATGAACCACAGCACGCCAGGCCTCCCCGTCCATCACCAACTCCCAGAGTCCACCCCCCAACTCCCAGAGTCCACCCAAACCCATGTCCATTGAGTGGGTGATGCCATCCAACCATCTCATCCTCTGTCGTCTCCTTCTCCCCCTGCCCTCAATCTTTCCCAGCATCAGGGTCTTTTCCAATGAGTCAGCTCTCCACATCAGGTGGCCAAAGTATTGGAGTTTCAGCTTCAACATCAGTTCTTCCAATGAACACCCAGGACTGATCTCTTTCAGAATGAACTGGTTGGATCTCCTTGCAGTCCAAGGGACTCTCAAGAGTCTTCTCCAACACCACAGTTCAAAAGCATCAATTTGTTGGCACTCAGCTTTCTTTATAGTCCAACTCTCATATCCATACACGACCACTGATAAAACCATATCCTTGACTAGACGGATCTTTGTTGGCAAAGTAATGTCTCTGCTTTTTAATATGCTGTCTAGGTTGGTCTAACTTTCCTTCCAAGGAGTAAGCATCTTTTAATTTCATGGCTGCAGTCATCTGCAGTGATTTTGGAGCCCCAAAAAATAAAGTCAGCCACTGTTTCCACTGTTTCCCCATCTATTTGCCATGAAGTAATGGGACCAGATGCCATGATCTTAGTTTTCTGAATGTTGAGCTTTAAGCCAACTTTTTCACTCTCCTCTTTCACTTTCATCAAGAGGCTCTTTAGTTCCTCTTCACTTTCTGCCATAAGAGTGGTGTCATCTGCATATCTGAGGTTATTGATATTTCTCCTGGCAATCTTGATTTGAGCTTGTGCTTCCTCCAGCCCAGCATTTCTCATGATGTACTCTTCATGTAAGTTAAATAAATTCAGCATATGCCAAAACTCATTCTGTTAGGATCAAGGCTAGAACTGGAATCAGATTCCCAATGTGGCCACCTAATCCTTGCCTCAAGCCAAGGAGGCAAGAGTTGACTGCCTGACTTTATAATCTGTCTGTAAGGGTCTCTGGTGAAAAAAATCCATCACTTCATGGGAAATAGATGGGGAAACAGTGGAAACAGTGTCAGACTTTATTTTGGGGGGCTCCAAAATCACTGCAGATGGTGACTGCAGCCATGAAATTAAAAGACGCTTACTTCAGAAGGAAAGTTACGACCAACCCAGACAGAATACTAAAAAGCAGAGACATTACTTTGCCGACAAAGGTCCATCTAGTCAACCATATGGTTTTTCCAGTGGTCACATATGGATGTGAGGGTTGGACTATAAAGAAAGCTGAGTGCTGACGAATTGATGCTTTTGAACTGTGGTGTTGGAGAAGACTCTTGAGAGTCCCTTGGACTGCAAGGAGATCCAACCAGTCCATTCTGAAGGAGATCAGTCATGGGTGTTCATTGAAAGGACTGATGCTGAGGCTGAAACTCCAATACATTGGCCACCTCATGCAAAGAGTTGACTCACTGGAAAAGACCCTGATGCTGGGAGGGATTGGGGGCAAGAGGAGAGGGGGATGACAGAGGATGAGATGGCTGAATGGCATCACTGACTCGATGCACGTGAGTTTGGTGAACTCTGGGAGTTGGTGATGGACAGGGAGGCCTGGCGTATTGCGATTCATAGGGTCACAAAGAGTTGGACATGACTGGGCGACTGAGCTGAACTGACCTGAAGGGTCTCTGGAACAAAGTGTAGTCCCTAACGTAGATTTGAGGCTGTCTAGAAACGGCAACCCACTCCAGTACTCTTGTCTGGTGAAATCCATGGACGGAGGAGCCTGGTGGGCTACAGTCCATGGGATCGCAAAGAGTCGGACACGACTGTGTGACTAACTTTCACTGTCACTCTCAGGTGCTAATGAAGTAGTGCGAAGACCCTGCAGGATACCACAGAAACGTCCGGAGTAGAGCACATGCGTATTTTCTCTCCCATGATAAAAGGATCTTCCAGAGCAACAAGGCACTGAGGCTGCTCTAGGATGAAAGTGTCTGGGGCAGAAAGCACCAATCCCTGGGAGCAGCTCTACTGATAGCATTTATTGCCTCCCAGTTAGAGACCCAAGTCTCCTTGGATCGCTCCCTGTCTCCTTACTCAAACTTACCTCATCTAATCTTTGGTGTCCACACTGCCCCCATGATGATTTTGACTCTTCTTGGAAAGGAAATGACAACAACAAAATAAACCTCCTTTTCATAGAACAGGCTGGGGCCTGTGGTGAGATGGGAGGGCTCCTTACCAGACTGTCTCACCCTTCAGCTAACTTACTGTCCTGTTTGGACTGGAAAGATCCATCCCTAAAGGTCCATCCCTCCAGACCCTGTATAATCTTTCAGCAGTTTGGGGGGAAGGAATTTACATTTTGACTCATAAATGCCTCCACAACATGCCAGAATCAGGGCAGCCCCACTTTTCCAACTGCATGGGCATCTGGTATGCTGAGCGTAAAATCCTGAGCTGAATTATTTTCAGTTTTGACTCCTTTGATAAGGTGTCTTAAGTGAGAGCATTTTGTTTCTCAGCTTTACAGAGAATTGTACTCATTGTTCTCACTCATTTTCTTTTAATGACTGGAATGATTTTATTACAAGCTATGACTCCTTTATGAGTGAATACATCTGAGAATCCAAACGCAGTCTCCCAGTGGATGCAGCCATTTGTAAAACTGTCAGGGATTCTACAGGCAGAGGTTTTAAGAAGTGAGAGAAGCATTTCATCAACTCTTCATGCATATTCTTCTGACTGCCAAGGAAATTAAATTTGTTTTCACCTCCTGAAACCTCAGAGCATGTTTATAATATAGACCTAATATGTATTTAATGCTAACCTGCAATCAGTTTACTCATGGTGGTGAATACCTTGCAGTATATATTTTTTCCTCTTTAGAAGTTTTCCCTTAGCATATCTGTTGATGATCTAATTTGTGGGTCTGTATCCTAAAGGACTTGTAAATTTACAATTTTTTAATTGAAATATCTAAAACTGGTCATTTTTATATTTTAGTTTCACCTGTTAGGATGTTTGGTTAATTATACAGAAATAGTACAAGTTCAGGGGAAGACTGTATTAATCTTTGCTTCCAAGTGCTTAGAGGAGTGCCTGCTTCATAGTAAGCATCCCACAACTGTTTATTGAAATGCACATATGCAAAGTGGGTTTGTGCCTTATATACAACACATAAGTTTAATCTCCCCCAAAATTTCATTTTATCCATTTTTAATAGTTCTATTTGTGTTTTATTGTAAGCATTCTCAAATCTTAGTAGGGTATTTTTGTTATATACACACAAAACAACATGAATATAAAAGTTGTAGTGTACAAAAGGCCAATAGATACATGTAAAGATGTTCTGTCTCGCTGACGATGAGATAAATGCAAATTAAAACTGTAACATAATTTTGTCTGTTTGGCACACATGTAAAAGTCTGGTAACATTTTGAGCATTTTGAGCTGATGAGAGCAATGCCATACATTGTTGATGAGAATTGAAATAGGTATATGAATTCAAGAATGAAAATGTTCATTTCACTTAAGAGAGTCATCTCAATACTGGGAATCTAGCCTACAAAAATAATTGCACAAATCTGTAAGTACACTTGCACAAAGAACTTTGTATTAATGAATAATTTTAAACAATCTCAATGCCATCTGTAGAAGCATGGATAAGGAAACTGTGGTTCAGACAATGGCATATAATGCAACTTTTAAAAAGAACAAACTAGATCTACATAGCCCAGAGGGTGGTCAGGGTATATTTCTATGTGAGAAAATTAGTTATGAAACAATATGTGTGTAGAATAATACTGTTTTTATTATTTTAAAAGTGGGTTTTATATATATATATATATATATATATATATGGGTGTAAGTATATGTGTCTATGTGTGTAAGAGTATAGGTATAAAGATGAAAAGCAGTGTAAGATTTGGATAGTTAAACTCCCTTCAATTTTTATTTTGTTAAACTTACACTTTTTAAATAGAGAAATAGAAATAATTCAGAGCATATGGCTTAACTTGATAGAGTGATTATTAGAATGCTGCTGCTGCTGCTGCTGCTGCTAAGTCGCTTCAGTTGTGTCCGACTCTGTGCGACCCCATAGACAGCAGCCCACCAGGCTCTGCCATCCCTGGGACATATGTTTTCTTTTAATATAAGTTTACTTACTTTAAAAATCATCTTTAGAATCATTGAGATCTAGAAAGCTGAAAGTTATACAGTCATTAGAAAGGGAGGAAAAAATGAGTATTTTAGGGAGAGGAGGACTTCTTGGAAACTGCTAGCCCTGAGAAGTTTGGAGAGAACATTCGAGGCAGAAGGAAAAACGTAAGAGCCCCCAAATTGTGTGGTCAGATGATATGGACAGAATTTTATTCCCTCCCTCCCCTCAATTCATATTTGAAGCCCTAACCTAGATAGCTCATTAAAAACCAGAGATATCACTTTGCCAACAAAGGTCCATCTAGTCAAGGCTATGGTTTTTCCAGTGGTCATGTATGGACATGAGAGTTGGACTGTGAAGAAAGCTGAGCGCCGAAGAATTGATGCTTTTGAACTGTGGTGTTGGAGAAGACTCTTGAGAGTCCCTTGGACTGCAAGGAGATCCAACCAGTCCATCCTAAAGGAGACCAGTCCTGAGTGTTCATTGGAAGGACTGATGCTAAAGCTGAAACTCCAGTACTTTGGCCACTTCATGCAAAGAGTTGACTCATTGGAAAAGACCCTGATGCTGGGAGGGATTGGGGGCAGGAGGAGAAGGGGACAACAGAGGATGAGATGGCTGGATGGCATCACCGACTCGATGGACATGAGTTTGAGTGAACTCTGGGAGTTGGTGATGGACAGGGAGGCCTGGCGTGCTGCAATTCATGGGGTCGCAAAGAGTCGGACACGACTGAGCGGCTGTAAATTTGGGGACAGTGCCTACAAAGAGGTAGTTAGGTTTAAGTGAACTCCTAAGGGGAGGCCCCAGTAGGCTGGGATTAGTGCCCTAATGTGTTCTGTCTCTTTCCTAGCTATGTGAGAAGGTGGTTTTCTGTAACCCAGGAAAAGAGTTCTCATCAGAAACCAAACTGGGCAGCACCTTGATGTCTCCAGCCTCCAGGTTTATGAAAAGATAAATTTCTGTCATTTAAGTCACTTAGCTATAGTATTTTGTTATGGCATCCCAAGCTGACTATGATCAGGTTTAAGATCAGTTTAAATTGGAGCATACAGGACTTCCTGAGAAGTTGAATGTACAGAGTAGAGGGAAAAGGATCAAAGATAACACTGAAGCTCTTCACCTGAGTGACTGGGAGAATGGTGATATATTATCTAAGATGAGAATAAGAGTGGGGTCAGGAGAGTACATGAGGGGGAGGAAGAAGGATCAGGATTTCACTGTATACTTATTCATTTTAATATTTCTGCCTGTTAGACATTGTGATAGAGTTCGACATCCAAGTTGGGGCCCAGGGATGGAAATGCTAAGTTGGATGTCACCAGCATTTATATTGGGTTGAAAGCTGTGGAATGGAGTGAGATGATGTAGCAAAATCTGTTGCTGGGAGCCTGGAGGCATTGCAACAGTCTGAGAAGAATCAAAGACAGAGAAACCGACAAGGAGAGCACCAGAAATCAAGAATGGTCAGGTTACTGCCAAGTGCTGCCAAGAGGTTAAGTGAGATTAAAACAGAGGTTGAAGGTTGGATCAGCAGATGGAGGTCATAGGGCGTCTAGATGACAGGAGTTTCAGTAAAATAGTGGAAAGTAAAAAGATAAAAGGCTAAAGAAGAATGAGAGGTAAAAAAGTAAAGATGAGTCTTATGTGGAATTTTGCTCAAATTAGGAGCAGAAGAATGTGTATGGACTTACAGAGAGATGCAGGCTCAAGAGACTTTTTTTTTTAACTTTTTATTTTGTATTGTGGTATAGCCAGTTAACAATGTTGTGATAGTTTCAAGTGAACAGTGAAGGGACTCAGCTATACATATATATGTATCCATTCTCCTCCAGACTCCCCCCTCATCCAGGCCACATAACATTGAGCAGAGTTCCATGTGCTATACCTTATTGGTTATCCATTTTGAATATAGCAGTACATACAAGTCCATCCCAAACTCCCTAGTTATCCCTTCCCCCTGGCAACCTTGAGACAACTTTTAAAAATATTTTTATGGTTTTTAAAACATAAAATGGTAGACCCAACAGTATGATAGACTTCCAGTACCCATCAACGGCTTTAAGAATTAGTAATCTTGTTATTTAACTTCTATGCAGAGTACATCATGAGAAACGCTGGGCTGGAAGAAGCATAAGCTGGAATCAAGATTACTGGGGAGAAATATTGATAACCTCAGATATGCAGATGACACCACCCTTATGGCAGAAAGTGAAGAGGAACTAAAAAGCCTTTTGATGAAAGTGAAAAAGGAGAGTGAAAAAGTTGGCTTAAAGCTCAACATTCAGAAAACAAAGATCATGGCATCTGGTCCCATCACTTCATGGGAAATAGATGGGGAAACAGTGGAAACAGGGTCAAACTTTATTTTGGGGTGCTCCAAAATCACTGCAGATGATGATTTCAGCCATGAAATTAAAAGACAGTCCTTGGAAGGAAAGTTATGACCAACCTAGACAGCATATTAAAAAGCAGACATTACCAATGAATGTCATCAAGTCAAGGCTATGGTTTTTCCAGTGGTCATGTATGGATGTGAGAGTTGGACTGTGAAGAAAGCTGAGTGCCGAAGAATTGATGCTTTTGAACTGTGGTGTTGAAGAAGACTCTTGAGAGTTCTTGGACTGCAAGGAGATCCAACCAGTCCATTCTAAAGGAGATCAGTCCTGGGTGTTCATTGGAAGGACAGATGCTGAAGCTAAAACTCCAATACTTTGGCCACCTTATGCAAAGGGTTGCCTCATTGGAAAAGACTCTGATGCTGGGAGGGATTGGGGGCAGGAGGAGAAGGGGATGACAGAGGATGAGATGGCTGGATGGCATCACCGACTCGATGGACATGAGTTTGAGTGAACTCCGGGAGATGGTGATGTACAGGGAGGCCTGGCGTACTGCGATTCATGGGGTCGCAAAGAGTTGGACACGACTTAGCGACTGAACTGAACTGAACTGAATCTTGTTAATATGTACTGCTCTGTGCTTATCTATCCCTATTGTTTGTAAGCAAATTCTAGATATCATTATTTCATCTATAATATTTGAGAGTGTAGCTCTAAAAGGTAAGGACTGTTTGCAAAGAAATATAATCTAAATATCTTTATGAGACCTAAAAAAACTGGTCCTTATCCCTTAATATCAAATATCCAGCGTCCAAAGTTCTAATTATCTCATGAATGTCATATTTGTGAATAATTTGTTTGAAATAATTTACAAACAATATTCATACTTTGCAGTTTCTTTTGGTTCAGCATTGTTATAGCTTTAATTCTCTCCAAGAGGGAGGGGATAAATGTATACATATAGCTAATTCACTTTGTTGTAGAGCAGAAAGTAACACAACATTGTAAAGCAATTATGTGCAATAAAAAAATACCACTACAAAAAAAATAAAGATTCTCTTTCCATCTTTGATACCTCTTGTTATTTATTTTCAAAGAAACTGGGTTGTTTGTCCTGTAGAGTTACCTACAGTTCGACTGAACTTCTGTAGCTTTGTTAAACATATTCTTCTTTTGTATTTTGTAAAAACTGATAGACCCAAAAGATTTATCAGATTCAGGTTTAAATTTTTGGCAAGATTATTTCATAATGTGGTGATCCATAAAGAATAGAATCCTTTGCTGTCTCTTTTTGTGATGTTAACATCAGTTGGCACTCTCTACCTAGAATTTTTAATTCATAAGAGATTGCAAAAATGGTGGCATTCTACTTCTATCCTTGTTTCTATATTTATTGGCTGGAATACATCCTTCATTCCTTATTTGTTACCTACTGTTACAATTTGTCTAGGAAAGATAGAATAAATGTTTGATTCTTTCTTTTTAATAGTTTTTAAAAATGAGTTAGTTATTAGCTAGTATCCTCTAACAGTGAAATTCTAAAGGAGATTAGCCCTGGGATTTCTTTGGAAGGAATGATGCTAAAGCTGAAACTCCAGTACTTTGGCCACCTCATGCGAAGAGTTGACTCATTGGAAAAGACTCTGATGCTGGGAGGAATTTGGGGCAGGAGGAGAAGGGGACGACAGAGGATGAGATGGCTGGATGGCATCACTGACTCGATGGACGTGAGTCTGAGTGAACTCCGGGAGTTGGTGATGGACAGGGAGGCCTGGTGTGCTGTGATTCATGGGGTCGCAAAGAGTCAGACACGACTGAGCGACTGAACTGAACTGAACTGAACTGAACAGTGAAAAATTTTGAAAATAATATGAACTCATGGATTTAAATATATTTAATGCATTTCATGGAGAAGGAAATGGCAACCCACTCCAGTGTTCTTGCCTGGAGAATCCCAGGGACAGGGGAGCCTGTTGGGCTGCCGTCTCTGTCGCACAGAATCGGACACGAATGAAGCGACTTAGCAGCAACGCATGTCAGTACATTGTAGTTTTTATCCCTACTGATGCTCAGATCACTGCCATTTGTGCCTGAGGGGAGGTTCTTCAGTTGTCCCCGGAGTGCTTCTGCCACACCCCGCTAGTTTTGTCTGTTCTGTGTCTTACAGTTCCCTACTTTCTGGTATAACGTGGTATTCTAGGCTCATCTTGTAGTTTCTAACTTACATTGGAATCAGCCATTTCTTCAAAGAGAAGAATTTTTATTTTAAATTTGACATATTGAAGTTAATTTGTACATGAATGGGAATAATCCAGATTAGAGGAGACGACTGTAGAAGCACGATCATTAAGTAGGTAAGAAGGGATGGGGTGGGTGGAAAGGTTGGTTTTCGAGTGGAACACATAATTCACTGTGATGGTACATTGGGCAAAGCAAAATTCTGTGAAAATGTAGGAGCCATATGGATGATTAGAAAATAAAACTCTGCCTTCACGATTCTGGGTTAAGTGCCACATTTCCCACTTATAAATTCTACACTCAAAGGTATAAAGTTCAGCTAGTCATTTCCTTGATCAGCAAATATGTTGAACACTTTTGTTTTTCTATAAATAACTTCCACAATCAAGAAATCACAAGATATTTGACTAGCAATACACTAAACTTTGGGGATATTCCATAGATTGTTAACAATTATTTCAAACTCTAAAGAAAAATACTTAACTCTCAAGGTTTTAAAATTGTTTATTCCTCAATATTTTTCTCTTAATTTCCAACCTGGGTATTTATAATATTTACTGTAATATATTTGAAAAATTGAAAAATATTGATCTGGTGGTTTCTTTGCTTTTGCTGCCAATAGGAGGATCTGTTAAAAGTCACGAAGTTTTCACCAGTGACTGTCTCTGGCATACAAATAGCTCTTCTCTCATGTCTGACTTGACTGAAGAGCCCTCCCATGACACCCACTTTTCCTTCATACTCATTGCTGCTGGTAGATCTACACCATTCCGTTCTCTGCAAGGACTGTGATGTGATCTCTTCTCCCCATTTCCTTCTCATGTTTGTTTCACTATGTTTTAAAGGAAGGTGTCAAGGAATGTCCGGATAGAACTAAATAGACATTTCTCCAAAGAAGACATACAGATGGCTAACAAACACATGAAAAGATGCTCAACATCACTCATTATCAGAGAAATGCAAATCAAAACCACAATGAGGTACCATTTCACGCCAGTCAGAATGGCTGCGATCCAAGTCTACAAGCAATAAATGCTGGAGAGGGTGTGGAGAAAAGGGAACCCTCTTACACTGTTGGTGGGAATGCAAACTAGTACAGCCACTATGGAGAACAGTGTGGAGATTCCTTAAAAAACTGGAAATAGAACTGCCTTATGACCCAGCAATCCCGCTACTGGGCATACACACTGAGGAAACCAGAATAGAAAGAGACACATGTACCCCAGTGTTCATTGCAGCACTGTTTATAATAGCCAGGACATGGAAGCAACCTAGATGTCCATCAGCAGATGAATGGATAAGAAAGCGGTGGTACATATACACAATGGAGTATTACTCAGCCATTCAAAAGAATACATTTGAGTCAGTTCTAATGTGATGGATGAAATTGGAGCCGATTATACAGAGTGAAGTAAGCCAGAAAGAAAAACACCAATACAGTTTACTAACACATATATATGGAATTTAGAAAGATGGTAACGATAACCCTGTATGTGAGACAGCAAAAGAGACACAGATATATAGAACAGTCTTTTGGACTCTGTGGGAAAGGGCGAGGGTGGGATGATTTGGGAGAATGGCATTGAAACATGTATAATATCATATATAAAATGAGTCGGCAGTCCAGGTTCAATGCATGATACTGGATGCTTGGGGCTTGTGCACTGGGACAACCCAGAGGGATGGTATGGGGAGGGAGGAGGGAGGGGGGTTCAGGATGGGGAACACGTGTATACCTGTGGCAGATTCATGTTGACGTATGGCAAAACCAATACAATATTGTAAAATAATTAACCTCCAATTAAAATAAATAAATTTATATTAAAATGCAAATCACTTCTGTCACCTTTAGCCTTGCTATAAATGGGCCGCATGAGACTGCCACTCTCTCTCCTCCCCACCATCATGCCTTCTGCGTACATTTTTGGTTCACCTGGATTGGGAGCAGTTTGGAAGAGATATGATGAGTCTGTCATTTTGAAACCTGAAATATGCATTTTAATGCCATTCAAGCAAGAGACTACAAAAAGAAAACCTTAGAGCAAGACCCTGAGGGTAGAAATAGATAAGAAAAAAAAATTAGATGTGAACGAGTACGCATAACAAAGCTTGCAGGTTTGAAATAGTGCTTTGAACAAGGAGTGAAAGAAGAAATTCTCCGTTCTCCCCTTTCTTTCTATAACATTCTATGCTCTCTGGCACCAGAATCCTGAAATTGAACTACTTATGAGTTGTGCCAATGTGCTACAGGTCACCAGCACCAGAGTTCAAAAGTATCTTTTTGGCGAATTTAACTAAAATGATTAGAGGATAAGATTTTATTCTAATTTTTTATTAATTTTCACACTGCCTTTCAAACTATCAAACTATCTTATGAGCTGTTTTTCAAAGTACAAATTAGCATCCAGTGACTCAGTTTGCAGAAGTATTTACTCTAGGATTCCTTTAAAATAGGAACTTTTTTACTGTTTGTTTCCAGACCATTAACTACTGGACAGAGAATCTATGAGTGGGTTAAGCAGCCTAATGTACAAAAGGTGGAGATTGTTAGACAAAGATAGATGAGAAAAGAATGTTAAATAAATTATAGGGAGATAGGAAAATAGAATTGATTTACTGACCTATGCATTTTAGGAATACATCTATTTATGAAAGTGAGATAGAGCCTTAACTGCTGCTCACCATGCACATTGTATAGTTTTGTTGTGTTGTTACAGGGGGTAATCAAGTGTGTCCCCCTTTCAACAATGGCAATACTTACCATTGTTTCCTTCTTCCAGTCTATGGATTTATCTGCATACTATTTGACATACTTAATTGGAATGTTTATATATCTGCATGTTGCTTGTGAAAATGCGGTGTCACTGTCAAATATATCCCAGAGAGTTATTAACCTTTAATGAGCTTCAGTTAGTGATAAATCTTATAGCCATAGCATAAAATAAGATGGTAAAGTAAGGCAATCATCTAGGCAATTTGGGAAAATGCAGACTTACTTCACTTAATGCTTCTAGATAGTTTTAAAATGTCCCTCTAGAATTTGATTTCAGTTTTATACCACTGAGTCATTGGAGTGGGGCTGAATTTTAGCAACCCTATCCATGACTGCTTTTGTTCTAAACTGGCAATTAAATCACATGTATTGAAGGAAGCCTCTCTCATTTTACATGACTCTTTGGCTAAAGGTTGAAAGCCAGTAACTACTTCATAATGCTTATTCAATTCAACTCAAAAATATTGAGTTCTTAGCATCTCTGCTAGATACAGAGATTACTGAGTCTCTAGTTTCATGGAGTTTATGATCTAGTGAGGAACACTAAAATAATATAACTTATAATGTGACATACTCTAAAAGTAATGTCTAAACAAAATTCCATGGGTATAAAGCAAGTAGAGTGATTTGCTCTGAGAAGTCTTTGTGGGAAATGTAGCTTTTAAGGCTAGCCTTAAAGGATGAGGAGGTTTTTCAATAGGCAAAGATGTTGGAGGTTAATTTTCTGAAGAAAGAATACAGAGGCAGGAAAATAGAAGACATCCTCGGAGAATTGTGAAATGTCCTGTGGGACTAAAACCTAGGCTATGGGAACGTGGTATTTGGAAATATGATCTGGGACCAGAATTATAGGGTTTGGCAACATAAGACACAACTGAACCTTCCTAATTGGCTGTAAGTAGCTGGGGAAAGGTTTTAAACATAGATGGTTCTGTTTAAGGAAGGTAACTCTTAGACCGGTTTGTGGGATGAGAAGGGGCAGAAACTGGAGTGTTGGAGATCAAACAGAAGACTCTCTCACTTGCCTAATGAGAAGCAAATGAGGCTCTGAATTGTGTAGGAGCAATGGGAATGGAAAGAGAGGGTGGTTTCTAGATTTTACCAGGGTAGGATTGTGATAACCTGATGACAGACGGGGTAGCATGGGAGTAGGGGTGATGCAGAAACCTCCTACATTTATGCAGAGGAAGAGAAAGAAAAATGATAAGGAGCAAGTTTGGAGGAAAGCTCCACAGTATGTCAGAAACCAGATGAGGGAGCATTTCAAGAAGGAGGACAACAGTAACAAATGATTCAGGGAAATACAGTTAAGACTGAGATAAAGAAGAAGTATGTTGATTTAACAATCAGAAAGTTGCTGTTAGTTTTTATTAAGGTGATGAAATTGGAAGCCAATAAAGGAGAGTTGTTATCTTGGAGGAAACAAGAGTAGAGAATTATTTTTTGAGAAGAGGTGATGAATGTAAAGGAGAGAGGAGTATCTCTTTGAGGAGAATAAGACTGGAAAGGAAATTATATTAGAATAAGGAAAGCTGATTCTAAGGAGAATCAGTGAGGCCCAATGAGCTATGTCTCTCAGTATTCACGTCCTTGGGTGGTCTCTCCTCAAACCTGGGATGGCCTTGTGACCAACAGAATGTGATGTCCTTGGACAGGCTTCCAAGTCCAGGAATTAAGAAGACATGGCAGCTTCTGCTTTTAGACACTGGAGGTCTGAACCTGAAACCATCCTGCTGGGCGGGAAACCCACACTATCCACATGAAAATGTCAAAAGGACAGAGAGAGATGTCCAGCCAGCTGAGGCACCAGGCATAACTGTAGAAGCCATTTGGGGATTTTCTGCCCCAGAAGATGCCACAAGGATCACTGAGTACCCCTGCTCTACTCAAACTAGACTTGTGCATAAGTAAACGACTGGCTATTTTAAGCCACTAAAGTTTGTGAGTGATTATTATGCAACAATAGCTGTCAGGAACACGTGGCTTTTTTTTTCCCCCTTAACGTTAGAGAGGTTTGAGAGATGGAATAAGGCCCTAAAGAAGATGAAGGGAGACAGGATCAAGTGGAAGAATTGGTCTTGGAAGTGAATGAAGACATTGCTTTTTTGAGGCAGAAAGAGTTGAGGAAAGGATGGGTAAAATGAAAGTTTGACATAGATGGGAAGGAAATGGGACCAATTCAAGTTAGACAGTGAGGTATCATGTTGAGAATGAGGACTGAATGAGGGGGCTGAGAGTTAAAGAGGGGGAGAAAAAGTTTCACTGCAAGTGGGAACAAGATTTATCCTGGGAGGAGCAGACCAGGGGCAGACCTATGGGTGCCCTGATGAGTGTGGTGGACATGAGCTTGTAATGAGGCCAAGAGGTTTGTGGTATTTTGTACCCACCCTTACTGAGATTGTCTTGCATCAGCAATCAAAAAGCATACTGTCTAGGTGGGTGGAAGTTTATTTACTTTAGAAGATTTTGGATGCTAATTGAAAACAAATGGAAATTTTCTTTATTTGTTTACAATAATTATAAACAAATGGAAAAAAAAACACTAGAATTTGTTTCAAGTGTTTTCAAATCTTTTAGAGCCCCTCCCCACTTTTATAAAAGAATCCATGGACCTGCTGCAAATGATATTTCCATTTGCAATACCGGAAATGATTTCATTAACAATTGCTGAATCATATACCTGAAATTACAGATGATGCTATTTATACGAAAGAAATGGAGTACGCATCTGTTTTAGCTTCCTGGCCTATTTTCATGCTTCCATCCATTTGGATTCCTGTCCCATATGTTGTCCTCAGCACTCTGTCTTAAACTGCTGTCTAGTTATAGCTCAAAAAACCAAAAAACAAATGGGACTTTATTTCAGTAGGGGGCTGTACTTTCTTTTAAGCTATTACTTGACTGACAGATACTGTAAAGCTTAATTAGTCAGTTTTTAAAGCTCTCTGTGATGGCAAAAAGAAAAAAAAAAATTAGTTCTTATATCCTTGAATTGTACAGAGTGACTCTTCTTTGTAACTCCTTATACAAAAGGTAAACCACTGGAGGAATTTGGAAGAAGGTTGGTTGTAGAAGCCAAAGCTAAATGAGCCAATGATGTTGAGACGCTAAAAAGGAGTTGATGACGTGCCATAAAGTCTGGTTGCTTCCACTTGGTCCCTCAGCTTGCTTTGACCCCCCAGAGATTCCCTCTTCCCTGACCTCTCATTCCCCTAAGCCTCAAATTCATGGCTGACTTTGAACTTCTGATCCTACTTATTTTTGTGCCAGGACCTAATTGCGTCATTTCTCTCAGTTCTAGCAGTTCAGCCTGACTCAGTGACACACTGCAATCAGTGGGCCTGGAGTTTCACACTTTGACATCCCTCCCACGGACTAGAATGTGCCTGCACAATAAGAAAAGAACTTGCCAAGATGCAATATCCATTGACCTGTGCCAGGCAATGCCTAGTGTTATGGTCGACCAGAGGTTACCCAATGGCATTCAGGTAATTCTAACAGCTACTAAAATAGGTTTGTTCACCAGAAAATTTCAAACAGGCCCTTTAAAATATGATAAGATAATGTGGGTTGTCATATCAGGGCTGCTAAATAAAGTTCCAGACATTCAGTGAGAAGATCTAAGTTAGCAGATCTAAGTTAGAAGATCTAAGATCTAAGTTCTTTCAATCATTAGCTGGGAAGAAATTTAGGACTCCTTTATGTTCATACCTATATGCTGGAAGTTAATACATTTTAGGACAAGCATGGACTCACTACTAAGTTAAATGAATATCAGGCTGAAGGAAATTGAGGTTATAGTCTGTGGTATGTACCATGGACAAGTAAAATAAGTATTTCAACTGAAACAAAAATACATTTTTGCTCTCCCAGTTAAACTACATGCTAAATAGATTGGGAAGGAGAAAATAGAATCAAACAAATCTATGGCTTGGAAACAGGATTGGCATCAACATAACCAGGGAAATTCAAGCCAGAATGGAGATGTGTTGAAAACCAAATTTTCTAAAGGCCCTGGAGACTTTGGCATATAGTATTGAGCAGTTAAATTCTAGAGCTGTTTCATTTGTGCCAGCTACTTACCATCACCAACATCAAACTTGCATAACGACACTGCAGTTTTACTGCTGAAAATGAACTTTTTTTGGCTTGAAAATGTGCAGAGGGTAAACGGCAAAAAGAGATCTGAACTGCTGTGCAAAAAGCTAAAGGGAAACATTTATAGGAGGAGGCTTGAGCATAAAGAACTTCCCAAAGACATTTGACAGAACGATTTCCATGTAAGGGATTGCCATTACCTGGTTTGAAACAACAGACTAAGGAAACTCATTTCACATGAGGCCTTCCAAAACAATAATTAGGAACAAGATGTCCCAAAGATCATAATGAAAAGAATGATGGTCATAGAAAGCCACAGGGAGACAGATATTTCCTGTTACCTGATATGAAAACACAGCTTTTCATATAATGCTCGCAGTCGCTACTGCTATTTGCCACCTTGATGCCCTCTTCAGGGCTGAGGTGTTCTTTCCCTCAGCTGTGGGGGACACTGGCTGCTGTTAGCTTATAGCTGATTACCTAACCCGCTGCTAAGAAAGCTGTCTTTCTCCAGGTCATGCTCCCTTCCCGACGCAACCTGTATCTACTGACTGTCCGTTAGTGGGTACAAAGGCCTGGGCTGCTAGCCCCAATTCAGGACGACTCTGAAGGACCATCACACTTTCAAAGCTCCACTGGAGGACAATAGGGGGCCCCCATTCACGTTGCTTCTCACTCTGTTCTGTTACCCTGCTTTCCTCCTCCTCTAACAGGGGTTCTTCCAAAGAGCTCTCCTCAGTAAACCTCGTCCAGTCACATCTCTGTCTTCGAGTCTCTTTCTCCAGGAATCCAGTCTAAGATGAGGCTCATCTGATAGCAACACTGTGTTGGCAAATTGCCAACATATGCTTGTTCCCAGCCTTCCTGCCCCCTATTCCTCTAAAGGGGAGTCAGATGTTTTTTGTTTCATTTCTCCCCCTTTAGTCTACTCCAGGCACCATACTTCTTTACAGAGTTTTGATAAAGTGAAACACAACCAGGTAAAGAAACAGAACAAAGCCAGTGCTCAGAAGATTCCTCTGCCTCCTTTTCCAGTCACTGCTGTCTATCAAGGATCCTTACTTCTCAACTTTGTACTGCTTGGGTTTTCCTGCTTTTTTGTAGTACATGTAATTGGATGCATAGCTATATAACTTTTGTATCTGGTTTCTTTTACTATATGTTTTATTTGTATGATTTATCCTTACTGTTGCAAGTATTTGTAAGCCTTTCATTCTTTTTGCATAGCATTCCATTGTAGGAATATTTCACAACTTGCACATAATTCTTTTGGAAGCACTGTTACTGTAACCAGTAAAAATCTAACTTCCATTGCTTTGTCTGAATCTCTAGGGCCAGTAGTTATGTACAGATGTGAGAGCTGGACCATAAAGAAGACTGAGTGCCAAAGAATTGATGCTTTCAAACTACAGTGCTGGAGAACACTCTTGAGAGTCCCTTGGACAGCAAGGAGATCAAGCTAGTCAGTCCCAAAGGAAATCAACCCTGAATGTTCTTTGGAAGGACCGATGCTGAAGCTGAAGCTCCAGTACTTTGGCCACCTGATGCAAAGAGCCAACTCACTAGAAAAGACTCTGATGCTGGGAAAGATTGAAGGGAAAAGGAGAAGCAGGGAGAACAGAGGAGCCTGGCAAATTGCAGTCCATGGGGTCACAAAGAGTGATACAGGGCTTAGCGACTACACAACAAAAACTGGGGCCAAACAGTGCTTTCTGAAGGGAGAGGTTACCTTTTCCCAGGCTTTGCATCCCTTCAATGCCAAAAAGCCATCCTGGCCCACCTTGATAGCACAGAGCTACACTGTTAACACAGTAGCTCCTAGCAGACATGTGACTACTGAATATTTGAAATGTGGCTGGTACAAATTGAGAAAAACATCTACTTCTGCTTCACTGACTATGCTAAAGCCTTTGTCTGTGTGGATCACAACAAATTGTACAAAATTCTGAAAGAGATGGGAATACCAGACCCCCTTACCTGCCTCCTAAGGAATCTGTATGCAGGTCAAGAAGCAACATTTAGAACTGAACATGGAACAAATTGGGAAAGGAGTATGTCAAGGCTGCATACTGTCACCCTGCTTATTTAACATATATGCAGAGTACATCATGTGAAATGTTGGGTTGGATGAAGCACAAGCTAGAATCAAAACTGCTGGGAGAAATATCAATAACCTCAGATATGCAGATGGAACCACCCTTATGGCAGAAAGTGAAGAAGAACTAAAGAGCCTCTTGATGAAAAGTGAAAGAGGAGAGTGAAAAAGCTGGCTTAAATATCAACATTCAAAAAACTAAGATCATGGCATCCAGTCCTATCACATCATGGCAAATAGATGGGGAAACAATGGAAACACTGGCTAACTTTATTTTCTTGGGCTCCCAAATTACTGCAGATGGTGACTACAGTCATAAAATTAAAAGACACTTGCTCCTTGGAAAAAAAGCTATGACCAACCTAGACAACATATTAAAAAGCAGAGACATTACTTTGCTGACAAAGTTCTGTCTAGTCAAAGCTATGGTTTTTTCCAGTAGTCATGTATGGATGTGAGAATTGGACCATAAAGAAAGCTAAGCACCAAAGAATTGATGCTTTTGAACTGTGGTGTTAGAGAAGACTCTTGAGAGTTCCTTGGACTACAAGGAGATCAAACCAGTCAATCCTAAAGGAAATCAGTCCTGAATATTGGAAAAGCTCCTATGCTTTGGCCACCTGATGTGAAGAACTGACTCATTGAAAAAGACCCTGATGCTGGGAAAGATTGAAGGCAGGAGGAGAAAGGGGTGACAGAGGATGAGATGGTTGGATGGCATCACTGACTCAATGGACATGAATTTAAGCAAACTCTGGAAGTTGGTGATGGACAGGGAAGCCTGGCGTGTTGCAGTCCTTGGGGTCGCAAATTGTCACACACGACTGAGTGACTGAACTGACTAACAAATTGAGACATGTTTTATGTCTAAAATACCTATGAAATTTCAAAGATTTGGCATGAAAAATAATTTAAAATATTTCAATAATTTTATATTGATTACTTGTTGAAATATTGATTACTTGTTGAAATATTGATTATTTGTTGAAGTATTGATTACTTGTTTGACTGAATGAAATATACTATTAGAATTAATTCTGCTTTCTTTTACTTTTAAAAATGTGGCTTTTAGAAAAACTTAAATTCCATGGATGCCTTTTATTATATTGTTATTGGGCTATAGAGATCCAGATCACTGTCTTACACAGATAGCTTCATTACTTTTCTGCCTGAAGTCAGATGTTGGACCAAGTGCTTTTCCAAGTTTTTTTGTTCATAAAATTTCCAAAGGTTCAAGTGCCCATTGGAACCAGTACATGGATGCTCAAGTCCCATCAGCAATTTGAGGTCTGTCCAAGTGAGAACTAAAAAGCTTGCTGCCTTGGAATGTGAGGTCTGTGTCTATGCCTCGGTAGCCAACAAGCTTGGGTATTGCATTAAACACTGATACCACTTTAATTAAAAACGTGACAAAATGTTGATCATGAAAGCATAGGAGGCTAAAAATCATGAGAGACTTCACATTTCCTGCCTCCATAGGGAAACCACTTTTCGCTTCAGTTCACACTGTTTATAGCTGCTGTTGGTTTATATGGAAAATGTGGCAGCTAACGTTCAAACGATTTATATATGGCAATATAATTTATATGGAGTCAGTTTGGAGGCCTGCTGAATAATGAGAATGTCAATTAATTTTAAAGTTTTCAACCACGTGTCTAGGTTTTATCATCCATAGACCACATTTTAGATCAATTCCAAGCATTCAGATTAAGACGGTCCCACAAGTCCCACAGCAATAAAGAAATTAAGATGATCCTACTGAAATAGGAATATAAAATGTAAGAATTTCTTTTAATGAAGATATGGTTCCTAAGAACTTTACTGAATTACACATTCTACTTACACACGAAGTTTTATTTGGACTTACTGCTTTTAACCTGGAAGAATTCAGGACTGTTGAACATTTTACCAGGCAGATAGATTTTAAAATTTCTCAGCACAGCTGAGTTTTCTTATTTTTAATGCGCATCTTCCTATTCTTCTCCAGTGTCATTATTACTCACTGTTGGCAAATACATCCACATACTTCTCCTCTTTAAAGTCATAAGAGTTTTAATTATTTAAAACCTATAGGAATATGACCTCTTGATTGTGTATTGTATTACATTTCTAATCCCAAATTGCCTTAATCCTGTAATTAAAACTGGAGCAATTTAAATCATTGCACTGATGTTTTTGTGATTCTGTATTTTAATTGCATTTAAATGATGAATATTTGATGCTGTATATTTGTCAGGCAAATAGGAGTAAGCACTCCAATTCCCCCCAAAACACTTAGCTACAATTTAAAACTAGGAAAGCCTTGATTAAAAGAATTAAGAAATTAGACACAGCATGTAAATGTGTCCAAGGGGCAGATTCAAGAACTTCATTCTAAATACCTTTCTGAGAAAAAGAAAAACCATGCTGATTTCAGAAAGGATTAAAAATTGAACAGGCCTAGAGTTTTCATCAGGAAATGATCTGGTTTTAGAATTGCTATTATTTTTTAAGCTACTTTGGGGACTATTTTAGAAACAGCTCAGCTTCTGTGGAATGATCCTCTGAGTAAAGCAGTGACTAGAATCTGTTTTTCTATCATTGGATCCTCACATAAAATCAGCCCCATTAAAGTCCCTCTCACATAATCTTGAGGAGGAATATAAAGCGTTTCTTGAGAGCACGAATGAGAGGTGAGGAATGAATGTCCAGGGCACTCAGGGCTCGCCACCCACAGAGCAGCCTGCTGCGGTAATGAGTTTGCACAAGGCCGCTGAAGACAGCAGAGGGTGCAGGCATTTGGCAGCCTTCTGCAGGCATGGAATGAATGTTGACACTGAATCCAGAAATGTTGGAGCTGGAAAGGGGCCTTAGAGATCACTGAATCCAACTCTCTTTGTGAGGAAGCTGAGGTCCAAAGGGGAGATGACACACTCAGTACTGATTCAAAGGCGTGCACACACACACACACACACACACACACACACACACACACTCACCCGCATGCTCACACACTGCTGGCCCTCTGTCCTCAGTAAATTCTCCCAGGGTGATCGTCTCATCAGGAGAAGAGGGAGCTCTTCTCTTTATTTTTGTATTTTATTTTATGTTATTTTTTCCCAGCTTCATCAAAGTCTGATTGACAAAAATTGTATATATGTTTCAGGTGTACAACATGATGTTTTGATATATGGATATGTTGTGAAATGATTACAGTCAAGCTATTTAACATGTCCATTAGCTCACATAGTTACTTTTCTGTGTGTGTGTGATGAGAATATAAAGGTGTATTCGCAAGTTCCAAGTACTCACTATATTATTAACCACAGTCACTATCCTGTCTGTTAGGTCCATAGACCTTATTCATCCTATAACTGAAAGTCTATATCCTTTGATTGGGGGGAATTTTTCATTTCTTAACCCCTACCCAAGTAACCACTCTTCTACTCTCTCTTTCTGAGTTTGACTTGTTTATATTTCACATATAAGTGAGATCACAAAATATTTGTCTATTTTTGTTAAGCATATTTCAGTTAGTGTAATGTCCTCCAGGTTCGTCCGTGTTGTCACCAAATGACATGATTTCCTTCTTTCTTAAGGGTAAATAATGTTTTCTTGTATATCAGTTCAGTTCAGTCGCTCAGTTGTGTCTGACTCTTTGCAACCCCATGAATCACAGCACGCCAGGCCTCTCTGTCCACCAACTCCCGGAGTTCACTCAGACTCACGTCCATCGAGTCCGTGATGCCATCCAGCCATCTCATCCTCGGTTGTTCCCTTCTCCTCCTGCCCCCAATCCCTCCCAGCATCACAGTCTTTTCCAATGAGTCAACTCTTCGCGTGAGGTGGCCAAAGTACTGGAGTTTCAGCTTTAGCATCATTCCTTCCAAAGAAATCCCAGGGCTGATCTCCTTCAGAATGGACTGGTTGGATCTCCTTGCAGTCCAAGTCACTCTCAAGAGTCTTCTCCAACACCACAGTTCAAAAGCATCAATTATTTGGTGCTCAGCCTTCTTCACAGTCCAACTCTCACATCCATACATGACCACTGGAAAAACCATAGCCTTGCCTAGACGGACCTTAGTCGGCAAAGTAATGTCTCTGCGTTTGAATATGTTGTCTAGGTTGGTCATAACTTTCCTTCCAAGGATATATGTTGTTGTTATTGTTCTGTAGCTCAGTCGTGTCTGACTCTTTGCAACCCTATGGACTGCAACATGCCAGGTTTCCCTGCCCTTCACCATTTCCTAGCCATCCAGCTATCTCATCTTCTGTCATCTCCTTCTCCTATCTTCAATTTTTTCCAGGATCAGACCCACTGGGTCTTTTCCAATGAGCCAGCTCTTCATATCAGGTGGCCAAAGTATTGAAGCTTCAACTTCAGCATCCATTCCAATGAACATTCAGGACTGATTTCCTTTAGGATTGATTGGTTTAATCTCCTTGCAATCCATGGGACTTTCAAAAGTCTTCTCCATCACCATAGTTCAAAAGCATCAATAATCTTCTCTGTATATATGTACCAGAGAATATTATTTTTGGTAAGGATGAGAGAAAAAGAAAACTTTATAGACTGTTAGTAGAGATATAAATTGGTACAGTCATTGTGGAAAATAGTATGGAGTTTCCTCAAAAAGTTAAAAATATAACTACCATATGATCCAGCAATCCAACATTTGGGTATATATACAAAAGAAATAAAATCACTTAGAGAGATATCTGCATTGTCACGCTCGTTGCAGCATTATTCACAACAGCCACAGTATGACCACAGCGTAAGTGTCTGTTCGTAGAGGGGAGAGTTCTTTACACGGACCTGCACCCATCTTCGAAAAGTCACTCCTGAGAAATCCCTGAGGCATTTTTTCAGGTCCAGTGTTTCAGTCTTGAGGGACAGGAGACAGTTCATTTATCTTAAGCCCACGGTTGTCAATAATGTGTCAGATGCAGAGAAGAGATGCACAAGGGACCTAGGTGGCATTCATGCCTCCTGCCTCCTTCTAGGTGTGCGTGTCTGCGTCTGTGTTGTCCTGCTCCTTACACACATGCATACACACAGAAAAGGAAGGCTTCACCAGGAGGGTGAGGCTGTTAACTTCAAGCAGGAGAATACTCCTATTTGATACTCTTGTCTGATTCCGAAGTGAAATATCCAGCCAAAAATATTCCACCCAATTTTGAAGTTTTGGAAGCCTTTGAGGTTTGATTGAGAAGTCCAAATTTCTGCCAGCTATAGGGCCCTCTGCTGTGTTCACCTCTCCTGTCTCCCAAAGCTGCACACCCCCATTCTCACTAGCACGGTGTTTCTCAGCCTCGGCACTATGGACAGACTCCTTGGGCCAAGCCAGTCTCTGTTGGGGGTGAGGGGGGCGGTGGGGCTGTCCTGAGCATTAGAGGATATTCAGTGGCATTCCTGGCCTCTCCCTCTAGATGCACCCCCTATCTGAGTCATACTAGTGCAAACTGGCTCCACACATGGCCCCCACTCCAGACCCATTGCTCCAGGGTGATTATTCTGAGGGCAGGGGCTGACTGTACCATCTATAGTGTCTGCTGGTCCTATCCCATCCTCAGGTACTAAGGTCCTAACCTGTGCTATGCCTTACAGAGGTCTGCAGCAACGCCAGACCCTCTCCGTATGCACGGTACAGAGCTTAACAAGTTCCTATCCTGGTCGCTGTGGTTGCTGCATTTTCCTGTAGTGTGCTTAGAATTTTTTTGAATGAAGATGCCCTTATTAAATACAAGCAGATTCTCCGTAGAGCTGGGGAGTAGGGAAGACTGGAGCCCTGGTTGCCCTTCTCAGAGGATCCCCTGCTCTCTCGCCACTGGCGAGCACTTTTCTACAAGGCTGAGCCCTGGCTCCTCATTAAAGGAGAGGTAGGCTTCTTTTTGCCTAAGAGCCTAGCCTCTGATTAGCAGGGGCTGCCTGCTGATGACACTTCCCTCCCAGAAGGCACAGTGTCCCCACACCCCGGTGCCATGGGTAATAAACGTGTCTCATGCTGAATGAGTTAGGGTTAGGGATATGGCTTTGTTTTTTTTGGGGGGGGATGTGACTTTGTTAAAGCGGTGTTGATTTCAGTCATCCTCCACAAATTATCCAGTTCTTTCTGAGCTAACTCCTTTGGTGAGAACAACAAGTTCATAAACCAATCGAGTTAGAGAGGAGTGTGTGGGAACAGGAAAAGAGTGGGAGAAGCATTTTACACTTTATTAAAATAAAGATCTCAGCACCTCTTTTTTCATAGAAAAACAAAAAGCAATGCATATATGCCTGCTTAAACTCTTCCTTCTTCTGGACCATTTCCTAGCAGCAAAGATGTATCATGTTATAGTTTTGTTTTTCTTTAACCTCAGTGTTTATACTCGAATTCATAGGGCTGTTGGTAGGTTTGCAGGTATACAGATGAGAAAAATATCAGCAAGCAGGCTGATATATTTCTCCTCCTCTCTCCTTAATATCCTCCTTTATATGCTGAAACAGACCTTCGTGCTTACAAAGAGATTTGAGAGGCCATTCCAGGTGAGTGCAGTGAATAAACGGTAGAACAGAGCAACACCCACTGATACAAAGGGTCGGGGGGAACCCTTCTTTCCAACACTGCTAAATCTGTTTGTATAACTCAATGCTTCTCCGGGAGCTAGAGCTCATTGCTGGGTCACAGAGAGGCTGCTGTGGGGTCATGGGGCCCGTGCCCAGAGGATGCCCCCTGTAGCTGTTTGTGGCATCCCCAAAGGCAGATGGTTGAACAGGATGAACCCGCTCCCTAATACTGAATTCTGTTGCTCGCTGTGTTTCCCAGCTCCAGTCTTGTCTGCTCTCATGCCAGGAGGGAGATTAGATTCTGATTACTGACTAGAAAACTACAGTGTGTTTATAGTAAATGGAGATGGTGGAGCCTGAACTCTCAAGTTTTAAGGAATGTTAATGAATCTAAAGATGCAAAATGTTTTTCGAGAAAGAAAGAATTTTTCCTTTCAAAGCAGATATTCTGAATCCCAGCTCTATAGAGTCATCCATGATAGGCTTCCCCCCCTTACAACTGAATGTGTATCCATTTTCCTGAGACAAACTCTATCTTTCATCCAAATTCTAGAAGATCCATAATTGATGCAAGGTTAAAAAGCACTGTTTCAGAGGCAGTCATGAAGGTGCTGTTTCTTTGTATTGTCTAGAATTTTGACTTGTCTTTTGCTGGATGTGTGGGTGTTTTGATATTGAATATTCTGAGGCCAGATAGTTTATATGATATGTATTCCTAGATGGTGAGCCAATTTGGGGTTGAAAGATCTCTGGAGATTCAACGCTTAACTGTAATTTATTTAGGTCTTATAGAAAGTTTTTCCATTCGAATTCAACGGTAACTCTCTGTGTCAGATGATGTCAGGCTGAGAAAGGTCCTTGGCAGGAGGTGGCCGTGTGGTGGGGGCGGATGGGGGCGCAGATGCACATGGGGAGGAAGGAAACCAAATACTTGGGATGAACCATGACTTTTGTACTTTTCCTTAAATACACCTGAGGTGACTGAGTCCATTCTTGTCCGTTAAGATTCAGTTCAGTTCAGTTCAGTTCAGTCACTCAGTCATGTCTAACTCTTTGTGACCCCATGAATCACAGCACGTAGGCCTCCCTGTCCATCACCAACTCCCAGAGTTTACTCAGACTCACGTCCATAGAGTCCGTGATGCCATCCAGCCATCTCATCCTCTGTCGTCCCCTTCTCCTCCTGTCCCCAATCCCTCCCAGCATCAGAGGCATTTCCAATGAGGCAACTCTTCGAATGAGGTGGCCAAAGTACTGGAGCTTCAGCTTTAGCATCATTCCTTCCAAAGAAATCCCAGGGCTGATCTCCTTCAGAATGGACTGGTTGGATCTCCTTGCAGTCCAAGGCACTCTCAAGAGTCTTCTCCAACACCACAGTTCAAAAGCATCAATTCTCTGGTGCTCAGCCTTCTTCACAGTCCAACTCTCACATCCATACATGACCACTGGAAAAACCATAGCCTTGACTAGACGGACCTTAGTCGGCAAAGTAATGTCTCTGCTTTTGAATATGCTATCTAGGTTGGTCATAAATTTTCTTCCAAGGAGTAAGCCTCTTTTAATTTCATGGCTGCAATCACTATTTGCAGTGATTTTGGAGCCCCCCAAAATAAAGTCTGACACTGTTTTCACTGTTTCCCCATCTATTTCCCATGAACTGCCCCCATGTATCTTCCCTGGAAGAAGTGTGACATCAAATGCTCTGCCGAGAGCAAGGAGTGAGGAGGACTGAAGATCACAAGGGTGACTCCAGGCCTGGGAAACAGGACTCTGTTCTTCTGCGCTGATGCCCTCGATAATTAATTTGCTCCTCCAAATGCTGCGTCTTTTCATGAAGTCCTGAAATTGGGCTGGGGAGCGAGCTCATCTTCTCTTCTTTAAAAGGAGAGGCATTCCTCACCAATCCATTCTCTGATCTCAAGCCACAAGGGCTTCCTTACTGTTTTTAGACACACCAGACACTTCCCAAAGATCAAGCAGCCAAACCAGTCAGGCAAGCTGGTTTAAGTGGCCCAATAGCCCCTGTGTTTACATCTATCAAAGCACTTGTCATCTCTATACCATAATCTATTTATAAGTTGACTGTTCTCTTCACCGGGTTAAACTCTGCAAGGGGAATGAGGATTATGTCTTTAACTCAGAGATGAGGCCTGGGGCATATACAGATACTCAGTAAATGTGGAGAACAATGAGTGAATGAAAGAAAATACAAAAACCCTAAAACCAGCTATTAAGGCAGATGCGAATAGCCAATCACAGAATAAAGAATTTCTTTGTGAAGATGTATGTGTTATTATTCAAGAAATTTTGTTTAAGAAATCCTCCAGAGAGTGACGTGCAGGGTAGGAAAGAAGTCTCTAAAGATATCTCTGGAAGCAAAATTAAGCAGGGAAAGTAAGCTGCGTCGTATCAAGTGCAGACAGACGTGCCCAGGTAACAGAGTGGGGCAGCGTCATTACAGGGGCCAGAGTGACAGGTGGGAGGAAAGTTCAGGCATGTGGCGAGTGCAGAGCATCTTGAAGCAGAGTGCTGAGTTATGGGAAGCAACAACTAGGGTCAGAGTCTTAGGAAAAACAGTGAGAGTGACTCCAGGTTGGTGTTCTGACAGCCCCAGGTTCACACAGTGGCTTCAGGCTTTTGCATCGGGGTTTGGATATGCTGGCTTTCTCAGCTACACAGTCATTTTTCAACCCCAGTTGAAACCACTGTGACCTGATAGAGCCTGGTTGGCACATTCTCTCAAACCAGTTTACTCTATGGCCTCGACCACCTTCTAATTCAGCCTTGCAGCCCTCCAAAACCGATTTGATCTAACCAAAATTTCATGGTGATTCTATTAGAAAAGCACAGCCACAATTAGCACATTTACTTTCCCTGACTTTCCTCAGCAATAGCTTTGCAAATGACATTTCCTTTATGAAAGTATGAGGCTGTATCACTTTCTTTCTATAAAATTGTTACTTGTATTTAAGAAGCTAGTACTTTTTTACCTGGCTCTCTTGATAAAGAAACTATCTACCATATACAGAACCCCCATGATCAAAATTTAGGAATCAGAAGATGGGTATATCAATCAAGAAGTTTCTGACCCAGTGCAGAAGGCTTTATTTTTTCCTTCATAGTCTTCTTCTAAGCTTTCTTTTTTCATTAAATCACAATGCCAGGCTAAGTCAGGGTCATGCTGTGCTTGTCATTGTGGTTTATAGATCAAATGTAAGCCAGTATTAATCATCTTGCTTGATTTTTGGAACCTTTTAATTTCCCAAGAACAGTCCCCCAATGACACAAGTCCTTTATTCTGTGATCTGATGTACTGTCATTTGCCTTTCCTCCTCTTAGAATAAAACTTAGAAAATGTTAGTTACATAAAATCGTTTTAAAATTAATCTTTACTTTTCCACTGGCCAAGCAGATGAAAGTTCAGCTCAACAAAAGTCTACTTGGCTCCTATTTTCCTCAGGAATCTGTAGGTTTGGCCTACTAACTAGAGAGAAACAGGAGTCCCTTTTTATTGTAAAGAATTTTCTGGAGAATGGATTAAGATATAGTCTCATATCTAGGTTGCTGGAATTTTCTTGTGATGAAAAAATTTTTTAAAGTTCTTCAGAGTCTTAAGACCATCTAAAGAAAGGGATGGTTACAATAAAGTCCTCAAGATATTAAAGTTCTTAGGAGAAACTGTGTATATGGTAGACCGTCCGTAAATACTGTTCAGTGAATCAGTGGAGTTGAGGATGGGACATGCTCAGAAAGAGCATGCCCAGAAAGAAGAGGATGGTTAAGGAGCAGGGGATACTCAGGTAAGGCCACAAGACATCCTGATTAGAACTATTGTGTAGCTAGATTAACACAGGGCCATTTTTTTACAGCTTATTTCTGCATAGCATATCATCAGTGTATTCTCTGATAACAGAATATGCACCCTCTGACTTGACTCCAAATAATGTCATTTAAATAAAGATTGCATGTTGTGGCTTCAGAAATATGTCAAATGTTTGTTCATGACAAGGTTAGTACAGGTGCTAAGCTGTAAAGAGAATTAAGTTAGAACTAGACAAACAGGTTCAGTTCAGCTCAGTTCAGTTCAGTCACTCAGTCGTGTCCAGCTGAATCGCAGCACGCCAGGCCTCCCTGTCCATCACAGGTTAGAAGTCAACAACTAGGATTTTTAACCCAAGGGCAATTCTGTATGCATACATTATCATATAAAGTTTAATTTTTGGAAGTTGAGGTGACCGAGAACAAAATTAATCTAATTATGCACCTGGTTTTCATTTCAGCTTTTCTTTGCCTCTTTATTACTGTTATGTTTAATGCTAGTTTCCGTTTTTAGCCTTAAGAGAGGGGAGACGTGTAGGAGATACTTGTAACATCTGTAGCAATGGACAGAAGAGTGAATAATAATAGGAAATTTCTACGTGCCATCTGGTATAAACACAGATGTGTGTTTTCTTTACAAATAACAATCCTGCACTCTAAATAAGGAAGATTTACAACACTCTATAGAAAGTGAAGAACCCATTCTTGAGTGGCTCTTAATTAACAAGGAGCTAACCTGCCTGTCAGTTGCCAGTTTATTTCTAAAACTGCACTGCTAGGCACTGCTCCTTTCCCCTTTGGATTCTGAGCGCAGAGGTCATGACACCCTCCAGCACTAATGGCAACACCAGATGAATTTTTTCATGCTAGGTGTTACATTTCTTTACATCCTTATGCACTTAATACGGTAAATCCCAAATTAGGATAGCCTGTGTTTCCTATGAAACATCATCATGGAATTCAAAAGCTTCAGAGAAAAGGGTATAAGGTAGACTGAAGGAGATAAGGCATATTTTAAAACTACATAATTTTAATTCTTAACTATACAATAATCTCCACATAATAAGAGAAGATACTCTGTAAGACCAACAAACCACATATAGGGAAGGTTGTCCTTTCTTTAAGCCATTATACATTTAGTGCCAATAACAAATTTACCAAACCTACTTCATTTTGTGGAGAACTGAATTTGCGTTTTTGCTAGGCATCCCACACTTCTCAAATTCAGATCGGCCACAGTGCGTCTTAACATAATAAAAGGCTCAGGGGGTATGTCCTTTGAGAGATTGCTGACAAGTTAAATTTCTCCAGAAACGAAAGTGTAAATGTAGTTACAAATATTGGTATTTTGAGACCATCCCAAGGCAATTTGGAGGACTTCCAGGGGCACCTCTCTTTGAAAATCACAGTATGATGAAATGTCTGATGAGCATGGAAAACAATAAAAAAGAATTATGAAATACCTTCTGTCGGGAACGTTCATAGGCTTCACCCACCAAAGGAAAGGACAGGACCCAACCTCCATGGGTGAAATGTATGCTTAGAAAGAAGCAGTCTCTGTTTTGAACTTCAAAATGTTACCTTTCGATGCAGTGAATCCATTTGATCTGGCTAAAATAAACATAATATTTTCAGAGCCTCCCGATTTTCTACCTTTCTTTCTGTGAGAAATAAATCAAATTGAAAAGCACGTGTTTGCTACTCAGGAGTATTAGCCTTAGTTAAGAGCTATTATCTTTTGTTCTATTTGCTTCTGGCAGTGTCACTATAACAGATAAGACATAACTGTAGCTTCAAGTTGTGCTTGTCACCTACAGGGGCAGTTTTTTTCTCATATGGGAGCACATGAAATCTATTGGTACTTAAAATTCACAGTGATGTTAGAAGACATTCAGCAATAGCAAAAATTGGGAACTCAGTCTATAACCTATTGGCCTACTACTTTTTGTTGGCTGTTTTCTAACTCTGATTCATTCCTAGGCTATTCTTCACTGGGTAGGTACCTGTTATATATGCTCATTTGATGTATTCAGGATTGAGCTGTAAAACTGACCTTTTTTTCATTCTTGGATTGTCTCGAAAAAAATGACACTAAAAAAAAAACAAAACAAAAAGCTAACACAATTGGTCTCCATAGATAGAATCCATTTATCCTGTTCCTTTCAAGATGTAGTTTTCATTGTTTCAAGAACTTTTGACAAATGAGTGCTAGAGGAAAAGTGCTGACAATTTCAGCTTTATTAGTTCAAATGTTATTTTCTCAGTTTCAAAAACTTATAGAGCTTATCTGGAAAATAAATGATGCAAGGCAGTTGTTACAGAATAATAACATAATTACAGATTTACTCTTAGGAAAAGGATAGCAAATTGCCCACTCGTTACATTAAATTAATATTAACTCCTTCTATATAATATAGTTAAGGCAAACCATATGCTGTTTGGAACTTATAGTATGAGATTCACTTGTCTGTAGGCTCATCTTGACACTGCTTTGCTAGACTGGGAATAAATGAACTGGCTGGGGCAACAGGATCCCCACATTACTCCTGAAGAGCGTTGCCCTGTTGCCTAGGTAGACAAAGATTTGGAAGATGTGACAACTTCTAAACCAATGCACATGCGCTGTTACTAAGTTGTGTTCAGCTGTTTGCAACCCCATGGACTGTAGCCCACAGGCTCCTCTGGAGTAGATTGCAACAATTGCAAGAATCCTGGAGTAGATTGCAAGTTCCTCCTCCAGGCGATTTTCCCAACCCAGGGATCTAACACATGTCTCCTATGTCTCTTGCATTGGCAGGCAATTCTTTACCTCTGAGCCACTGGGAAGACTCTCTAAACTGATGACAAAGCTATAAATATCAGGGAAGCATTACCAGGATTCCTAGCCTTGCAAGTACCTGGAAGAAATGGGGTAAGTTCTTTCAAACAAAGATTGCTGCCTGGTTGCAAATCTGAGAAGACAAGGTAACAAAATTGATGCCTATCAGAGAGTGAGTGACTAGTGCCTCGCCTTGAAGAGTCATTACTGTGTGTGGACAGGACAAAAGCCAGCGGTTTTTCTTAAACTGGCTTTTCAGCTGGCTGCACAGACACTTTTGCTGATTCATTTTCTGGGTAAAAAATTATGACCCAGCACTCACCTATATGGGCTTCCCTGGTGGCTCAGGGGTGAAAGAATCCACCTTCAATGCAGCAGATGTGGGAGATGTGGGTTTGATCTTTGGGTTGGGAAGATCCTATAGAGAAGGGAGTGGCAACCCACTCCGGTATTCTCGCCTGGACAATACTATGGACTGAGGATCCTGGCAGGCTGCAGTCTATAGGGTCCCAAAGGATAGGACACAACGGAAGCAACTGAGCACTTGCACACACATACACAAACACACACTCACCTACACTTAAAAACCATGAGAGTCACTGAAATAAAAGTTTAATAACCTGACACTTATTTTCTATTTTCAGCATATGCCATGGATGTACTCTATTTGAAATTATTCTTTTTGAAAGTATAGCTTATGAAATTATTCTTTTCTATTTGTCCATAGGTAATAAAGAAATCTATAAGAAATCTATCTATAAATTATAAATAAATCAAAGACATGTATTATCTATCTATGTAGAGATAAATATAGATAATACGTCTATTTTCTGTTTAAATAAATGTGAATCATAACTCACTGGGAGTCTGTGACCACAGTGACATTTAATCCTTCTATAGTAGGAGAAAGAGCTCTTGTGAGCTCCAGTGTCTTTCACCTTCCCAAGGGGCACTCGCTGCTTTGCCTGCATTTTCTCAACACCGATGCACACAGTTTGCACAGAGTTAACTTACACTTTTCACTCTAAGCATTCTGACATTTTTTCTTTGGTCCATTTTGTATTCTTAGCTTGAATAAAAACTCGTACAACAGGGGCCATAACGCTTGACTCATGCATTTCCTTCCATAGCTCGTCCCAAATCTAGTCTGGTGTGTCCATTTCACTGGCCGGCTGATGAATGTTGCTGACTGTTAATACAATGGCAGGACCGTGGAGGAGGAATAGAATTTGATTAGCTGCATGGAATTGTAAATGTAGGCTCTTTTTCCTAACTGAAGAGTTATACTCTATAAAACTGGTTGAACTAAAGATTCAAATTAAAAATATAATTAACATTGTTGTATGTTATATAAGAAAATTAAGAGGATAAATGCTAAGAGTTCTCATCACAAGGAAAAATGTGTTTTTTTTTCTCTGAATTTGTGTCTATATGATGGTTGTTCACTAAATTTATTGTGGTAATTGTGGTATTCACTTTGTGTGTACAATTCATTTCTTGCATGTCAGTCAAATAATGCTGTATACCTTAAACTTACGCAGTATCTCAGTAAAATTTGGAATGAAAAATGTATAAACTTTATGACATTCTCCACTATTCATTTGTTTATCCATCCATGCCTCAAACATTTCTCAAGTGGCTACTATTTGTAAAACATTATTTTAGGTGCTGGATGTACATAGTCCATGCCCTCAAAAAATGTGGGCTGTAAGAAAGATAGGGCTTCCCAGAACCCACTTGGCCAATGCAGAAGACACAGGAAATGTGGGTTTGATTCTTGGGTCAGGAAGATCTCCTGGAGGGGGGACTAGCAACCTCCTCCAGTATTTTTGCCTGCAGAATCCCACGGACAGAGGAGTCCGGCAGACTACAGTCCATGGGGCTGCAAGAGTCTGACATGGCTGAGTGATTGAGCACACGCACGCACGCATGCACGCACACACAAATACACGCACACACAAATACACACACACACACACACACACAAGAAAGATAATGGATTTCTCTAAACCAATAGTCAAATTGTGTAATTTTGATTTTACTGATACAGAGTTCTTGGGTATACTTTGTTTTCTTCAGTGTCATTCATTATACAATCTATAGTATGACCTAACTTTAAAAAAAAATACCCAAAATGCAATTAGTGGCATCTCATTTATTCCCCACCGAAGGCAACCTTTGGACCTCAAGTGCATAGAATTAATCATAATTCTGGGTTCATGAAAACTGTCATCACTGGCCCATTGAAGACTCACCCATCTATTTACCTATCTACTATATCCCGGTTGATCTATAGACTGAATATTGTACCAAATAGAAAACATCAATTGCAAAGTTATTGTAATTGAGGCAGCATTTAAAAATGTCTATGGTGAGGGAAATTACTTGTTAACTGATCAGAGGAATAGAGCAGAAAAACTGAAACAGACTAGTACAACTTTTTGTGTATCAGAATGGATATGGTGGATCACTGGGGAAAGGAAAGACAATCTAATCAATTGAGCTAGGAAAAAATGAGCATCACCAATGTTAACTGCACATGGATTAAGAACTTAAATGTCAAAAGCCAACTTAAAAACTTTTTGAAGAAAACATAGGTAGGTCTTTTTCTAACCTCAGGTAGAGAAATATTTCTTAAACAAGGTATAGATGTAATAACCATAAAGGAGGAGACTGATAAATTTGACTACTCTAAAATTAAGAACGTGTGCTCATCAAGTCATCTTTAAAAACGACAGAAGACAAGCTAGGGAACTGGGTGGAAATATTTGCAGCTCACATAACTGACAAAGATTAGAATCAAAATCATGTGAAGCAGTCCTTCTAATTAAAAGTGATAAACATGCCCCTTTCCTTGTAGTCTTTCCAGCTTTCCGCTGCTATCTATTTTCCCCTGACTCTGATTCCCTCATCCAGCCAGCAACAACTAGATGTTGTCTGAATGAGTTGTTCATTTCTACCTCAGAGCCATTTCCTTCAGCTGGAATACAGCTGCCACCAGCTGGACCACTGACAGCCTGCACACTTCCCCGAGCAAAGTCCATCACTCCCAAGAACCTTCCTTGATGATTCCAGCTCACCATCACTTATGCCTTCAGAATTCAGAGTCCATTTATACTTGGTTGCCATATTTAAATGCACCTTTTTTATTTTTTGAGGTACTTTTATCCTGTTAAAGTTTATACCTTTATACTTTCCCTGAATTTAAGAACTCTTGTCTTCCACTCTTCATGGCCTTCCTTCTGCCTGGCTTTTCCATCCCACAGCTTAGCAGAATGCTGTGCACGTGATGGGTACCCAGCCAGTGGCTGGCTGATTGAAAACATAAAGATTTTACTCAATTTCATCATAAGCCCTTCCAAAAAAAGAACAAAATTAAGGTGGTTTTATCCAAGGAAATAAAAAGAAAAGACAGCAGTTCACACAAATAAAAGCCTAACAGGGATCTTAAACCAGTTATAGAGACATATGGAAGAGATTTTAAAATACCCATTTATGAAAAAATTGTGAAGGAGGAATAAAACAATGTAAGCAAGCTAAATTAAGGAAAAATTACATATTGGAGTAGAGAAAGAAAATAAGCAGCAAGTTTCAGAAAACACTTCGAATGGCAAACAAACTTTCAAATAGGATAGCAACAGATAAAAGTAAATGACTAGGCTAATTAGGACTATAAGCAAGCGATTGTTTAGAAGATAAAAACCCAGATGTGTTTATATCTCTTACTTTAGAAAAGCAGGTGGAGAGCTACCTTTATCAGACAACAATTTTTTCACCTGGGACAACAGATGTAGGCAGTTTTTAAAAAGTTACCTGCAAACAAATTAGATGAGGCAGCAATTCTAGGGAGAAGGCAATGGCACCCCATTCCAGTACTCTTGCCTGGAAAATCCCATGGATGGAGGAGCCTGGAAGGCTGCAGTCCATGGGGTCGCTGAGGGTCAGACACGACTGAGCGACTTCACTTTCACTTTTCACTTTCATGCATTGGAGAAGGGAATGGCAACCCACTCCAGTGTTCTTGCCTGGAGAATCCCAGGGACTGGGGAGCCTGGTGGGCTGCCGTCTATGGGGTCGCACAGAGGCGGACATGACTGAAGCGACTTAGCAGCAGCAGCAGCAGCAGCAATTCTAGATAGGCTGTGTTCATAATTTTTTGTAAGAAAAGAAGAAAGTGATGAATCATTCATTTAGATATTTTTAGATGGTACCAGGATCATAACAGTTTCAGAATGATTAGAATATAACAATGTGGGAATGAATCCATTAATTAAAGATCATATAGGTTGAGAAGGGGGGCGTCCCTGGTGGCAGGCAGTAAAGTATCTGCCTGCAGTGCAGAAGAATGGGGTTCGATCCCCAGGTCAGGAAAATCTCCTGGAGAAGGAAATGGCAACCCACTCTGGTATTCTTGCCTGGGGAAGAGTTCCATGGACAGAGGAGCTTGGAAGTTTACAGTCCATGAGGTTGCAAAGAGTGACATGACTGAGTGACTAACACTTTATAGGTTGAGAAATCAACAATGAAATTAGTTTGAGTATTTAAGATGTTCCAATTTCTTTGATTACTCAAAAATATTTGAATGAAGGTGATTATTTGTAAATTGAAACTTTACTAAAGCATTATCTTTTAGTAGTGAAATATAATAAAAGGGGAGTTCATCTGTTCTTCAGCCTAGGGCTGTTGAGTTAGGCACCAAAAGATGTTATTGGAAAACTGGTTCACGTATAAGGCACTTCCGTGACAGGAATCCTGAGGACAGCATTTCAGTAAAACCAGGCAACGTCTTTCCCATCCAGGTACCTAAGGTCAGCATGTATTTTGTGTTGAAACCTAGACAGCAACAATTACTGGGCAGTAATTCTATGCCTAGAGCTGCATGACAAGCTGTCAGGTTAAGACAGTTAGAGAAAGAAAAAGGTTTTCAAACATTCTGCATTCTCTACGGCACACAGTTGATTAATATAGATGCTTCCAGTCATCCATTTAGTCATCCACAGAAGGTACGAGGTTAAAGAAGCATGCCAGCTTTAGAATCTAACAATATGGGGTCAAGTCCAGGCTCTGTCATGTACTTGCTGGGTGATCCTGGACTGGTGGCTTTCTCTTCCTGAGCTTCATCTGATGAATGAGGGTGGGAGTTTGGGGTTGTGCTGGAATATCTTTCCTATAGGGTTATTGTGAGAATTAACTTTGAACATGCCTGTGAAAATATGTTTGCAGTCATTAGCATCATCTTAAATGAGAAAAATCGAAGCACATGAGAACTGGAAATCCTTGAGATCTGGGAAGCCATAAACCACTGATTTTATTGGAAGTGGAACTTTGAGGAGATAATGGATCTGACTGAGGAGAAGGTAAGAAAGTTTAAACAGCAACTGGACTCTATGTTTTCCAAGGAGGTTTTTGTGTATTTGCCTCCTGAAATAGATTAGATTTTGAAATCAGAGATTTGTATCTTATTCATTTCTATATCCCTAACTCTAAACAGAGCTAAGTAGCAGGGTATCTTGTACACATAGTCACTAAAATTATTTAATATATGTTGATGGAAAAGTAAAAATGAAAGAAGACAATAGCTTTGGGAGAAACAAAGTCAAGAAAAGCCTTTCTGTTTTTTAGTTCTTTTGATTTTGAAAACAGGAACCCCCTGAATACATTAATTGTGAATAAAGTAGGAAAGATCAAAGATTTTTCAGAGATGCACATATTATCTCCAGTGATGGAGACAGGAGGAAGGAAATGAGATGAAGACTCTAGAGGGGATTGTACTGAAGAAAGGAAGAGAGGTTGGCATCAAGTGTGCGTGGAGGAGGCCTGACCCCAGAGAGATAAATTTAGGGAAATTCTGAAGTGTTCCCTCTGGTGAGGAAGAAAGTTGACACACTCAAGTCAGACGGTTTCTCCCTTCCAGGAATGCAAGAGTTAAGCTTCTCCTTCTGGATAAGAGAGTGGGATTTGAAATGGTTGAATGTTCCCTAAGAATTTAGTATGAGATAAGTAATGGATAGTTGAAAAGGACCTGCCGTAAGGGTATCAGTATATCAGGAGTGATGAAAAGGAAGACTGAGTGTGAATTACAGATTAGCAAAAATGGACTGGGAGGGCTTAGTGACTGGATATTTAGTTGTTATTATTGGTGTATATGCAAGGCAAGAGTGGTATGCTAGTGCCTTGCCCAATTTTCACCTTGAATGGACCAACCCGAACGTTATTTTTTTCTTTCAATGGAAGAGGATAAGCAGGAAACCTGTATGCAATTTAAAACTTGCTTAGAAGTAAGCTTTTGAAATAGAAATGAGGAAATGTTATATAAATTCAGAATTGTGCTAAAGAAGAAATATTTCATAATTGGACCTCCAGAGGTGGCAGGGTTGTTTTGAAAAGAACGAGTTCCCAGCAGTACAGAAGCTCATCTAGGTCAAAGGATGCAGTGATTGGTTTGGATTAAAACAGATGAAATTTAACTTTATGATTCTTGGGATAAGCTTGAATGGCATTCATGAGCATTATCACTGCTAAAAATGAGTGTACACTACTTCATGCCCAGCCAACTAATTTTTGAAAAGCACTTATTACTTTTATAATGAGTTAATATGTGAATACTTTATGCTTATAAAATGTTTCATGAATGTATAATACAGCAATTTATTTTAGATTCCTCTGTTATTAGTTTTGGTTACTCAGTCATGTCTGATTCTTTGTGACCCCATGGACTGTAGCCTGCCAGGCTCCTCCATCCATGGGATTTCCCAGGCAAGAATACTGGAGTGGGTTGCCATTTCCAATTTTTTCTTATTCAGAGTACAACGTAACAAACATCTTTGTACATGCTGCTTTGCTTGGTTATGTCTCTAGGATAATGAGGGACCTCTGTGTTGAAGGATGTGCACACAAATAAGGTAACTTCCTGAGAGGTTATATCAACTTACAGCACCATCAATAGTGCATGAGAGCAAGCATGACTGTTTGATAGTCTCATATAACACATAACCACATCTTCAGTATGATGTAGAGAATAAAAAGCAAACTCTTTGACTCAGGCGTCCAAGCAAGGAAAACTTAACACATTGAAAGGAAAATCAGACGGTACAAACAGCAAAATACAATAATGAAGATATGTCCAAGTATATATTGTTGACATATAATGTGCTTGAACTGTTGTGTCAACCATAACTTTTGTAAATCAATTGATATGGATGGGTTTTGCATTTCCTTCAATCTTGCCATGCATTGACTTATCTTGCTTAGTCGTGATCATGGTATGTTACAGTTCTTTTCTCCTTTCCTCTTTATATAGCAATCAATAATTTCTCACATTACTAATACAAAGTCCTAACAAATATCATTAAAAATAACTGCATAATATTCCTTTAATGGGATATGTTTACTCCCTTTAGGTTGTCTTCAGTTCTTCTTATCATTAGTAAGGCCCTGATAAACATGTTTTTGTGGCTCATTTTCTTCATGTTTAGCATTATTTCATTAAGCTATAGTTCTAGATTAAAATTACCAAACCAACAGGAATAATCATTTTAAGAGTTTGATAAATATGACAAAACACTTCTTGTAGAAAAAGTTGCACCAATGAATAAGACATCCATTTCACCATACCTTTGCCATATTGCTTTACCTTTTTATAACCTCTGAAAAACAAGTAATTTGATGTTATGGGATGCTGTTTTAAATAAATGTTTTTAATTTTTAGTGAGCATGAACATCGCATATCCTTGCCCTTTGTCCACACAAAAATTGTCCTTTAATTTACCAAACTTGGTTATTGTTGGATAAACCTTTGCTGTGGACTATGACCTGTGAATTATAGATTGTTTAGCAGCATTCCAGGCTTCCCAGGTGGCATTAGTGATAAAGAACCCAGCTGCCAATGCAGGAGATGCAAGAGACGTGCGTTCAATCCCTGGGTTGGGAACATTCCCTGAAATAGGAAATGACAACCTGTTCCAGTATTCTTGTCTGGCAAATTCTATGGACAGAGGAGCCTGGCAGGCTACAGTACGTGGGGCTGCAAAGAGTCAGACGTGACCGAGCAACTAAGACGTGACCTAAGCACACACTAGCAGCATTCCTGTCCTCTACATACTAGATGCCGGCAAACCCCTAACTCATAACAACTAAAAATGTCTCCAGGCACTGTGAATCATATAATTGGGAAAAAATCAGCCCTTCTGAAGAATCTTATTTTTAGCAAATAAATGTTCAATAATGTAGTAAACTGCCTATTTAGTTGATCTGTTTTGGAAGTCCAGATGTTTGTATCTAAAGTGAGAAATCTTCACTCAAAAATATGAAGTAAGTGCAATGAGTTCAGGCTAGAGAGCGAAGTGTTAATAGGCTCGTGAAGGTCAGTTTAGAAGATTTCAAGATAGTGCTAAAGCAGAACAGATAGGGAAACAGAAGCAGCTCAGGGAATTTAATTCAACTGCCCAAGCTTGCTTTCCAAGTAACTGGGACTATAATAGAATTCAAGTCTGTTTTTTCAAGCTAAAGTATAGTTGAGGTACAATATTATATGAAAGAATTCAAGTCTTTCTGCTCCTACTCACAATGTCCATGCCCCCACTGCCCCACCCCCAACCAAAGCCTTAGGTCTTTTCTTAATTCCACACTACCTTGCATGCCATCCCTGCTCTCCATTATAATCCTACTGGGTCTGTTTTGTTCAAGGAAACTTTTTCAGGAAATCTACCTGAGCTACATATCCCCTAAGACATGACTTTAATGGCATGGGGTTCTTCAGTTAACATTTGATGCTTAAATGGTTGTCACTTGAACTCCAGGCTTGATCCCAATAGTTTAAAAATTCTTGGAGAGTACTTGGATAGAGGGCTGTGATCACAAAGGACACTCACAAAACACTATTAACTAGAGAGCTTCAATAGCATCTTGAATTATTTTGTATGAATTAACATGGCCCCTTACCTTAAACTGGCCAAGCAGTGCTAAAGCCTGATGCAGACTTGTGCATTAAACACGTAATATGGGCTTCCCTGATAGCTCAGTTGGTAAAGAATCTGCCTGCAATGCAGGAGATCCCAGTTCGATTCCTGGGTCAGGAAGATACAGTGGAGAAGGGATGGACTATCCACTCCAGTATTCTTGGCTTTCCCTTATGGCTCAGGGGCTAAACAATCTGCCTACAACGTGGGAGACCTGGGTTTGACTCCTGGGTTGGGAAGATCCCCTGGAGAAGGGAAAGGCTACCCACTTCAGTATTCTGGCCAGGAGAATTCCATGGGCTGTACAGTCCATGGGGTCACAAAGAGTCTGACACAACTGAGTGACTTTCACTTTCACTTACTGAAATGATTGAGTGAGAATCTGAATCTGGTTTCTTGAGCATCACTTCCTCTGTGCAGCAGAGTCAGGTCTTGCTCTTTGCACTGTGACTGCTAGAATGGAAAATCACTGGCTGCACTCAAGCTTGAATAGAGTGCCTACAACTGGTTTGATTCAGTCCTAGGCATCGCAGGTTGGGGTGGGGGAGGGGGTGAATGCAAAATGTAGGAAACAGTCTTGGGCTCTAAGGATCAGACAATAGTACTGAAAAGATAAGAGGGAGCAACCATTTGCAAGGAGTTTGTTTAGAGAGGTTCAGATGGTTGTCCAAAACAGAAGGATATTGAGAGCTCAAAGGCTACAACGTATTTGGAATTTGTGAAGAAATAGGATATCTCTCCTCAGCGCTCTCAATTCTTTTCCTGAAAATTTTCCTGCCTTAAGTTTTCTAAGCTGAAAATGGCTTCAGAAGATGGAGAGATGGCAGTTGTAGTCAGTGAAAAGCAGAAATGAGAAACCATTTACTCTGCACACAGATTTTGAGCTTCTCTTTGTAAGGAACTATATGTTAGGTCTTATAAGGGACTACAGAGCAAGTAGGATATGATTTCTGCTCTCAGTGGAGCTTACAATCTAATCAATACTTTTGATTAACCTCAAGAAGTAGCATATAAAGAGCTTTTTAAAGATAAGAAAAACTTGAACTAGAACTTTAGCTCTGCCAATTTGTGACCTTGTGTATATTGCAAACGTATGGTTTATTGCTTTTCCGATCTGTAAAATGATATCAATATTTCCCCCTTATAGGATTCTTACTACAATAAATGGGACAATGCATTTATAGTACATGAGACACAGTATTTCTCTGTAAGCTCTGTGTTGGCTATTTAGACACTGAAGGCTTTTGAAAATTATTCTACACAGTAAGTAAAACACTCATAATTTACCTAAAATTATGACATAGGTTAAAGTGAGAAACTCGTGAAACCATGCAACTTTAAATCAAAAAGTTTTAATCATCAGAGAGCTTCCCCGGTTATCAGGTGGTTATGAGTTAAATGCACAAGGGCATGGATGAAAAGCTAAAACTAAGAAATAGATCAATGTTTTTGAAAGGAGTATCACCACATCTTCAGATTTATAAAAAGTGGAGGGAAATTATAATTGCAGTGCAGTCCAAAGAAGATTAATTATTTTATATCCATTTCAGAGCAAAGAGTCAAAGGGGAATACGTGTTAACTGAGGTAATAACCTTGCAATGTCATCAGGGAAGGATTTGGGAGTAATGTGAAGTCATGCAACCTTCATCCTGGGTCCCAAGGCAGTGCTGGATTAAGTTTCAAAGGGACAGACGCATAAGAAGAGTCACAGTTACTTCCTCAAATCTGGGGTTAGGGCACAGGAGGAACACTTCTACAGTATCAATCACTTCTGGACATAAAAATGTTATTTCCTCAGAGAAGGGGGCACAGTGCCACAGCAAAGCACCAATCCCACTAGATTTCAAGAAAATAAGCTTTTATGAGGAAAAGGTAAAAACAGACAGATCTTGGTCACACATAGGAAAAACAATTAATTTTAAAATATCAGTAAATCATAATGTGCTCAATGTGAAAAGGGAGGACACATATTAGCAAGAAAGGAATTTCAATACATGGCTATTCTCTGCTAAGAATATTTAGGTAGAAAAGAAAGATGAAAGGGAACTCAATCTTTAATTAAAAAATAATTGTAGGCTAAAAAGACAATTCTTTCTCACAGAATAGAACACTAGTGAGTCACATAAAAACAATTCCTTAGAAGAGGGAAAAGAAAAGGCTGGCATATCTCCTCAAGGATGTCTGAGATTTAGCAATGAGTTTTATTTCCCTTCTTCTAAAGGCAGATACTTCAATTAGATTTAAAAGATAATACAGTTAGGTTTAGAAATGGGATAAATGTAAAACACAAATCGACAATTCAGAAATAGCCTTAAGATTTTCATTTAAAACAACTTCCTCCACTTTTTTATACTCATTTTTTTTAGATATAAATGTCTGGGTCAAATTTGGGATTTCTGCATGAAACCAATTCGTTAGCCTTAAAGAGCTATCTGTCCCATCTCATGTTTCATCAAATGTTTGAGAAAATGAGAATGAAAATTATCTGATTAAAAAAAAACTCAACATTTTGTGTTTCAACTCACTGTCATCCATCTTGAGTAGGCAGACATCTTAAGGTAAGTAACATCAGTGGTTTTGAACAAAAACAGAATTTTTTGTTGAACTTGAGTTGGAGCTTTTAAGAACAAATGTCACATTCGTTCCATTAATTTCTGAAATATATGGAAGCTGAAAGATTTTATGGTATTTGCAACATTCATGTACCCTTGTATATACATATAATTTAGCAGCCTTTTTTTTTTAAAATTGCATAATCTTCAATCTAGTTGTAAGTTGCTCTGAAAATCCCATATATATGAAGTGAAGTCGCTCAGTCGTGTCCGACTCTTTGCGACCCCATGGACTGTAGCCTATCAGGCTCCTCCATCTATGGGATTTTCCAGGCAAGAGTGCTGGAGTGGATTGCCATTTCCTTCTCCAGGGGATCTTCCCGACCTAGGAATCAAACCCGGGTCTCCTGAATTGTAGACAGACGCTTTACTGTCTGAGCCATACACACAAAATATATATATATAATTTTTCTGGTATTTCTAAGACATTTTAGATCTTATTGCCTAATATGGAGATAAATCTATTTAATTCCCAAATAGCTGTTAAAATAAATCACAATGAACATTTTTCAGGTGTTTTTATAGTTTGAAAAATACTTTCCTGTTTGCTTTGATCCTCAGGATAACTCCTATGATGAAGATATATTTATTTTCCCATGTTACAGATGAGGAAACAGAAGGTTAGACGGAATGAAGAATATCAGGTGGCTAGCGGGTCAGTACTAAGCCAGAGCTCAAGTCACACTCATTTAGCCCTAGAACTTGTGCTATCCCCATTATATGACCCTGGAGCCACCTTCAAGTAGAGTTATCAGGAAAGATTCATAGTGAAGATTATTGAGGAGCTCAACAGGAGTTATAAGGCACTTTGAGGGAAAGTTTGCAGAACACCTCAAAAGCAGTAGAGGAAAAGCAAACTGTGAGGAAGACAGTTCTCAACCAATGGTACCCGTGTAGTTTTCAGAGCATTTCATATACATTACATCTTTACAGCAACCCATTGAGACAAGGCTGTTATAACTAGCCCCGTCTTGTGTGCTCAATCATGTCTGACTCTTTGCAGCCCCATGGATGATGGTAGCTCGCCAGGCTCCTCTGTTCATGAAATTTCCCAGGCAAGAATCCTGGAGTAGAGGCTTCCCCGGTGGTCAGTGGTAAAGAATCTGCCTGCCAATGCAGGACCTACAGGTTCGATCCTGATCCAGGAAGGTCCCACATGCCACAGAACAACTAAGCCCAGGTGCCACAACTACTGAGCCTGTGCTCTAAAGCCTGAAAGCCACAACTGCTGCGCCCATGTGCTACAGCTCCTGAAGCCCACACGGGCGAGAGCCTATGCTCTGCAGCAGGAAAGGCCCTGCAACAGAGAGCAGCCCCCACTCACGGCAACAGAGAAAGGTCGGAGCAGCAGGGAAGACCCAGCACAGCCAAACTAAATAGATAACATTATTAAAGAAGAAAAAAAGAGTATTGGAGCAGATTGCCATCTCCCACTCCAGGGGATCTTCCTGATCCAGGGATTGAACCCACATCTCCAGCATTGGCAGGTAGCTTTTTTACCCCTAGCACCACCTGGGAAGCCCTGTCTTATGGATGAAGAAACTAAGGTTTCTAGGTTTGAAAGTGAGAGCTGTATTTGGAATGTGAAACTTCTGGGCTTCCCTGGTGGCTCAGATGGTAAAATAATCTGCCCACCATACGGGACACCTGGGTTCAATCCCTGGGTTGGGAAGATCTCTTGGAAAAGGGAATGGCAACTCACTCTAGTATTCTTGCCTGGAGATTCCTACGGACAGAGGAGCCTGGGTGGCTATAGTCCATGGGGTCGCAAAGAGTCGGATATGACTGAGAGACTAATAGACACACACACTCTTCCTTCAGTTTTCTTGTGTGTCCATCCTGTGGTTTTCAAAATACAGCCCCCAGTTCTGAGACCAGAAAATTGCTGATGGCTGCAAAGCAATCTAAATAAAGATGTCTGTAGGGCCTTGTTTTATAACATCTTATTTATCCATTTCTTATGTATAGGCTCTATTCATTTCTTAGAAAGTAAAACTATGTGACTGATGAAGTCTTCAAATATGTTGATACTTTTCTTGCTAATACCAAGTTCTTTATCCACTGGAAAGTATAGATTTATAAACAGTTAAAAGGAGTTTGTCTGCATAAGTTCATCAATGTATAGGAAGCAACGCATCACACACCTCATTGACACAAATAGTACATTGAGCCTTTGAGACACAAAGGCTCAAATTAATCCCTTTCTGCTACATTTCTTCTCAAGGTCTAGGGACCAATTCTTGCTGCACAATCTCTCTGTGTTGCAGCTATCCTAGGGCTAACACTCTCTGAGTTGGTTTACTTCACTGCTGCCAGGAATGAGCAATAATGGTTCTAGGAAAATGATGGTGAGAGAGTTTGAGGACAGCAAGACCCCCTACATCAGATCTCACCGGAAAGGCACAGGCAATGCCAAGACATGCAGTAGGCACAAAGATGCGATCAGAAAATCTCTAGAGAACTGTTGTTTTGTGTATTTAAATCTTGTGTTTTTAGTTTACTATTGTTTCCAGTTGAAGTACATTTCGAAAGGAGGCATTGCAAATATTTAGGCCAGAGGCCTAAATCCTGCTCTGGCTAAGGACATAAAGGCACAGCTTTTAGTCAGTTATGTCGCAGGTGAAAAATTGAATTTTCTGTACCTATTTTATGCTTCTTTCAGCTGTTGTTAGGAAATGCAGTCCTCAAACTGTTCTCCACCATAAGTCTTTGCTCTAGGTGATTAAAAATAGACAGGGAGGAGAGAAGGATATCATTGCAGTTTGCAGGACATAAAAAAGGCACATGCTGCTAAATTGCACAAACCGCAGGGAACACTTCTCACAGGTGTTCCACTCTGCAGAGGTTACTCATTTGCCTCCAAGTGCAATCTAAGGTGTTGGCTTAAGGTTTCAAAGGCCCCCTCCCCCTTGCCCTATGTTTGAGGTACCTGGAGACCCAATACTTATCTAGGCTCAGTAGAAACCACACTGTTCCGGGCTCTGAAGTGCAGGGCCTTGGAAACTGGGTGTTTTCCTCATGGAAGGCTTTTGCCTCTGGAATTTCCTGCCAGTCCCGGGTTGCCAGAACCCCACCTCACTGACCTTCAGGGACTCACGAAAGACTCATTTTCTATATATCCTACACTACAGGGAGAGACCTTACATCCATGATTTTGTAAGAATCAGTTTAAGGAATTAAAATAGCTCACCGTCTTCTGGGTTACAATGGTTTAATTTTGGTGCTGGCTTCCTGTTGCAATTTCAAATAGGGTAAAATGTTCAGAATAAACATACCAAATAAGTGCCTGCTCTTAGTAATGAGGAAGTGACAATGCCTACCCTGGACTTGAAGACATTTAGAATTCTAAAAATATAAAAACTTCTGTCCGATCATGCTCCTTCTTACACTGGTACCTGAGGTGCCTGCAATAACCCTTAATTCTGAGGCAGGCAAAAACCGCTCCTTTAAAGCTCAAGTATGATGCGCATGTGTGTTCGTCAAATCCCAAACCCACCCTGGAGAATAGCACTGGCTTTGACTGGACGTTCACATATTTACCCTGTACAGTTACGCCAAGGCATTAACAGCTGCTGGCTTAATTATTGATGGAGTTAGTGTCAATCATCTGAGAAGAGAATTAAGGAATAATATTTTAAAATCATCTGGTCCAAAAAAGAAAAAAAATCTGTCGTAAAAGACAATTCTCTTGTCATTTATTCCTCTTGAACTTCTCCAGCCAAAGGAGTAATCTCACAAAACCTCTCTTCTAAAATTATTTTTCCTATCGGTAAACGTTTTCTGTCCGAGCGCTCTCCCTTTCAGAACCCAGCACTCGCTGTGTCTGCATTATTTTCGTAAGATGCCCTACATCAGGGGAACCGATGATACGGTATAGTTTTGATAACTCAAGCACGGAAGAGAAATACAGAGGAGCAAGAGCCCCCCTTTTAAGAAAAGAGCCCTTTAGATCCGCGGCGAGCCTGCGATGCCTTTAGCGCTGCGGGCCTTCCCGGCTCCTCCAAAAACGAGGAGGCTGCTTGGTGTGTCTTAGAGCCGAGAGCAGGTCAAAGAGGAAAAACAAATAGTTGTTCTGATGATCTCCAAAAAGAGAGTTTCACTCTGGTAGTATTTGAAAGATCCCGCCCCCTACTCCCCCCGCGCCGCTGGATACCCCGGGTTTGGGACCTCTGTAGTTGTCAAGAAATTTTTTTCAGGGACCAGGGCCCCGAGGCCGAAGACCGCGAGGACCCCCTCATCGGGACCGGGACTCCGCTCCCTCGCGGTGCGCGCACGCCTGGAAAGGCGGGATTTAAAGGCGGCGATGCTGCGGGAGACTCTGCAGTGTCAACGAAGCCCCGAACGGTCCCGCCTTATTCGCCCCAGGGTGTGTGCCTCGCAAGTCCCCGCCTGGTGAACCGTCGCCAGCTCCCGTGCGCGGGAGAGGCGTTGGCGGGTCCGACCCCGGGGGTCCGCGGCCAGGCCGGACGCCGGGCGTCTGCCGAGCCAGGCCCGAGCCCAGCCCCGGGCCGGCGCGTCCCGCGGGCTCCGGGCACACGCCCCTCACCTGGGCGAGGCAGGGCGCGCAGGCGCTCAGCGCGGGGGCCGCGGCGGGAGCCTCAGCCCCGCGCCCGCCCGAGTTGGACAGTTCCGGGGCCGCACCCGGCCGAGCTGTCGCCGCCGCCGCCTGGGCTGCCGCAGACCGCGGGAGAGCGTCTGCGCGAAGCCCCAGCGCAGCCCCGGCGGGACCGCCGCCGCCGCCCGAGAGCGAGCAACAGCTTCTGGGCTGGAAGAGCCACTGCCCCCACGCACCAGCGGCCCGCGCGCGAAGGTAAGCTCCGGGCGCCCAGCCCGGCCGGGCCGGCCGCCCCCCGAGCGGGCGCCGCCTTCCCACGGGCCCCCGCCCGCCTGCACTGGGCGAGCCGGCACCTGGGCGCGCCGCCCGGGGGAAGGGCCGCCGCGAGCCCCCCTCCCGATGGAGTTTGCACTTTGTCCCGCGGTCCCACTTGTAGAGGAGGATGCCCGGCCGCCGCTTGCCCGGGCTGTGGGCTGAGGCTCCAGTGAGCTTCTGGAGTTAGGACTGGGTCGTGGAAGCCGGAGGAGTGGAGGCGTCCCCAGTGTGGGCTCTTGGGCTCCAGTGCACCCAGACCGAGGGAGGATGGAGCAGGGCAGAGGAGAGCACCCGTCTGTGGTTAGCCGCAGTGCCTCCGCCACCTGGGCTGGACGCCTCTCCCTTTAGTACAGGGAAATGGGTAGTTTGGGGACAGAGGTGTGGGAGGAAGATAGCAACTGAAGCTTGGGATCCAGAAAGAGTTCTCCAGATGATTGAAGGTGAAATGGGGGCGCCGAAGCAGAAAGAAGGTCTCCAAAGTTTGTACTTGCGGGGAGCCCTAGGAAGAGTGGGGGTGGGGAGGTTCGGTTACCAAGCTGCAGGTGAAGGTGTCAGCACGGGATGGGAGGACATTGTGGGACTGCGGAAGGGACAAGGAGAAGGGGAGGGGGAGGACCATCTGCTTTGCCACGGTTGTTTGCGGGGGCCCGTGGGAAGGAGAGCTGGCAGGACGCTGATTCCCTGGATCCTTCCACAGGCTCTGGAGGACATATAGTTTTTATGGAGAACCTGGGCGTGGGGGGGATGCTGTGGTCCTTCAAGGAAAATAAATTGCCTTCATGCCCCTACAGCCATAAGTAAAAAATAAACAGTTTTGGAATGCCCTCAAAAGTTCTTGGATTGGGGAACGCGTCTTCGTTTTCCTCATTTTCATGCAGAAATGTGATTTGCAGTTCTCTTTGGTTTTGCTTTGCTCAAGAGCATCTCACCAAGGTGAACGCAAACTTAGTTAAGATGTGGCAAAAGATGCTCAAACAGAAGAAATAAAACATTTGTGTTGCAGGGCCCAGCTTAAAGCGTAGAAACTGGCAGCTACAGGATAGTGCATGAAGCTGTAAAAAAAAAAAAAAGGCATTTGTCAAATTAAAAAGAAGGGTTTTTCACAAAGTAAACTATGTGTTAGATAAAGGATTTGGCTGGAAAGAACTCCCTTAAGTATTTCAGGGCCCAATTTCTCGGGTTTTCAGAGTCTTTTCATCTTATTTTGATGCCATATGTGCAATGAGTGTATGTGCTATCTCTTCTCTTCCCTGTAACAGATAAATGCCCTTTGAATGCAAATACGCATTGAAAGTTACGTTGTTACCTTAGGTTCTTAAGGTGGAAAAAATATTTGACTAAAGTGTTGGTTGTAGTTCAAATTTTATATTCTTATAAAATCAAGTATTCATAGATTTATAATTTACACTCCTACTTGTTTCCAGAAGTGATTTGAGGAAGCTTGGAATGAAAACCACAAATCAAAAAGCTGTTCTTATAGATCTGCTTGACCTCCCTTGGATACATTTGTAGTAAAAATGCGTTTGAGAAGGTGAATTCTCCTAATAAAGGAAAAATTACTGTTCTTTCTGGAGTCATCCTTGTGATATAAATGTTTTGCAGTATAATTTGTTAAGTATTCCATTTACATTGTATTGTTTTACATTATGTAAGTGATGATCTCTTTAAAGGAATTTAATAACCATTAAATAGCATCTATATTAAAATAATGTTGATATTTTGCAGTATTTTACCAATATATAGATTCACATAGCAAAAAAAAAAAAAAGTGAATTTTATGTGTTCTTCTTGGATTGAGGCAATCAAGGGAGGGGTCTCCTCTACAGTCAAACGAGAGAAGGAACTGTCATTAGTACTTGTCACCCAAACATGGCCAATTAGTGAGACCTGTCAGCAGTTGGAGGGTAACTTTATAAAGTGCAACTATTATGTGAGGATTCATTAAAGTGTTCTCAGCATTTTTTCCCTCAGGCTGGTGACCTGGCTCAGAGACAAGAAAACCAAAAAAATCCTCCAAAACAAACACAATTCCAAAAGGTGAAATGTCTACATAGATAATGCTTTGTAGAGCTCCTACCATGGAAGAATCTAAAATCCATGGACTACCTCCCCAGCTGTAGATTTTTTTTTCCTTCCAGCTGAGTTTGAAGATATCATTGCTCAGTTTTAAACAGGAACAATTTATATTTTAAAAAAACGACCAATGAGTTTACTTCTCACTGGAGTGACTGCTTTATTTGTGAAAATCTTTGTTCACAGAAATAAACAGCAAAATTGGCTTTCTGCTGTGCGTATAAAATCCCATGTCTTCGAAGAGCTGAAGAGTGAGGAGAGTTTGTCCCACTGCTTTTTATTTGCTTTTGGGTTTTTATTGTGACCCCACCACCACCTCACTATTTCACTATATTTTACCACCTTCCCGACTCCATCTCTGTTCCTGAGTGTCTCATACAGACTTCTTATCCTCCTTTTTCTGTTTTTTTCTTCTGCAGATTTTTCTTGATCTTCTTTTTTTCCATATAGATGACCTCTTTTTACTCTTTTGCATGTGACTTTTTATTCAGTGGTGTCCTCTTATTGGTGCTAGGTTATTTCCACTTTCTCTCCTAAATTTCATTTTGACATTTGAACCACCCATGAGGGGCCTTTATATTATTTTCAGGTGCTTCAAATCTAACAGGTGTAGCTCTAATCAATATTGTTCTCCTTACATGAACAAGGGTGACTCTCTGTCAATTTCTATACTTCTCAGTCACCTAGAACCTTTCCAATTTATTTTGTTCCCACACATAATTCACAGACAAATGCTGTCTCCACGATGCCTCACAATGCCAACTTCTCTATCTTTTTATTGCCACTGTGACTCTCTTTGTTCAGACTCCACTTATCTCCTTCTAGAGACTACCAGGATGTCTTCCTGACTAGTTTCCCATCTCCAGCCTCGCTCATTTTCAATCCATTTTACACTCAGTTTGCAGAATAAGCTCCTTAAAGCAGAGCCAAGCTCAGTCACTGGCTGATAAACTTCTTCTCAGTGCTCTACCAAGTGATATATAAACCTCTCTCTTGTCTGACATTTCAGGCTATTTGCAATCCAGCCCCAGAGTAGCTCCACATTTTTTACTTTGATCTCATAGATTCATTCAATATTTAATTTATTCAGTAGATATTTGAGTACTGACTACATGCCAGGCAGAGCTATAGGTAATAATTCTAGAAGCAATACAATATACCTCATATATTGCTCAGTGATATGCTTCAAATTTTCTTTTTCACTGGTGGGGTCCACTGTAAGAATATGTTATGTGGTTGATAAGGGGCCCCGGTAATCCCACTGGCCTCCCTTCCCTTAGTCTCTGAGGCATCATCACAGACTCATGAGTCTCTGTGAAGTGACTGGAGAATCACTGCCCTAGATGAAGGCAGTGTTCCCTCTGTACACAGCAGTCTTCCGCTTGTGCCGTTTTTCTGCCTGGAGCGGACCTTTCTGCTTCCCCATTACCATTTCCGTCTGTCTGAGAGTCCGTGCAATTGCTACACGGTTCCTGATCTCCCTCTCAACTTCAGCTTCTGCTCTTCCAAACCTGGTTACACTTTGCTTGGTCTCCCCTTGGAGCACAAGTCCAGGTCTTCCTTAGGTGCGTGCCCTTTTTATTTTCTGCCCTAAGGGCATCAGGCTAACCATGCCTGGCCTCAATCCTTCATTTCCAGAAAAACCCAGCTCAGGGCCTGGCTTCTCATGGGGCCGCAACAAATAATTTAGTCAGATTGATGTCTACTTGGCCACTTAGTTCTTTAGTCCACCTTCTGCCTGTAACAGTTGTTTGTTTTTTATGCGTTAGTTTGCTTCTTACAGTAGAGCCAGTGCTTTGCAAACTTGAATATGCATCTAAATCATGAGAGGATCTAATTAAAATGCAGCTTTTGGTTCAGCAGATCTGGCAGGGCCGAGAGGCTGCATATCGACACGTTTCTCGATGATATTGAAAGAGCTGATCCTCAAACCACACTTTGAGTAGCAAGGTAGTAGTTCATGCTTCCTCGGCTTGAGGGTTTCTGGCCCTTCCTCCCTGCCTAGGGATTTTGCTACAGCTACTGTTTGCTTTGATATTAGATGATTTTGAAGATACTTCAGGTCTCGCCATGCTCCCCAAAGCTGAATGGAAGGTGCCACTATTCCCTTGTGTATCCCCCTTATTGTGTTGATAAAGTATCACGATGGCTAGTTCTCCCTATTTCATTTTTTTCCGGCCAGTTCCTTTGCTTTGTTATATGTTTCTTCTCATTTCCCATTGTTTTCAGATTATGCCTGTTCTCCTTTCTCATTCTGCTATGATTTTTGTTGTTCCTTTGCTCTCTCTGGTTCTTGAAATTCTCTTTGGATGCCTTGGCTGACTCCCTGCCCCAACTGTTTTCCAACTGCTTCCAATTTTTTTTTTTTCTATGAAAGGAGCACTGACCTGGGGATGCAGATTCCAGCTCTCGGTCTGTCTTTACTGCTCACATGAGACGTTGGCAAAGCTCTTTCTTTTCTGGACTCCTCCCTGTGGATGGACTGTGTGGGTTACACGGCTTCCTGGGTCTGCTTCAGCACCAGATGCCATGTGGGATCCTCACGTGGGGCAGAAGCGCAGGTTGAGGGAGGAAATAAGGATATTCTGATGACGCTGGTGTTGGTGCCTCCTCCCAGCCAGTGTTTCTGTTCCAGGTAAACAATTTGAACTTGTGTTGTTCTCTTACTACTCAGAGAAAGACTCATATTAAGAAAATAACTATTTTTTGGCCTTTGCTAATCCAGTTGTTTTCAACTGTGGCTTCACACTAAACTGAGGAGTCCTTGAAAAAAAAAAATACTGGCATTCTTAGCCTACCTCAAGGGAATGATTTAATTTATCAGTATTTTTTTAAGTCTCCCCAAGTGATTCCAATCTGCAGCCTGGGTGGAGAACTACAGGATCTGAGGGCAGTGAGGAGTGGCACTCAAGAACATAGCGTCGTGCTGAGTCAAACCCTGGCTTTGTTCCTCACCAGCCTTGAGAGCTTAGGGATGTTACTTAAACTTAGGGCCTTGATTTCTTGATCTGTGAAGTGGGTTGACTTGGTTGTTGTAAGGAATATGTGAGAGCCAGAGGTGCAGTACTGTGTGCATTGTGGTTTATCATGACAACTATTCTATTACATTTTATATCTGTTGAATCACTAAAGGGTCAGTCATCTTGCCTTAACAGTTAATACTGTCACCCTCTGCTCAACTTTAACATATTCAGCACAGTATAATCACTTTGAAAGGAAATTTATGAGCATATTTTTCAGAAGTGGAAAAAATACAGCAGAAGGCATACGTATTAATAAAACCAATCACTTTTTTGTATTTGACGCATTTGGTATGCCACATCAACTGTATGGTCTCATAAACAGTATAGATGAATTAAAATACATACAAACTGATACAAAAAGATGACCAGGCTTTCATACATACTTCCTGAAAAATGACTTAGCCCTTTAATAAAGACAGTTCTATCATCAACAAATAGAAAGGACTGAATATCATGAGTCTTAGAGAGCATTTTATTTTAGAAATAAATATGAATGTGCTAAACATTTACATGTCTAAGTTTATAATGCGAAATGAAATTTAAAAATAAGAAAAGCACACACAGAGAGAGCCTATCTTATGCAAGCTAAAGCTAGTCAACTTTTTCTTCTCTTTTTGGCTGAGATTCTGAAATAGCCATTATACTGTGATGTCATTAGCCAGTCAAAATTGGACATAACCAATATTAATTGAGAACCTATATCCCCCCTTTTTTTCTGGACACATCTGAAAATAAATAAAAGGGGTATTCACTAGTTCCAGTGGGCCTGGCATAAGGACTCCATCATGAATATCAGGAGTTGTTAGGCTAATGAACTTTGGGTTTGAAAGAAATGCAGATGGGTACTATTTTTCATCTTTTTCTCTTAGAATAGAATGTTTTATCTCTGCATTATTTGCTTTTGATCAGTAAGAGTATTTTTCAATGAAATCTTCACTAATGTTTATTCTCCATATTGTCATTGTATTTTAGAAAATAACACAAGTTAGAAGATACTATGAAATTTTTAAAAGAACTTTTGAGTCATGCTAGGGAAAGGACCATTGTGAGAAATGATTAGCTAATTCTTTTAAATCTTTGTTTTAATATACTCATGTTAAAATTGTATAAAATTCTACATAGAGTTGTGATTTTTGATGTATGTTAGTTAAAGTATTTGGTCTATCATGTATGGTATTCAGAATCTACAGACCTGGACTCTTGATTAGCTTAAACTGTTCACTAAACTAATCATTAGAGTTCAGATTCTAGTTCAGATTCACCTCAGGCTTAATACATTGCTATTTCTGTGAAATATTAGGGATGTGGAAATGACTACTATTCAGTCAGAGAAAGTTATTGTGTGTCTTGGGTTAAAAGGAATTTTTTTGCAATATTTATCCTTCGTAAATTAGAGAAGTGAGACCCGTATAGAATCTAGGAAATTTAAAATCTGAGCCTAGGAAAGGTAAAGGTTACAAATAAAGGTAGAAAACTTCTGCTGATATTAACGCTAGAATTTAAATTTCACCCAGAAATTGTGTGGACTCTATACTGTGCTTCAATTTGATACTTTCAGTTCAGTTGCTTAGTCGTGTCCAACCCTGAGCGACCCTATGGACTGCAGCACGCCAGGCTTCTCTGTTCATCACCAACTCCTGGAGCTTACTTAAAACTCATGTCCATCGAGTTGGTGATGCCATCCAACCATCTCATCCTTTGTCATCCCCTTCTCCTCCTGCCTTCAATCTTTCCCAGCATCAAGGTCTTTTCTAACGAGTCAGTTCTTCACATCAGGTGGTTAAAGTATTGGAGTTTCAGCTTTAGCATCTTTCCAATGAATATCCAGGACTGATTTCCTTTAGGATGGACAGGTTGGATCTCCTTGCAGTCCAGGGGACTCTCAAGAGTCTTCTCCAACACCACAGTTCAAAAGCATCGATTATTTGGCACTCAGCTTTCTTTATAGTCCAACTCTCACATCCATACATGACTACTGGAAAAACCATAGATTCCCTGGTGGCTCAGATGGTAAAGCGTCTGCCTGCAATGCGGGAGACCTGGGTTGGATTCCTAGGTCGGGAGGATCCCCTGGAGAAGGAAATGGCAATCCACTCCAGCACTCTTGCCTGGAAAATCCCGTGGACGGAGGAGCCTGATAGGCTACAGTCCATGGGGTCGCAAAAAGAGTCGGACATGACTGATTGACTTTACTCAAATAGCTTTGACTAGACAGACCTTTATTGGCAAAGTAACGTCTCTGTCTCTGCTTTTTAATATGCTGTCTAGGTTGGTCGTAGCTTTTCTTCCAAGGAGCAAGCGTCTTTTTAATTTCAGGGCTGCAGTCACCAGCCGCAGTAATTTTGGAGCCCAAGGAAAAAAAGTCTGTCTCACTGTTTCCATTGTTTCCCTATCTATTTGCCATGAAGTGACGGGACCAGATGCCATGATCTTAGTTTTCTGAATGTTGAGCTTTAAGCCAACTTTTTCGCTCTCCTCTTTAGTTCACTTTCCGCCATAAGGATGGTGTCATCTGCATATCTGAGGTTATTGAAATTTCTCCCAGCAATCTTGATTCCACCTTGTGCTTTATCCAGCCCAGCATTTCTCATGATGTACTCTGCATATAAGTTAAATAAGCATCGTAGAATATAAGTTAAATAAGCATCAGGTAGGATAATCCTTACCTGTTCCTCCTCTTGGAGGGCAGAATAAATGTGATTTGATACTTTAGAGGTGGGAAAGCTCCCTCACAATCTTAGAGAGAGGTATTACCTTGTATGTCGTGAAAATTATGATGCTGAGAATAGGAATAGCATAAAATGCTATTGGTTGTGTACACATAAATATACCTGTATATAAGCACCAGTATATTTTGATTATATATGTATGAGATGATCTCACCTTAAGCAGTTCCTTGTTATGCATGGTCTTTAATAATATTTGGAGATGCTGATGATTAAACAAAACTTCCCACACTTGTTACTCTATTGAAGGTGGGAAGTAGGATAGCCTAATGGTTAAGTTCAGCTTTTGGAGTCAGACTTTGTGAACGCAAATTCCAGCTTCTCTAGTCATTAGCTGTGTGATTTTTGACCAAGTTAATCAACCTATCTGTGCTTTAGTTTACAAGTCTAGGAGACAATAAAGGAAACTTTAAAGGGATTATTGTCAGGTAAAAATGAGATAATACACATAACACACTTAGCAAAGGTCTTTGCTACAGAACGACATGGAGTTCTACAGCACTCACAAAGCTAGCCATTATTGTAAATTATACAGTTTAGTAATTAATATCAACTACTTCATAGATAGACTAATTTCTTTGCCAAGAGAATTTTTGCAACTCTGATTTTTGAGCCTTCTGTTTGAAACTGACTTCTTATTTTTAAAATTATATATGTCTTTGTTCACTTGTCTATTTTTCCTTGTTGACTTTAGGAGAACAATGAAATGGAAAGGAGAACAGAGGTGGAATTGTAAGCACTACAGGAACTCTTGAAAACGTGTAACCGTGTGAAACGCAGGCAGATTTTTAACAGCAAAATATATAACTTGGGTTTTAGATTTTTGGAAAGACCAAGTGACTTAAAACGTTGCTTCTGCATGAATGTGCTTTGTGAACCCTGTACGCACGTGTAAACCTGGAATGTTTGGAAGTGACCCAAATCAGAGAGAGATCCAGGTATGGGAGCCAGGTTATGTAACCAGTGTCTGTGTAACCAGGGCGGACTCTTTCAAGGACAGTCTCTTCTCAGGCACCCGAGTTGTAGTTGAATAGTCACCTGGATCCTCCTGGGTTCACAGACATTTATTTTAACTCCTGAATTGGATTTTCTGTATTGGAATTTAGATAACAAAATAATTATCAAGAAAAAGACATAATTGGTGAACTACATACAGCCTTACCAAAGAGTTTGAGTCTGTATATACTGAATTACTACATGTATGATTCTTCGTGCTCACCCTCACTTCCACAGAAATAAAAGTGTCAAGACTCAGAGTGTGGAAGGTAAAATCTTAGTCTTGTTTCTCTTTTGCATAGCCTTCTTCTTGGGTCCCCAACATGTGGCCACCAGGCTGGTCCTAAGACCTCTCTATTGCAGTGACTCTTGGACTTTTAGCATGAAAGAAAGCCTGGAGAACTTGCAAAAAATGCAGATTCCTGGGATTCACCCCTGAAGTTTCTGACTCAGAAGTCTGAGAGTAGGATCTAGGAATACAAATATTTTTTTAAATTGAGGTGCAGTTAATTTACAATGTTATATTAATTTCAAGTCTACATCAAAGCGATTCAGTTTATATATATATATATACACACATTTTTTTCAGAGTCTTATATAAGATATTGAGTATAGTTCCCTATGCTATACAGTAGATCCTTATTGTTTACCTGTTTTACATATAGTAGTGTGTATATATTAATCCCGAACTCTGGAATCTAAACTTTTTATCCAAATATTTTATAAGAATCACAGTTGATTCACAGACCACACTTGGAAATCAGTATTAATTTTCCAGAGGAGCACTAGTTTCAACCTGGGATGCATATCAGAATTACTGTGGCTCTAAGTGAAGTCCAGTGAAATATGCTCAGCTCTGTCCCTCCACGCTGCATGAACCACTGCTGTGAGCCATCCGTGTGGCCTCTGTCATGTGTGAATTCTAGAGAACCAGGCTGTGTTCTCTCATCGGCTACCCACTGGCCTTTACCCACAGGTTTTCATCCACTGTGATTCTCCATGGTGATATGGACCACTGGCCACGACCTCAGTATCCCTGTGAGCTCCCTTGTAATACTCAGATTCCAGGGTCCAAACGTAACCCTCCAAAGTCTAAAAAGAAATGATGGGAGGTAAGGTCTTGGAGCCAGAATTTCTCCCCTGTTCCGCAGATGACAGTCGTGCTTTGGTGGAGTTCTCTAGCCCGGTCTCTATGGCGCTCCAGGCAACCCCAGGGGCTGTGGTAACCACCTGGAGTGCAGTGACATGTAGTCGATACAGAGACCACCACGACTGCTGAATGTCAGCAGTGTCTCTCCCCTTGCACGGCTCCAGGCCTCTCCCTTCTTTGCCTCCTGGGAATGCCACTTCCCCTGTCCTTGTGGTTTTCTGGTGGGAAACAGAAGCTCCTTCTCTCTGGTCTCTTCTTGTCCACCACCCTCTTCCACAACTGCCAAGTAGAGGCCAGATGACTTTGCCAAGTATGTGGACGTGATGGCACATGTTCAAACTACCACTGTCTTGGCAGAAGGACCCCTGTAAGCCCTTCATACCCTTGAAGTCTTTCTTGCCTCCTTGTATAGACCTTACCTAAGCAAGGTTTAAATTTGTTGAGAATTTCACAAGCTCTCGGATCTACTGTCTTCTGACACTGCATTGGCAAAGGAACAGTATAACGTACCCTTGGCTGGCAGGGGGATAGGCAATCTGGTCTTTATAAATATCTGATTTCTTGAAATGTTTCTGAATTATCAAGAATTAAAGCAAGAAAAATGTTTACTGTGTTTGGGTAATAGTTTTGAGTCTTCAGTGTGTGTACTTCAATAGTACAAATAATTCAAAATGCAAATTATAGAATGTTTTAGTGTTGCTGTATAAAATAATAAAGAAACTGTATAAAATAGTGAAAGGAAGGAGGGGGCATATGTATACCTATGGCTAATTCATATCGCTGTATGACAGAAACCAGCACCATATTGTAAAGCAACTATCCTCTAATTAAAAATAAATACATTTTTAGAAAGTGACATTGAAGATGATTAACAACTCTCTTGCTGATTATTTGAAAAGCCAGCAATAGTGTTCTGTCTTGTTAAATAGATTTTTAATTTTAATCTTATTTATTTAATTTTTGGCTGTGCTGGGTCCTTGTTGCTTCAGACTTTCTCTGTTTGCAGCGAGCAGGGGCTCCTCCTTGTGCAGGCTGGGCTTCTCATTGGAGTTCCACACAAGTTCTCTTACTGCGAAACATGGGCTCTGGGCTCCGGGGCTTCGGTGGTTGTGACCCATGGGTTCTGTAGCTGCAACATACAGGCGTAGTTGCTACTCAGCCTGTGGGGTCTTCCTGGATCAAACCCACCTCCTCTGCATTGGCAGGCAGATTCTTAATGGCTGGACCACCAGGGAAGTCCCAAACAACCTTTCTTTTTTTTTTTTAGAAAAACAAAATCTATAAAGCCCCAGGGAGTGATTGAGGGTTAGGGTTAACATCTTCTCATTGCAAGATCATGTTAGGATGGAGCCCTGCACCCAGCCTGACGCAGCCCTCCTAGATGACCACTTCTCTCCCCAGTGATAAGGAAAGCTCACCGGCAACTTAAGGGAGCAAGGTTTGCTGAAGGTGAGTGATTGGCAAAAAGATATACCTACCTGGCAAATGTATCACCAGTCAAATTAGATGAGAAAGGGAATTATGCGTATGGGAGAGCGCCATGTTACAGGTCTTCTCCAGAGGTAATTATTGGTCTTGTGGCAGTTCATTTTCTAACACAAGGGGAAAACAATTAAAAGGCAACCTCTGAACTGTCCCATCTGGCTAATAATGGTGGTTGTTGGAGAGGCCCTTCCTCCAGAGGATGGAGTTGTAACTATCTCTGGGGTGTGTGCTTAGTTGGAAGGTGGTGCCATACCTGAGGCCTCTCAGACTAGCCCAGATCTTTGTTTCTGATGACACTAGAAGCATGATTTCAGCACCGGTTGAAGCCACTCTCAGCAGCCCAGCATGAAGAAAGGTCCAGAGCAGAATCTCTGTGAGCCCCTCACCCCACCCCTATGACTGCTGTCTCCCAACCTCCTTTAGCGACAGGACGAGGCATGCCGGCTGCTGCCAGAATAGGTGGCTTTGAACAGACATGCGGCTGTCTACAAACACCTGAAGGGATGACGTGCACAAAGTAGATTCATTTTTCCAAGGTTCCAGCAGCCCCGACCAGATTCAGTGGGCAGGATGGTAAGGAGGCAGATTTGAAATCATCACGGGAAGAACTTTCTAATGATTCAAACTGTCCCGTAATAGCCTTGAAGTTTCAAGCTCGCTCCAGCTGTCAGCGTGGATGAGAAGACCAGCCACCAGAAACAACAACAACAAAAAAAGGGAATTTCTCTGGTGGTCCAGTGGCTAAGACTCTGTGCCCCCAGTGCAGGGGGCATGGGTTTGATTCCTAGTTAAGGAACTAGGTCTCACATGCCTCAACTAAGAGTTCATATGTAGCAAGTAAAAAAAGATCCCACATGCTGCCACTAAGGATCCCATTTGCCATTATGAACACTGAAGATTTCATGTGCTACAGCTAAGACCCAGTACAGCCAAATAAGTAAATAAAAAACATACCTAAGGGTAGCTGCAACTATCATTAAAAAAAAAGAAAAGAAACAACAATAAGGAGATCTGGCTCTGCACGGAAACTTGACTGGGTTGATCACGGCAATCAGTGCCCTTCTTGGCGCTATTGATAAACCATGTAACTATAGGCAGTGGAGCGGGACATATAAGAAAAAAGGTAGAAGAGACGTGAAAGAATAGTTACGATGTCTTTTTGCCCCAGATTATTAAGCACATTGCTTTTATTGAGCATCTGCTACGTGCCAGGGCTTCCCTGGTGGCTCAGCTGGTAAAGAATCCACCTGCAATGCTGGAGACCTTCATTCGACCCCTGGGTTGGGAAGATCGCCTGGAGAAGGGAACAGCTACCTACTTCGGTTTTCTGACTTGGAGAATTCCATGAACTGTGTAGTCCATGGGGTCACAAAGAGTCAAACTCTACTGAGAGACTTTCACTATGTGGCAGTACATTATATCATTTAAGAGCCAAAAGGCACAAGATCCCTGTGTGTCCCCTCTTAGCCAGAACTCTGCAATTGTTTTTCTGTGCCTCACATGAAGGTCAAGCCCTGTGGTCATCCTTGGTGACTTTCCATAGGCTGTCCTGAGTTCTCATCACATCTGAGCTAAACTCCTTGATGATCTTTTCATGTTCTCATATCGTATTTTCTGTTTCTCTCATGGTGCTTGCAACATTAGATTTTAACAGTCAGTTTGTACTGATTGTATTGATTTTTTCCTTACTAGACAGTAAGCTCTTTGAAAGCAGATCCTTAGTTATCCAATTAATGACTGAGTATCTAGAAATAGTGAATTCTAGTATCTGTTGTCTGAGTATTTGATTACTCCTCTTATTTCATCATGTTCCCAAAAGAAATATCTAGGAGGAATTTTATCCTCAAGTTAAGGCCCTAAGAGGAAAAATACCGGAATACGCTTTATTCTCCTGGCCCTGCCTTTCCCGTTCTAATCACATCCTAAGTGCCTATCCCATTCATTCTGTTCCAGGGGAAGAGCAGAAGGTACTAAAGAGAATGAGGTAGAAAAAAATGCCCAATATTAGAGAAGGGGAAAATCACTTTTTGTGTAGCTCCTTTATCAACTTAATTAGATGTATTGCCTTCAGCAGCACTAGTAGAATGAGGAGAAAATCCTGCTCCCGATGTTAACTAGCTGTGTGACCCAGCACTAGTCCTGTGACCACCTTGCTATTTCTTCTCAGTAAAATGAAGAGTTTGCCCAGGCAGTTTTCAGGGGCTCATTCTGGTCCATGCGTGCATGCAGAGTTGCTTCAGCTGTGGTCTGATTCTGAGACCCAGTGGCCTGTAGCCCGCCAGGCTCTGCTGTCCGTGGGATTCTCCAGGCAAGAATGCTGGAGTGGGGTGCCATGCTGTCCTCCAGGGATCCTCCCTACCCAGGGCTTGAACCCCTGTCTCCTGCATTGCAGGTGGTTCTCGACCACTAGTGCCGCCGGGGAAGCTGCTATTCCGCTCCAGTACACTGTAAATCATAATATCTTTTCCCTTCCAAGGTTTTCTGCAGTTCTTTTCCTCTTCGTAGTATTCTCCTGAATAATCAGGAATGCAGAATGATATTGATGAGAAACAATATTGAGAGGTGACAGTGGAATAAAACTGTGTTTGTGATCTAACACATCTAAATTGAGTCCCTGCTGTATGGCTTTGGGCAAATTATAATCATCTCCAAGCCGAAGATTCGTGTCCTGTAAAGTAGGCATGCTATTCTACATTTCCTGGGATTGCAGGACTCAGTGAAGTAGTGGATATGGAGTGCTGATTCTATACCACAAACATAATGAGCTCTTGGAAGATGATAGTAGTTCTTATTCAGAAGTAGCCCCCTCTCTTTCTTCCTCTTCTGTCCAACCCCTGAAAGATACCCACACACAAGTCCTAAAGACCTTACTGGGCATGGGTTTTGTGTGTGTGTGCGTGTGTGCGTGCGTGCGTGCGTGCGTGTGTGCGTGTGTGTGTGTGTAGTCCTGAGCATCATTTCTCTTCCATCTAGAATTAGTAGAGGACAGTCAAGGTCCCTTCCTGCTGGGGCAGCCTGCTCCTACGTGTATAATGGCCAAATGAATAACCCATTTCACAGTGATGGGGGATATATTTTATTTTAACATTTGCATAGAAGACAGAAATGTTGCTGGAAGTAGGTGTGGGGTCAGCTCTCTTAATATCATGTATAATATCACACTCAGATTGAGAGTCTTTTATTTTAAAAAGCTTTGCCTGAGCAACAGTGACACAGCAGCTCCCAAGTCTGACAATAAAGAGACACCTTATAAAAATTTATGAAGTTCAGGTTGTAAAAAACAAACCACACACAGCGAGTAACAGCATTTCTTATTAAAATGATTTTAAGTTCGTGTCTTCATGTCGCCTGTAATAGAAGCTTGTGGCATGGCTAGATACCTCAACAGCCTGTAAACTTTTATATGGGCTTTTGAAAAGGGATGATAGTTTTATGAGATATGATTTTCTCATCTCACCAAATTAGATTATTTGAGATAGTGTCCCAGGATGTAAAATTTCAATCCTGAGTAAATCTGTACCTCAGAGACTCTGTGCAGCCTGCTAGCAGAGTGGAAATGGAGTGTAATAAATCTGCCCTGAGCCCATTTCTCTCCGCACAGCCCCGTAATTCATTCTCTGCTTGGTACCCATGACGACTTTTTCACGGCTAATCAGTCTGTATTCAGGCTGGCTTCTCTCAAGTGCAAGGTGCGTGCATGCTGTTGCTTCGGTCGTGTCCGATTCTTTGCGGCTCCGTGGACTGTAGCCCGCCAGGCTCTGCTGTCCATGGGGTTCTCCAGGCAAGAAACTGGCGCGGGTTGCCATGTCCTCCTAGGGGATCTTTCCAACTCGGGGATCAAACCCGTATCTCTTATATCTCCTGCACTGGGAGGTGGGTTCTTTCCCACTAGCGCCACCTCAAGTCCAATACCTCCTCGTCCATCCAGACTGCATCTCTCTCTTGGCAAGCTGTACCACTTCTGTGTGTTTTTCGAGAGCCGTGTGCCATCAGGGGCCCAAGATGTTCCTAATCATGCTCTGGCTCTAAGGTGGCCTGTTTGTTTACAGTGTACTTTTTAATTGTATTCTTCTAGCATTTTTGGCTGTGCTGGGTCTGCATCGCTGTTGGACTTTTCTCGAGTTGTCGCAAGCAGGGGCTACTGTCTGGTTGCTCTATGTGGGGTTCTCAGGAGAGCAACTTCTCTTGTTGCAAAGCGTGAGCTCTAGGGTGCAAGGGCTTCAGTGGTGTGGCTCCTGGGTTCCTACAGGCTCAGAAGTTGGGGCACATGGGCTTAGTTGCTCCGTAGTGTGTGGGATCTTCCCAGATCAGGGATCAAACCTGTGTCTCCTGCATTGTCAGGCCGATTCTTTCCCACTGAGCCACCAGGGAAGCCCTGCTGCAATTCACTCTCAAAAAGGTATTCTGTTTAAAATAGATTAAAATAGATAACAGCATCTCTGAGGTCACCTCAGAGATGGGTCCTGTGGGTCCAGTGAGTATTTCAGTTGGGCTTTCCTGAGTCTTCTCCGAGGGGACGGAGGAGCTGCCGCTAACACAGCTGGTTTCTTTATTGCGGTCCCTTCCACTTCATCTATGAGGAATGCCTCTCCATCACTCCCAGGGTGTCTCTCTTTCCTTCACTTCAGCATTGTATTGGTTTAGTGGCACCACCATCAAATGCTGCCGCAAAACCAAGAGTGGCTGCAGGTAACTTTTAAGGAGCTTGGGGGTGGGGGAAAGTGTAGGAACATTTCCTCCAAGGTAGAGTCGAGGTTATCAGACTGAACTGCGGATTAAACGTATCATTTCCAGTCCCGATTCCACTCTTAATTATTTTTGTGATATTGACCAAGGGATTTATTTTCATTGGGCCTCACTTTTGTCATGTATAAAACAAGCAGTAGCAATGGCACCTTTTAGGAGAGAAAATACTATGAATTATAAATTATACAGACATGGAAAATTGTCTTCTCTCCGTCCCTACAATTTAACAACTTATTGTCACAAGATTATGTTAATGGACCTGGGACTTTGGAAGAAGAGTTATCAAGGGCATTATGCCACCCCGCAGGATGTAGGTCAAGCATCACTCAGAAGTGAGGTTGTATAGAAGGCTGATTAACAGTTGTAACAGCCCGGACAAGGAGCAGGGATCTAGAGCAGCAGTTTGATGCAGAATACAAAAAGCGAATGCTCAGCGGGACAGGAAAGTGGCGACGTCAGTGGCATCCAGTTTGTTAGTTTTAGGGGAAGAGTTATCGTCATGTCCTTCAGTGATTTTTAAAGACAGTTCATCAAGGAGCTCCTTTAACTTTTTTGCAGAATGCTTTCACCCGAATGTATTCATTCACCTTCTCTTCAACTCCTGAATTTGCTAATAGCCTCTATTTCTTTCTTTTTTTCAGTTACAAACATATATATATATATATATATATATATATATATTTCCAGGTTATTTTCCATTATAGGTTATTATAAGATATTGAACACTGTTCCTTGTGTTATACAGTAAATTCTGTTGTTTATTTATTTCTTGTCTAGTTTTACAGGGGAGGAAGCTGAAGCCCTGAGAAGAGCACAAAGTGGTCCAGCCCTGTAGAGGAGTAGCAGCACAGGGCACTCAGCAAGGACAGGGCTCCCAGCGGCTTCAGGTTGGGCCGTGGACCAGCAGCATCACTCAGATCTGCTGAACCTGAATCTCCATCTTAAACCTCTGGTTTGCTGCATTTGCACATGAAAGCTGGAGAAGGACAGTCATGAAGTGTAATCTCCCCGTCTACCGAAAGTTCCTTTTTAGCTCCACGCTTCTGAACCTGGCGCAGGCCCTCTGGGTTCATGGAGAAGCCAATAGATGAAGGGAGAAGCGTGCCCAAGTACCATGGGATGGCTTCCTGGATTTTATACGTGAAATAAGGTAGAGGTATTTAGCCCTCACCATCATTTTGAGGGCTTATTTAGACAAATATAAATAGATAAGCAGGATATGAAATACTTATATTTCAGTTTAAGGCTTTCTAAGTTGGCTCCTGAGCAAACTCCCTTCTAATACCTTATATCTGCAGAGTCCCATGTGAAAGTATGTAAATAGAACAGGACAAGTAAGCAACATACCTGGTTAGACATCTGAGTGATTAGAGTGATTTAAGTTAAATCTTGTATCTCTGTCTCTAAAATGACTATAGGATTCTAAAGCTGTTAGACCGCCTAATTTCCAAATTCTGGAAATAGCCATTCTAGATGTTTTACAAGAATATGGCTTTAAAATGCAAACATCAGAGTAGTTGATTAACACTAAATTTGGGAAATAAACATGTTCTCATTACTGTTTTGGTAGTTAGCAAGTCATTAACTCATCCAAGAAGATGACTTTCCACAGTCAAGTAAAAGAATGTATTTAGTTCCATGTCAATGGAAAAGATACTGTCTAAGAGGAAAATCTTTGAGCTGTTCTCTTTGTCTTTCACCATCTTGCAAAAGAACCGCTGACTTTGAAAAAGTCCTGCCAGGCGCACGACATGACAACTCTTGATAGTGCCAAGATAATTGAATGGGACAGATGAGAGTGAGTCATTTGTTCTGAGATATCCAGGACCAACCACCTTAAACATTTTTTGAATTCTAGGGCACCATCATAAATATGGGATAATGGATGCTTTAGTTCTTGTGCTCCTCAGGAGGTCTCTAGGATCCCCCCCACAGGGAAACTCTTGCCAGTTCCCTAGTGTGACCATCTGAAAGGGTCACTTGTGCACATGTTACATCATTCATGGAAGCCTAGGAAATGGAACAGAGGCTGTAAATCTTTACAAATCTGATGTGAAATATACGGTGTGTGTGATCTATAGAGTTCTTTCATGTGAGAGGCAGATGTGACGTGCCCTTTGTGTGATGGCTCTGTCTTTGATTCCTGTCCCCATCATTTTTTGTGGCACTTGCTCTCAGCTTTACAGGTAGAATGACATTGTTTTGGCTGGAGTACGCTGGGTTGACAGCCTTCACTGACTGCAGCCCCTCCCCTGCTGAGATTTCCCATCTCTTGAGGCTGGCATTATATTATGCCACAGTGTGCAGCCCTGGTTCCTTTATTATTTTTGTTTTTCCTCTCTTACCTGTCTTATATTCTCTCTCACCGTTCTTTAGATTGCATGGTACCCAGTCAGATAATGTGACTCCCCAAAGAAATAGACTCTATGTCAGTCAGTGGCTGCCAGAGCATACCATTTATGTAGACAAAAATATTCTATAATAGACATCCGAGTTTATTCCTTAAGAGTTTCAAAATATTACCACTTTTAAGGGTGTTAGGGTGGTTTCTAGATTGAGATAATCAGAGTAGAGATAATCAATCTTGTGTGGTGTTGGAGTAGTCAGTATACTTTTGACATAAAAAAGGAATATCTCAGGTGTGTAGATATTGTACAAGTCACTAAAACAAGGTTATAAAGAAAGACTATGGAATATATGTCTTCAATATGGTTCTTCAAGTTGAATAGTTTACAGACTGTCATTCATGAGAGTTATAATTTTACCTGATGCTGTTTATATTTGGAGTATTCTTTGTTATCACATTTTTATTTAAATTCTGAGAGTGATAGGGCTTGACATAAATAGTGTTACATTTTTTAAGACTGTAATTGAACATCCTTTACATGTTTGCATGCTAAGTTGCTTCAGTCGTGTCTAACTCTTTGCAACCCTTTGGACTATAGCCTGCCAGGCTCTTCTGTCCATGGGATTCTCCAGGCAAAATTACTGGAGTGGGTACCATGCCCTCGGCCAGGGCTGTATGTGTTTACATGCCTGTAAAGTCATATTGATTCTTTGTCCTTTCTCCCCTCACTTCTTTGTACTCTTGCTGCTAAGTCACTTTAGTCATGTCTAACTCTTTGTGACCCTATGGACTGTAGCCTACCAGGATCCTCTGTCCCTGGGATTCTCCAGGCATGAATACTGGAGTGGGTTGCTGTTTCCTTCTCCTCTTTGCACTGATATTAAGCCATATAGTTTGATCTTCTTATTCAAACCATTCCTTTAACTGAATAATTATGATGTTTTCACCTTGGTTTGCTTTATTTTTCTTCTTTCCCTCCTTTTTTTTTTTTAAGAAATTCACTTTATAATTACATGTAGGAATAACAATAGCCATAGCAACCAGAGGCCATAGTCTGCTTTACCTTGTGTGATAGCGTTTAAGCACTTTACATGCACTGTTTTGCTTAACACCAAGGAAGGCACTAGCATCATCCCCATTTTACAGATGATGAAGCTCATGCTTAGAATTCCAGGAACTTTTCTAGGTCATAAGACTCATGACTGATAGAACATGGTCTTGAATCCAGGCCTCAGTGACTCTAGAATCTACCTTCTTTATGACAACCATAATGCAAGAGCAGAAAGGAAATCGAAACATCATCTAGTTCTAGAAAATTATTATTTTCGCAGATGAAGAAATAGGTCAAGAGAGGTTTCATGCCCCATGCTAGGTCATACAGCTAGCAAGTGAAAGAGGCAACTTCAACTGGTGTTCATTTTCAAGGAGGTTATGTAAGCATATTCCACTCTGTCTGATAGCATAGCTTGGACCACGTCTGCTCTGGACCAATGCACGGTAGCAAGGAGTATGGGCTCACTGTACAGGATGGTTCAACGTGGTTGCTCCCTCATGCTGCTCTTGCTGGGGCTTAAGAGGAGTCCTTATAGCTGAGAAGATACATAACTAGTATCACTGTTTATGTTGTCTTCTAGGCTGTAAGTAAGCCTGTTTCTAGCCAGATTCTCTTAAAGTCAGGAAGCAAGTCCTTGCTGCTGCTGCTGCTAAGTTGCTTCAGTCGTGTCCAACTCTTAGCGACCCCATGGACTGCAGCCCACGAGGCTCCTCCATCCATGGGATTTTCCAGGCAAGAGTACTGGAGTAGGGTGCCATTGCCTTCTCCGAAGCAAGTCCCTACTAAGGAATATTCTATGTTATTAGGACCCTCCATTCTCTATTCTGGGCTTCCTAGGTGGTGCTAGTGCTAAAGAACCTTCCTGCCAATATAAGAGACATAATGGGACGCTAATTTGATCCTTGGGTTGGAAAGATCCCCTTGAGGAGGAAATGGCAACCCACTCTAGAATTCTTGCCTGGAGAATCACATGGACAGAGGAGCCTGGCAGGTTACCATCTATAGGGTCACGAGCAGTCGGACATGACTGAAGTGACTTAGCACGCGTGCTTCTCCATTCAAAGCAGATCAGGTCCAGGAGGAAACCAATCTGCCTTCGTTGTTCTTTGCTCAGCCCACTCTCCATGCCCTGCCTCTAGGCTGAAGGTAGATTGAGTTTGACAGATGGAAAACCAGCAGCAGTCCTGAGACTGGCTGCCAAATGGGACAGAGGAGGCAGTGATCTGATGGGTTGTGGCATTAAACTGAAAGTGTAGAACATCGATGCACAAATGAAGGCAGTGAATGGTGACCCTCCTGAGGAAAGAGTGATTTTCTTTTTCACTACTGAAAGAACCATCTTGAAGGTTTGGAAAAGGGAAAAGACAGCTACTGGGTAAGGTATTGCTTTCTAGATCATGATTTAACTTGTAGCAGGATCTTCAGCATAGATGGGTGTCCCAATTGGACTTATTTTTAATAGTTTATTTTTCTGACCACAAAACTAAACTGGTTCAAGGAAAGTATGAGGAAAGAAGCTGCGATTCACTGAGACACACTTGTAGATGGAATGGTGGTTCACTTGATACAGCTGTGTTTTACTCTGGACATGCATTTCGCTTCCCTTTCCAGGCCTCTGTGCTGTCTTTGCCTCAGGGCACAGTTGTACAGTAGAGATGAAAGCAGAAGTTGCCCAAACTAGAGGAGAGACTGGCTCTGGTGTTCTAAAAGCTCTTAGAAGGGCTCGGTCCTCTAAGGGAAGAGCGTAGGGACCTTGGGGAAGGATAAGCAGGACAGTGTAAAAGAACAGAAAAAGAGAGGTTGATTTCTGAGGTTAGTGGATTCAGTGCTCTGTTTTTTTTTTTTTTTTTTTTTTGAGCACTCCAGGACTTTGTAGTAGAATTTGATCATTGGAAAGCTAGGTATTTTCCTTGCTGTGTGCTCTATTTAGTTGCTCAGTCATGTCCAGCTCTTTGAGACCCCTTAGACTGTAGCCTACCAGGCTTCTCTGTCCATGGGGATTCTCCAGGCAAGAATACTGGAGTGGGTTGCCATGCCCTCCTCCAAGGGATCTTCCCAACCCGGGGATCGAACCCCAGTCTTTTGCATTGTAGGCAAATTCTTTACTGCCTGAGCCACCAGGGAAGCCCAAGGTATTTTCCTTACCAGCCTTGTAAGAAATCTTGCAGTATGTGAAGCAGGTCCCCCAGCACCAGGGTCCATGAGACTTCTTTCAAAAATGCAAATCTAAACATGTTTCCCAGAAAAAAGTTCCTTCAGTGACTTCCTATCTGAGGAGACGCAGAAAAGTATTCCAGGCAGTCAAAATTGCCTGTGTAAAACTATGAAGTTCATGGTATATGTACTCTGCACAAGGGACTTTCTTCATCTGGATGGCAAGGTTGTTGATGAGCAGCTGCAGGGATGGGCAAGGGCCTTCATGGGTGGCCTTGACTGCCATCTGGTGGAGTCTCCTTAGGCCAATGTTTTCAAATGTTTTCTTAGGAGCATACATAATTTTTAAAATAATAACAATCTTGCCCATAAACCATGAACTCTCATGCCATGCCCTCACCTACATAGCCTTGAGCTCTTTAGGTGTCTCTATGTGACCGTGACTATGGATGATAGGGAACCCAGTATTTGATCAGATTTGGGATTTAAAATGATGACCATAATGGTGGTATGAACATACATCGAGGGGTAGAGATGGAGAATGTCAGACTGGATGCAAACAGACCAAGGTAGTGAGAAGAAATTTGTGAATACAGATCGGTAGGTCCTGTGGTTAAGACTCTGTGCTCTTGAAGCAGGGGGCCAGGGTTTGATCCTTTGTCGAGGAATTAGATCCCACATGTTGCAACTGAGACCTGGCACAGCCAAATAAGTAAATAAAAATGAAATCATGTCAATGTATGGCAAAACCAATACAGTATTGTAGAGTAAAAAATAAAATAAAATAAAAAAGAGCACACAAAAAATAAAATAAATAAAATCAACCGAAGTATAATAATTAAAAAAAAAAAACAAATTGGAAATGTAAAAATAACTTCATTTACCTATGAATTTCAGTTTTTATTGTGAACCTTATTTGATTTGCTGGTTGAAATTTAGTTTTAATTCATGGTTACTCTCCTACTCTGAATTAGATCAAATTTCAGGGGAGTGTTTTTATACATAATAAAAACCACTTCTTACTCAATGCTTAATTATGAAGAGAGCAAGACTTTTAATCATTTCACACATTTAATTACTGTAGTAATCCTGTATAACCTGTACTATTATTATCTCTATCTTATGTATTGAAAGTGAAAGTGAAGTTGCTCAGCCGTGTCTGACTCTTTGCAACCCATGGACGGTAGCCTACCAGGCTGTGAGATCCATAGGATTTTCCAGGCAAGAATACTGGAGTGGGCTGCCATTTCTTTCTCCAGGGGATGTTCCCGTCCCAGGGATCAAACCTGGGTCTTCTACATAGCAGACAGATGCTTTACCGTCTGAGCCACTAGAGTGATCCATGTAGCTCAGTGATCTTATGTATTAGGTCTATAACATTGAGTACTTTGCCAGAGTCAAATAGCTCTTAATGATTAGAGCTGGGATTGGAACCCAGATAGCATACCTCATAGTATGTGCCAGTATCTTTGTTCTTAACCAGTGAAGTTATGATGTGGAAGCATCCATGGGGAGGGTGCCATTTCGTCCTTGAGTATGATCAGTCCTCTCTGGCAACTCTTGCCATTGCATTTTTTTTCTTCATTCCAAATGGTTCTCGGACATCATTCATGCAGGTTGCTCTGAATCTTCCGGAAGGATTCATTCAGCTATTCACAATCTATACCACACTTGCAAGAAACTTGTTGAGGCTGTCTAGGACCTAGAGCAGTGGTCTCAACTGCAGTTTTGCCCCCAGGGACATTTGGCAGGGCCTGGAAATGTTGGTTGCCCAAACTGAGGGTGGGGATTACATTACTGAAATCTAGTGAGTAGAGGCCAGGGATGCTAATAAACACCCTACCATACACAGGACAGTCCCCACAACAAAGAATTATTGTTGACAAAATGTTCATAGTGCCAAGGTTGGGAAACTCCAGCATAGACGTGAAATTACATTTCAGCCATTTCATTTACAAAGTCTTGCTTTATTCCCAGCCTTGCATCTTCCCAGGAAGGCATAGATTCCCTTGGTTCTTAGGTCCACCAGACCTTCTGTGTTTGTTGTGACTTTCCTCTCCATCATGTGTCAGTTTCGGGCTATTAAGTGGGCTGGGACCTGGCCCCCTTTTCAGGTACCCACTGAAGTTGAAACACTCTGCTTACCTTTTGGCTGTTTCCCTCTCCCTTCCTTTTATCTAGTCTGAATGTAAGAAGTTTTGCTCTTATTCATCATATTTTTCCAAATCTGTTGCCCATGAGTTCCCCTAACATTTGAAACAAACTGTAAGAATTGATTACCTTTTCTTCTGCTTTATGCTATATAATCTCTGTCCTGGGGGCAATAAATAGAGAAAAGTCAGCACACTGAAGGAAGTTTTACAGAAATGCAAGGAAAACCTTCGTTTGTCCATGTCAGCATTTTGCAGTCTCTATTCTGAGGTATCCCACTGTCCCTGGAGAAGTCACTAGATTTTCTATGAAAAGGAAAAACTAATGCATGTGTTCCCTCCTCTCTAAGAATCCACACGTGGGTATAAACAAACCATTTACATTTGTGTATTCCACGACTTCCACAAAGCATTTGACCAGAAAGCTTTTCTTTTTCATGAAGTCCCCAAGAACGGCTTGTACATAATTTTGAGAAATGCTAGTCTGTGTAATAAGTGTGACCTTTATCTCAAAGCATTGGAGGAGAAAAGAGGACAGTCCTAGAGATGTTAGAAGTTAGACTCTACAAGACTTGATGAATGAATGGTCCTGGGAGGTAAAGAAGCAGGAGAAATCATTGAGAGAATGATAGAAATTTCAAGATTGAAGGAACAAATTTTGTGTCATTCTTTTTTTTTTAATTTTACTTTACAATACTGTCTTGGTTTTGCCACACATCAACATGAATCTGCCACAGGTGTACACGTGTTCCCCATCCTGAACCCCCCTCCCACTTCCCTCCCCATACCATCTCTTTGTATCATTCTTTATATATCGCCAAGTACTAGGCACCAGAGATTTTAAAAAGTGCAAAACACAAAATGACAGTCCTGGACTTATCTCCCTCCTGAACTACTGTAATGGCTTTCTAAATGGTCGCCTACATTTCCTTCAGTGCATCTTCTAATCTCAACATCACAAAGTGACCAAAGGAACCTTTCTAAACACAGATGCAATCATGGCATTGCTCTGATCAAAAAACCTCTATGACTCAGTTTTGCACAAAGACAACCCAGATTCCTTTTCATAGTGTCCAGAGGCTCTTGTTAAAATCTTCTTGAATATGGATTTACCATGGGGTGGTGAGAAATGAGCAGCAGCTCCTATTAAGCAGATCTTGCCTTGCACAGCCAGTACCTATGTGCTGTGTGCTTTAGGGACTCTGGGGGAACAAGACGGGCTGTGCTGGGGCCCTTGCAGCTGCTCCTGCCTCATGCGGATGCCTCACTTTATAAATATAACATGAAAAGTGAAAGTGAGAGTTGTTCAGTTGTGTCTGACTCTTTGCGACCCCGTGGACTCTACAGTCCATGGAATTCTCCAGGCAGGCCAGAATACGGGAGTGGGTAGCCTTTCCTTTTCCAGGGGATCTTCCCAACCCAGAGATTGTACCCAGGTCTCCTGCATTGCAGGCACATTCTTTACCAACTGTGCTATCAGGGAAGCCCTATAAACACATCATAATTTACTGTAATCTCAGAGTGGGAGCATGTGTGTTTCTGTCTCTGCCCGTGTAGAGGTCTTCTCTTTGTCCCTCCACATCCACTTTCACCCATGTCCACTTGTTTCTCTATACTGGGGGGCTGACCTGAGTGGACTGAACCTATGGTATCCCTTGGCCTCTGTCTTACAGTTGGGTGTGGTTAGTGGAAAATACCAACAGGAGATAGGAGAGAGGGAGTAGAGTGACATCAGAGTGCATATCCCCTGGATCCCTCTCTGCAAGGGTCCCACAGTCTGGCTGTGTCCTGTGCCGGCCAGTGCTTCCCTCCAGGCAGTCTCCCCCATGGTCTTCCTCTCCAGGCTGGGGTAACTGCTCTCTCTCTGGTCGGGGTAACATCCCTTCTGCTTTAACTCCTGCTTCCGGCATATCCTTATGGTTCCACTATGCCCAGATTGTATACTTATAAATAGTCCCTTAAAAATAAATCTTCTTCAAATATTTTCCCAAGCTGAAAGGTGCATTTCTTTCCCACTGGGACCCTAACTGATGCAGTTGAGCATCTGAAACACTTAGATTTTTGAGTGTATGTGAATGGTAAGGATTTACGTGGTAAAGAATTATACAAAGGCACATCATAAAATGTCCATTTTTTTTGGTATTTTACCTCATCATTTCAAATGGTACCATAAATTATAAAATGCAATATTAAATTTAAAAGTAACTTTCAATAAGGATAATATTCTTTTTCTGGTCAAAGAAGGCCATTTCTTTAAAATTTATTTATTTTTTATTGAAGGATAATTGCTTTACAGAATTTTGCTGTTTTCTGTCAAACCTCAGCATGAATCAGCCATAGGTATACATATATCCCCTCCCTTTTGAACCTCCCTCCCGTCTCCCTCCCCATCCCACCCCTCTCAGTTGATACAGAGCCCCTGTTTGAGTTTCCTGAGCCACACAGCAAATTCCCATTGGCTATCTATTTTACGCATGGTAATGTAAGTTTCCATGTCACTCTCTCCATACATCTTACTCTCTTCCCATGTCCATGAGTTTATTTTCTATGTCTGTTTCTCCGTTATTGCCCTGTAAATAAATTCTTCAGTTCCATTTTTCTAGATTCCGTATATATGCATTAGAATACAGTGTTTATTTTTCTCTTTCTGACTCACTTCACTGTGTTTAATAGGTTCTAGATTCATCCACCTCTGACTCGAATGCATTCCTTTTTATGGCTGAGTAATATTCCATTGTGTATATGTACACAACTTCTTTATCCATTCATCTGTTGATGGTCATCTAGGTTGCTTCCATGTTCTAGCTGTTGTAAATAGTGCTGCAGTGAACAATGGGATGCATGTGTCTTTTTCAATTTTGGTTTCCTCAGGGTATATGCCTAGGAGTGGGATTGCTGGGTCATATGGTGGTTTTATTCTTAGTTTTTTAAGGAATCTCCATACTGTCTTCCATAGTGGCTGTATCAATTTACATTCCCACTAACAGTGCAAGAGCATTCCCTTTTCTCCACACCCTCCCCAGCATTTATTGTTTGTAGACTTTTTGACCATTCTGACCAGTGTGAGGCGATATCTCATTGTGGTTTTGATTTGCATTTCTCTGATAATGAGTGATGTTGAGCATCTTTCATGTGTTTGTTAGCCATCTGTATGTCTTCTTTGGAAAAATGTCTGTTTAGGTCTTTTTCCCACTTTTTGATTGGGTTGTTTTTTTTCTTCTGGTATTGAGTTGTTGAGATGCTTGTATATTTTGGAAATTAATGCTTTGTCAGTTTTCAGTTGCTATTATTTTCTCCCATTCCGAGGGTTGTCTTTTCACCTTGCTTCTAGTTTCCTTTGCTGTGCAAAAGCTTTTAGGTTTAATCAGGTCCCACTTGAAATTTACTTCTGTTTTTATTTCCGTTACTCTAGGAGGTGGGTTATACAGGATCTTGGCTTTGATTTATGTCATCGGGTATTCTGCCTATGTTTTCCTCTAAGAGTTTTATAGTTTCTGGTCTTCCATTTAGGTTTTTAATCCATTTTGAGTTTATCTTTGTGTCTGGTGTTAGGAGCTGTTCTAATTTCATTCTTTTACATGTAGCTGTCCAGTTTTCCCAGCACCACTTATTGAAGAGACTGTCTTTGCCCCATCATATATTCTTGCCTCCTTTGTCAAAAATAAGGTACTCACAGGTGCATGGGTTTATTTCTGGGCTTTCTATCTTGTTCCATTGGTCTATATTTCTGTTTTTGTGCCAGTACCATACTGTCTTGATGACTGTAGATTTGTAGTATAATCTGGAGTCAGGAAGGTTGATTCCTCCAGCTCCATTCTTCTTTTTCAAGACTGCTTTGGCTATTCGGGGTCTTTTGTGTTTCCATATGAATTGTGAATTTTTTTGTTCTAGTTCTGTGAAAAAGGCTATGGGGAATTTGATAGGGATCATATTGAATCTGTAGATTGCATTTGGTAGTATAGTCATTTTCACAATATTGATTCTTCCTACCCAGGAACATGGAATATCTCTCCATCTGTTTACATCTTTGATTTCTTTCATTAGCGTCTTACACTTTTCAGTGTACAGTTCTTTTGCCTCCTTAAGTAAGTTTATTCCTAGATATTTAGTTCTTTTTTGTTACAATGTCGAATGGGATTGATTCCTTAATTTCCCTTTCTAATTTTTCATTGTTAGTATATAGAAATGCAAGTGATTTCTGTGTATTGATTTTGTATCCTGCAACTTTGTGAAATTCACTGATTAGCTCTAGTAATTTTCTGATACTATCTTTAGGGTTTTCTGTGTACAGTATCATGTCATCTGTAAACAGTGAGAGCTTTACTTCTTCTTTTCCAGTCTAGATTCCTTTTATTTCTTTTTCTTCTCTGATTGCTGCAGCTAGGACTTCCAGAACTATGTTGAATAATAGTGGTGAAAACAGACACCCTCATCTTATTTCTGATCTTAGAGGGAATGCTTTCAATTTCTCACATTTGAGAATAATGTTTGCTGTGTGTGTGTGTGTGTGTGTGTGTGTGTGTGTGTGTGATAGTCACTCAGTTGTGTTTGACTCTTTGTGACCCCATGGACTGTATAGCCTGCTAGGCTCCTCTGTCCATGGAATTCTCCAGGCAAGAATACTGGAATGGGTTGCCATTTCCTTCTCCAAATGTTTGCTGTAGGCTTATCATATATGGCCTTTACTATGTTGAGGTAGGTTCCTTTTATGCCCATTTTTTGAAGTTTTAATCATAAATTAAATGAATTTGAATTTTGTCAAAGGCTTTTTCTGCATCTATTGAGATTATCATATGGTTTTTATCTTTTGATTTGTTAATATGGTGTATCACATTGATTGATTTCTGTATATTGAAGAATCCTTGCATCTGTGGAATAAAGCCAACTTGATCATGGTGTGTGTGCTTTTTGATGTGTTGTTGAATTCTGTTTGCTAAAATTTTGTTGAGGACTTTTGCATCTATGTTCATCAGTGATATTGGCCTGTAGTTTTCTTTTTTGTGTGTGGTCTTTGTCTGGTTTTGGTGACAGGGTGATGGTGACCTCATAGAATGAGTTTGGAAGTGCTCCTTCATCTGAAATTTTTTGAAAGCGTTTTAGAAGGATAGGCATTAGCTCCTTTCTAAATGTTTGATAGAATTCTCCTGTGAGGCCATCTGGCCCTGGGCTTTTCTTTTTTCGGAGATTTTTTTTATCACAGCTTCAGTTTCAGTGCTTGTAATTGGGTTGTTCATAATTCTTTTTTCTTCCTGGTTCAGTCTTGAAAGAGTGAACTTTTCTAAGAATCTGTCCATTTCTTCCAGGCTATCCCTTTTATTGCCATATAGTTGTTCATAATAGTCTCTTAAAATCCTTTGTATTTCTGCATTGTCTGTTATAACCTTTCCTTTTTCATTTCTAATTTTGTTGATTTGACTTTTCTCTATTTTCTTGATGAGTCTCGCTAAAGGCTTGTCAATTTTGTTTATCTTCTCCAAGAACCAGCTTTTAGTTTTATTAATCTTTACTATTGTTTCCTTCATTTCTTTCTACTTGGATCTTTATGATTTCTTTCCTTCTACAGACTTTGGGTTCTTTCTGTTCTTCTTTTTCCAGTTGTTTTAGGTGTAAAGTTAGGTTGTCTATTCAATGTTTCTCTTGTTTCTTGAGGTAGGATTGTATTGCTATAGATTCCCTCTTAGGACTGCACCCCATAGGTTTTGAGTTGTCATTTTTTTCACTGTCATTTGTTTCTAGAGATGTTTTGATTTCCCTTTTGATTTCTTCAGTCACCTGTTGGTTATTTAGAAATGTGTTGTTCAGTCTCCATGTATTTGTGTTTCTTGCACTTTTTTTTCTTATAATTGATATCTCCTCTCATAGCATTATGATCAGAGAAGATGTTTGATATGATTTCAGTTTTCTTAAATTTACTGAGGTTTGATTTGTGACCCAAGATGTGGTCTGTCCTGGAGAATGTTCCATGTAGAAGGTGTACTCTTCTGCATTTGGATGGAATGTTCTGAAGATATCAATAAAATCGATCTCATCTCATGTATCATTTAAGACTTGTGTTTCCTTATTACTTTTCTGTTTTGATGATCTGTCCATTGGTGTGAGTGGGGTGTTAAAGTCTCCTGCTATTATTGTGTTGCTGTCAGTTTCTCCTTTTATGTCTGTCAGTGTTTGTCCTGGAGAAGGCAATGGCACCCCACTCCAGTACTCTTGCCTGGAAAATCCCATGGACGGAGGAGCCTGGTAGGCTGCAGTCCATGGGGTCGCTAGGAGTCACACACGACTGAGCGAATTCACTTTCACTTTTCACTTTCATGCATTGGAGAAGGAAATGGCAACCCACTCCAGTGTTCTTGCCTGGAGAATTCCAGGGGTGGGGGAGCCTGGTGGGCTGCCATCTCTAGGGTTGCACAGAGTTGGACACGACGGAAGCGACTTAGCAGCAGCAGCAGTGTTTGTCTTATGTATTGAGGTGCTCCTATGTTGGGTGCATATATGTTTACAGCTGTTATGTCTTCCTCTTGGGTTGATCCCTTGATCATTATGGAATGTCCTTCTTATCTCTTATAATCTTTAAGGTCTATTTTGTCTGATATGAGGATTGCTACTCCAGCTTTCTTTTGCTTCCCATTTGCATGGAATATATTTTCCCATCCTCTCACTTTCAGTTTGTATGTGTCTTGAGGTCTGAAGTGGGTATCTTTTTTTTCTTTCTCTTTTATTTATTTATTTATTTTTTACTTTACAGTACTGTATTGGTTTTGCCATACATCAACATGAATCCACCACGGGTGTACATAAGTTCTCACTCCTGAACCCCCCTCCCACCTCTCTCCCCATACCATCCCTCTGGGTTATCCCAGTGCACCAGCCCCAAGCATCCTGTATCCTGCATTGAACCTAGACTGGAGATTTGTTTCTTATATGATATTATACATGTTTCAATGCCATTTTCCCAAATCATCCCACCCTCTCCCTCTCCCACAGAGTCCAAAAGTCTGTTCTGTACAGCTGCGTCTCTTTTGCTGTCTCACATACAGGGTTATTGTTACCATCTTTCTAAATTCCATATATATGTGTTAGTATACTGTATTGGTGTTTTTCTTTCTGGCTTATGAAGTGGGTTTCTTGTAGACAGCATATATATGGGTTTTGTTTTTGTATCCATTCAGCCAGTCTGTGTCTTTTGGTTGGAGCATTTAATTTATTGACATTTAAAGTAATTATTGATATATGTATTCCTATTGCCATTTTCTTAATTGTTTGGGATTGATTTTGTAGATCTGTTTTCTTCTCTTGTATTTCTTGACTATATAAGTCCCTTTAACATTTGTTGTAAAGCTGGTTTGGTTGTACTGAATTCTCTTAACTTTTGCTTGTGTGTTGAATGAGATCCTTCCAGGGTACAGTAATCTTGGTTGTAGATTTTTCCCTTTCCATACTTTAAATATATCCTACCATTCCCTTCTGGCCTGCAGAGTTTCTGCTGAAAGATCAGCTGTTAAGTGTATGGGGTTTTCCTTGTATGTCACTTGTTGTTTCTCCCTTGCTGCTTTTAACAATTCTTTGTGTTTCAGTTCATTTCAGTTCAGTCACTCAGTTGTGTCTGACTCTTTGTGACCACATGGACTGCAGCACGCCAAGCTTCCCTGTCGATCACCAACTCCTAGAGTTTACTCAAACTCATGTCCATTGAGTCGGTGATGCCATCCAACCATCTCATCCTCTGTTGTCCCCTTCTCCTCCTGCCTTAAATCTTTCCCCGCATAAGGGTCTTTTTAAATGAGTCAGTTCTTCGCATCAGGTGGTCAAAGTATTGGAGTTTCAGCTTCAGCATCAGTCCTTCCAGTGAACATTCAGAACTGATTTCCTTTAGGATGGACTGGTTAGTCTTTGTTAGTTTGATTAGTATGTGTCTTGGTGTGTTTCTCCTTGGGTTTATCCTGTATGGGACTCTTTGTGCCTCTTGGACTTGATTGACTGTTTCCTTTTCCACGTTGGGGAAATTTTCACCTATAATCTCTTCCAAAATTTTCTCATACCCTTTCTTTTTCTCTTATTCTTCTGGGACCCCTATAATTCGAATGTTGGTGTGTTTGATATTCTCCCAGAGGTCTCTGAGGCTGTCCTCAGTTCTTTTCATTCTTTTTACAAAACGTAAAAAGTACTTCTGCTCTTCAGAAGTTATTTCCACCATTTTATCTTCCAGCTCAGATTCTTTCTTCTGCTTCAGATATTCTGCTATTGATTCCTTCTAGAGTACTTTTAATTTCAGTAATTGTGTTTTTTTCTGCATGTTTATTCTTTAACTCTTCTTGGTCTTTGTTAATTGATTCTTGCATTTCCTCCAATTTGTTTTCAATGGTTTTGATCATCTTTACTATCATTATTGTGAATTCTTTTGCAGGTAGTTTGCCTCTTTCCTCTTCATTTATTTGGACTTCTGTGTTTCTCATTTGTTCCTTCATTTGTGCAGTATTTCTCTGGCTTTTCATTTTTTTTTTTTTTTTTTAGCTTATTGTTTGATGTCTCCTTTTCCCAGGCTTCAAGGAAAGTTGAATTCTTTCCTTGAAGAAGGTTGAATTCTTTCTTCCATTTGGTTTCTGCCTTCCTAACGTTGGTCCAGTGGTTTGTGTGAGCTTCCTATAGGGTGAGATTTGTGCTGAGTTTTCGTTTGTTTGTTTGTTTGTTTTTCCTCTGACGGGCAAGGCTGAGTGACGTGGTCATCCTGTCTACAAACCCTGATGGTTCGGGCTGTGTTTTTGTTTTGTTTGTTGTTTAGATGAGGCGTCCTGCACAGGGTGCTCCTGGTGGTTGGGTGATGCTGGGTCTTGTATTCCAGTGGTTTCTTTTATGTAAGTTCTCATATGTGATACTCCCTCAGGTTAGTTCTCTGGTAGTCTAGGCTCTTGGAATCAGCACGCCCACTCCAAAGGCTCAGGGCTTGATCTAGTTGAAGACTTTTCCTGTCTCATTCTCTGCTCTCCTCAAAGACAGCGATTTTTCTGAAGCTGTTATTGTTTCATTCCTTTTGAACCTCCCATCTTCAGACTTCCTCAAGAAAGGCCATTTCTTTTGTGACTCATTGTCTGGAAAAATTTCCATTTCATTGGCTAATGATTTTCCATGAAAGTTAATGGACAAGAGCTTTGAGTTGGTTTGGGTGGTGGGAAAAACTCCATCTACACACAGTGCTCTCTGGTGAGGTCCACGGGGTTAGGTGTGTTGAAAGGTTAATGGTGGCAACAGAGGTAAGAATCTTTAGATGGCTCAGTGACTATAGCTTTTGCAGCTGGTCTTTAATGCACTGCCCCCTCCCCCCCAAATTTTCAAGTAAAAGAATCTTTTAACTGACTGCAAGGTAAGCAGTTCTCTTCTAGAGTCAGGGGAGAATCTTCTCTAGGAGAGGAATTCTCCATGAAGAATCCAGGTAGAAATGTCATTTCTAGATAGCCTTTCTCCTCCAGTTGGTTTATAGTACACTGTGTTCTTTAAATGAGGGCAGAATATGTTGCACTGAAGCTAAAAAGGACTTCAGTGTGAATTTTGCAAAGAACAGCAAAGTGCTATTTTTTTTTCTATTTACAATAATAGCTGATATTTAGCTCAGTCTGTTTCTTTCCGGTTAATATTCTTTGAAGCAAAAACATGTATACATAAATGTGTGTTTATATATATATATATATATATACTTTAAAGGTAGGTTTATATAAGTTAATTTTAGCTTCCATAATATAGCCATGAAAAAAAAAAATCAAATTGCTGATTCTTTGTTGGGAAAGAGTGACTAGTGCTCAAATGTGATAGACTAGAGATATCATGAAGCTCCCAGTATTCTTGTTTGCTATTTTTTGCTTGTAGATCTAGCCATATAGATATTTATACATCTGTCTATATATAACTTTACATCCCATGGAAACATGTGCTTTTCTTTTCCTGAGGAATCTTCTTTTGGAAATGGCAGAGCAATAAGCATTTCCTTTGTAGTTGTGGAGGGGGTGGGACCCTATGAATTATAACAGTGATGCTGGGGTGAGGTGTAGCAAAAAATAATTGCCACACTTTCCATGTGATCAGAAGTGAGGTACTCCAAATACTTGAAGACTGAGGTAAAAAAGATGCACTATTGTGCAAGCAGGGTTTGCTGTGAAGTTTTTCTTGTTTTGTACATAGTGAAATGCCAACGTTGTTGTAATTAGTGGTTCATGGTGGAGCATAAGATTAGAAAAGATCCAAGCAATCTTTTAAATATGTTGTCCAAGCTATGTTTTTCTTTCTTTTTGGTGCTTATTTGATCACAGAGAGAAATGTGTATCATGTTATTTGGAAAGAGGATTGAAAAACAGATACAGCTGTGAAACCTCAAACTGTATACCTCATCAGTTCCCACCTTGTTTGCCTCTGTATTCACAGAGAGAAACTTTTTTTCTACTCTGGGACTTGAATAGGAAATATTGGAGAGTTATATTTTTAAAGAATTAGTAAGTAAACTGTTGGTCTGTTTAACATTTTAGTTTCTTTTAGCTGTAATTCTGAAGTAGACTTAAAAGTTGGCAAAGTCCTAATCATAATGCAAGACTGTCAAAAATACCCTAATTTTTTTTTAGGTTTTAAATTATAGTGCTGATAGAAGGTTAGTACCTTTCTTCTTTTAAAAACCGTAGCCTAGTATTTATACCTGACTGTGCTGTCTCAGTGTGTTAGATCTCAAGCTCTATTTTAGAACCATGAAGATCTTTAAAAGTAGGAAAATAGTCTTGATGTTTATCACAGTGTTTAAGTAAGATAGTGAGATTTTTTTCTAATGTGAAAGTTCGCTGTTGCAAGGAATGCAAATGTAAAATGCATAAAACTTGAACACCCTCACCATTTAGGTGAAGCAGTGTATTTGGAGGAGGGAAAATCCACTGTAAGTCACGTGTCCCTTCAGGTTCTGCTCTCAGAATGGCTTCTGACTTGTTTAGTGAGCTTGGCCATCGTGGTCTAACTCCATTTTCATTTTCCCTCTTGACACATGGAATTTCTTTATACTAACCTGCTTTCCCTGAACATACTTTAGAGGAAAGATGTTGTATAAATACCAATTAACAATAATTTTGCTTATCTCAAGAGTGAACTTCAATCTGAAATAAGAATGCAATTCACCGGTATTTTTTGACCTTGTAATCCTTACCAAAAAAATAAATAAACAAAATCTAAGTATATTTTAATGAAGTATTCCAGATAAATGAAAGTTCATTACCATACAAGACTTACATTCAATATGGAGTTTTTTAAATATGAAAATTTGTTATAGGAAGTTGGCAGCTTGAAAATCCTTGCTTTATTACTTAGCAAATGATTCAGGGTTTCATCATATTTATTGTCAATCTCAGTTTTTGGGTACCTAGGAATTCAAAATTATATGCTCAGCAGACCCTTTAATTAGCTCTCATTCTGTCTTACATGATTTATAGCCTGGTGGCTCACATATAAAAATGATGTATGATTTAATGAAGTGAAAAGGCAGAATAGATTCCCACCTTCAATTGTTTAATGATCTCCTCTGGCTGGTGACTAGAGTGCTGTGGGCAGACGAAGCAGCAGTTACATCCCCTCATTCATTTATCCTTGCAAGGACTGCAAGGTTCATTTTTGCTATGATATGTGATTGTTTGCAAATATTCTTTTGTTTCATAGAAAACAAGAGCATTGATTCAGGGATCTTGAATTAGTCTTAAGAGAATTAGTCTTAAGAGAGGCTATCGACTCAAATTCTCTTCATTTTGCATTTTTATTTTATTGCTCTAAATGCAGATACTTTGGGGAAGGCAATACAGTGTTTAATCCACAGGGCTGTGCAGTGTGTTAGCACCACTGGTCCATTAAGTCCCTAAGTGTTTATGGAGTACACTAGGTACTGATCGAGGCCCTGGGTTACAGCAGTGGCCAAGAGAGATGAGGCTGCTTCATGGGAGGATGGCTGACAAACCAAGAAATAAATGCATAAATATGATCATTTCTAACTTGTGCCATGGGGTGAGTGAGTGCAGAGCAACTTTAAGAAGATGCTCTCAGAGTGCATGCAGGGGGTGCAGGGTCACTCTAGAGCTGGTGGTGGCGGGAAGGATGCTCCTGCCAAGACCTCCTGATGTGATGCTTACAGTGCACGAGGGTCTGGAGGCAGCGCTCCTGAGCGGGGGCCACAGAGAACACAAGTCCACGGAGGAGGGAGCTCGGCAGTCATGAGGAACAGAAAAAGGGAAGTAGGGATGAGGACTGTGGGCGCGAGCAGGAGAGGTAGGAGCTGAGAACCGAAGGGGCAGGTGGTGCAGGGCGCGGCAGGGCCCAGCAAGGAAGGCCCTGTGTTCCAGCAGATGTCACACTCCGAAGCCTTTTTCTGAGGTTCTCCCAGCCTCTGTGCTCACCAGCACCCCACAGGCACTCTCGTGCCCCTGTTATTTCTGCATACCCCAAGAAGATGTGGTCCTACTTGAATAACAGAGAGTATAGAGTTCTGGGGTCAAAGCATGTATGAAAGTGTCCCATTAAATACATTAAGGATTCCCACCCTTTCCCAACAATTTATTTTGAAAAATTGCAAATATACAGGAAAGTTGCAAAACCACTCATGTAGAGTCACCAGTTGGCAATAATTTGTCACCTTCGCTTTATCCCTTTCTCTTTGTGTGCACACTTGGGTTTTGTTTGGTTTTGCTGAAGCATTTCAATGTTTGTTGCAGACATTATAACTTTTCACCATGAATTTAAATACTTCAGCATCTATCTGATCATGTCCAAGAAATTTAACAATATAATACTTTTACCTACTATATAGCCTATATTGAAAATTTTCAGATTGTTCCAATCATGGCCTTTGTAGCTGATTTTTTAGAACAGTATTGATCTTTTTGAAGAGTATAAGCCAGTTCTTCAGAATCTCTCTAAATTCGATTTGTCTGGTGTTTCCTCATGATTAAATTCACGTTAAATATATTTGTCAAGAATGCTCCATAGGTGTGTATCAAGTGGCTTATGATGGTGGTTTGTCCTAATGTTGATGACATTAAACTCTATCACTGGTAAAGGTGTCTCTGCCAGATTTCTGCACTGTAAAGGTATCTTTTCTCTTTGCAATCAATAAGTAATCTTTGGCAAGATACTTTGAGACTCCATGACTATCTTGTTTCCTAATTGCCTTTCACTTAATGATATTAGCATCTTCAGATGTATCTTTCTCCAACTGGTTGTTACTATGATGATTGTGAAAATAATGACTTTCTCTTGTTCATTCTATAGTCATTAGTTGGCTTACTTCTGTAAAGAAAACTTTTCCTCCTCCTATCCCCATTAAAAAAAAAAATCAGTATGGATTCCAGGATTTTTTTTTAAAAAGTCACGTTACAATCCAGTCATGTCATTAGACATCTTGATGCTATGCTGCTGCTGCTGCTAAGTCGCTTCAGTCATGTCTGACTCTGTGTGACCCCAGAGACGGCAGCCCACCAGGCTCCTCTGTCCCTGGGATTCTTCAGGCAAGAGCACTGGAGTGGGTTGCCATGTCCTTCTCCAATGCATGAAAGTGAAGTCTCTCAGGCATGTCTGACTCTTAGCGACCCCATGGACTGCAGCCCACCAGGCTCCTCCACCATGGGATTTTCCAGGCAAGAATACTGGAGTGGGTCGCCATTGCCTTCTCCATAATTGTCCCAAATTTAGCTAGTGATAGCCACTTCAAGCTAACAATTTTGATCCATTTTTGAATACTTTCTTTTTTCTCCAGTATAGAAACAGGTTTTAGGCAATACTTTGTGCTTTTTCTTCCCTAGACTAAGAATCAGTGATTTCTCTCAAGTGTCCTGGTTTATTTTAGTGGAGAATGATATTTAGAAACCAGTATCTTGGAACTAGACATGTTTATTGCTACCAGCGTATCACTCTTTTCAGAGGGAGGGTGTTTTTGCTTCTGGAAGTATTCAGTGGACAGAGCTAGTAGGTACATGAAGAGAATCATAAGTTCTTACTAATACCTTGAATTCCCAATCCAACATGACAGCATATTTTCTCCTTCTCCCATTTTATTTCTGTATCTACTTTCTCCCACAGAGAAATCCCTGGCTCCCAACAATATCAATATATTAATATTTGCTAATTTGTAGTTGCATTAACCCCCTCCCCCAAATTTTAAAATTGTGATGTCAATCCCAGTACCAGCAATAAACTCATTAAGTCCAAGATCACACCACTCTTCTTTCTGCCCATAGAAAATATTTCATTGAGGATGTAAGTCATATACTGCATTCAGAAGTTACCTCCATTCTTCTGTATGCTTATCTTGTCTGTCGGACATACAGTTAGATTTGTTTGTGTTTCAAACCAAATTCAGTTTCTTCCATCCTTATTTAAATTTAAATTATTAATATATAAAGCAATAACATGGTTTAAAAGTCAGAACTGTATAGAAAGATGTATTCATTACTTCCAAGCTGTAAAAACACCATTAGTCATCTTTAACTTTAAGCTCTAATGAGACAGCAGGGTAGGAACTTACCATTAGTAAATAGGGCAGCTTCATCAGTGTGGCATGATGGGTATTGATACACTCATAGAACTTTAAAGGACCATGCCATAATAATTCTTCTTGCTTTGATCTTAGCATTAGTACTTTCCCCTCTTGTTAATCGTCTAACTTTATACCTAAGAATTATATATATATATTTTTTTAGCAGGATACTGTGTGTGTGTGTGTGTGTGTGTGTGAGAGAGAGAGAGAGAGAGAATATTGATGTGTGTGTTTTCATTGTTTTTTTAGGTAGTCATCTTCTATAGAGCAGTGGTTTTCATGTGTCTTATTTGTGAGGTCTAAAATAGTTTCAAAGAAAAAGAAAAAGATCATTTTGTTTATATGATTTTCCTTTGTGTTCTTCTGAGATAGTTAAAATATGGGCACATTTGGGGACACAAAAGGGTGAAAAAGTGAAAAGGGTATGTTCAATTGGGTCTAAATTAGTTAAAATTACACAAAGTGGTTGTTTAATATTTTTGTACATACATGTAAATATACATGTATATTTCAGTTTTTTTTTGTCCAGTGTGATATACTTAGAGAAATGTGAAATAATGGATCATACAGACTTTAGAGAAGCCATATAGTAACTTTGAAAACCTTTTTATATAACATTGTTATTTGGAACCCAAGCCAGAGAAACTTCAAATGAATAAAAAGTTTCTTGTTGAAGGTAATGGCAGCAAAATCACTTCTACTCTTGGCATGGTTTGTTTACTCATGAAACAAAAGTTAATTGCAGTTATGTCTTGAGTATTTTCTCTCAGCATCTCTGTAATTCTTGGATGCCTTGATTATTAGTGTCGAGTGTGATGTATCATAAAATGTATATTTGACAATTTAGGCGAGCAATTTCAGTGTTAGCCCACAGAACATGTACCTCCTGGCGTCTTGCAAAGCGGATGGGGTTTGAATTAGCAATCTTTCAGAAGTGGAGTGCTGGGTTGCTTGGGGTCTCCTTTTGTTTTTCTGATTTGCTAATCTAAAGTCGAATGGGTAATAAAGACAGGAGGTCCCAGAATAGCATGATTTCCTCTCCTAAAAATTGATCAATTTTAAGAGCCCACAAAACTTCCTCTTACTTATCCAAATTTCACTTTTGAAAGGTTTACGTATATTAAAAGATTCAAATACTGACTCTGGAGGGGTTAAGCTCCTTTCAGCCATTTATACTGTAGTCTGATTCATTTTAATGTTTACTTTCCTTCTAAATCCTAGAGGAGCTGCAGCAAGACTGCATTTTTAAAAGAAGAGGGGAATGTCTTGTAGCGCCTAGGGAACTTCAAGGACCATCCTTAATGCCCCGTGAGGTGTGGAAGTGAAGAGGGGCAGGGATTTGGCAGTGGAGGGGGAGAGTGCAGTGTTACCAGGAGGGAGATTCCTTTGTAAACAAAGCACAGGCCAGAATTTTTTTTCTAGTTTTCAGTTTTGCATAGGGCCCTGGTTATCCAGAATCCAGCAGGAACTGATCTTCCTAATACTAACACAGTGTAATTAATCTGACTATTCTGCTTCTTTGAGATTTGTCTATGGAAAGAGGCTATTCCACTGAACCTCAGATCCATCTCTGGATGCTGCTACACTAAGGCAGGCTTGCCTAAATTGAGGTGAAACTCTATACTCTATCATAATTTCTTCATGCCTTATGACTGAGTTTTTCCATCAGAAGAATTAATAATCTTAAAGGTCACATATACATGAATCAGAGCACTAGAAGGTACCCAGAGATTTTCATTATTAGTCTCTTTAAGTCCAGTTCCCAAGAGGCAGACGTGGTTGACATGTCTGTCAAAGACAGGAGTGACAGGGCTTGGACCACAATTCAGGTCTCTCCCCTCTCAGCCCAGGGCTTACTTACTCCTTTGCCCACACACCTATGATTTACTGTAACTGAACTGACCTCTCTTTTTCTCTTGAAAGGAACATTTGAGCACATTTCTGGGCCACGAAAGCATTGGTATCTGCTTTCAAGAAAGACTGCTTGTAGAAAATTAGAGATCATAGTTTAATTTTATGGAAGTAGGGTTAACTATCGCCACCATCATCGTCATCATTGTCATTATTATTATTATTATTGACACTGCCTGGAAAAGAAAGTCTGTACAGACCAGGCCTCTTATATTCAGGACTCAAGTGCTATTTCTCTTGTTTTCTATTTCATCATGTCATACTGTATTTTCAGATATTTTAACTGCATTAAAGCTTAAATCCGTTCATTTAGTTTTTTTCTATCAACAGACTATTTTTTTTTTTTAAGTTTTAGGCTTATAGAAAAATCAAGGAGAAATTAGAGTTCCCTATATATACTCTTTCGCTCCTCAGTTTCCGCATTCTTACCACCCTGCATTTGTATGGTATATTTCTTACAATTGATAAACCAGTATTGGTATATTACTATTAACTAAGGTTCTTAGTATACATTAGGGTTGACAGTTTGTACTGTACTGTCCAAGGGTTTTGTCAAATGCATATCGTTATGCACCTTTGCCATATCAAATATAATAGTTCAGTTCAGTTCAGTCGCTCAGTCGTGTCTGACTCTTTGCGACCCCATGAATCGCAGCACGCCAGGCCTCCCTGTCCATCACCAACTCCCGGAGTTCACTCAGACTCACGTCCATCGAGTTGGTGATGCCATCCAGCCATCTCATCCTCTGTCCTCCTCTTCTCCTCCTGCCCCCAATCCCTCCCAGCATCAGAGTCTTTTCCAATGAGTCAACTCTTCTCATGAGGTGGCCAAAGTACTGGAGTTTCAGCTTTAGCATCATTCCTTCCAAAGAAATCCCAGAGCTGATCTTTAGGATGGACTGGTTGGATCTCCTTGCAGTCCAAGGGACTCTCAAGAGTCTTCTCCAACACCACAGTTCAAAAGCATCAATTCTTCGGTGCTCAGCCTTCTTCACGGTCCAACTCTCACATCCATACATGACCACAGGAAAAACTATAGCCTTGACTAGATGGACCTTAGTTGGCAAAGTAACTGACTTAAAAATCTTCTGAGCTGTACCAATTCATCTCTCTCTCCCTTTCCCAACCACTGAAAACCACTGATTTTTTACTGTCTCCATAGTTTTGCCTTTTCTAGAATATCTTATAGTTGGAATCATAGAGTATGTGGCCTTTTCAGACTGGTTTTTTTTTTGTTTGTTTTCACTTGACAGTATTCATTTAAAATCCCTGCATGTCTTTTTGTGGCTTAGTAGCTCATTTCTTTTTATTGCCAAATAATACTCCATTGTATGGATATGCCACAGTTTCTTTATCCATTCACTAATTGAAAGACATCTTAGTTGCTTCCAAGTTTTGGCAATTATGCATAAAGCTGCTATAATCATCTATATACAGCTTTTGGGGTGAACATAAGTTTTCAACTTCTTTGGGCAAATACCCAGAAGCACAAACACCACATCATATGTTAAGACTATGTTTACCTTTGCAAGAACTGTCTGTGTTTTTAAGCAGCTTACCATTTTATATGCCTACTGGCAATGAGTGAGAGTTCCTATTGTTCCACATCCACACCAGCATTTGGTGTTGCCAGTGTTCCAGATTTGGCCATTCTAATAGGTATCTTGTAGTTTTAATTTGCAATTCCCTGATTACATATGCTATGGAGCATCATTTCTTATTCTTATTTACCATCTGTATATCTTCTTGGTTGAGAGTGTCTGTTCAGATCTTTCACCCTTTTAAAAATAGTGTTGTTTCTTATTGTTGAGTTTTAAGAGTTTTTAGTACATTTTAGATACAAATTCTTTATTAGATAAGTGTTTTGCAAATATTTTCTCCCAGTCTGTGACTTGCTTTTTATTCCCTTAACAGTATTTTCACAGAGAAGACTTTTTTTTCAGTTCAGTGAGGTTCTACTTATCAGGTTTTTTCCTCGTGAATCATGCTTTTGGTGCTGCATCTAAAAACTCCCATCAAATCCATGATCACTGAGATTTTCTCTGATCTTCTAGAAGGCTCATTGTTCTGTGATTTGCAGTTACATCTATGATAGCTTTTGGGTTAATTTTTGTGAGAGGTATTATCTAGATTTATTTTTTTAATGTGGATTTCCAGTTGCTAGTTCGTTTAATTTTTCTCTAGTAAGTGAATTACCATTATTCCTAAGAAAGATATTTTAATCACTGAAAACCAGGAAGAATATTTCATTCCTTTTCAGCAAACAGTCTCCTTAACCTATCTGGAGAAATATTATCAACAATACAGACTTGTTTATCAGCAAAGTGTTTTGGTACTTGGTCTTTTATTATATTTTAGGATGCTTTGGAAAGACAATGGAATGGTGCATGTGTTTTAAAGCTGTTCGTATTTCTTAACTAAAACCTAGTTATTCAATAGAATGTTTTGTATAGTTATTGTTCAAGTGCTTTCACTTTTTTGCAACTTCTTTTTTTTTTTTACTTAAATCTATTTATCCTTTGAGTTACTGGTTTAGGGGATTGTTGAAATGCTTGCCTCCCTCCCTCCCTCTCTCCTTCCCTTCCTTCCTACTTGCCTCCCTCCCTCCCTTTTCTTCTTTCCTTCCTGTCTCTCACCTTCGCTTTCTCCCTCTTCCCCCTCCTTTCTCTTTCTTTCCTTCTAAGTCACCGTACTTGGCTAACAAGCCTTAACATCGTCTGACATTACTGATCCTAGGAATAAAAACATGAGATGATCACTGGGAAAAATTCCAGGCGCAGAGTCCAGACAATCCATAAAACCCATATATTTCAAATCATGCAAGCTTTGTGAAACATTTTCAGAAATACAGTTGTCAGTGATTTGGTTATGTCGGCCCATTTAAAGGATAGGTTTTCAAGTACTTGAAGCGATTTGTGTTTTTCAAACTCTCAGACTTCATGAAAACTAACAGCCATTTCTTCTCCAAATGTTTCCTCTTAGGTTTTATTCTACCTTCTTTTTAGCCTTACTGTAGCCACTCACAGTATGATGGTTTGCTTAATGTTAAAGCAAATCATCTGAAAGATAAAATTAAATAAACGGTTTATTCTTTTTAAAATTTTACTTAATCAAACTGCAAAGTAGAAATAGGTTTATGTTGTACTTTTAATAAAGAGTTTTAAGTGAGAAGGCCTTTGTTCCTAAATGGTATGTGGTATGATGGTATGATGCACTCACAGTGAAAGAATTAATAATCAATTTAATAAGTAATGTTTGCATTTGGTCCAGCTGTTCTTTATAGGATGTATTTTTACTCGCTTTCTTCTTTTGTGATTTCCTACCTATTCCTATCTTAAATCTGCTTTGTTTGAAAGTATCTTTGTTATAAACAATAAGTATATATAAGTCAGACCTGGCAATTCCACAAGTATATGTACCTTTGTCTCCTCACTGTAGCATCATTTGTAGTAGAGTGAACTGAAAAGTACTCAAATGTCACTTTATAGTAGACTAGATAAATAAGCTGTCATGTATTTATAGAATCCCATAGATCAATGGAAATGAATGATTTATAAATACACACAACAAAATCAACAAAACTCACAAAAGAATAAATACTGCATAATTTCACTTTTAGGAAGCTTAAAAACAGGCACATCTAACAGGCTGTTAATAAATTAAGGACGGCTTGAAGCATTTATCAGGCTCTCACAGTATGCATGCATGCTTGGCTGTGTTCGACTCTGCGACCCCATGGACTCCAGTCCTCTAGACTCCTCTATCCATGGAGTTTACCAGGCAAGAATCCTGGAATAAGTTGCCATTTCCGTCCCAGAGCATCTTCCCAACACTAGTGTCAAACTGCATTTCCTGCATTGGCCGGTGGGTTCTTTATCACTGAGCCACCTGGGAAGCCCCATTTATTGCCAAAGCTTCCTTCCTCATGACCTTTGCCATGGGTGGAGTTCCTCACGCTGTATCATTTTATCACCTTAATTAGATGTCTCTCTATTAGGTTTTAATATCAATAAAGGTAGGGTGAGTTTCCAATTTGTCTTGTCCACTGTAGAACTTAGAACATGATGGCAGGATAATAAGTGTTGAAAGGATGAAGGATTTGAACATTTTGAATTGATCCATAAACCAGAAGTCAACTAAAATTTTCTTTGATGTATATCTTATGAATTTCTAGCTTCAAAATTTACCTTTCTTATTGCATTATTTATAGATCCAAGAGCAGTTGATATTTATTTTTGGTATACAGTTTTTGGGTAGGTGCTAGGCAGTGAGAGGAATCAAGGCAGAGATTTTATTCTCAATAACTTTTAAAGTGGATTAAAACAAAACAAAACTAGCCATCAGCCTATTTTAGATACGGATCTCTTGTTTGCATTGGAGAGATATTTTGCAGCTGACCCTCTGTTTTAAGGAAGGGTGCTGCATATTTTAAAGGCACTTTGCAAGAATATTTTTGCTTTTCAGCAGAGCTCTCCATAGAATCTTTGCTTCATAGAGATGGATGGGGCTGAGGAATGGATATCTGAGTATTTTAGCAGGAGTGAAATCAAGCCATCAAGTTAGTTGAAATGCCATCTTTTTGTTGTTGTTAACAAGCCTGTCTTTCACATCCAATCCTGAAGAAAACCCATGAGGACATCAAAACCCTTGCCTGTTTTGTTGTTTTATTTGTGGCTTCACAGAGTTGCGTTAAGAAATAGTGTGCTATCAGCCTTGGTGGAAACACTCATTCCCTTCCTAATGCCTTTAGAAAAAATTATTCCCATATTAATTTAAACATTGAACTCTATTCCTGTGAGACAGTTCCGAACTCCAAACTGACATAGGTGAGGATGGTAGCTACCTTTTGGATAGCTGGTTTTTGTACTTCAGTCACTTCTTTATCTACCTATCCTTTACTAAATTTAGGCTCTTATTTCCAGGTCATGTGACTGACTCCCAGCAACAAGGTAAAATTTAGAAAGGAACATTACCCCAAATTTAGTCTCACTGAAGTCTCACAAAGCTGTGAGAGGAGATGGCATCAGGATTTTGACAGTGAATTCTGGGATCCTGGGAGGAAGGGGAAGACAGTGAAAGAGAAGAAAGTTGGGCTGGCAGATGGTGAAAGCCGTGAGTAAAGGAAGGGACGGAATGTTGCCTTCAATTACACTTCGTCCCCCACTCCCCTGCACTTCCTTGAAGATGACAGCAAATCTCAAAAGGCTCATGGGAAGGCAGGACTTGACTACAGTGTAATAAAATGGCAAAGGGCTCATTTCAGAATGGTTTGGTGAGTCATCTTGTGGGACTTCTGCTTTAAAACATCATTACCAGAACTGATTCAAAGCCGATTATACAGAGTGAAGTAAGCCAGAAAGAAAAACACCAATACAGTGTACTAACACATATATATGGAATTTAGAAAGATGGCAATGACGACCCTGTATGCAAGACAGCAAAGGAGACACAGCTGTGTATAACGGACTTTTGGTCTCAGAGGGAGACGGAGAGGGTGGGATGATTTGGGAGAATGGCATTCTAACATGTATACTATCATGTAAGAATTGAATCGCCAGTCTATGTCTGACGCAGGATACAGCATGCTTGGAGCTGGTGCATGGGGATGACCCAGAGAGATGTTATGGGGAGGGAGGTGGGAGGGGGGTTCATGTTTGGGAACGCATGTAAGAATTAAAGATTTTAAAATTAAAAAAATAAAAAAAAACTAAAACTTCAAAAAAAAAAAAAACCATCATTACCGCTTAAGTGATAAAGTATGCCTAACTAATCTGAGCTTCAAGATTAACTCTCAAGTGGTTTAGAAGAGGAAATGAGATGCTTTTTAAGGCTTCTTTATTGTTTTAGAATAGTAGGGGTGGTTTATTTTTTTAATCTATATTCTTTAAAGGAAAAGAATTGTGTTTTTGTAATAACCTATGTTAGGCTAGCAAAACAGCGCTTGAACTAATGCTCAAAACTTCCAAATACTTATTTTTGGACTAATTTAAACTAGTGAATTTAAAATTTATTTTAACTTCTGTCACTTCAAGTTTTTTTTTTTTTTAAAGAGGAAAAAATGAATAGCTAACCATCAGAGACTGGACTGGCTTTGCTTTTGTAAATGGGGGATTAGGATTTGTCTGTTCTATAAAGGACACACAGCATTTAGATTAAGCATAATCTGATTGTATTGCAATACAAAGGCCATTCAAGACAGCTCAGTGTCCAGCGTCTGTAAACACCATATGACCACTGATTGGTCTGGGGAAGGGTATTAATAGATAATGATGAGTTTTAATCCAGATCCCTAAAGCACAGCAGTGTGGCTGAAAATGAGTTTCCTTTCAGACTTTAGACGTGATGCTATATTTCTAACAACATGATAAATTCAAGTCTTTTTTTTTTTTTTAACTCCCACAAAGAATGCCTATTTAACTTTACTATTATCTATGGGGTCGCACAGAGTCGGACACGACTGAAGCAACTTAGCAGCAGCGGCAGCATTATTTAATTAGGTAGTTTTCTTGTCCCAGATTTCTTTAGAATATAATATAGATGTTTGACATTTATTTAAAATTAAACTGACTATATAATTTATTATCCAGAGTAGGACACATGGAGGATAAAAGTGGGTATTATTAGTAGTTACCCAGGGAAAAGGCATAAACCAGGATTCTTCTGGGTAAACCTGCATGGATGACCACCCTACTTAAAACTCATATTTTTAACTTTTATTTTATATCCTCCAATAAAATTGTAAAATCACAATTAGGGTATTAGAGAACCAAATGTCCTTTCCAAATGTCATTCAAAATGTATGGTTCTTTAGTAGTGAAAAAAAAAGAGTATAAAAACAATAACAAACAGCAAAATATCGGTCTGTGGTCACAATCAGCTCTCTAAATGTGAAACTTGCTTAAATCTGATGCATAAACTATTTTCTTCTCATCTTGTGATTCTCAAGTGTACTGTTTAGCAAGCATGTACTCATCGTTTATACTATGTTTGTGTTTCACTGATATCATTACTCATAGTTCACGTATGGTACAGAGACTGTCTATGGTACAACAGACTGGTTCCAAATAGGGAAAGGAGTACATCAAGACTGTATATTGTCACCCGGCTTATTTAACTTATATGCAGAGTACATCATGAGAAATGCTGGGCTGGAAGAAGCACAAGCTGGAATCAAGGAGAACTATCAATAACCTCAGATATACAGATGACACCACCCTTATGGCAGAAAGTGAAGAAGAACTAAAGAGCCTCTTAATGAAAGTGAAAGAGGGGAATGAAATAGTTGACTTAAAACTCAACATTCAGAAAACTAAGATCATGGCATCTGGTCCCATCACTTCATGGCAAATAGATGGGGAAACAGTGGAAACAGTGACAGACTTTATTTTTTGGGGCTCCAAAATCACTGCAGATGGTGACTGCAGCCATGAAATTAAAAGATTTTTGCTCCTTGGAAGGAAAGTTACGACCAACCTAGACAGAATATTGAAAAGCAGAGACATTACTTTGCCAACAAAGGTCCGTCTAGTCAAGGCTATGGTTTTGCCAGTAGTCATGTATAGATGTCAGAGTTGAACTATAAAGAAAGCCGAGTGCCGAAGAATTGATGCTTTTGCACTGTGGTGTTGGAGAAGACTTCGAGAGTCCCTTGGACTGCAAGGATATCCAGCCAGTCCATCCTAAAGGAAATCAGTCCTGAATAGTCACTGGAAGAAATGATGCTGAAGCTGAAACCCCAATACTTTGGCCACCTGATGCAAAGAGCTGACTCATTTGAAAAGACCCTGATGCTTGGAAAGATTGAAGACAGGAGGAGAAGGGGATGACAGAGGATGAGATGGTTGGATGGTATTGCCAACTCAATGGACATGAGTTTGAGTAAGCTCCGGGAATTGGTGATGGACAGAGAGGCCTGATGTGCTGCAGTCCATAGGGTCGCAGAGTCGGACACGACTGAGCAACTGAACTGAACTGACAGAGACTGTCATGCTGTTCTGCGTAGGATAATAAAAACTTGATAACTATGAAAGATTTAATTTTAGAGTCAACATTTGTTGGCTGACTCTTCTCTCTTCCAAACAGTGCCCCCAGTTCCCTAACCATAAAGTTTAATTAACATAGACCAAAGTAGAGCTCTACTTCAGCTTCCAAAGGGCCTTGATTACCTTAAACAATCAGTGTTTCCCATCCCATTAGCCACATTATTCTCATTATTTTTATTAGTGATACTCTTATGGTGCAGGCATGAACAACTGGACTGGGTACTGGCATTTTAATTGAGCTACTGGAAACAGACTCTGACTTTCTTACTGGAAATAATTGAAGCTGTAGCTTTAGGAGGTACTGCAGATCCTCTGAATATCAGATCAAGCCTTAGAGTGAGTACAACACCCTAAAGTGCTGGTGCAAACATAGTATTAGTGATATTGTTCAGCTTCTGGATAAAGCCAAACTCTGTCACTGGGGTTTTTGGTTCCAGAAGGCAATAACTTTCCTTTTTAGAAAATAATTCTTGCTGCAGTAACTTTTATTAATAACTTCTGTTGCTTAAGATTTGGGTTGGAGTTTCAGTTACTTGCAACCAAAGACTTCCTAACTAATACTAGATTTAAAGATAATTGAAAATTATTTAATTTGCAAATATTTCGGACCATTATTTGAGAAGAGGACTGGAAGGCTTTTTTTGTGATAGATACAGGAAGGTCTTTGAGTCTGCATATTGGTTTAGGGAAGAAGAGACAAGATGAAGAGTTGAATCAGTTCTGATGAGATGGGTGAAACTGGAGCCAATTATACAGAGTGAAGTAAGCCAGAAAGAAAAACACCAATACAGTATACTAACACATATATATGGAATTTAGGAAGATGGCAATGACGACCCTGTATGCAAGACAGGAAAAAAGACACAGATGTGTATACCAGACTTTTGGACTCAGAGGGAGAGGGAGAGGGTGGGATGATTTGGGAGAATGGGAATTCTAACATGTATACTGTCATGTAAGAATTGAATCGCCAGTCCATGTCTGACGTAGGATGCAGCTTGCTTGGGGCTGGTGCATGGGGATGACCCAGAGAGATGTTGTGGGGAGGGAGGTGGGAGGGGGGTTCATGTTTGGGAACGCATGTAAGAATTAAAGATTTTAAAATTAAAAAAAAATAAAAAATTTTAAAAAAAAATGCAAGAAAAATTGCCCTAGTCAGGATAATTCAGTACAAAGAGAAACAATGGGAACAAAGAGAAAAGTGTGTTACATGGAGAAAGGAGTAAGAAAAATATTACAGACATATTGATAGTGAACCAATTTTGACAAAAAGCTAAGAAGGAGTTAAAAATTGAACTCACCTTTGTGTCTTTGGGTGGCCTAGACAAGATAGCCAGATATAAAAGGCCTAGTCATAGCAAGTACCCTCATCTTTTTATCTGTAATTGTGAAGTGTTAGTCGCTCAGTCATGCCTGATGCTTTGGGACCCCATGGACTGCAGCCCACCACGCTCCTCTGTTCATGGGATTTTCCATGCAAGGATACTGGAATGGTTTGCCATTTCCTTCTCTAGGGGATCCCCCCAACCAAGGGCTCTAACCTGGGTCTCCTGCACTGCAGGCAGATTCTTTACAGCTGGAGCTAGGCAGAGAAGCCCCTTTTATCTGTAATTACAAGTCACCTATTTGCGAGCCTTGCACTGCAGCTGTGCAGTGGGGCATTGCAATTGTATTCAGGATTCTGTGGTAGCTGAAGAATTTGATTTGTGGGGACAAGATCCAGGCAGAAGAATGGGTTTTACTCTCGTTACCTCAACTACTTTATCTCTCTTATGGAGTCAAGGTTAGTAAATTGAAATACTTCTTTGGGTAGGGCTTTATGACCAGTGCACGGTTATCTTTTGATTCACTGTGAATTTTGAGCTCTTGAACACTAGATTATTTTCATTGTCTTTTTTTTTTCCCCTTCCCAAATGGAGAGAACCCATCTGTAGAGGAAAATTTCCATATACAGGCTAGAACTTGCTTTTCCCTCTTACAACTTCTAACATTATGTAACCACAAAACTTCCTGGTCCTTTTCTTAGAAAATTTTTACCAAAAGTCTATGATAGGTGTCATGCTTTATAAATAATAGATGGTTTTCTCCTAGAAGTCTAGAATTCCTATTTTGATGTGTTCATTTTTGTGTGCAAGAGAATAATTCTTTAGAATGGAAAAGGTATTCCAATGACCTGATCTTTTTAAGGATTAATGATTTGGGATCTTTGGCCTTTTACTTCAAGAGAAGGTGTCTAGCACTCTGTTCTATTTTTATAGCCATGTGGTATTCACTTGTGAGCTTCAGTTATTGATTAAAGTTAAAAAATCTACAAAAGTTGGGTTCAGTAGGTAGAAATGACATTCAGAACACAAATATTCTTTGTGGCTTAAGAAGGGTACCTTCCATGAGTATAGGACTCCACCAATGTCAACGTTGCTGCTGCTGCTAATTAGGATTACACTACTGAGACAGAATTTTTTAAAAATTATTTTTAATTGAAGGATAATTGCTTTGCAATACTGTGTTGTCATCCATCAGCATGAATCGCCCATAGGTATATATATATGTCCTCTCTCTCTTAAAACCCCCCTTCCACCTCCCACCTCCTCCTGCCCTTCTAGGTTGTCATGAAGGCCTGGTATGAGTTCCCTGAGCCATACAGCAGATTCCCATTGGCTACCCGTTTCCATATGGTAGTGCTTATGTTTCCATGTCACTCTCTCCATTTGCTCCTCCCTCTCCTTCCTCCCTGCTCCCCACCATGTCTGTCAGTCTGTTCTATATGTCTGCCTGAATGAGATAGAGTATTTTGAGTTCCATCAATATCTTTATGCTGTTTTGGGACTTTAAAGTATGTTGCCAAAAGAAAATGGTTTTACATGTTAGTCTGTTGCCTTTATTGCAAAGCTAGTTTTGAATACACTGGTATCCAAATCTCCATTAATTTAATAACTATAAATCATGCAATGGCCTCACACTTGGAAGATATATGGTTAATAGTGACAGGCAATCCTCTTTGAAGAAGGGACATAAGAAAGATGGAAAAAGACAAAATCATATTGATCCACCCTTCTACACTGTCCTTAGTGAATCACTGTGCTTGGTCAGTTTTCATTTAACTCACTTGTTGTTGTTTAGTCAGTCATATCCAACTCTTTTGCGACCCCATGGATTATAGCCCTCAGGCTCCTCTGTCCGTGGGATTATCCAGGCAAGAATATTGGAGTGGGTTGCCACTTCCTTTTTACAGGGGATCTTCTCGACTCAAGGATGGAACCCACATTTCTTGCATTGCAGGCGAATTCTTTGCTGCCTAGTCATTGGGAAAGCATATAATATGCATTTCATAAATCCATTGTTTGGGAAATTTTCTTTCATGGACGTCCAGAATATTAATTACTTAAAAAAATCATATATACTTCTTTGGAGGAGACCATTTTCCTCAAAAAGAGGAATTTAATATGTGTACTGCTGTTATTTTTCTACAGGAAACCTGTATTATTCAGCAGAACATAGTGAATTTAGAGCATATGTTATCAGTGATGAATTAGCTTCATCTCTTTGGACACAATAGAGGCACTGTTTTTTCCTTGCAGTCTGTTTTGTCACTCCAGTCAGATTAATGAATTATGAACTATGCTATTTCATTAGGATAGTAAGAATTAAGAGAAGATGTTTTCCTTGGGGACTTCTGCTTGGAATATATCATTAATCATATTCTATAAGAACTATAGTTAGAGCTGAGCTGAGAAGGCTAGCTTTTCTGACACATACCCAGGGGGAAAACAAGTTGTCATTTAGTCTATCTCAGCTAAAGTATATCTTAATAAAATTCCTGGTTAAGGAATGACATCTTAAAATTGCTCTTTATTTCTCTCTCTGTCAGGGGACTGAAGAATCATGTGTGAAGCTGTGACATGTTCTCACAAAAAGCAGAAGTCATTTGACAAGAGTATTGTTTTTAGAGTGGTTTTTAAGTCAAGGGGTATAAGATGTAAAAATAACTGGCCGCTGAGTTGGAGACTTTGCTTATTTTCTCAGTGGTCCTGACCCTGTTCACTCTCCTAAACTCCCCACTTTTCTTTTGGTGGAGGAAACCCAAAAACCTAACAGGATATTTTAAATGATTAACATGAAGATTTCTAATATTAAATGGCATTAAATCACCCCAAATTGTATTAATCTTATCAATTATCCCAATTATCCCATGAGGATCTTACTAATTATCCCAAATGACTCAGCTTGTGGTCATTGCTTTAAGCAACAGATGGAAAGAGAAGGAGGGTGTTCCAGAGGGAGAGAGAATGCTATGCTGTGACGGCTGGAGCTGGATCTACTTGCCAGTTATGGTACCATGCAGGAGTTTCCAGCAAAGGTGAACAGTCTTTCATTCAATAAGTACTTTGAGTGAAAAAGAAAAAAAAAATGTAGAAATCTTGTGCTAAAAGTTCTGTTTATTGTTTTGATAGATTGGACTGAAGTGCACAAATAGGAAATTTTGTATTTATTTCTAAGTTGCGTGCCTGCTAAGTTGCTTCAGTCGTGTCTGACTCTTTGCCACCCAGAGGAGCCTGCTAGGCCAGGCTCCTCTGTCCAAGGGATTCTCCAGGCAAGAAGACTGGAGTGGGTTGCCATTCCCTCCTTCAGGGGAATCTTCCTGACCCAGTGATCAAACCCAAGTCTCTTATATCTCCTGCATCGACAGGAGGTTCTTTACCACTAACACCATGTGGGAAGACCAATTTCTAGGTTAGAAATATGGAAAAGAGACACGGAGTAATAAATTGAGACTTATCAATGGCTAACCATATCATTAAGATTTTAATATTTTAGATGGAGCACCCCCTCAATTCACAAAACTCTTTTCCAAACTTAAAATATTCACAGAATAGGAAAACATTCCCCTGTATCAAAGACAAAATTAAAAATACAACCTCAGACTTTTAAGAAAGTAATTAAAAAAGAAAACTGTGTATCAGTTATGCTGTGAGCCAAAAACATATTTATAGATAATTTCATAAAACCTAAGAGATTTTGAAAATAAATGAGTGAAATATTTAACTCTAGATATTTGGGAGGGAAAAAGGTCCTGAAACAGAGACAACAATAAACTGAAATTAATCAATAAAAATAAATTAATAATAAAGACAAACATAGAATTTAATGTTAGAAAACAGGGAAATAGTAGCATTGATGAATCTAAGACATAATGAAATAAATGTTTAGTCAATGGAGTAAAAAGGAGTGAGTGAGAAAAACACAAATAAATACATTTAAGAATAATGAAAAGACAGTGACTACAGTCTGAAGAGATTAAGAGTTATGCCAATACCCTGTGTAACTTTACACAGATATACTTGAAAATCTCGGTGAAGCTTTCTGCATTTTAATTCTCATTAACAAAATCAAAGGTACATAGTAAAGTGGAAAAGATACTTTAAGTGAATAATATAGACAAATATCAAAGTTTTATAACATACCTCTTGCACCTCAGGAAAACACATTAATGGAACATTTTGATTGATATATAAACATACTTACACACATTCACATACATGTAATTCACACACATACACAGGTATTTATTCTCCCAGGATGTTTGAAAAGTCTACAGACATGAAGTAAACTTGTTTTCAACAATATGCTAGTTACATTAAAAAAAATATTTTCAGTACATTTTTCCTGAACTTCTAGATACATTTTCAGGGTAAGTACCTGAAGCAATATGTCTAATTGTTAATTTGAAAACAGTACAATTAGTATACTACAGGGTATCCATACATCTGTAAAAACATGCAAAAATAGTATATTAATAGAATCTCAGAAATTGTGGCTGCTGTTGGCAAAACATTCCTATTTTCCATTTTTCCCCAGGAAGGAGAGGCCAAAATTATTTTTTGAAAAGCATCTGAGCATCTCATATTTCTCCTTTCCAGTGGGACTACTAAAGAACCTTTGGATTTTACCCTCAGAGAGAGCATAAAGTTAGGTTGCCCAAGAGAGAATGAGGTTTTAAGACTTGAAAGAATCTGCAGGGTCCCACCTTAGAGTTATGGGTTATGAAGCAGAAAGGAAAGTGACAGGGGTCCACTCTTGCTCCCATGGGGGAAATCCTCGGAGGTGATAAGACCTCTCTGGGTGATGGCTAGATGATGTGATGGAGGGGGAAGTGGCATCACGAGGGAGGCCATTGTGTTTTAGGCACTTAGAGATGCCAGGATCTACACTGGCATGGAGGGAGTGCAGCTCACCTACCTTTGACCTGTCTTTGAGATGTGTGTGTGTGTGTGTGTGTGTGTGTGTGTGTGTGTGTGTTATTCGCTCAGTCGTGGCCAACTCTTTGCAACCCCATGGACTGAAGCCCACCAGGCTTCTCTGTCCATGGAATTCTCCAGGCAAGAATACTAGAGTGGGTTGCCATTCCCTTCTCCAGAGGATCTTCCCGACCCAGGGATCGAACCGTGGTCTCCTGCATCGCAGGCAGGTTCTTTACCTACAGAGCTACAGGAGAGTCTGTAGTTTAGACACCAGCATCTCAGTAGTGTGCACGTAGACTAAAAGCCACAGCCTATCCTTCATTTCAGTTCAGTTCAGTGACTCAGTCATGTCTGACTCTTTGCAACCCCATGAACCACAGCACACTAGGCCTCCCTGTCCATCACCAACTCCCGGAGTTCACTCAAACTCACGTCCATCGAGTCGGTGATGCCATCCAACCATCTCATCCTCTGTCATCCCCTCCTCCTCCCGTCTTCACTCTTTCCCTGAATCAGGGTCTTTTCAAATGAGTCAGCTCTTCGTATCAGGTGGCCAAAGTATTGGAGTTTCAGTTCAACATCAGTCCTTCCAATGAACGCTTAGGACTGATCTTTAGGATGGACTGGTTGGATATCCTTGCAGTCCAAGGGACTCTCAAGAGTCTTCTCCAACACCACAGTTCAAAAGCATCAATTTTTCAGTGCTCAGCTTTCTTTATGGTCCAACTCTCACATCCATACATGACCACTGGAAAAACCATAGCCTTGACTAGACGGACCTTTGTTAGCAAAGTAATGTCTCTGCTTTTTAATATGCTCTCTAGGTTGGTCATACTTTTCTTCCAAGGAGCAAGCCTATCCTTAAGTTTGCTGAATTTCTTGGTGCTCTTATAAGACCAGGGCAGGATGCAGTATGAAATAACAAATATTGTTAGTAAACACCTACTTGGAACTAGGCTTTATTTGATTGAGAAAAATAAAACAATGTGGGATTAGATGACATTAGATCATGGAGACAATTTTTGCGTGTGTGCATGTATTTATAAATGTGCATATATTTATGTACATGTGTCTATGAGATGCTGGCAGAAAACGCACTGAAATAGTAGCTGAGTTCTAAAAAGGAAACCTACTTTTGTTACCTCCCATTTAATGAAGAACTGAAATTTTGGAGAAGAGCAGTTCACCTGGATGAGTCTGATGGTCTTCCAGGTTTATCTTGGGATGTTTAAGACCTGACAAACATTAGGCCAGAATTGAAGATGAAACATTTCTATCTTTTCCATTGGCCTGTGTGTGTATGTCCCCTTCCAGTCAGCCCTGGGGAGCAAGGCAGAGTGAACTGACCTGAAGTGTGCTGTGGTAATCAAAATTCAGTTATAATCCAGCATACTGTGTCAGTGCTACATGGTACCCAGTTTTAAACGTTGAAATATTTCTGGCAAGGGTGTATTTTATGTTTATGTATAAAACACTAACATACTACCAAGGGATTTAATTGTGACCGTTCAGAAATAATTTATCTATTAAACCCTAATTTAAAATAAAGTGATGTTTAATCAAGAGACATTAATCAATTGTAATACAGATTTAAAGAGCCATTAAGTGAAGGAAAAATTAGTTCATTATATCGGGTTATTTTAAACGGAAAGAAAAATAGCATTCCGTTAGCTTATAAAGTGGTAATGTTTAAAATGACTAAATTTTTCATGTCATTCTGCTGGATTGTTTTAGGATATTTTTCATATCTAATATCTATTGAGTTTAATTTAGACATTTGAAGGTACCTGCCCTTATGTAAAAAAGTTTTAATAAAACTGTCTGTGCTTTCATGATTTTGGGAAAACATTTCTATTACACAGTGTAAGGAAATGAAAAGATTCTAGTTCTTCCTGCCTATCACACACACTGACATACTCACACATATTCATTCATTCTGCCGCACCTGTATACCATTTTCTACCTGCCTCCCGTATACATTTGCTTCCTCGGGCACAAACCGACATTCATGCTCAGGCAGTTAAACACATATTTTTTCTTTCTTTTGCTTGGTGGACACATGTATACATAGTCTCCTTTTTTTTGCTCAGGCCAGAAGACACATAGACATATCAGTTCAGTTCAGTCACTCAGTCGTGTCCGACTCCTTGTGACCCCATGAACCACAGCACACCAGACCTCCCTGTCCATCACCAACTCCCAGAGTTTACTCAAACTCATGTCCATTGAGTCAGTGATGCCATCCAACCATCTCATCCTCTGTCGTCCCCTTCTCCTCCTGCCCTCAATCTTTCCCAGCATTAGGCTCTTTTCAAATGAGTCAGCTCTTTGCATCTGGTGGCCAAAGTATTGGAGTTTCAGCTTCAACATCAGTTCTTCCAATGAACACCAGGACTGATCTCACTTAGTTAGGATGGACTGGTTGGATCTCCTCGCAGTCCAAGGGACTCTCAAGAGTCTTCTCCAACACCGCAGTCCAAAAGCATCAATTCTTCTGTGCTCAGCTTTCTTTATAGTCCAACTCTCATATCCATACATGACTACTGGAAAAACCATAGCCTTGACTAGATGGGCCTTTGTTGACACAGTAATGTCTCTGCTTTCCAATATGCTGTCTAGGTTGGTCATAACTTTCCTTCTAAGGAGTAAGCGTCTTTTAATTTCATGGCTGCAATCACCATCTGACATATGGACCCATTCAAATTCACATGCACATATATACATACACAAATACAGGGTAATGCTTGTATATATATAGTTAAGCTCTCATTGTCTAGTTCTCCACTGCTACTGTCTAACTTTTCTGCATTCAGTTTATATTCTCTTGATCTTTGACTTAGATGTAGGTGACTCAGACCAATTACTTCACATAATTGCATTTGGAGTGGGACTGATGATTTTGATATGGGCTCATTTTTATTATTTGCATGTAAGTTTAAGAGAAGGTACTTTATGAACTTACTGTGATTTCACATGCAAAAGTGAATATTGAGGAGATTATGTAAGTAGATGAAAAAATTCCCTTGCATACATATTTCTTTTTTTTTTGTACATATTTCTTGAGTTGACAGGGTCAGATGAGAAGTTGGCAAAGAATATATCATGAAATTCAAGAAACAGCTTTTTATTTTGCTGTGTTGAAGGGACATGTTCTGTGCACTTTGTGCTACTTTTTATTACTTTCAGCGATCATGATAGTTGACCAATTATGAAATAATGTGCAGACAAATAGGAAAAAAAATTAGTATTTTGATGGAAAACTGAATGGAAAGGTGGGCAGTTGATTTGTCATTTTGAAATTGAGAGCTTTCTGTTTGTGAATCTAGAAGGACAGATGTGTGTCATTCTGCTTTCAGCAGAGTTGGAAATGCCCACTGTTCTTCACAGTGAAAGCTTCATTTTTGTGTGTAAAAGATTGGAAGGTGCCATCTGGGACACATCATATGTTTATGTTTCTCCAAGAGAATCTGGAAATTATACTTCTGAGATTTCATTACTAATGAAGAAGAGAAAGGAGAAGAAAATCTTCCATAAATTATACCTGGTCCATTTCTTGTAAAAATTGAAATGCGAGAATGACAAATGGAGCATAATATATTATATCTGGGTTTCTCTAGTGGCTAAGTTGGTAAAGAATCTGCGTGCAGTGCAGGAGACCTGGGTTCATCCCTCGGTTTGGAAGATCCCGTGAAGGAAGGCATGGCAACCCACTCCAGTATTCTGGCCTGGAGAATCCTCATGGACAGAGGAGACTGGCAGGCTGCAGTCCATGGGGTCACAAAGAGTTGGACGTGACTAAGTGACTAAGTACAGCACAGCACATGTATCTGGAAGGTATCAGTATTTCTGAAATTTCATATTTAAAAAATACGAACTTTTATTTAGATACATATTAATATTTTGTTTGGTCACTTTCTTGGTGTTGCTAGTTAGATAAGAAACATTTGGGAAAATGTGCCTTGGACATTGAACTTGTACTTGGGGACGCTCTTACTTAGTATGGTGTTTTGAGAAATTACTCATCTCCCATATAGAAACCTAAGCAGAGGGAAGTACCTCTTGCTCTCTGCTTCTTTCTCCATTCAGACTGGCAAACTCTCCTTGACCATGCCAATAACTTCCTTTTAAAAAAAGATACAGCAGTTTGATTCCTGTTATTTACAACTAAGAACCCTGAGCTGCATAGAAAATTTCAGAGTGAAATACTTAATTTCCTATTTCAGCACCCAGTACAGTAACCTGGCACATAGTTGGTATTTAAAAATACTTTATTCACTGCTTCATCTAAATATTCAGATATTTATGAACACCTGCTACATGCTAGGCCTTGAGATTATCATAGTAAATAAATATATCTGGCTCTGAGGCCTTTATTTGAGTGTGAAAATGGACGAATACTCAAATGCATATTAGGTGGGTTTGTGTGCTATGGAAAAAATACATTCAAGTTAATAAAGCAGGATGGGGGATGGGTTGCTAGGCTTTTCTATAGCAGTCATGGAAGACCTCTCTGAGGAGGCCTTCCTTCTCAGAGGCTGATGTGGAGACTCCTGGGAAAACCTGGGAAAAGAGTACTCCAAATAGAAGGAATAGCAGATGCAAATACTCAGAGGCTGAATAGCAGAAGGATGCTTGGCATGTTGAGTGAAGGGGAGAAATGTGGAAGATTCAAGGTCTGTAGACATTGCAGGGGTTTGGTAGACCTTGGACTTTATGGCCTTAGTCATAAGGATTTTAGTTTTTACTTTGAAAGACATGGGGAATCATCAGAGAATTGTGAGCAGAGGAGAAGTATGATCTGTTTTTCATGTTTCAAAGAATCACTCTGGTTACTATGGGAGAACAGACAGAGGGGGTTAGGATATGAGAGAGAATGTTCCTTGGGAAACCAAGGCATTTCAGGTGAGAGACTTGCTTGAACTAGAATGAAGGTGGTGAGATATGATCAGATCCTGGAATGATTTGAAAATAGAGTAAATAGGATTTATAGGTCTATTAGTAGAAGGCAAAAAGAGAAGGAGACCCTAATGATGACTCCTAAGTTTTTAGCTTGAACAGCTAGATGAATGGAATTTACATTTAGTTAAATGGGTAAGTAATTGGGGATAAAGAGTAATTTGGAATTTGCTTGTAGACAATTTGATAGAGGTTTATATAGAATAAGCAGCTCTGCATGAGTTTGAAGTTCAGGTAAAAGATTGAAACGGCTTGTGTGTGTGTGTGTGTGTGTTTATGACCAACCTAGATAGTATATTCAAAAGCAGAGACGTTACTTTGCCGACTAAGGTCCATCTAGTCAAGGCTATGGTTTTTCCTGTGGTCATGTATGGATGTGAGAGTTGGACTGTGAAGAAGGCTGAGCGCCAAAGAATTGATGCGTTTGAACTGTGGTGTTGGAGAAGACTCTTGAGAGTCCCTTGGACTGCAAGGAGATCCAACCAGTCCATTCTGAAGGAGATCAACCCTGGGATTTCTTTGGAAGGAATAATGCTAAAGCTGAAACTCCAGTACTTTGGCCACCTCATGAGAAGAGTTGACTCATTGGAAAAGACTCTGATGCTGGGAGGGATTGGGGGCAGGAGGAGAAGGGGACAACAGAGGATCAGATGGCTGGATGGCATCACTGACTCGATGGACGTGAGTCTGAGTGAACTCCGGGAGTTGGTGATAGATAGGGAGGCCTGGCGTGCTGCGATTCATGGGGTTGCAAAGTTGGACACGACTGAGCGACTGAACTGAACTGAACTGAACTGTGTCTATGTGTATAATTTTATATATAGGTAAGTTGTTGGTGTATGAAAAGTGCTTAAAGCCAAGAACCTGCATGAGATCATCCTGCAAATGAATGAATAAAGGGAAGAGGCACAAAGTTTGAGCCTTGGAGACTTTAAATATTTTCAAAGAAGTCTATGAAAGGTTAACCCTTACAGTAGAAATAAGAGAATGTGGTGTCCTACAAGCCAATGAATTATAATTTTTAAGAATGAGGATTTCCTAAATGTGTCATAGGCTTCCCTGGTGCTCAGATGGGAAAGAATCTGCCTGCAGTGTGGGAGACCTGGTTTTAATCCCTGGGTTGGGAAGATCCCCTGGAGAAGAGAATGGCTACCCACTCCAATATTTTTGCCTGGAGAATTACTTGGACAGAGGAGCCTAGTGGGCTGTATAGTTCATAGCATCACAAAGAGTCAGACATGACTGAGTGACTAACACTTTGCAACCCCATGGACTGTAGCCTCCCAGGCTCCTCTGTCCATGGAATTCTCCAGGCCAGAATACTGGAGTGAGAAGCTGTTCCCTTCTCCAGGGGATCTTTCCAACCCAGGGATTGAACCCAGGTCTCCTACATTACAGGTGGATTCTTTAAGGTCTGAGCTACCTGGAAAGCCTAAGAACACTGGAGTGGGTAGCCTATCCCTTCGTCAGCAGATCTTCTTGACCCAGGAATCAAACCGGGGTCTCCTGCATTGCAGGTGGGTTATTTACCAGCTGAGCTACTAGGGAAGCCCCTGGATGTGTTGTAAACTGATAAAATGTCAAATAACCTGAGGACTGTGAATTGATCACTGAATTTGCAAATGTGTAGGGCATTCATGATTTGGTTGGTTAAGGGCTTATTGTTGTTGTTCAGTTGCTCAGTCGTGTCTGACTCTTTATGACCCTATGGACTGCAGCACACCAGGCTTCCCTGTCCTTCACTATTTCCTGGAGTTTTCTCAAACTTCTGTCCATTGAGTTGGTGATGCTACCTAACCATCTCATCTTCTGTTGCCCCCTTCTCCTCCTGCCCTCCATCTACATCAGGTGGCCAAAGTATTGGAGCTTCAGCTTCAGCATCAGTCCTTCTGGTGAATATTCAGGGCTGATTTCTTTGCTGTTCAAGGGACTTTCGAGTCTTCTCCAGCACCACAGTTTGAAAGCATCACTTCTTCAGTGCTCAGCCTTCTTTATGGTCAAGCTCTCACATCTGTACCTGACTACTGGAAAAATGATTGCTTTGACTATATGGACCTTTGTTGGAAAAGTGATGTCTCTGCTTTTTAATACACAATCTAGGTTTTTCACAGCTTTCCTTCCAAGGAGCAAGTGCCTTTTAATTTCATGACTGCAGTCACTGCAGTGATTTTGGAGCCCAAGAAAAGAAAATCTATCACTATCTATCTATTTCTACTTCTTCCCCTCTGTTTGCCATGAAGTGATGGGACCAGATGCCATAATCTTAGTTTTTTGAATGTAAAGTTTTGAGTGGTATTAAATGGATAACAAAATCAGAATCAATCAGTGAAGACATAGCATAGATATGTTAATAGATTTTTTTTTCTGATGAATAAATAAAACTAAATAATTTGAGGATCACAACATGTCTTTAGGTATTCACAGAAATACCAGGGCAGTTCTTTTCACTATTTTTAATTAGCTCCCTCTCCGCTTGTGCTTTCATAACCCTTATCATTCTTCTCAAGGAGGGCATGGCAACCCATGGCAGTATTCTTGCCTGGAGAATCCCATGGACAGAGAAGCCTGGTCCATTGGGCTGAAAAGAGTTGGACATGACTGAAGTGACTTAGCACACACACATGCATGCATCATTCATCTCAAGTTCCCTAGCCACCTTCCATCCGTTTCAGTTTCAGTTTATGAGCTTGTCTTGTGCTTGACTTGGGTGGTCACAGGCCCTGAATGTTCTGTCCCCGTCCTCTGCTTGTCAGTCCATTTGTCTTTGCTCCAGTCGGGTACTGCGTCCTCACAAGCGTCAGTACAAAGATGCTCCTCTTGGGGGGTTCTCTTCACCTGTATGCCCCTCCCTATATGGATCCTTATAGCACCCACCCCCTTCTTTTAGGCCTTCATTCTCTCCTCTCTACTCCTTCTTACAGCTCATAAATCTTTGTTCATAGTTTCTCCATCTCAAAAACACCAGGCATTGTCAAGTTTATGGTTTCACCTCGCTTGATAAAAACAGGAGATGTGTTATAAAGTGTTTTGGAAATAAGGAAATGAAGAAAATAATAATCACTGGTAATCTGACTTCTCAGAGGTGATCATCATGTGTGTTTACATTCTGTGTTTTTCTATAAGTGTTTTTGCTGATTAGAATCCCAAAAATATATAAAATCTTCCTTTTTATTTGCCCAGTGATGTATTTTAAGACTTTCTATATACCATTAAACCAGTTTGAGAGATAACTACTTTAAGTAGCTAGAGTATTCAATACTATGGTTATGTTGTGATTTATATATTCATTATTTTCTTGGATTTTTTACCTAGTTTCTGTTTTTGATAAAAGTAAAATAAAGGTGAATATCTTTGTACATAAATTTTTTACTGCATTTCAAATTATATTCTAGGCTAGAGTGTAAAAGAAACTGCGGCATCAAAGGATATACTCTGTTTTATGACTCTTGTTAGATATTGCCAAATTGTTTTTAAAAAATGATTCTGTCCATTTATATGCCTACTAGGAAGTTTAAGTGCCTGTGTCCTTAGATTCTTTTCAACTTTCAGGACATTTGAACAACTTATTTGTGAAACAATCTGCTAATTGAGTAGCTTAATAAATGTTATCTCATTTCTTAAACTTTGAATACTAGTAATGTGAAAATCACTTTTTAATGTTTACATTAGTGATTTTTTTCTTCTATGACATTTTCTTTCATATTCTTTGCTTAATTTCCATTCCCAACCTTGGAATTTTGGTAGTTTTTTGTTGATTTGTATGATATATCATATTGATGCTATAATTACCTGTCATATTTGCTGTAGTATTTTTTCTAATTTGTTGCCTTTTACTTGTATGAATTTATTCAAGTGCATAAATTAAATCATAATTTATGATTTAATGCAAAATAAATGCATAATTAAATTAAATAATTAATTTAGTTAAATAAATGGCAGAAGATAAGAGCCAAACAGACCCAAGTAGATTTAAGAATTTGGTTTATGTTCAAGGTAGATAATTCATAGGGAATAAATATCTAAATTTGGTGCCAAACATTGTTGGAATTTTTCTCATACTTCATAAATTTCATGTAACCTACAGATTCAAAAATTAAAAACACATAGGATCATGTGAAAGTTGAAATTTATATAATCAGGAAGTAGTGATGATCCATGTAAGCATGACAATAAAGATAGAAACCACTAGGATAAACATTTTAAAATGTGACTAATTTGAAACCTGGGACTTGGCAAAAAAAAAATTAACAAAGATAAAACACAAATGACAAACAGGCAAAATTATATATATCATATATTGAAACTATTAATTTTTAAAATATTTTTGGAGTGCTCTGGTAACAAATCAATAGAAAGATTCCAGGTAGGGCCTTGATCAAAGAACATAAAGGGATAACTTAGAAAAGAAGAAATACTGATAAACCATGACTGATATATTAAAAAAAAAAATCCAACCACTAATTTTCAAGGAAAGTAAAATAAATGCATAGATATAATATTTGAAAATATATAAATTTAGTTTGCTTTCTAGTACTTTCAGAATATGAGTTACCTTCTGAGCCAGAGTCATCTATTAATCGAAAGAATTTTTACATCAAAGAAAGCTGTGGTACGTATACACAATGGAGTATTACTCAGCCATTAAAAAGAATTCATTTGAATCAGTTCTGATGAGATGGATGAAACTGGAGCCGATTATACAGAGTGAAGTAAGCCAGAAAGAAAAACACCAATACAGTATACTAACACATATATATGAAATTTAGAAAGATGGCAATGACGACCCTGTATGCAAGACAGGAAAAAAGACACAGCTGTGTATAACGGACTTTTGGACTCAGAGGGAGAGGGAGAGGGTGGGATGATTTGGGAGAATGACATTCTAACATGTATACTATCATGTAAGAATCGAATCGCCAGTCTATGTCTGATGCAGGATACAGCATGCTTGGGGCTGGTGCATGGGGATGACCCAGAGAGATGTTATGGGGAGGGAGGTGGGAGGGGCGTTCATGTTTGGGAACACATGTAAGAATTAAAGATTTTAAAATTAAAAAAATAAAAAAATAAAAATAAAAAAATAAATAACATAAAAACAGTAGAAGAAAAAAAGATTTCCAAAGTTGGCTTTTGAAGCCAGATATTTGAAAGAGGAAAATTTTGTTTGTTTTTAATTCCAAAAGTTTCCTTTTAATGGAATAAGATATATTAAAACCATTTTAAATGTTGATGACGACAATAAGCATCAATATTGGCACAGAAAATTCTGTTCAATACAAAAATGAAAAACTTTAAATTACAAAACAGCTGTGATCCCACTTGTACAGTAGTAAAAAAGAAAATCTCACATAAAAATATAGAATCTCACTAAAAATATAAGAAACATTCTCTAAAATGTAGCAGCATTTTCCCTGGATGGTGAGGAGAATCAGCAAGCTTTCTTGTTTATGTTTTTCATGCATTTTTGTATTTCTGAATTTCCCCACATATTACTTTTATGATTATAAAATAAAGATATTTACATTTTGGAAAAAACCTGCCCTTCTGTTTTTAGTCATTTTTCTCTATACTTTGTTTTTAATTTAAATAAATAGAGACCTTTCTTTGAAGTATTTTTTTTTAACTTTTGCTGTCTGAAATTTATTTTATATATTGGGGTGACACTATAAATCCTTCTAAGCAGCCAGTGTTCTAAATAGCTGAGTAACTGTTTTAGTACCATGTATTAGGTAATTGTTGATTTTGCTGATGCTCCCCTAATCAAAGATCACTAACTTCTATTCCGTGTTATCTATTTGGAGATAGTTCTGATCCATTAATCTGGCTGGCTGTTCTTGTGATATTATCTCACTCTTTTAATTATTATTACATTCACTGTGTCTTAATACAGATAGGACACATCTTGCTGCTTTTTTCTAGAACATTGTTGCATATGTGTTTTACCAGATTATTTTATTTTGTTTTCTTTTCTCTTAGTATTTTATATCTTAAATTTTTTTTTTATTGAAGTATAGTTGCTTTCCAATGTTGTTAGTTTTCTGCTGTACCGCAAAGTGGATCAGTTATAAATATACATCAGTCCACTCTTTTTTAGGTTTCCTTCCCATTTAGGTCACCACGGAACACTGAGTAGAGTTCGCTGTGCTCTACAGTAGGTTCTCGTTAGTTGTCTATTTTATACGTGGTGTCAATAGTATATTTATATCAATCCCAATCTCCCACCCCAGCCCATGTCCCACTCCCTCCCTTAGGATCTATAAGTTTATTCTCTACATACTAGGAGCTTAAAATTCATTTCCAATGCTTTTTAATCAAATGCATACTTAATAAATGACTTCTTTTTCTTAAAAATTCAAAGCGATGACTCTGAATCATCATAAATACTGTAGCCTTCATGACTGGTTCTTTGCTCATGTTGTAAGTAGCTCTTGATTATTAGGTTTTCTAAAATTTCTATGACAAATTTGTGTTTCCCCCCGCATTTTAATAAAACTTCCAGATGTTATATCTATGCCTTTTTAAACAGCTCCCATCTGTAGCAGTCTGGGGTTTCATATGATTAATTTTTTTAGCACTCTTGAGTATAATAAGACTAAATGACCTCTTTGCTTTGTATTTTCTTACTCTTGGACTTTTTAATGTTTGTTTCCTTTCTTGACCATGTTTTCATGCAATTTAAATTGCTATTTTAATGGCTGGTAAGTGTGGTATTGCAGTGTTTGCATGGGGATACCTCAGTGACAAGAAATACAAAGACAGACAAGAGTTTTTCTGAAATCTCGAGTTATCTTCCTGAGACGAATCTGTGTGTGTGTCATATTTTTAAATCTGTTGTTCCCTCTACCCCAGTCTCAGAATTTGTAACTAGATCACTGTGTATTCTGGAATTTAGATGGTAGGAATGAAACGTGCAGAGTAATAGGCCAGTAAACTCATAGCTGAACACAAGTGCCTTTTTTTTTTCCTTTTAAACCCCTGAGCTCTTTTCTTTTGGTGTTCCAGAGGCCTTAGTACATAGTTTGACAGTTGATCTACTTGATTCAGAATTATTAACCCTAAATGTTTTCTCTTCTGTGTGGAAGAAAAACTACCAACACCATAAAAAGATGGTGAAACATATTTTATTCTTGTAAATATTTCACCAGCTATTGTCTGTCCTGTCATATTTTGCCAGGTGAGGACAAAGACATTGCTGATATTTTCATAAACATTTTGCCACTCATTTTATTTTCCTGTTAATTATAATACATATCTTACTTTGTTGTTTTGTGGAAAATTATGTTATTACTATAATAGAACCACTTGATTTTGTTAAATGTCTAAAGGGAGGCAGAATCCAGGAAAGTTTAAGGACCTAGATTCAGAGCAACAGTTGCTCCTATAAAGCAATGCATTTTTCAGAAAAGGACTTTGATGAAATATATGTGAATCACCTGTTTTGTTATTTATTTTTGGAATGGTCTCTGTTATGCCACATTTCATTTGTTTTTGTATTTTTATTGTGAGATACTTTAAATGTAGAAAAACTAGTTTACCACCCTGCACCTGCCACCAGTTTTATTAAACCTCAACACATTTGCCTTAGTTTCAAAGCCAGCATTACATTACAGATATAGTTGAAATTACTCTGTGCCCTTGACTCATCCCTTTCTCCCCAGAGGTAACCATGCCTTGGAATTTAGCGTTGGTCATCTCCATTCATCATTGTGTATTTTACTAAATACTCATACCTCATTCAAGAATATATATGATATTCTTCATGTTCAGTTCAATTCAGTCTCTCAGTTGTGTCTGACTCCTTGTGACCCCAGAGACTGCACCATGCCAGGCTTTCCTGTTCATCACCAACTCCCAGAACTTGCTCAAACTCATGTGCATCGAGTCAGTGATGCCATCCAACCATCTCATCCACTGTCACCCCCCTCTCCACCTGCCTTCAATCTTTCCCAGCATCAGGATCTTTTCCAATGAGTCAGCTCTTCCCATAAGGTGGCCAAAGTATTGGAGCTTCAGCTGCAGAGTCAGTCCTTCCAATGAATATTCAGGATTGATTTCCTTTAGGACAGACTGGTTTCATCTCCTTGTAGTAAAAGGGACTGTCAAGAGTCTTCTCTGACACTACAGTTCAAAAGCACCAAGTCCTCAGTGCTCAGCTTTCTTTATGGTCCAGCTTTCACGTCCACACATGACTACTGGAAAAACCATAGCTTTGACTAGATGGACCTTTGTTGGCAAAGTAATGTCTCTGCTTTTTAATATGCTGTCTAGATTTGTTGTAGCTTTTCTTCAAGGAGCAAGCGTCTTTTAATTTCATGGCTGCAATCACCGTCGGCAGTGATTTTGGAGCCCAAGAAAATAAAGTCTGTTACTGTTTCCATTGTTTTCCCATCTATTTTCCATGAAGTGATGGGACCAGATGCCATGATCTTAGTTTTTTGTATGTTGAGTTTTTCACTCTCCTCCTTCACTTTCATCAAGAGGCTCTTTAGTTCCTCTTGCTTTCTGCCATAAGGGTGGTGTCACTACATATCTGATGTTATTGATATTTCTCCCAGGTAGAATCTTGATTCCACCTTCTGCTTCATCCAGTCTGGCATTTTTCATGATGTACTCTGCATATAAGTTAAATAAGCAACATGACAATATACAGCCTTGATGCACTCCTTTCCCAATTTGGAACCAGTCCATTGTTCCATGTCCAGTTTTAACTGTTGCTTCTTGACCTGCATTCAGGTTTCTCAGGAGGCAGGTAAGGTGGTCTAGTATTCTCATCTCTTGAAGAAGTTTCCACAGTTTCTTATGATCCACACAGTCAAAGGCTTTAGTGTAGTCAATGAAGATGTTTTTCTGAAATTCCTTTGCTTTTTCTATGATTCCATGGATGTTTGCAATTTGTTCCCTGGTTCTGCCTATTCTAAATCCAGCTTGAACATCTGGAATTTCTTGGTTCACATACTGTTGAATCATAGCTGGGAGAATTTTGAGCATTACTTTGCTAGCATGTAAGATGAATGCAATTGTGTGGTAGTTTGAGATTCTTTGGCATTGGCTTTCTTTGGGATTGGAATGAAAACTGACCTCTTCCAGTCCTGTGGCCACTGCTCAATTTTCCAATTTGATTTAGGTCATACCTGAATGGTCTAATGGTTTTCCCTGCTTTCTTCAATTTAGTCTGAATTATGCAATAAGAAGTTCATGATTTGAGTCATAGTCAGCTCCTGGTCTTGTTTTTGCTGACCATATAGAGCTTCTTCATCTTCAGCTGCAAAGCATATAATCAGTCTGATTTCACTGTTGACCATCTGGTCATGTCCATGTATAGAGTCATCTCTTGTGTTGTTGGAAGAGGATGTTTGCTATGACCGGTGCATTCTCCTGGCAAAACTCTGTTAAGCCTTTGCCCTGCTTCATTTTGTACTCCAACGTCAAACTTGCTTGTTACTCCAGGTATCTCTTGACTACCTACTTTTGCATTTCAGTTCCCTATGATGAAAAGGATATCTTTTTTGGTGTTAGCTTTAGAAGGTCTTGAGGGTCTTCATAGAACCATTCAACTTCAGCTTCATCAGCATTAGTGGTTGAGGCAATGACTTGGATTACTGTGATATTGAATGGTTTGCCATGGAAACAAACAGAGATCATTCTGTCATTTTTGGGATTGCACCCAAGTACTACATTTCAGACTCTTTTGTTGACTATGGGGGCTACCCCATTTCTTTTAAGGGATTCTTGCCTACAGTAGTAGATATAATGGTCATCTGAATTAAATTCACCCGTTGCAGTCCATTTTAATTCACCAGTTCCTAAAATGTCGATATTCACCCTTGCCATTTCCTGTTTGACCACTTCCATTTTACCTTTATTCATGGACCTAACATTCCAGGTTCCTAGGCAGTATTGTTCTTTACAGCATCGAGCTTTACTTCCGTCACCAGTCACATCCACAATTGGATGTTGTTTTCACTTTGGCTTAGCCTCTTCATTCTTTCTGGAGCTGTTTCTCCACTCTTCTCCAATAGCATATTGAGTGCCTACCGACCTGGGGAGTTCATCTTTCAGTGTCCTATCTTTTTGCCTTTTCATATAGTTCATGGGGTTCTCAAGGCAGTAATACTGAAGTAGTTTGCCTTTCCCTTCTCCAGTGGACCACGTTTTGTCAGAACTCTCCACCTTGATTTATATAAAAGTAGTTCACCACATCATTCTTCAACTTAGTTTTAAATTTAATATTATTTTCAGATTTTCTCTTATGAAGCTAGTACTTCTAATTTATTCCTCTCAACTGCTGAACAGTATTCCATTTTATGACCATCCCAAATTTTATGGATGGAGATAAATCTATCTCTGTGTATATATTTGCTGTTACAAACATGATTAAAATGGACATTTCTCTACTTATTTCCTTGGCAAATATTTTCTCTGCCATATATATCTAGAAGTGAAACTGCTATATCATAGAAAATGCACATCTTCCATTTTAGTAGATATTGGCAAATGCCCCGAAAGTGTTTGCCCCAATTTATAAGCCCTCTAGAGATTAAGTCTGGAGAAGGAAATGGCAACCCACTCAAATGTTCTTGCCTGGAGAATCCGAGATGGGGGAGCCTGGTGGGCTGCTGTCTGTGGGGTCGCACAGAGTTGGACACGACTGAAGCGACTTAGCAGCAGCAGCAGCAGAGATTAAGTCACTACTGCTCCATATCCTCATAGTGCTTACTGTTGTCGGACTTTTAAATAGTTGCTCTTCTGCATATAGTGTGAAATGGTATGTTGCAAGTTTGTTTGGCCCTGATGACTAGCAAGATGGATTGAGCACCTTTTCATATGTCACATGTTTAGGGGCAGTAATAACATGGTTAAGAGCTGGTAGTTAGGTCCAGATGACTTGGATTTGGGTCCTAACTCTTCTGGGTGACCTTGGGATCATTACCATTTTGTGTCTTATTGGTACAGTTGGGATAATAACCATACCCACATCATGGGGTTGTTCTGGATTGATAGGTGAGAATCTCTCACAGCTGTGTCCAGCGTAAATAAGGATGATGATGTTGAAATAAAACATCACAGAGACGTGATAAGTGTAATTCAAAGAATTTGATTACATTAAATGTCAGGTTGCATAATTGAAAGGTTAATGGCTCTAATCAGTCTGATGATGGAAAGATTGGAATGGAAAAATTCTGGAGCTTTGGGAACATCCCCTTCTCATCTTCTTGATTCACTCACATTATCCTCTTCCTCTTCAGAAGATAACTTTAGCTCAGAGTCCAGATGGAGGATGAGGAGCCAATTACCAAGCATATAACATCCAATTTTTTTAAAAAAGTGATGGGTGTGTTATCTTGGAGTTTTATTGGATTATGTTGTTGACCATTTGTGTTTCCCTTATGCAAGCTGCTTATCATTTTTCCCATGTTGTATTGGGTTATTTGCTTTTTCTCATTAATTAGTAGTTCTTTATATTTTGAACACTAATTCTGACAAATTTCTTTTCCCAATCTCTGATTTTTCTGTCAACTTAATGATATATTTTTTGTTTGTTTACACAGAATTTTAAAGATTCGGTGTGATTAAAAATGATTTGTATTTTTATAGCTAGTTTAAGGTTTTTTCCTCCATAAACAATTGTTAAGGACATTCTCTGTATTTTCTTCTGTTATGGAGGTTTTGTCCTTCAGAACAAAATTCTCTCTGGAATTTGTTTCTGTGTCTAGTGAGAGTTGGAAAGCTAATTGTCGATCACTGTCTATGTCTAGTTTCAGTGGCCTCTCTGTCTGGCCATGACCTACAATGGTAGTCTCTTGGTTACTGTGTATTTATAATAGTAGACATAAGAGGAGGGGGAGCAGGAAAAAAAGCAGAAGGAACAGCAGCATCAGTTAACCAGTCTTACCATTCTATGTGCTTTACATGTATTGACTCATTTAATCCTTAACAGAGCCCCATGCCGTGAGTGACTCTCATGATCTCCGTTTTATCTTTAAGGAAACTGAGGCACAGACAACTTAAGTGACTTGACACAAAAATGTGTAGGTGGAATTCAGACCCACTGAAGCTGAAATCAAAACCCAGACCACCTGCTTCAGACTCCATATTTATAACCACTCTCTTGCCCAGCCTCCAAAACACCATGTTGGCTGATAAACAAGTTCCCTCTCCTCCTTGTTCTTAAAAAATAAACAAGTGAAGTCTTGGCTGACTTTGGCTACTTTCTCTGTTTCCTTTGTTTTTCTTTTCTTTTTTTTTTTCAGTTATCAGAAGAATATGGTATGTACACAGGGTTCTAGGTAGAAATTATAATAGTAAATCATCTGATCATTATTTTGGAAGTAGCGTTATAATGCTACCTTTCTATAAACTACACAGAGGGTTAGAGATGGCCAAAATGACAGGCTGGGGTTGACTTTTGAATTTACACCTTTGTTTTACTTTTACTTTTCTTGGAATTTATTCTGAAAGATAAATTATAAATTGTTACTTTTCTTGGAATTCTGAAAAAAAATTTTTTTTTCCTTAAGGCCATAGTTACTAGTCTTGAGACTCTCAATAGAGGAGACCAACATAAAAATAAATAATTACAATACAATTTGACAATTTGTTAAATTACAGAATAGAATTATGAGAGCTTAACCCAAGAAATACCTGTCTAGGAGTTTAATGAATGATGTTTTGTTATTGCTATGATAAACAACCTGTATTATTGATATAATAAAACAAAAACACAGTGGCTTAAAACCATTTTATTATCATTTCAAGCCACTACAATTTGTTATTTTATTATTTCTTATGTTTCCCTGGGCTTACTAAGCTCAGCTGGGAACATGGTGATGCCTAGGCCTGCAGTCAAGGGCTTGACTGGGCTGGACCATCTAACATGGCTCAGTCGCATGGCTGAGGGTTCACCTGGCATCAGCTGGGAGCTAAGCTGGGATAATACACAGTGTGCCTTGGTACCCCTCTGTAACATCCCTGTGTGGCACGGGCTTCTCATCACCTGGTGGCAGCGTTCCCAGAGCAGGAGGAAAAGGCCTGGGTCTGAGAGCTCCAGTATGTTCTTCTACCGTATTCTAGATTCCAAGCCAGTCCTAGAGTAAACACAGATTCAAAAGTAGGGCATTGAGTTGCCCACCCTTAATGTGAGAAGTTGCATAAGCATATAAAGCCAGAGGAATTGTCAGAGGCCCCCTCTGGAGACTATCAACCAGACAGGCCTTGCTCAGCAAAGGAAATGTATGCTGAATTTTGAGGGAGGAGGGAGCCCGTACCAGGGAGGGTTAGAGGAAGATCCACAGAAGGTAAGAGTACAGACATGAAAGAGTATAATAAGTATGGATGGAATTTTTGTGCTGTGGAGCTATAAGGGATAAAATTGGTAAGGTGTGTTAGAAATAAGAAAATAATAACTAAAATTCATGAAGAGGTTATGGTGTGCCAGGCACATCTCAAGGATCTCTGAATGACTTATTTATCCTCATGACAACCCTATGAAGTCAGGAGTACTACTACCTTAATTTTAAGATAGCTTGCACGTTGTCATATATCCTATAAACATTAGAGCTAAATTTGAACACAGGTGGTGTCATTAGAGATTACCCTCTCAACCACTATACCTGTAAATTATTTTTTAAAATGCGTGTGACATGTTATATATTGTCTCCCATAGACTGTATACATCATAGTAAGAGAACTGGGTTATAAGTAATAAACTGGAGTGTGATCCCACTGGTATTCAAATTGCTGCATTTCCAGCACTGGTCTAGGTGTCTCAGAAGCAGTTGAGTCTAGGAGTCCCTCAGATGTTGATAGTGGCTCCATGGTTTCAGGAGGTCTAGGTCAAGCAGAGAGGCCTTCTCTCATCTTAGGTACATCGTTTGGTAATACCAAAGGTGATCTTGGTGGGGAAGCTGAGCCCAGCAAAGCAGTGGTGACACACTCAATGGTCATCAGAGCCTTGAAGTCTTTGAATGAAATTCACAGAGAGAAGGAAGAAGTTGGAAACAGAAAGAGACCCAGTGGCAGAGAGAAGCAGAGCTGGCAACAAGTGGAGTAAGGATTAGCAGACTCAGGGTGATTATCTCGTTTTCATTGCTCTTTCGAATCCCAAATGACTTTCCAGTTTTGAACTCATTTTTGTCCCTCCAAGCTTGAGCTTGGACATCATTCCTGAATATTCGTTGGAAGGACTGATGCTGAAGTGAAACTCTAATACTTTGACCACCTGACATGAAGAACTGACTCATTGGAAAAGACCCTGAAGCTGGGAAAGATTGAGGCAGGAGGAGAAGGGGATGACAGAGGATGAGATGGCTGGATGGCATCACTGACTCAATGGACATGAGTTTGGGCAGGCTCTGGGTGTTGGTGACGGACAGGAAGGCCTGGCATGCTGCAGTCTGTGGGGTCACAAAGAGTTGGACATGACTGAGCGACTGAACTGAAATGAAGCTTGAGCTGAATGGTTCCTAGGTTTCTGTACCATTCAACTGAATAGTGGGAAAACACCTATCTTCCTAATTTCTAAATACAGCCTATAGTCAATCCCTATTATGTGACACAACCCAAGTGAAACTCTATTCTTATAATCAAAAGAGCCCAACTAACATGGATATTTAGTTTTTATTAGATGCTCTGTTACTGGTTATTTATTTATTTATTTTTTTGAGGATAGAGACTGACTCTATTTACATCAGGACTGTCCTTTATACAGTATCTAGCAGAGTTGGACAGAGAAGGCAATGGCACCCCACTCCAGTACTCTTGCCTGGAAAATCCTATGGACGGAGGAGCCTGGTAGGCTGCAGTCCATGGGGTCGCTAAGAGTCGGATACGACTGAGCAACTTCCCTTTCACTTTTCACTTTCATGCATTGGAGAAGGAAATGGCAACCCACTCCAGTGTTCTTGCCTGGAGAATCCCAGGGACAGGGGAGCCTGGTGGGCTGCCGTCTATGGGGTCGCACAGAGTCAGACACGACTGAAGTGACTTAGCAGCAGTAGCGGCAGAGTCAGACACGACTGAGACGACTTAGCATCAGCCGCAGCCCAAAGCTTTGCACACATTAAATGCTAAAGAGTTGATACTTGATCCTTTTTTCTGTCCATTGGGATTTTGAATATGTTTGTTGTTCATGGGGTCATGATGATCTCTACATTATCATATACAGTTTATAAAACTTGCGAGATTTATGCTTCCCTCTCTGAACTGTTCCATTCATTAGAACAAAGCATTTGTCTAAACACGATTTGAGTTTTAAAAATAGTTTCATATAAACAGCTGATGTTTTTATTAAGAAATCTTTTTTTTATATTTAGGGAGATCTGTATTTAAGTATCAGGCAGACACATATATGTACTGGTAGAATGTTCTTGACAGCTTATCACCACTGTAGGTGGAAAGACTAGCCACTTTGAAAGTACATTAATAGCATATTGATTAGTTTTTCTATTTTTTGTTAAGTAAGATAAAACATTATTTCAAAAATGTTCTTTCTTACTATGTATTACCTTAGCTGACAAATGTCCTGTGTCACAAAGATGGATATTCTGAACCATTGACATCATAGATCCTGATTAACAACACAAACTCTGGGGCCAGATAACCTGAATTTAAATCCTAGGAAAATCATGCATGGCTTTGGGAAAGTTACTTAAACTCTTGTGACCACAGTTTCTTCCTCTTAATATGAGGATGATGAAAGTATCTCTTGCACAAGAGTATTCTAAAAATTGGATAAGTTAATATATGTGAAGTCCTTATATCAGTACCAGCACATAATCACAAGACTCAGATACTGTGTTGCCGTTACTCTTAGTTTTTAAGTCTAAAAAAGGCATTTTTATTTTAGCTCTCTTTTACAGTAGATCTGTCAGAACTTTTGGGTGGCAGTAATAAAAGCAGAATCACAAACCTTCTAATAAGCAGTGTTGTATAGTAGAGAACACTATTTCTGGCCTCTTTGCCTGGGACCGGTCATTTCACCTCCCAGAAATGTTCGTCAGATTTGTAAGTTGTAAGCAGGGTAGTTTGAATCCATATGATTCCGCTTCACAACGGCTCTACTCTCCAAAGTGTCAGAGGTGACATGATGGCAAAACACGCTATGGAACACTTGTGGAAATACTTGAGGACTGATTTTTTGAGATTTAATTTGTGCTAAAAATTCATCAACACATCTCCAGGAAGGCAAATCCTCCCAAGACATATGGAGACTGTTTTAAGATTGGTTTCATGATTCTGATTGGGACTGTTTTAATTTTATCATTGGCCACTTCAAAAGAATGAGAGAAATGCAAGGTAAATTAACTAAAATAAGTCCTTCTGTTAAGATGTAGAAAGCAGGATGCCAATTTGAGAGGGGAGGGAATTAATGTAGTAAATTGAACTAGAGCCATTAACAGAAGAGCTTAGGGAGAGGTGAAGTTGAGGAATGTAGCATGAAAGAAAAAATGGATGATTTAAAAGGATGAATTACATAAAGAAACATTCCCAACAGGATGCATAAGGAAGGGTGTGAAGAGAGCTGCATATTTTAGAGACTGGAATAAGCGGTACATATTTGGAGGGTCTTGGAGTATATAAAGAGATCTGCTTAGCATGGCAGCCAGCTGCTCACCTCTCATGAAAGAAAAGAAGAAATGTGCTTAAGCTGAAATGTAAGGGATTTTGGTTTGACTTTCTAAACAATACAGATTGTTAAACGTTGATCTGAATTGTGTTATCTCAATCCTGGTAATATCGGAAAGTGGCTTAACTGCTAATCATCCAGAGATGTTCCCATGCAAAGACAAAGTGTGGACCCAGGACTTCTTATTAGCTGCAACTTGTTTGTTTTAGCATTTCAGAGAAGTTTCTTATTTCAAGTATGCAATCTTCTTTTGGACTCTTTTCCCCCACCACTCTTACCTTTTGTATTTTTCACATGCTCTATAATTTTGTGTACCACCATTTCCATGCCTTAGTTCCTATACAGTTCTATGATTTTGTTGTGACTGAGTTAGATGGCTTCCTCTCGAATAAATAATATACCTGCCTCCTAAATAGCTTCTGAAAGTGGGATGTGTAACCGATGCTCATTTTTTTTTTTTATTCCGCAAATTGTTATGTATGAATCCTAGAGGTTCAAAGTTGAATGAGGCATAATTTCTATCCTGTTGGGATTTACTGTGTAGGGGGTTGAAGACAGACATAACTCCAATTAAAATGTAAGAAGTGACGTAATAGAAACATGACACAGAGAAAGGAGTTAAGAGCTCTGCCTTGGGAAGATGTGTCTATCAACAGATATACCTGTAAGGCACCTTGCAGGGAGCGTCTTGAGGGGAAGTTCCTGGGGCGTGTGTCACTGGGAAATTGTCAGACTAGCCCTGATCTGCAGGGATCAAATGGCCACTCCTTTGATACGTGATCACTCCTCTGTTGGCAGCTGCTTCCTAGTTATCAACCATGCAGGAGAAAGTCCAAATTTGGGGAGACTAGTACCTGTGTCTGTCGCTTTACTTCCCGAAGATATTTTGAGATTAAATTAGGTGATAAATGCAAACGCATCTAGCAAAAAATAGGCACTTAAGAAATGTATATTTAGTGAGTTTCTTCAGCAAGAGAGACCCGTTGTCAGTGGTATGGGGGAAAAGTAGAGGGGGTACATTTCTCAGTTAATATAGGCTTTGGAGCTATAACAACCAGGTGTAATCTGTAGATTTTACTCAACCCCAATTTTAACATAGCAACTCTAAAATAATGTTATGAAGCAATGGGAAAAATGTTGATTAAGAACCAGGTAGCATAAAAAATCAAAATGCCTACTTGGCAGTTTTGCTGGGGTGGAAGTGCTACTGTGGTTATGTGCGAAGATGTCCATGCTTTTTAGAGATGTATGCTGAAGTGAGATTTGCTTTAAATAGATTCCACAAAGAACTGAAGGGGAAGTGCTATAAATATAGCGACCCCATGGACTGTAGCCTACTACACTCCTCCGTCCATGGGATTTTCTAGGCAAGAGTACTGGAGTGGGTTGCCATTTCCTTCTCCAGAGGATCTTCCTGACCCAGGGATCGAACCCGAGTCCCCCACATTGTAGGTAGACGCTTTACCATCTGAGCTACCAGGGAAGTCAATAAATATAGCAGGTTCTTGATGTTGTTAAATCTGGTTGATGGAAATGTGGAGGGTCATTGACCTATTACCACTGCTGTTGTGTGTGTTTGGAAATTTCATAACTAATTCCACTGTCCTCCTTAATCAGCTCTTCATTGTTTAGACATGATCGGCAGCATGCAGGATTTAAGTGAAAAGAGGAAAATAATGTCTAACCAGGAAGTTTAAGCTAAAAAAAATTATATACAATATTGTTTTTTAAAAATGTTAACATATTAACTTAGGCATAACCCTTCAATGAGCACCCCATAAGGTAGATTGCTGTTTGAAAGCAGAGAGGCAGATTTCTTCCACTTCGATAGGAACCATCCTCAGAGTTCATTGGCAGAAATGAATGATTTCAGTGAGTATGATTTGAAATGACCAAAAAAGGCAACTACAAACATAGTTGATTTTTAATACAGTATCACAGATCTCCTATTTATTCCCGTTGCTTTATCACTTGCTGAATAACATTCAAAAGGTTAAACCGTATAATTTTCTTTATTTGATGAAAAAAGTTTTAAAAGTTTAAGACAAAAACTGATTTGTTGTAGTGTTTTATTTTCCCTTAACACAAAAATGTACATATATTTCCTTTCCAACTTAGATAATGTAAAAGCTTTGAAGATGAATTTTCAGAAGTTAATTTCTATCTGAAGATGTATTTCCTATATTGAATAATCAGAGTTGGAATTAACAGTCACTTGATATTAACAGATTGCCTTTTAAAAAATATTTTATCTACTTTCAGAATTTTAGCTCTTGGGTGTCAGATTAAAATTCTGAATCATGTTTGATTCCTCTCAGAATTGAATGTCAAATCCAAAGACAGATATTTATAACAGTGTTCTGTTCAGGCAAAAAGTCAGTTTTCAGGCTGCAACATGGATGATTATAAGGCTCTTATTCACAATTGGATTTTGCAATCATTTTAAACAAACAAATTAAAGCTTTAAGATTGAATTTTAGTAAACCAGCCATTTAATTTCCTGTTTTATTATGCTTTTACATTTGCAGAGTGCTGTGTGGTTTATATATTGCATTCAAATAATTATTTCTCACAACAACATTACCACACTGGTATTACTATTTCCGCTTGACTGATTCACTTGACTGATAATACTATTGAAATTCTAAGTGGTGAAATGACTTGTCCTAAGTCATCTAGCTAGTTAGCAGCTTAAATAAAACTTCTATGCATTTTGTTCTGGTTCCAAATTTTTCCATTATAAAATTCTTGTTCAAAATGTCTACAAACAAGAATCTGGTTAAAAAAATCACTTACATGATTCTAGAGCTCCGTATAAATATTTCAAGATTTTATTAATGGGATATATCTTCTTACAAATGCCAAGAGGACTGAAGCGAATTCATGTACTAATTTTCAGCAGATTTTTATACAAAGAAATCCAACACTGGCTCAAACAGAAACAGCCAGCTTTTAAGAGAAATAGCTTTATAATTATTCCTTTTTAATATTGACACCTTAAGTGAGGGTGTAAGGTATGCTTATAAACTTTTAAACATGAAACAGGATGCCTTTTCACTAGACTACCATGCTGAATCCTGTGTGTGACAGTAACGTCTAATAATCATTACATTATTTTTAGGCAGCATATGCAGTTGTTTAAATCTCATAAGTTAGGAAAATAATTAGATGCAGGAGCTGTTGAGTGAAATAAAGATGGATAGATGTATACACAGTATCTGGAGTAGGAAATGACAACCCACTCCAGTATTCTTGCCTGGAAAATTTCATGGAGAGAGGAGTCTGGTGGGCTGCAGTCCATGGGGGTCACAAAGAGTTGGACACGATGGAGTACACACACACAAACACACACTCACACGAGTAGAGTACCATTATCATTCTTCTAAGAAAGAGGTGTATTTGTTTATTGGAGAAGGAAATGATAACCCACTCCAGTATTCTTGCCTGGAGAATTCCATGGACAGGAGAGCCTGGCAGTTTGCAGTCCATGGCGTCGCAGAGAGTCGGACACGACGGAGTAACTAACACAACACCAATATTTGCTTATATTAAAAATAGAATGAAAACATTCTTAAATATAAAATATTACTATAAAGGAAGAAGGTAACAAGTATATAGGTTTAAATTTTCTGAATGTACATTTTTTATAGATATGATCTTGGAACAATATAAATATTTTCAATAATTATAAAACACAATTAAATGTAAGAAACAATCCCTAGAAGTCAAAAGCAAAGTGAAATACCCTAATTGTAACAAATTTGTGGCATAGCCACATAGAAGAACTTCCTAAAACTTTAAACCACAGTAATTTCACTATATATACCTATAGATATATATATTCTAATAACAAAATACATGCAGAAATTATTTATTGTGAATATATTGCTCAGTTCAGTTCAATTGCTCAGTTGTGTCTGACTCTTTGCAACCCCATGAACTGCAGCATGCCAGGCTTCCCTGTTCATCACCAACTCCCAAAGCCTGATCAAACTCATGTTCATTGAGTCGGTGATGCCATCCAACCTTATTATCCTCTGTTGTCCCCTTCTCCTGCCTCAATCTTTCCCAGCATCAGGGTCTTTTCAAATGAGTCAGTTCTTCACATCAGGTAGCCAAACTACTGGAGTTTAAGCTTCAACATCAGTCCTTCTAATGAACACCCTGGACTGATCTCCTTTAGGATGGACTGGTTGGATCTTCTTGCAGCCCAAGGGACTCTCAAGAGTCTTCTCCAACACAACAGTTCAAAAGCATCAATTCTTCGGCACTCAGCTTTCTTTATAGTCCAAAACTCACATCCATACCTGACTACTGGAAAAACCATAGCTTTGACTAGATGGACCTTTGTTGGCAAAGTGATATCTCTGCTTTTTAATATGCTATCTAGGTTGGTCATAGCTTTTCTTCCAAGGAGTAAGCATCTTTTAATTTCATGGCTGCAGTCACCATCTGCAGTGATTTTGGAGGTCAAAAAAAGTAAGTCTCTCATTGTTTCCATGTTTCCCTATCTATATGCAATGAAGTGATGGGAACAAATGCCATAATTTTACTTTTCTGTATGTTGAATTTTAAGCCAACTTCTTCACACTCCTTTTTCAATTTCGTCAAGAGGTTCTTTCGTTCTTCTTTGCTTTCTGCCATAAGGATGGTATCATCTGCATATCTGAGGTTATTGATTTTTCTCTCGGCAATCTTAATTCCAGCTTGTGCTTCATCCAGCCCAACATTTTGCATAATGTACTCTGCATATAAGTTAAATAAGCAGGGTGACAGTATACACCTTTGATGTACTCCTTTTCCAATTTGGAACCAGTCTGTTGTTCCATGTCCAGTTCTAACTGTTGCTTCTTGACCTGTATACAGATTTCTCAGGAGGCAGGTCAGGTGGTCTGGTATTCCCATCTCTTGAAGAATTTTCCACAGTTTGTTGTGATGCACACAGTCAAAGGCTTTGGCATAGTCAATAAAACAGAAATAGATGTTTTTCTGATTTCAATTCAGTTCAGTCGCTCAGTCGTGTCCGACTCTTTGAGACCCCATGAATCGCAGCATGCCAGGCCTCCCTGTCCATCACCAACTCCCGGAGTTCACTCAGAGTTGTGTCCATCAATTAGAAGGGGTGAAATCACGTGTAGAATCAAACCCAATACCTGCCAGAGATGCTCAGAGGCCTCAAACAAAACTTGTGCTCACCAGGACCCAGAGACCCCACAGAGACTGTGCCATATCTGCCTTTGAGTGTTTGAGTGTCTCCTGAAGACATACAGGTCAGCAGTGGCCTTCCACAGGGGCAGGGACTCTGTGTTCAGCAGACCTGGGTTACACAGCATGTGGCATAAGCCCTCTGGGAGGAAATCTTGACCCTACCATTAACCCTACCATAGATCCACTGAACAGATGACCCACAAACTGCAGAACAATTATAATAAATAAATTCTTGCACTATTGAGAAAGTTCTAGGACCCGAAACAGATTTCCCAACCTGCAGATCTAGCCAAGGAACTAAGAACCCCCAGGGAATTTAACTTTGGAGGCCAGTGGGTTTTGATTATAGAACTTACACAGGACTGGTGAAACAGACTCTTAGAGGGCACAAACAAAACTTCGTGTACACAAGGACCCAGGAGAAAGGGGCAGTGACCCCATGAGAGACTGGCCCAGACTTGCCTGTGAGTGTTCATGATTCTCCTGTGGAGGTGTGGGTTGGCAGTGGCCTGCTGCAGGGTCGGGGGAGCTTTTGAAGGAGGTTGCCATTATCTTCATTATCTCCATCATAGTTTGGTCTCAGGTCAAACAATAGGGAGGGAGCACAGCCCCGCCCATCAACAGAAAATTGGATTAAAGATTTACTGAGCACAGCCCTGCCCATCAGAACAAGACCCAGTTTGCCCCACAGTCAGTGTCTTCTATTTGGAAGCTTCCATAAGCCTTTTATTCCTATTCAGCAGAGGGCAGACAGAATGAAAACCACAATCACAAAAAATGAATCAAACTAATCACATGGACCACAGCTTTGTTTAACTCAATGAAACTATGAACCATGCTGTGTAGGGCCACCCAAGAAGGACGGGTCATGGTGGAGAGTTCTGATAGAACGTGGTCCACTGGAGAAGGATATGGCAAACCACTTCAGCAGTCTCGCCTTGAGAACCTCGTGAACATTATCAAAAGGCGAAAAGATATGCCACTGAAAGATGAACTCCCCAGTTTGGTAGGTTCCCAATATGCTACTGGAGGAGAGTGGAGAAATAACTCCAGAAAGAATGAAGAGATGGAGCCAAAGCAAAAACAATGCCCAGTTGTGGACATGACTGGTGGTGGAAGTAAAGTTTGATGCTTTAAAGAACAATATTTCATAGGAACCAGGAGTGTTAGGTCCATGATTCAAGGTAAATTGGAAGTGGTTAAACAGGAGATGGAGAGAGCAAACATCAACATTTTAGGAATCAGTGAACTAGAATCTGTGAACTAAAATGGACTGGAATGGGCAAATCTAATTCAGAATCAGTTGCAGTGTATGGACCTTATTCAGATACAGATTCAACAACAACAGCAAAAACCTGTTGGGGGAAAAAACATGCATATGGCAATTGGGGAACTCTGAATGTTGGCTGGATATTTGATGATATTTAGGGAATTATTAATTTTAAAAGTGTGATAACAGTATTGTGGTTGTATTTTTTAATCCACATTTTTTAGAGATATACTGAAATATTTATGGATGAAATGATGTTACTTTAGAGATTTGCTTCAAAATAATCTGGGAGGGGGAGAAATGGCAGTGGGTACAGATGAAATGCAAGATGATAATTGTCAAAACTGAGGATGAACTATAACATTCTCTCTATTTTTGTGTATGCTTAAAGTTTTTTAACAATAAGGTAAAAAAGGAATGTCATTTAAGATCAATCTCAGAAATCATATTGTCATAATAAGCAGTCATTCCTGTGAAATGATTATTAAGAAGGGCCTCAGGTTAGGGATATTTTTTTACCCCATTCTCCAAAATGTACATACATTCACATGATAGAAGGTACTTACGCTGTGCTCTGCTAAGTTGCTTCAGTTGTGTCTGATACTTTGCAACCTCAAGAACCTAAATACCAAATTATGTGACAGATAGCTGTTCCAGTCAGTTTCCATGGTTTTTTTTTTTCTACATATTTACCAGAATTTTATGAGGAAATTTTACTGTATTCATTTTTCAGATCATGCTAAGAGATCAAATATTTTAAACCAAGACACAGCTAGTAGAGGAAAGAGCCAGGCTTGCAATGCATCTCTTGGCTTTCTATATCGGCATGCTCCCCCTACTCTGTTCATTCTGAGCAGATAACTGAATGGAGATTTTGAATGACAGTGTCTGCTGTTATCTTTTTTTCCATTTTCTAGATCAGCATTTTTTTTTTTTTTTACCCAATTTCAAATCTTTTGCATTTTGGCTAAATAAGAGACCCAAAAGCTAGTCAGCCTGCTCAAAGGCAATACTAGCCACTATTTGGATCTTTAATTAATAAATGAATCTTCAATTAATTAGTCTTCAGTTAATTAATCTTCAAGTAATTCAATTATTGAGGCAAGCTGTTTCCCTTCCCCACAAGATGGGAACAAGCACAATTTTGGCTTAATGTTCTTAGTTGCTCCAAGGCACTTTTCCCTGGTTAGGGGTATGAAAGGTATGCTGCTGTTAGGAAAGGGAAGGATGGTACAGTGCGCCCAAAGGTGAGACCTCATTATCATGCATGTATGCCAAGGAGAGGGGACCAATGGCAGAGAAGACGCGGCATTTTCAGTTCTAAGAAATGGAAATAGCCCCCGGATAAAACTCTGATGTTCACCGGGGCAGTGGCTCCCTCATCTAGGATCCAGGGGAACTTTTAAAATCTCTGTGAAAGGTGAATGCTCAGGTCATCTCTAGATTGTCCGAAGGTTTTGCATAAGTCATCTCTTGATGAGTAAATTAAAAACCTCAAGTGAGTAAAATCCTCTCCATTTCTTGGAGCAGTTATAAAATTTGTGATCATTGAAGCTTTATTGGTAAAGTAGCAGCCCAGCACGATGACAAAATAAGTTTTTATGCTTCAAGCAGATCAATGACTAATTCCAAACATAATGAGCAAGGCATCCTTTATCTCTTACTTCACTGAAATGGAGGCAGCTTGGACATTATTCCTGAAAAATACATATGAAATATGTAGTAAAGCAATCCTTTAAGGATGGTAAAAGAGATACCAGGAAGTTCGATTCCTAGTTGACCAATAAATATTTAGAAATTTACTACAAATTACCTCAAGGTTGGTATAAGAGTACATGCCCTTCAAAACTTAAAATTAGTTTTCCCCGCTTTTTTTGTGAGTGGATTTCCTTATGCCACCAGGAAGGATAGCTAAGTTAGACCCTTCATAGCTTCAGTTTCATGGGGAAAACAGGGAAATGAGTCTGCATGGTCTATGGTAGACTGTTATCTGATTCAAATCTAAAATTTACCTTTACGCCTGGAGATACTTCTGACTTTACTATATAGCTGCTGAATAGCTTCCTCATATATGGAAGGTCATGGATATTTTCAGTTAAATTAGGAATTGCCCCACATTTTATGGTTATTTTTAATGGGGAGTTAATGTTAGCTCTTTTGATATTATTTACAAAATTTGTGTACCACTTACTCTGTCAATCCAAGTTGCTATCACCACTGCTCTTTCATTTCAAAACATTATGTAATAACAGTACAAATTAGAAAAAAATTGAAATTGGTTAACTCATAGGATATAAAAAATGATGAAAGAAGGAAAACTGGAATTTTCTTCTAGATATTTAAACATATCTAAACTTTTAAAATTAGTTGCACTTTATAATCTTGAGAGAGAAGCTGTAGCTTTATACAAGATTTATACTTTCCCTATGTATGAATACTCTACAAAAGGTTTAGCACACACACCATAGTGCAATCATAGATAGTGAAAATACACCAACACATTATAAAACTCACCATCACAGTTAATCACAATGTTCTTATCTACCCCCACTCCCTTTTTGCCTGTAGGAACTGGATCTTACCTTCCACACATTGAAAAATGATGGAAACCATCCGGGGTGAAGTCCCTCCTGTGCCTTCAACATTTTCCACACGTTCTCTGTAACCACATCTTCCTTCAAAGGCCTTTTCTTCTCTCTATAGCTTTCTCTGGAGAAGGGCATGGCAACCCTCCAGTACTCTGGCCTGAGAATACCATGGACAGAGGAGCTTGGTGGCCTACAGTCCGTGGGGTCGCAAAGATTCAGACGTGACTGAGCAACTGAGAATGCACGTGTACTTTTCTCATCCACTATAGTCTACATCCCGTCTCTACCTCCTTCCTCTAGGAACTCACTGCCATAGTTACCGTTCTCTTTGTTAACTATAGGTTCTTTGTATTTATTCTATCTTAAAAGTCATTCAAGTCTCTTCTTTCTACAAAACAGATTTGAATTGCCCCTAATGGCCTCCTCCTTTCTTAGAATCTTTTGATATGAGATCTATAACTATTCCCTCTTATTCTTTATTCTCTCATTCATTTTCTTTTTAAAAGCCCTCTCCACATGTAATCTTTCCATTACATGCTTTCATGACTCTCATCTTGGCTATATCTTTACCTTTCACTTCTCTCTGCATTTTATGCCATTTTTCTCTCCTTTACATCTGATCAGGTCCTGACCAGTGACATTTCCATGTCATCCAAGAAAACTTGAAGTCAGCTTGATCCTTCTTTCCTCTATTCTGGTTTCAGATTCAAAATATTAATATCTTGGCCTAAAATTGTAGACAAAATGTGTTGGATTTTTCCCCTCCATACAATTTTAAGTTTCTTAAGACTATGACTTATACTTCTCTCCTCCACTCCTACACCCAACAGATCTAGAGAAATACTGAGAGTCTAATAGTTATTAAATATTAGAGCTGTATTTGGGGGAGAAAAACTCACTTCAGTGGCAGGTGAATGACGGCATTTCAGAGCTATTGACTTATGAATATGCAACTATTTTATTAGCTTTCTCTTCATTATATGCTCATTGACCCTTTTCATGGTATACAGAATTTTATTAGGTAATACAGTTTTTGTAATAAGGTTTTATAAATTTTAGACACCTCCAGAAATTGAAAATCTGTTTACAAATTGAGCCATGGCCTAGATACATTTTTAAACCTAACAACACCTGCATGGGTGCATAAATAGTAGGTATCATCTAGTTAACTGTGTAAACACAAGTGAAGATTGGGTGGGCATGATAGTGAGATGTCACTCACAGGATGGTATAGAGTTGAGCAAGCTCCAGAAAATGATGAAGATCAGGGAAGCCTGGCTTGCTGCTGTCCATGGGATGACAAAGAGTCAGACACGACTGAGCGACTGACAACAATAATTGAGTTAACCAGAGTGATTTCTCTGGGGAGATGATTTCAAGTTTCTTCTGACTTACAATTATACAAACTGAAGACTGGCCCAGTAAGAACAGCTTGAGCTCAGGATCAGAGACAGAAGGCACAGAAAGGCAGAGTGAAGATAAATCCAGAGATGCAGGCTTAAACTAGGAAACAGGTTCAATCCAAGATTTGGTTCTTCCCTCATCAAACTAAGTTATTGTTGTATCTATAAATATATTATGTGATTTGCTTGTATGATAGCTAGCATTGACATAATGGTTACACTTCTCATTTTGGGTTTTAAAATAGAAAGTAAAACCATCACATGTGCAAAACACTACTTTCTTCCTATATTCTCAATTGCTCTCCCTCACTCCCCACCCCCAACATTTCCGCCACCCTTTCTTTTCATCTTATCATCCACCCTAGTTGCCTGCCATTGAGGCTATTGACCACCAACTCTTTGTTTTTTTAATTTAAATTTATTTAATTGGAGGCTAATTACTTCACAATATTGTATTGGTTTTGCCATACATCAACATGAATCCACCATGGGTATACACATGTTCCCCATCCTGAACCCCCCTCCCTCCTCCCTCCCTATAACATCCCTCTGGGTCATCCCAGTGCACCAGCCCCAAGCATCCTGTATCCTTCATCAAACCTGGACTGGTGATTTGTTTCATATATGATATTATACATGTTTCAATGCCATTCTCCCACATCATCCCACCCTCTCCCTCTCCCACAGAGTCCAAAAGACTGTTCTATACCTCTGTGTCTCTTTTGCTGTCTCGCATACAGGGTTATCGTTACCATCTTTCTAAATTCCATATATATGCGTTAGTATTTTTTTTATTTTTTTATTTTATTTTTAAAAAAATTTTTTTTTATTTTTTAAATTTTAAAATCTTTAATTCTTACATGCGTTCCCAAACATGAACCCCCCTCCCACCTCCCTCCCCACAACATCTCTCTGGGTCATCCCCATGCACCAGCCCCAAGCATGCTGCACCCTACGTCAGACATGGACTGGCGATTCAATTCTTACATGACAGTATACATGTTAGAATTCCCATTCTCCCAAATCATCCCACCCTCTCCCTCTCCCTCTGAGTCCAAAAGTCCGTTATACACATCTGTGTCTTTTTTCCTGTCTTGCATACAGGGTCGTCATTGCCATCTTCCTAAATTCCATATATATGTGTTAGTATACTGTATTGGTGTTTTTCTTTCTGGCTTACTTCACTCTGTATAATTGGCTCCAGTTTCATCCATCTCATCAGAACTGATTCAAATGAATTCTTTTTAACGGCTGAGTAATACTCCATTGTGTATATGTACCACAGCTTTCTTATCCATTCATCTGCTGATGGACATCTAGGTTGTTTCCATGTCCTGGCTATTATAAACAGTGCTGCGATGAACACTGGGGTACATGTGTCTCTTTCAATTCTGGTTTCCTCAGTGTGTATGCCCAGCAGTGGGATTGCTGGGTCATAAGGTAGTTCTTTTTTTTTTTTTTTTAAATTTTTTATTTTTTTTTAATTTTAAAATCTTTAATTCTTACATGCGTTCCCAAACATGAACCCCCCTCCCACCTCCCTCCCCACAACATCTCTCTGGGTCATCCCCATGCACCAGCCCCAAGCAAGCTGCATCCTACGTCAGACATGGACTGGCGATTCAATTCTTACATGACAGTATACATGTTAGAATTCCCATTCTCCCAAATCATCCCACCCTCTCCCTCTCCCTCTGAGTCCAAAAGTCTGGTATACACATCTGTGTCTTTTTTCCTGTCTTGCATACAGGGTCGTCATTGCCATCTTCCTAAATTCCATATATATGTGTTAGTATACTGTATTGGTGTTTTTCTTTCTGGCTTACTTCACTCTGTATAATTGGCTCCAGTTTCACCCATCTCATCAGAACTGATTCAAATGAATTCTTTTTAACGGCTGAGTAATACTCCTTTGTGTATATGTACCACCGCTTTCTTATCCATTCATCTGCTGATGGACATCTAGGTTGTTTCCATGTCCTGGCTATTGTAAACAGTGCTGCGATGAACATTGGGGTACATGTGTCTCTTTCAATTCTGGTTTCCTCGGTGTGTATGCCCAGAAGTGGGATTGCTGGGTCATAAGGTAGTTCTATTTGCAATTTTTTAAGGAATCTCCACACTGTTCTCCATAGTGGCTGTACTAGTTTGCATTCCCACCAACAGTGTAGGAGGGTTCCCTTTTCTCCACATCCTCTCCAGCATTTATTGCTTGCAGATTTTTGGATCGCAGCCATTCTGACTGGTGTGAAGTGGTACCTCATTGTGGTTTTGATTTGCATTTCTCTAATAATGAGTGATGTTGAGCATCTTTTCATGTGTTTGTTAGCCATCCGTATGTCTTCTTTGGAGAAATGTCTATTTAGTTCTTTGGCCCATTTTTTGATTGGGTCGTTTATTTTTCTGGAATTGAGCTGCATAAGTTGCTTGTATATTTTTGAGATTAGTTGTTTGTCAGTTGCTTCATTTGCTATTATTTTCTCCCATTCAGAAGGCTGTCTTTTCACCTTGCTTATATTTTCCTTTGTTGTGCAGAAGCTTTTAATTTTAATTAGATCCCATTTGTTTATTTTTGCTTTTATTTCCAGAATTCTGGGAGGTGGATCATAGAGGATCCTGCTGTGATTTATGTCTGAGAGTGTTTTGCCTATGTTCTCCTCTAGGAGTTTTATAGTTTCTGATCTTACATTTAGATCTTTAATCCATTTTGAGTTTATTTTTGTGTGCGGTGTTAGAAAGTGATCTAGTTTCATTCTTTTACAAGTGGTTGACCAGTTTTCCCAGCACCACTTGTTAAAGAGATTGTCTTTACTCCATTGTATATTCTTGCCTCCTTTGTCAAAGATAAGGTGTCCATATGTGTGTGGATTTATCTCTGGGCTTTCTATTTTGTTCCATTGATCTATATGTCTGTCTTTGTGCCAGTACCATACTGTCTTGATGACTGTGGCTTTGTAGTAGAGCCTGAAGTCAGGCAAGTTGATTCCTCCAGTTCCATTCTTCTTTCTCAAGATTGCTTTGGCTATTCGAGGTTTTTTGTCTTTCCATACAAATCTTGAAATTATTTGTTCTAGTTCTGTGAAAAATGTGGCTGGTAGCTTGACAGGGATTGCATTGAATTTGTAAATTGCTTTGGGTAGTATACTCATTTTCACTATATTGATTCTTCCGATCCATGAACATGGTATATTTCTCCATCTATTAGTGTCCTCTTTGATTTCTTTCATCAGTGTTTTATAGTTTTCTATATATAGGTCTTTAGTTTCTTTAGGTAGATATATTCCTAAGTATTTTATTCTTTTCGTTGCAATGGTGAATGGAATTGTTTCCTTAATTTCTTTTTCTACTTTCTCATCATTCGTGTATAGGAATGCAAGGGATTTCTGTGTGTTGATTTTATATCCTGCAACTTTACTATATTCATTGATGAGCTCTAGTAATTTTCTGGTGGAGTCTTTAGGGTTTTCCATGTAGAGGATCATGTCATCTGCAAACAGTGAGAGTTTTACTTCTTCTTTTCCAATTTGGATTCTTTTTATTTCTTTTTCTGCTCTGATTGCTGTGGCCAAAACTTCCAGAACTATGTTGAATAGTAGCGGTGAAAGTGGACACCTTTGTCTTGTTCCTGACTTTAGGGGAAATGCTTTCAATTTTTCACCATTGAGGATAATGTTTGCTGTGGGTTTGTCATATATAGCTTTTATTATGTTGAGGTATGTTCCTTCTATTCCTGCTTTCTGGAGAGTTTTTATCATAAATGGGTGTTGAATTTTGTCAAAGGCCTTCTCTGCATCTATTGAGATAATCATATGGTTTTTATTTTTCAATTTGTTAATGTGGTGAATTACATTGATTGATTTGCGGATATTGAAGAATCCTTGCATCTCTGGGATAAAGCCCACTTGGTCATGGTGTATGATCTTTTTAATGTGTTGTTGGATTCTGATTGCTAGAATTTTGTTGAGGATTTTTGCATCTATGTTCATCAGTGATACTGGCCTGTAGTTTTCCTTTTTTATGACATCTTTGTCAGGTTTTGGTATTAGGGTGATGGTGGCCTCATAGAATGAGTTTGGAAGTTTACCTTCCTCTGCAATTTTCTGGAAGAGTTTGAGGAGGATAGGTGTTAGCTCTTCTCGAAAATTTTGGTAGAATTCAGCTGTGAAGCCGTCTGGACCTGGGCTTTTGTTTGCTGGAAGATTTCTGATTACCGTTTCAATTTCCGTGCTTGTGATGGGTCTGTTAAGATTTTCTATTTCTTCCTGGTTCAGTTTTGGAAAATTGTACTTTTCTAAGAATTTGTCCATTTCTTCCATGTTGTCCATTTTATTGGCATACAACTGCTGATAGTAGTCTCTTATGATCCTTTGTATTTCTGTGTTGTCTGTTGTGATCTCTCCATTTTCATTTCTAATTTTATTGATTTGATTTTTCTCTCTTTGCTTCTTGATGAGTCTGGCTAATGGTTTGTCAATTTTATTTATCCTTTCAAAGAACCAGCTTTTGGCTTTGTTGATTTTTGCTATGGTCTCTTTTGTTTCTTTTGCATTTATTTCTGCCCTAATTTTTAAGATTTCTTTCCTTCTACTAACTCTGGGGTTCTCCAACTCTTCCTTTTCTAGTTGCTTTAGTTGCAGAGTTAGGTTATTTATTTGACTTTTTTCTTGTTTGCTGAGGTATGCCTGTATTGCTATGAACTTTCCTCTTAGCACTGCTTTTATAGTGTCCCACAGGTTTTGGGTTGTTGTGTTTTCATTTTCATTAGTTTCTATGCATATTTTGATTTCTTTTTTGACTTCTTCTGTGATTTGTTGGTTATTCAGAAGTGTATTGTTCAACCTCCATATGTTGGAATTTTTAATAGTTTTTCTCCTGTAATTGAGATCTAATCTTAATGCATTATGGTCAGAAAAGATGCTTGGAATGATTTCGATTTTTTTGAATTTATCAAGTTTAGATTTATGGCCCAGGATGTGATCTATCCTGGAGAAGGTTCCATGAGCACTTGAAAAAAAGGTGAAATTCATTGTTTTGGGGTGAAATGTCCTATAGATATCAATTAGGTCTAACTGATCTAATGTATCATTTAAAGTTTGCGTTTCTTTGTTAATTTTCTGTTTAGTTGATCTGTCCATAGGTGTGAGTGGGGTATTAAAGTCTCCCACTATTATTGTGTTATTGTTGATTTCCCCTTTCATACTTGTTAGCATTTGTCTTACATATTGCGGTGCTCCTATATTGGGGGCATATATATTTATAATTGTTAGATCTTCTTCTTGGATTGTTCCTTTGATCATTATGTAGTGGCCTTCTTTGTCTCTTTTCACAGCCTTTGTTTTAAAGTCTATTTTATCGGATATGAGTATTGCCACTCCTGCTTTCTTTTGGTCTCTATTTGCGTGGTATATCTTTTTCCAGCCCTTCACTTTCAGTCTGTATGTGTCCCTTGTTTTGAGGTGGGTCTCTTGTAAGCAGCATATAGAGGGGTCTTGTTTTTGTATCCATTTGGCCAGTCTTTGTCTTTTGGTTGGGGCGTTCAACCCATTTACGTTTAAGGTAATTATTGATAAGTGTGATCCCGTTACAATTTACTTTATTGTTTTGGGTTCAGGTTTATACACCCTTTTCGTGTTTCCTGTCTAGAGAATATCCTTTAGAATTTGTTGGAGAGCTGGTTTGGTGGTGCTGAATTCTCTCAGCTTTTGCTTGTCTGTAAAGCTTTTGGTTTCTCCTTCGTATTTGAATGAGATCCTTGCTGGGTACAGTAATCTGGGCTGTAGGTTATTGTCTTTCATCACTTTAAGTATGTCTTGCCATTCCCTCCTGGCCTGAAGAGTTTCTATTGAAAGATCAGCTGTTATCCTAATGGGAATCCCCTTGTGTGTTATTTGTTGTTTTTCCCTTGCTGCTTTTAATATTTGTTCTTTGTGTTTGATCTTTGTTAATTTGATTAATATGTGTCTTGGGGTGTTTCGCCTTGGGTTTATCCTATTTGGAACTCTCTGTGTTTCTTGGACTTGGGTGATTATTTCCTTCCCCATTTTAGGGAAGTTTTCAACTATTATCTCCTCAAGGATTTTCTCATGATCTTTCTTTCTGTCTTCTTCTTCTGGGACTCCTGTAATTCGAATGTTGGAGCGTTTCATATTGTCCTGGAGGTCTCTGAGATTGTCCTCATTTCTTTTAATTCGTTTTTCTTGTTTCCTCTCTGATTCATTTATTTCTACCATTCTATCTTCTATTTCACTAATCCTATCTTCTGCCTCCGTTATTCTACTAATTGTTGCCTCCAGAGTGTTTCTGATCTCATTTATTGCATTATTCATTATATTTAGACTCTTTTTTATTTCTTCTAGGTCCTTGTTAAACCTTTCTTGCATCTTCTCAATCCTTGTCTCTAGCCTATTTATCTGTGATTCCATTTTGATTTCAAGATTTTGGATCATTTTCACTATCAATATTCAGAATTCCTTCTCCGGTAGATTCCCTACTTCTTCCACTTTTGTTTGGTTTGGTGGGCAACTCTCCTGTTCCTTTACCTGCTGTGTATTCCTCTGTCTCTTCATCTTGGTTATATTGCTGCGTTTGGGGTGGCCTTTTTATATTCTGGGAATTTGTGGAGTTTTCTTTATTATGGAGCTTCCTCATTTTGGGTGGGGTTCTATCAGTGGCTTGTCAAGGTTTCCTGGTTAGGGAGGCTTGTGTTGGAGTTTTGGTGGGTGGAGCTGGGTTTCTTCTCTCTGGAGTGCAATGGAGTGACCCGTAATGGGTTACGAGACATCAAAGGTTTGGGGATAATTTTGAGCTGCCTGTATATTGAAGCTCAGGGGAGTGTTCCTGTGTTGCTGGAGAATTTGCGTGGTATGTCTTGTTTTGGAATTTGTTGGCCCTTGGGTGGAGCTTGGTTTCAGTGTAGGTATGAAGGCATTAGATGGGCTCCTATTGCTTAATGTTCCCTGAATTCAAGAGTTCTCTAATGTTTTCAGGCTTTGGATTTAAGCCTCCAGCTTCTGGTTTTCAGTTTTATTTTTACAGTAGCCTCTAGACTTCTCCATCTATACAGCACTGATGATAAAACATCTAGGTTAAAGATGAAAAGTTTCTCCACATTGAGGGACACTCAGAGAGGTTCACTGAGTTATAAGGAGAAGAGAAGATGGAGGGGGTAGTTAGAGGTAACTGGAATGAGATGCGGTGAGATCAAAAGAGAAGAGAGCAAGCTAGCCAGTAGTCGCTTCCTTATGTGCGCTCTATAGTCTGGACCGCTCAGAGGTATTTACAGAGTTATACAGGGAAGAGGAGAGGGAGGAAGTAGACAGAGGTGACCAGGAGGATCAGAGAGAGGAATGAGTAGGAGAGAGACAAATCCTGCCAGTAACCTGTTCCTTAGGTGTTCTCCACCGTCTGGAACACACAGAGATTCACAGAGTTGGATAGAGGAGAGATGGGGGAGAAAAGAGACAGAGGCCACCTGGTGGAGAAAAAGGAGAGTCCAGAGGAGGAGAGAGTGGTCAAGCCAGTAATCTCGCTCTCAGGTAAACTGGGATAGTGAAGTTTGGGTTTTTAAATGTACAAAATTGACCACAAAAACCTAAGAGCAAAGATTAAAAATCTGTTTTTGACAATGATCTGCTTTTCTGGTTGCCTGATGTCCTCTGCCAGCCTACAGAAGTTGTTTTGTGAAGTTTGCTCAGCGTTGAAATGTTCTTTTGAGGAATTTGTGAGGGAGAAAGTGGTCTTCCCGTCCTATTCCTCCGCCATCTTTCCCTCTAGCCTGCGTTAGTATATTGTATTGGTGTTTTTCTTTCTGGCTCCAGTTTCATCCACCTCATTAGAACTGATTCAAATGTATTCTTTTTAGTGGCTGAGTAATACTCCATTGTGTATATGTACCACCGCTTTCTTATCCATTCATCTGCTGATGGACATCTAGGTTGCTTCCATGTCCTGGCTATTATAAACAGTGCTGCGATGAACATTGGGGTACATGTGTCTCTTTCAATTCTGGTTTCCTTGGTGTGTATGCCCAGCAGTGGGATTGCTGGGTCATAAGGTAGTTCTATTTCCAGTTTTTTAATGAATCTCCACACTGTTCTCCATAGTGGCTGTACTAGTTTGCATTCCCACCAACAGTGTAGGAGGGTTCCCTTTTCTCCACACCCTCTCCAGCATTTATTGCTTGTAGACTTTTGGATCGCAGCCATTCTGACTGGCGTGAAATGGTACCTCATTGTGGTTTTGATTTGCATTTCTCTGATAATGAGTGATGTTGAGCATCTTTTCATGTGTTTGTTAGCCATCTGTATGTCTTCTTTGGAGAAATGTCTATTTAGTTCTTTGGCCCATTTTTTGATTGGGTCGTTTATTTTTCTGGAATTGAGCTGCAGGAGTTGCTTGTATACTTTTGAGATTAGCTGTCAGTTGCCTCATTTGCTATTATTTTCTCCCATTCCAAAGGCTGTCTTTTCACCTTGCTTATAGTTTCCTTTGTTGTGCAGAACCACCAACTCTTATGCTGTAGCTGGATTCCTTGGTACAGTTCAGTGTCCCTGGGTTGTTCATTTTTGGTGGAGGAGGAGGGTTGGAGTTGAGAAAATGTGTTCCAGATACATAGCCTGCTGCTGCTGCTGCTAAGCTGCTTCAGTCGTGTCCAACTCTGTGCGACCCCATAGATGGCAGCCCAACAGGTTTCCCTGTCCCTGGGATTTTCCAGGCAAGAACACTGGAGTGGGTTGCCATTTCCTTCTCCAGTGCATGAAAGTGAAAAGTGAAAGTGAAGTCACTCAGTCGTGTCTGACTCTAGCAACTCCATGGACTGCAGCTTACCAGGCTCCTCCATCCATGGGATTTGCCAGGCAAGAGTACTGAAGTGGGTTGCCATTGCCTTCTTGGGATACATAGCCTAGTTTCTGCTAAAATGGGAGCTCCCAATCAGTGTGTCTCAACACGTGGTGCTTAGAACACCTGCATCAGAATCACTTAAAAATGCCGATTCTGGGACATGCCCCAGACCTTATTTGATTTATGTCAATGAGAATCAGCCAGAGAATCTACATTTTAAGCAAACATACCAGATGAGTCTTACAGAAACTGAAATTTGAAACTTTCTGGGATACGTTTTCATCTTCCTATCTTCTTTCCTATATTTTTTCCTCTTTTATTATTTTTACCTCCCCCCACCATCTCATTTAACAAGACAGTGTGCATATGGTGTAAAATTTTTCAGCTATTAATTGCATTATATCCCTTGTCAGGTTATGTGCACCTTTCAGGGTTTCATTTTTCTCTTATGTAAAAAGAAAGTTGCCTACTTCTCCATTCACTGCTTAAAATAAATTATCAAAATGGCATTAACCACTTGGTAGAGGCACACACACAAATAGTAACTATGACAGAAATAATTAGAGTGGTAGGACTCCCTCTTTATTAAGATCAAGATGCAGTAATGTTGGTGTATGGCTTATAACAGAAGGTAAGTTATTCTAGGGCAAGACTAAGGGTAAAGTGAAGACACTTGCCTTGGATGGAGACTTTAAGTTTTAAGGGGACCCAGAAGTTCAGCAATCAAGATAAATATTTTATTTCAACATTTCCAAAAAATCAAAGTTAATTAAAAAAATACACAGTTAACAAAATACCAAAATTTTAAATAAAGATCAGTATCATGATATTTCCTTTTGCATCTGGGTCTAATATGGCTTGCCATGGCAATGTTACTGACCTAAAGTATTGCATTAAAACACTGCTTATGTTGATTACTCAGTTTTTTTATGCCTCCTTAAATTCAACCTCTGAGGCAAGTGCCTCATCCCACCTCACTGTAGTCTTGGCCCTGGCTTATCTCTAAGCTGAGTCATTTCAATGTTTAATTAATTAAAACAGAAAAGTCCATTTTTATCTACTTTCTGCAAGAATCTCCATTTAAACTTTTAAGTGACATTTTTAGAAATACTCTATTGTTGATACAAATATTGGGAAATGTCCAGATTTTGAAAATGTCATTATAGATGTCAGGGATTCTAGTAAGTCTCAGAAAGAAACTTCATTTTGTAAATAACAGTGTCACCTAAAGATTCTAAGAGGTAGAAGAAGAATTAACAAGACTATAAATCTAGTGTTTGAGGCTCATTTGTTCTTCACATGAACACTAGAAAACTAGGATTCAACAAAAAAGGAAAAATGTTCAAATATATCAGAGTTGGCCTGGCCAAACAAGGGATTGTGAAAAGGGATTTTTGTATAATTAAATGTCAGTTTGCATTTTGAAATATTGCCGGCTGCCTCACACTCAATCACCAAGTGAGAAGAGCAGGAATAATCTCTCTGTGAAACCCAGAACTGAGAGCCGCACTTGGCTTCTCCATGAAGGGTGAGCTGCAGGTTGGAAGGGTCAGAGCACATCATTTTCCCCAAGGCAGTGCAGTATTGCCAGTAAATTCAGTTGAACATTATGATTTCCCATTTTAAGAAGAGTAAATAGCAGTAGCCACAATGAAGTTGTGTAAAGTTCTGGATTTTAGAAGAGGGAGAAATTTTAGAGGTCATCTAGTTCATCCTCCTCCCTTTACAGAAAAGGAATTTAATGCCCAGGCAGATGAGTGGTTTCTCAAGGTCACTCAACTATCAAGTGACTGATGGAGCTGTCACTTTCTTCCACACGATGCTGGGAGCAATTGTTAGGCTGGGAAACAGGGGAATGGTACAACCGAAAGTGGTACTGGTCTCCTGTTCCTTTTGCATCAGTGGCTTAGAAATCGATGGGGGACGAGTGGAAGGAGAGAGTGCGACGAATTAAGAGAGTAGCATGACCATGTGTGAGATAGACAGCTAGTGGGAAGCTGCTGAAATACAGGGAGTTCAGCTCCGTGTTCTGTGATGACATACACGGGTAGGATGTGGGGTGGAGTGGGAGCAAGGCTCAAGAGGGAGGGAACATATGTATACTTACAGCAGGTCAGAAAGCAACAGAACTGGACGTGGAACCACAGACTGGTTCCAAATAGGAAAAGGAGTACGTCAAGGCTGCATATTGTCACCCTGCTTATTTAACTTCTATGCAGAGGACATCATGAGAAACGCTGGGCTGGAAGAAGCACAAGCTGGAATCAAGATTGCTGGGAGAAACATCAATAACCTCAGATATGCAGATGACACCACCCTTATGGCAGAAAGTGAAGAGGAACTAAAAAGCCTCTTGATGCAAGTGAAAGAGGAGAGCGAAAAAGTTGGCTTGAAGCTCAACATCCCGAAAACGAAGATCATGGCATCTGGTCCCATCACTTCATGGGAAATAGATGGGGAAACAGTGGAAACAGTGTCAGACATTTTTTGGCTCCAAAATCACTCCAGATGGTGATTGCAGCCATAAAATTAAAAGACGCTTACTCCTTGGAAGGAAAGTTATGACCAACCTACATAGCATATTCAAAAGCAGAGACTTACTTTGCCCACAAAGGCCCATCTAGTTAAGGCTATGGTTTTTCCAGTGGTCATGTATGGATGTGAGAGTTGGACTGTGAAGAAAGCTGAGTGCCGAAGAATTGATGCTTTTGAACTGTGGTGTTGGAGAAGACTTTTGAGAGTCCCTTGGATTGCAAGGACATCCAACCAGTCCATTCTAAAGGAGATCAGCCCTGGGATTTCGTTGGAAGGAATGATGCTAAAGCTGAAACTCCAGTACTTTGGCCACCTCATGCGAAGAGTTGACCCATTGGAAAAGACCCTGATGCTGCGAGGGATTGGGGGCAGGATAAAAAGGGGACGACAGAGGATGATATGGTTGGATGGCATCACTGACTTGATGGACGTGAGTTTGTGTAAACTCTGGGAGTTGGTGATGGACAGGGAGGCCTGGCGTGCTGCAATTTATGGGGTCGCAAATAGTCGGACATGACTGAGTGACTGAACTGAACGGATAGCTGATTCACATTACTGTACAGCAGAAATTAATACTACCTTGTAAAGCAACTATACTCCAATTAAAAAATACATTAGAAAAAGTAAAAAGCCAACCCCCCTCCCCCCCAAAAAAACAGAGACAGTTATAAAAAAAGAAGACTTTCCACCTGATATCATGGGACTCTGAAGTGGGGGAGACATCCTTGTATAAATGCTCGGGAACCGCTGAACATGTAAGTTTCTTAGTATTCCAAGAAATACTTTATTTCTTTCTTCCCCATTCTGCCAATTATACAAATGCCAAATTTATTGAATTAGAGTCTACAGGGATAGAGCTTGGACACAGGGATTTTGAAATACACTCCCCAGGTGTTTTTGATGTTAGGCCGCATTAAACATAGTGGCATTAGAGATTCATTTCTTTTTGACAAATATATCTTTATCATCCAATAGCAACTTAGAATTAATTCAAGGGAAGGCTTGAGTGAGGATGCAAAATGAAGCATAAGAGTCCTAGAAAAATAGTTTATAGAAGGCAAAAGAGGGGAATTCTTCAAAAGCAATATTGACTTTTCAATTTTGTTCAGTCAGTGTAAGAATGGGAGGAGCTTAGATCCATAATTAGCAGTCCTACAAGGAACTTTCTTTCTCTGTTCATAATCAGGCTAAGCTTTTGAATGCCCCACTTTGAGCTACTTGAGAATCTTATTTATATGATCTTATTGTCATGAAGCATAATACTACTTTATCATTATGGAGTGGTTCCAAGAAAAAAATTAGTTTTTATCTTTATTCCAAACTCAGATGTAGAGAATTGAATTAATCACCCTCAAATCACAGCATATAATATTTATCTCTGGATCCTGAGAGGCTCCTTTCTTGTATTTATTTCTTTTGTTTCCATTTCCCTTCTTCATAGCACCAAAAAGGCATACATTCTTGTGTGTTTGGCCTGTGTCCTTTTAAAACTGTTCCATCATACGATGAATATGCTTTCTGTTTTAGTATATCTTACATTCCTCAACTGGGTCATTGAGGTGAGAGAAGGAAGAAAGAAGAAAGAGCTTATTAGATGCTCCAATACATCTTTCAACAGACAGACATTTATGAGGATTGTTGGATGCTGCCTTTCAAAATATTTACACTCCTCCCTTAATACTTCTCTGTGTAATACCATATGGATTTCACTTGTTGATGTGAACATAGTGCTCCAAGAATTCAGATGAGCAATTCTCATCTAGCCCAGGTGGTTAGTTCCTACCCTGCATTGCCCCAGATTGCCAGATACTGATGAATCAAAAATACTTTGTACTCATGTATGTAATTTGAAAACATGAAGTTGGTCTACAGCCTTATGTAGTCACCACTAAATAAAAGTGTATTTGAGTGGCTATACAAATTGTACGCTGGCTGTTATTTTTTGAGTCTTTTCTGGTTGTCAATCAGAGTGATTTTAACAACTTCATAACTTTGAAATTAAGAATCCATCCTGCTACAGTCATCAAGACAGTATCATACTAGCACAGAAACAAAAATATAGATCAATGAAACAAGAAATACAGCCCAGAGATAAATCCACACACCTATGGGCATCTTATCTTTGACAAAGGAGACAAGAATATACAATGAAGAAAAGATATTCTCTTAAATAAGGGGTGCTGGGAAAACTAGACAGCTACAGGTGAAAGAATAAAATCAGAACACTTCCTAACACCATACACAAAGATAAACTCAAAATGGATTAAAGACCTAAATGTAAGACCAGAACTATAGAACTCTTAGAGGAAAACATAAGCAGAACACTTCATGACATAAATCACAGCAAGATCCTCTATGACCCACCTCCTGAGATGAAGCAAAAACAAACAAATGGGACCTAATTAAACTTAAAGGTTTTGCATAGCAAAGGAAACCATAAACAAGGTGAAAAGGCAGTCCTCAGAATGAGAGAAAATAATATCAAATGGAACAACTGACAAAGGAATAATTTCCAAAATATGCAAGCAGCTCATGCAACTCAATACCAGAAAAACAAACAATCCAATCAAAAAGTGGGCAGAAGACCTAAACAGACATTTCTCCAAAGACGACGTACAGATGGCTAACAAACACGTGAAAAGATGCTTTAACATCGTCCATTATTAGAGAAATGCAAATCAAAACTAGAATGAGATCCCACCTCACACCAGTCAGGATGACCATCATTAAAAATCTACAGACAATAAATGTTGGAGAGGATGTGGAGAAAAGGGAACCCTCTTGCACCGTTGGTGGGAATGTAAATTGATACAGCCACTGTGGAGAACTGTATGGAGATTCCTTAAAAATCTAGGAATAAATCTACCATGTGACCCCACATTCCCACTATTGGGCATATAACCTGAGGGAAACTGTAATTGAAAAAGACACATGTACCCCAGTGTCCACTGCAGAACTATTTACAATAGCTAGGACATGGAAGCAACCTAGATGTCCATTGAGAGATGAATGGAAAAAGAAGCTTTGGTACATATATACAATGGAATATTACTCAGCCATAAAAAAGCAATGCACTTGATGAGGTGGATGAACCTAGAACCTATTATACAGAGTGAAGTAAGTCAGGAAAAGAGAAACAGGCATCGTATCTGAAACATATGTACATAATCTAGAAAGATGGTACTAATGAGCCCATTTGGAGGACAGCAATGGAGACAGATGGAGAAGGCAATGGCACCCCACTCCAGGGTTCTTGCCTGGAGAATCCGATGGGCAGAGGAGCCTGGGAGGCTGCAGTCCATGAGGTCGCTGAGAGTCGGACACAACTGGGCGACTTCACTTTAACTTTTCACTGTCATGCACTGGAGAAGGAAATGGCAACCCACTCCAGTGTTCTTGCCTGGAGAATCCCAGGGACAGGGGAGCGTGGTGGGCTGCCGTCTATGGGGTCGCACAGAGTTGGACACAACTGAAGCGACTTAGCAGCAGCAGCAGCAGCAGCAGCAATGGAGACACAGACATAGCGAACAGGCTTGTGGACACAGAAAGGGGAAGAAGAGGGTGGGGTGAATGGAGAGAGTAGCATGGAAATAAACACACTACCATATGTGAAATAGATACCCAGTGGGAATTTGTTATATGACTTAGGAAGCTCAAACCAGTACTCTGTGACAACCTAGAGGGGTGGGACGGGGTGGGAGATGGGAGGGAGGGTCAAGAGGGAGGGAACAAGTGTATACCTTTGGCTGATTCATGTTGATGTATGGTGGAAACCAACACAATATTGTAAAGCAGTTATCCTTCAATTTAAAAACTCCATCTAAAAATAGTTTGGGGAATGTACTGCATGAACATTTTATAGAGTAAAATTAGCAGTTATTATTGGGGGCAACTAATAAATTTGGTTTTCACTATTTTTCTAGTTTTTTCTTAGAATAGAATTAAGTCAACGCTACCCTTTCAGGGGGAAAGGGAAAATATAAAGATTTTAAATGTCATCAAATGTAACATAAGAAGCAGTGGAGATATTTGGCAAAGAAACACTGTAAAAAATCAATTTTAAAAGGGCAAAAGACCATTTAAAAGAAAATCAATATGGAAAGAACAGGTAGTCAGAAGTGACAAAGTTCAAGCAAAATCAACTTTCTTGCCATCAGACTCTTATTCTGCACATTTCTTTTCTAGGTCATCTTTAACTGCCTTCTCTGTTCTATATCAATTCCAACTAGCAGTGGGGTGATAACGTTATGAACCAGGGGGGTTCAGGATGGGGAACACGTGTACACCCGTGGTGGATTCTTGTTGATGTATGGCAAAACCAATACAGTATTGTAAAGTAATTAGCCTCCAATTAAATTAAAAAAAAAAAAAAAACCTGAAGAGTCGGTCTTGCTCCCAGCAGCATCAGGATGCTGATTTTTGAACAAGACGTTTTTTCCTTTTCATTTACGAGCAGTTTCTGGCTTAGGCTCTTGCAATCAAAATCTGACGATCTTGATTGCTCTGGTATTGAGTCTTCGTGGCCTGTTCTTCTTATCGTGGTCTGTTATAAACCTGACTTTCTTCTCAGTAATTGGGTCATCTTCTTCCTTTGGTACCTTTGGGATTAATTTCTCCAGCAGGGCTTGCAAGGTCATTTCCTGGCGGCCATATCACCCCCGCCGAAGCTATCAGCTTTGGATCTTGATCTGGTGCTCTAGGTTCTTAATGGAGCTTTGGGATTGCTATTTTCTTTTCATGTTACTCTGAAGTCTGTTATGTTTGCTGTGTGCTTTGTCCCGATACAACACAATCCCTTGTCTAAATCTATCTTTGTTCCTTATTAGTGGCAGTAGCTTGTAATAGGTTAGCTACAAGGGCAAGATAAGAACCTGTCAAAAGACCAGATACAATTACTGAGGGAAAGTACTAGCTTCAAACTCACCAATGTCTCCATATTAATTATTACTTATGTGTGTGTGTGTGTATGTATATACACACATAGAGAATTGAATTTTCAAATATTCCAGACTAAATTTTAAAATATTGTATCAGAAGACAAAAATGAAAATCACATTATTGTCAAAAGTTATACTTTCTGATGTTGAAAAGCAATCATCAGGGTCGGAATCTTAAAGTATATATTCTCTCTAACTCACAGATGTGGAAGCTGCATCTGCTACACAATTTATACAACTTCTTTGACTTTTTGAAATTAAAAATGATACCTGAGCTTTACTCAGTGCATTAATTATAGCACCATTCCTTTATCTGACAGTTGTTCAGGGTTTCATCTTTTGGCTTTCAGAACAGTCATTGGAACACATCTCTAGTATCCAGATTTTTTAGTTGCAAAGAGAATTGTTTGGTAAAGCTGGATGGAGATTGTTTACTGGATGTGTGTTCTACTTCTCTAGAGGCAGAGCAAGAATGAGAAGCTGGACAGCTCTGCCCTCCTGCCTCTGGTAAGATTACACTGAAGCGGCCTCCAAAACAGAGCCCAGTCCCGCTCAACAAGTTGAAGAGAAGGATGGTTCATCACCAAGGTCTTTAGGAACAAATGTTACTGATGTTTAGCAAGAACCTTTCTTGCTTGACCTCCTCCTCTTCCTTGACTTTCAGTGTGACCACCTAATAGTGGCCACAGCCATTGACACAATTGTCACATATGCCCTTACCTATAGTAAGAGAAATTGTACTGGTTTTTAGGCTTCTTTTATTCTTTCCTCTTTTATGTATCCTGCTTAAAATGATGACACCTACAAAATCATTTTTAAAAATTAAGAACTTCTGTAACATTGCCCTGGGAAGGGTTTTTCTAAGCAAAAGACAGTGATCATAAATGAAAAGATGAGTAGATTTGATGACATGAAAAATAAAAACTTAAGCACATTGGAAAATCATCATAGACCAAATGAAAAGATAAGTTAAATGGAAAAGTATTGGCAATATATGAGAGAGACAGAGAGATAGTTTGTTTAATATACAAGAATATCTTTTAATATCTTCCATTGAAAAAGAAAAAAGGAAAGATCATGAATAGGAAATTTACAAATAAAAGCTATAATACAAGGTTAATATGTGTATGAAAAACTGCCCAATTATGCTAGTAATCACATAAGTGCATTTGAGAACATGCTGTGCTTATCAAATGGACTAAGAGTTGTTTAAACAGCTTTCTCAGTGCTGTTGAGGGTGCAGGGAAATAGACATTTTCATGCAATACTGAGAGAAGTTTGAATTGGTAAAGCTTATTTAGAAGTCAAATTGGCAATACATAGAAGCGCACCCACTGCAATGGACCACGCAAAAGTGTGGCCGGGAGGAGCTACCCCTCGCACAAAGTCAAGGGCTGCGGCACAGAGGAGCTACCCCACGCCCGAGGTCGGGGCGGTGGCAAAGAGGAGCAACCCCATGGCCAAGGAGCGGCGGCTACGAGGGGCAGGAGGGCCGAGAGGAGCTCCTCCATGTTCAAGGTCAGGAGGGGGGCCAGCAAGGAGATACTCCTCATACAAGGTAAGGAGCAGCGGCTGCACTTTGCTGGAGCAGCTGTGAAGAGATACCCCACATCCAAGGTAAGAGAAACCCAAGTAAGACAGTAGGTGTTGCAAGAGAGCATCAGAGAGCAGACACACTGAAACCATAATCACAGAAAACTAGTCAATCTAATCACACTAGGACCACAGCCTGGTCTAACTCACTGAAACTAGGCCATGCCATGTCATACAAGATGGACGGGTCATGGTGGAGAGGTCTGACAGAATGTGGTCCACTGGAGAAGGGAATGGCAAACCACTTCAGTATTCTTGCCTTGAGAACCCCATGAACAGTATGAAAAGGCAAAATGATAGGATACTGAAAGAGGAACTCCCCGGGTCAATAGGTGCCCAATGTGCTACTGGAGATCAGTGGAGAAATAACTCCAGAAAGAATGAAGAGATGAAGCCAAAGCAAAAACAGTACCCAGTTGTGGATGTGACTGGTGATAGCAGCAAGATCCAATGCTGTAAAGAGCAATATTGCATAGGAACCTGGAATGTCAGGTCCATGAATCAAGGCAAATTGGAAGTGGTCAAACAAGAGATGGCAAGAGTGAACGTCGACATTCTAGGAATCAGCAAACTATAATGGACTGGAATGGGTGAATTTAACTCAGATGACCGTTATATCTGCTACTGTGAGCAGGAATCCCTTAGAAGAAATGGAGTAGCCATCATGGTCAACAAAAGAGTCTGAAATGAAGTACTTGGATGCAATCTCAAAAACAACAGAATGATCTCTGTTTGTTTCCAAGGCAAACCATTCAATATTAGAGTAATCCAAGTCTATGCCCCAACAAGTAACACTGAAGAAGCTGAAGGTGAATGGTTCTATAAAGACCTACAGGACCTTTTAGAACTAACACCCAAAAAAGATGTCCTTTTCATTATAGGGGACTGGAATGCAAAAGTAGAAAGTCAAGAAACACCTGGAGTAACGGGCAAATTTGGCCTTGCAGTACAAAATGAAGCAGGGCAAAGGCTAATAGAGTTTTGCCAAGAGAACACACTGGTCATAGCAAACACCCTCTTCCAACAACACAAGAGAAGACTCTACACATGGATATCACCAGTTGGTCAACACTGAAGTCAGATTGATTATATTCTTTGCAGCCAAAGATGGAGAAGCTCTATACAGTCAGCAAAAACAAGACCAGGTGCTGACTGTGGCTCAGATCATGAATCCTTATTGCCAAATTCAGACTTAAATTGAAGGAAGTAGGGAAAACCTCTAGACCATTCAGGTAGTGGATTTGACCTAAATCAAATCCCTTATGATTATACAGTGGAAGTGAGAAATAGATTTAAGGGACTAGATCTGATAGATAGAGTGCCTGATGAACTATGGATGGAGGTTCATGACATTGTACAGGAGACAGGGATCAAGACCATCCCCATGGAAAAGAAATGCAAAAAAGCAAAATGGCTGTCTGGGGAGGCCTTACAAATAGTTGTGAAAAGAAGAGAGGTGAAAAGCAAAGGAGAAAAGGAAAGATATAGGCATCTGAATGCAGAGTTCCAAAGAATAGCAAGGAGAGATAAGAAAGCCTTCCTCAGCAATCAATGGAAAGAAATAGAGGAAAACAACAGAATAGGAAAGACTAGAGATCTCTTCAAGAAAATTAGAGATACCATGGTAACATTTCATGCAAAGATGGATGGGCTCGATAAAGGACAGAAATGGTCTGGACCTAACAGAAGCAGAAGATACTAAGAAGAGGTGGCGAGAATACACAGAAGAAACATACAAAAAAGATCTTCACAACCAAAATAATCATGATGGTGTGACTGCTCACCTAGAGCCAGACATCCTGGACTGTGAAGTCAAGTGGACCTTAGAAAGCATCACTACGAACAAAGCTACTGGAGGTGATGGATCATCTTTCAAATCCTGAAAGATGATGCTGTGAAAGTGCTGTACTCAATATGCCAGCAAATTTGGAAAACTCAGCAGTGGCCACAGGACTGGAAAATGTTAGTTTTCATTCCAATCCCAAAGAAAGGCAATGCCAAAGAATGCTCAAACTACTGCACAATAGCACTCATCTTAGACACTAGTAAAGTAATGCTCAAAATTCTCCAAGCCAGGCTTCAGCAGTACATGAACCATGAACTTCCAGATTTTCAAGCTGGTTTTATAAATGGCAGAGGAACCAGAGATCAAATTGTCGACATCCACTGGATCACTGAAAAAGCAAGAGAGTTCCATAAAACATCTATTTCTGCTTTATTGATTATGCCAAAGCCTTTGACTGTGTAGATCACAATAAACTGTGGAAAATTCTTCAAGAGGTGGGACTACCAGACCACCTGACCTGCTTCTTGAGAAACCTGTATGCAGGTCAGGAAGCAACAGTTAGAACTGGACATGGAACAACAGACTGGTTCCAAATAGGAAAAGGTGTACGTTAAGGCTGTATATTGTCACCCTGCTTATTTAACTTCTATGCAGAGTACATCATGAGAAATGCTGGGCTAGAAGAAGCACAGGCTGGAATCAAGATTGCTGGGAGAAATATCAATAACCTCAGATATGCAGATGACAGCACCCTTATGGCAGAAAGTGAAGAGGAACTAAAAAGCCTCTTGATGCAAGTGAAAGAGGGAAAGTGAAAATGTTGGCTTAAAGCTCAACATTCAGAAAACGAAGATCATGGCATCTGGTCCCATCACTTCATGGGAAATAGATGGGGAAACAGTGGAAACAGTGGCAGACTTTATTTTTTTGGACTCCAAAATCACTGCAGATGGTGACTGCAGCCATGAAATTAAAAGACACTCCTTGGAAGGAAAGTTATGACCAACCTAGATAGCATATTCAAAAGCAGAGATTGCTTTGCCAACAAAGGTCTGTCTAGTCAAGGCTATGGTTTTTCCTGTGGTCATGTATGGATGTGAGAGTCGGACTGTGAAGAAAGCTGAGCGCCAAAGAATTGATGCTTTTAAACTGTGGTGTTGGAGAAGACTCCTGAGAGTGCCTTGGACTGCAAGTTGATCCAACCAGTCCATTCTAAAGGAGATCAGTCCTGAGTGTTCTTTGGAAGGACTGATGCTAAAGCTGAAACTCCAATACTTTGGCCACCTAATATGAAGAGCTGACTCATTGGAAAAGACTGTGATGCTGGGAGGGATTGGGGGCAGGAAGAGAAGGGGACAACAGAGGATGAGATGCCTGGATGGCATCACCGACTCGATGGACATGAGTTTGAGTGAACTCTGGGAATTGGTGATGGACAGGGAGGCCTGGCGTGCTGCAATTCATGGGGTCGCAAAGAGTCGGACTTGACTGAGCGACTGAACTAAACTGAACTGAATCAAAAATGGACTTGGGAACTCTGCTTCCTAGAATTTATCCTAAGGAAATAACCATGCATATGCATAAAGACACATATTAAAAAAAAATCCTTTCTAGGCATGTTTAATGTAAAAAAGAAAAAAGTGAAAAAAACACTGTCATACCACCATCCATAGGTTCCAGGGGAAATGAAATGGTTCCAGAGATCCTTAATTCCCTAGAATTTGAAAGTGTTTGCAAGAAATGGCTACAAAGGTCTTAGGGGTACTTTAGATTCCCTGATCATACTCTTGTCCTCCTATCTCAGGAATGAGACTCCAGTTTGGCTGAATTATGTCTGTAGGGGGAATATTTTGCTGTCATTAGGATTGAATATAAAGATAAGTATTTAATGCAGAGAAAAATGTTCCTGATGTATTAAGTGGAGAAGCAAGTTATAAATTGTGTACAGTAATCAGGTTTTTCTAAATATATAGTTACATTTTAAAAAATCTAGGGTAGTGTGCTCTAACATGCAAATCTCTGGTGGTGGATGTGAGGGAACTTTAATTTTCCATCTTTTTATGATATTTGTCAAAAATTCTGTGTTGATCACATTACCTTTCAAAGCATTAATTGAAATAGATATACAACTCAGAGCATATTATAAATGTACAGCTTGATGAATTTATATATACAGCTGGTTACACACCTGTGTAACCAGTGCTGAGCTAAAGACATAGAACACCGTTGTTCCATTTTGTATTCACGTCCGTCCTCAGCAGCACTAACACCTCCAAAGTGATGACTACCTTGATTTCTGACAGCATGGATTAGTTCTACATAGTTTTGTACTTCGTATAGAGAGATGAAATCATACTAGTTAGACTTTTGATCTGGCTTCCTTTGCTTATTGTCATATTGAGATACATCCTTCTTGTTGCATATAGTTGTAAATCATTAATTCTCATTGCCATATGTTATTCCTTTGTGGGAATTAATATATTCCCAAAGCTTCCCTGGTGGCTCAGATGGTAAAGAATCCACCTGCAATGAGGGAGACATGGGTCCCATCCCTGGGTTGGGAAGATCTCTTGGAGGAGGAGGGCATGGAAACCCCCTCCAGTATTCTTGCCTGGAGAATCCCCATGGGTGGAGGTGGCTGATGGGCTACAATCCATGGGGTTGCAAAGAGTCAGACGTGACTGAGCGACTAAGCACAGCACATTCCTTCATGGGAATTGATGTAATACAATGTATTTACTCATTTTACTCTTGATGAGCATTTGTATACTTTTTAAGTTTGGGCCTTATATGAATAGTGCTTCTAGGAACATTTTAATGAATATTGTACATTTGGTGAACATATCTGTATATTTCTGTTGGGTATATACCTACAAGTAGAATTGCTAGATCTTAGACTATGCTTATGCCCAGCTTTAGTAGATACTAGCAGTTTTCCAAAGTAATTGTACCAGCCTTTGTGGGAACCCTTTAGGAGAAGTTCCTCAGTTTGCCATAGCTCCTCAGGTCTCTTGGGTGTGAGCCCCATTGGTCTTCAAAGCCAGATGTTTTGGAGGCTTGTCTATCAAATGCTGATCCTAAAAGTTGGAGTGCCTGATATGGGGTATGAATGTTTCACTCTGAGCTCTGGGTTTTGAGTTTACTCTTCATCGTACGTTGCTGTACCTGCCTGTGATGAGATTGAATCTCTACCGTTTCTACTTGATTTTTTGTCCTTTTCCTCTTGTTTGCCCAATGTGAAGGGGTTGCTCTGCTGATAAGATTATTTTCAGAGGGAATTGTCCCATATGTAGCTATAGATTCAGTTTGTCCATGGGAGAAGTAACTTAAGGATCTCCCTAAAAGATGATGCTATTAAGTGCTGCACTCAGTATGCCAGCAAATTTGGAAGACTCAGCCGTGGCCACAGGACTGAAAAAGGTCAGTTTTCACTCCAATCCCAAAGAAAGGCAAAGCCAAAGGATGTTCAAACTACCACACAATTGCACTCATCTCACACACTAGCAATAGCAAAGGAATGCTCAAAATTCTCCAAGCCAGGCTTCAACAGTACATGAACTGTGAACTTCCAGATGGTCAAGCTGGATTTAGAAAAGGCAGAGGAACCAGATATCAAATTGCCAACATCTATTGGATCATAGAAAAAGCAAGAGCGTTCCAAAAAAATATCTACTTCTGCTTTATTGACTATGCCAAAGCCTTTGACTGTGTGGATCACAACAAATTGTGGAAAATTCTTCAAGAGATATGAATACCAGACCACCTGACCTGCCTCCTGAGAAATCTGTATGCAGAAGCAACAGTTAGAACTGGACGTGGAACAATGGACTGGTTCCAAATAGGGAAAGGAGTTCGTCAAGGCTGTATATTGTCATCCTGCTTATTTACCTTATATGCAGAGTACATCATGCAGAATGATGGGCTGGATGAAGCACAAGCTGGAATCAGCATTGCCAGGAGAAATAACAATAACCTCAGATATGCAGATGACACCACCCATATGGCAGAAAGTGAAGAAGAGCTAAAGATCCTCTTGATGAAAGTGAAAGAGGAGAGTGAAAAATGTTGGCTTAAAATTCAACATTCAGAAAATGAAGATCATGGCATCTGGTCCCATCACTTCATGGGAAATAGATGGGGAAATAACAGAAACAGTGAGAAACTTTATTTTCTAGGGCTCCAAAATTACTGCAGATGGTGACTGCAGCCCTGAAATTAAAAGACACTTGCTCCTTGGAAGAAAAGTTATGACCAACCTAGACAGCATATCAAAAAGCAGAGACATTACTTTGCCAACAAAGGTCCGTCTAGTCGAAGGTATGATCTTTCCAGTAGTCATGTATGGATGTGAGAGTTGGATTATAAAGAAAGCTGAGCACCAAAGAATTGATGCTTTTGAACTGTGGTATTGGAGAAGACTCTTGAGAGTCCCTTGGACATCCAGCCAGTCAATTCTAAAGGAAATCAGTCTTGAATATTCATTACAAGGACTGATGCTGAAACTAATACTTTGGCTTCCTGATGCAAAGTACTGACTCATGGAAAAGACCCTGATGCTGGGAAAGATTGAAGGCAGGAGGAGAAGGGGACGATAGAGGATGAGATGTTTGGATGACATCACTGACTTGATGGACATGAGTCTGAGCAAGCTCCAGGAGTTGATGATGGACAGGGAAGCTGGTGTGCTGTAGTCCATGGGGTCTCAAAGAGTTGGACACAAGTGAGTGACTGAAGTAAACTGAAGGCTATTTTGAACCAGATATTTTTAATACAGAATGCTGTTTTGAACCAGCTATTTTTAATACAGATCAGGGTTTAGAACCATGGAGTTATCCTTGGCACCAATCCCTCTCTCATTCCTCAGTCCCATTCAAGCAGTCCCCAGGTCCTCCTGATTTTTTTTCTCAAGGTTTTTGAATCTATCCACTCTTCCTCTCTGGGGTCACCATCAGTATCCACCAACAATTTTCTCTTGCTTGAATGATTTCTCAATGTATCCATATTCATGTAACCACGTCCTTACTTAGCACCACATCTTTTATCTGCTCTGAAAGCCAAGTGATCTTTTCACAACGCAAACCTGTTCATCCCAGTCCTCTAGTTTAAAGTGCTCTGCCCCTTCCCTAGACCAGCACCTCTGTTTGCTGTGCAAGGATTCTCATTACCTGGCCCCAGCTTAGCGCATTTCTTTAGCTCCTTCTGCTCTAGATGGGCTGGGCTGCTTCAGTTTGTCACACCTGCCGAATTTCCTCCTCCTTCTGGACCTTTGCTCTTGCTTCTCCTTTATCTGGAATGTTCTTCCATTTACTCCTGTTTGTCTTTAGTTCTTACCTCAGACATTACCTCTCAGACTGCATGGACCAGGGCATCTCCCTATTCAAGATGTTAACTGCACCCTTTCTCTTCTCTGTACCAGAGGGGGAAATTTTAACTCTTTGTTAATCAATATGTACATAAATATAATCAATCTAAGAGCTCAGCTTCCGACATGTTTACATATTTGAACTCTTAATAAGTGTCTGTTATCCAACCATAGCTCTTTGAAACCAATATATGCATTTTAAAAGGCTAGAAATAAACAACAAAGGTAGTTCACTTTGAATGATAGGAATGTGGAAGACTTTCTCCCAGTCTTTTCTGATCTTTGTATTTTCCAAAATTTTTAGAATTGATGTAACTTACTTTTAATGGGTGAAAAGTGCAATAAGTTTAAAACTGTCTAGATAGTACATACAGAGATTATGACTGTGTGCATATGTGTGTTATGTGATCCCTTTAGTTTTGCTCTACACCCTCCCATGTGGCAAAAGCCAGAGAATACCATTCTTGCTTGTAAGCTTTATAAGATGACCTGAGAGTTCAATGAATGGAGATATTTCTCTCATGATGGGCAGGTCTGACCCATGTGGGGTCATCTCTTGAATTGCTTATGTTCCCTTCCATGCCTGGATGGCATGTTGGCAAGAATCTCAAGGAGCCAGGAGAGCTGCTTCCAGCTTCATGCACAGACTCAGATGTTGAGCTGCTGGAACGATTCCAAGGACTGCTCAGGTAAATGTTTAAGGTAGCATTTCTGCCCTGGCAGTCTCAGGGGAGGAATGGGGCTGCAATGTCTGCTTTTGCCCAGGTCATCGTGATTTGAAGTTCCCTCTCCTGAGTTCTGTTGCTGTCTTAGGCCAAGCAGAGGGAGAAAGAAATCCAGGATTTCTCACTATAAAGACTGTGTAGCCAAGTCAATAAGTATTTCTCTCTCTAGGGCTTGATATTTATACCTTTTGGTGCATCAGTTCAGTTCAGTCACTCAGTTGTGTCCAACTCCCTGTGACCCCATGAACTGCAGCACGCCAGGTCTCCCTGTCCATCACCAACTCCCGGAGTTTACCCAAACTCATGTCCATTGAGTTGGTGATGCCATCCAACCATCTCATCCTCTGTCGTCCCGTTCTCTTCCTGCCCTCAATCTTTCCCAGCATGAGTGTTTTCAAATGAGTCAGCTTTTTGCCTTAGGTGGCTAAAGTATTGCAGTTTCAGCTTCAACATCAGTCCTTCCAATGAACACCCAGGACTGATCTCTTTTTGAATGGACGGGTTGGATCTCCTTGCAGTCCAAGGGACTCTCAAGAGTCTTCTCCAGCACCACAGTTCAAAAGCATCAATTCTTCGGTGCTCAGCTTTCTTCACAGTCCAACTCTCTCATCCATACATGACTACTGGAAAAACCATAGCCTTGATTAGACAAACCTTTGTTGGCAAAGTAACGTCTCTGCTTTTTAATATGCTATCTAGGTTGGTCATAACTTTCCTTCCAAGGAGTAGACATCTTTTAATTTCATGGCTGCAGTCACCATCTGCAGTGATTTTGGAGTCCAAAAAAATAAAGTGAGCCAATGTTTCCCCATCTATTTGTCATATAGCGATGGAACCAGATGCCATGATCTTAGTTTTCTGAATGTTGAGCTTTAAGCCAGCTTTTTCCACTCTCCTCTTTCACTTTCATCAAAGGCTCTATACTTCTTCACTTTCTGCCATAAGGGTGGTGTTATCTGCATATCTGAGGTTATTGATATTTCTCCTGGCAATCTTGATTCCAGCTTGTGCTTCATCCAGCCCAGTGTTTCTCATGATGTACTCTGCATATGTTAAATAGCAGGGTGACAATATACAGCCTTGACGTACTCCTTTTCCTATTTGGAACCAGTATGTTGTTCCATGTCCAGTTCTAACTGTTGCTTCCTGACCTGCATACAGGTTTCTCAAGAAGCAGGTCAGGTGGTCTGGTAGTCCCATCTCTTTCAGAATTTTCCACAGTTTATTGTGATCCACACAGTCAAAGGCTTTGGCATAATCAATAAAGCAGAAATAGATGTTTTTCTGGAACTCTCTTGCTTTTTCAATGATCCAGTGAAAGTTTGCAATTTGATCTCTGGTTCCTCTGCCTTTTCTAAAACCAGCTTGAACATCTGGAAGTTCACGGTTCATGTATTGCTGAAGCCTGGCTTGGAGAATTTTGAGCATTACTTTACTAGCGTGTGAGATGAGTGCAATTGTGCGGTAGTTTGCGCATTCTTTGGCATTGCCTTTCTTTGGAATTGGAGTGAAAACTGACCTTTTCCAGTCCTGTGGCCCCTGCTGAGTTTTCTAATTGTGCTGACATATTGAGTGCAGCACTATCACAGCATCACCTTTCAGGATTTGAAACAGCTCAACTGGAATTCCATCACCTCCACTAGCTTTGTTTGTAGTGATGTTTCTTAAGGCCCATTTGACGTCACATTCCAGGATGTCTGGTTCTAGGTGAGTGATCACACCATCGTGATTATCTGGGTTGTAAAGATCTTTTTTGTACAGTTCTTCCGTGTATTCTTGCCACCTCTTCTTAATATCTTCTGCTTCTGTTCGGTCCATACCATTTCTGTCCTTTATCGAGCCCATCTTTGCATGCAATGTTCCCTGATGTCTCTGATTTTCTTGAACAGATTTCTTCTATTTCTTTGCATTGATCACTGAGGAAGGCTTTCTCATCTCTCCTTGCTATTCTTTGGAACTCTGCATTCAGATGCTTGTATCTTTTCTTTTCTCCTTTGCTTTTCACTTCCCTTCTTTTCACAGCTATCTAAGCCCTCCTCAGACAGCCATTTTGCCTTTTTTCATTTCTTTTTCTTGGGGATGGTCTTGATCCCTGTCTCCTGTACAGTGTCATGAACCTCCATCTGTAGTTCATCAGGCACTCTGTCTGTCAGATCTAGTCCCTTAAATCTATTTTTCACTTCCACTGTATAATCATAAGGGATTTGATTTAGGTCATATCTGGATGTTCTAGTGGTTTTCCCCACTTTATTCAATTTAAGTCTGAATTTGGCAATAAAGAGTTCATGATCTGAACCACAGTCAGCTCCCGGTCTTGTTTTTGCTGACTGTATAGAGCTTCTCCATCTTTGGCTGCAAAGAATATAATCAATCTGATTTTGGTGTTGGCTATCTGGTGATGTCCATGTGTAGAGTCTTCTCTTGTGTTGGTGCATCACCAAAAACCAAATGTTAAAATCAGTATTTGCCTAAGGTTAAAGCCCAGTACCATCATTCAAATGACTTTTGAGATATGGAAGCAGAAAATTGTATCATATAATAAATTGAAGTATTATTGAACTACTGTCTCTTTGAGGTAATAATTTTGATCTCTCCAGCCTAGAGTTCGAACTCAAGTCTCCTGCATTACAGGCAGGTCTTTTCTAGCCGAGCCACAAGGGAAGCCCAAGAATACTGGAGTAGGTAGCCTATCCCTTCTTCAGGGAATCTTCCCAACCCAGGAATTGAACCAGGTTCTCCTGCATTGCAGGTGGATTCTTTCCCAACTGAGCTATCAGGGAAGCCCATCATATAATAAATTTAAATATTATTTAATTATTATCTCCTTGAGGTCATAAGTTTGAGGTAACAATGCTGGCCTTTTGCTTTATTCTCAGAAAGTGAGAAGAATCCAAAGTAGGATCTTTTCCCAAAATGATTCATTCCCTAATGGAAGTAAATAAATAAAAACTAAATATTGTGCTTAATGATGATTAGTTTAACATTGTCAAAGCAAATATAGCACATAATTCTACATAGTTTAGAATCATGATATAATCTAGTATCTTCATAATTTGATTTATCAGATAATAAATATTTATACATCAAAATAAGTACCTATTCTGTCTATTGTTGTAGAACTAGTGCTGGATTTAGTTGTCAGTTTCTCTATTTGACTGATTGAAATATTTCAGTAATTATTTTTGTATAAAATTAACAGTTTCATAATTAACACTAATTATTGTAACGTTTTATTCTTGCAATAAGAAACATGCATTTTTTATTTCTGATAGAATCTCAGTGTACTAGGCATATAAGGATATTTTCGATTCTAGTTTCATTTGAAATGCAAATATATATATTTGGAATTGATCTTCTGGCACTAAGAGTAATATACATTCCTTGTTCTCATTATTGACATTGTGATACTATTTGTGCATAATGGTAACTTGAACAACTCAGAAGATTAAAGGTGTCAGCAAAGACATTGATTTACATACACATACAGCTATTGGGTCGTTTGAAAGCCAAGAGCAGTTTGACTAGCAGGTCTTGTTTGAAGCTGTACTTCAGCTGAATTAATTATAGCAACTATTTCGTTTTACTAAAGGTTTATGGAGCATCTTCTAAGTGCTAGGCTTCTAGCTGGTTTAAGATACAGAAATAATGAATGAGCATAAACTAACCTTGTTTTACTTATCTTTGGGTAACTCTAATGCCCCAGTCTGTTTACCCTTCACATTAGCTTATCCAAAATAGTTCAAATTTCTACTCTACTTGGGGTAAGAATTCCAGTATTTTACCAGCTTGCCCTTCTTGCATGATTTTTTTTTGAATCCCTGAGATATCCCAAGCTAGTGGTTAATGTACATCTTAACTAGCTGTCTGGTTCTAGACTATGCATCATTTTTTTGCTAGTCACTTAAGCCCCTTGCTGCTATTCTCCCATGGATGTCTTTAACCCCAGGTGTCATTCCAGACTCTCACACAGTTTCCTCATCAGCTGTAATGTTTGCATCACTTCACTGATGACTTCAGAATTTTTTTAAAGAAAGGCAACACAGAGAGAATTTGACAGTTATTCCTGGATATTAAAATTCTCTGAGTTCACAGACCAAAGCCCTCCATAGGCATTCTCTCTTGTTCAGCCTTCTCTGCCCAGTCTCAGGCTTGTCTCTGTCTCAGGGATCAGTTTACCTCCCCACAAATGGAATATCTGGAACAAGTTTCTCATACCTGCATACAGGTCCCCTGTTCCCCAGGCCCAGAGGCAGTCACAGGCTGTATCTACTTCCTGCTCCCATCAATCTTGTAGTAAGACTCACAGTGGAACAATATTTTCCTTTTGTGGTAGCCCTACCCTCCCAAATAAGTGTGGTCTCTCCATAAAATCTTCATGACAAGAGTAGTACTTTCCCTAAAGATGAATTTATGAACCTGAAATGATCCCCAGTTCAGTATAGTGTAACAGTATAGTACAATTTGAAATTCAGCGATCTCAGACCATTCTTGTTTCTAAGGTAAGATGTATTTACATTCTTCCTGTGGCTTCCAGTCTTTACCTCTGAATCAGCTGCTTTTTGTTTAAATTTATTACAAAAGACAATTGGATAGCTACACAGGTCAGGGCCAGTTTTAGAGAAAGTTGTTAAATATAAAATTTCCTGACACGTTGCATCTTGGTTATTTAAAAATCACTCTTTAATGGCAACCCACTCCAGTATTCTTGCCTAGAACATCCCATGGACGGAGGAGCCTGGTGGGCTACAGTCCATGAGGTCGCAGGGAGTTGGACACGACTGAGCGCCTTCACTTTACTTCACTTCACTTCACTTCACTTTTAGATCGTTACTGACTACCCCATCAGGGCTTCCATGATGGCTGAGCAGCAAAGAACCGGCCTGCCATGCAGGAGACACAAGAGGCATGGGTTTGATCCCTGGGTTGAGAAGATCCCCTGGAGGAAGAAATGACAACCCACTCCAGTATTCTTGCTTGGAAATTCCATGGACAGAGGAGCCTGGTGGGCTACAGTCCACAAGGTCGCAAAGAGTCGGACACGACCAAAGTGACTGATGATGCACACACGACTATCCCATCCTGTCTTTTCCCCTAAAGCAGTAACTCAAGGAACAACTTTCTTATTCCTTGACCGGTACCAAAATATCGTATTCTGTCATAGATGTTAAATGCTTGGCCATATAACCTGATAAAATAGTACAAAAAAGACATAGAATACTTGGTCTGATTATCTTGACCTCTCTTACCTTCCATGTAAGCCCACCAAACTATCCAGAGCAGAGCACTGCTCACAGCTCTGTTTAAAATTCGATGCCTCTCAAGGTCCTTCTCCCCTGTGCAAGTGAAACATGTAATTTAAGATAGTCTGATAAAAACACTTTAAAATAGAAAGTGGGATTTTTCTTTTCTTTCTCTTAAACTATTACCCAATGGCACCCTACTCCAGTATTCTTGCCTGGAAAATCCCATGGATGGAGGAGCCTTGGTAGGCTGCAGTCCATGGGGTTGCTGAGGGTCGGACACGACTGAGCGACTTCACTTTCACTTTTCACTTTCATGCATTGGAGAAGGAAATGGCAACCCACTCCAGTGTTCTTGCCTGGAGAATCCCAGGGACGGGGGAGCCTGGTGGGCTACCGTCTATGCGGTCGCACAGAGTTGGACATGGCTGAAGTGATTTAGCTTAGCCCAAAGGATGACATTATAAATGTTTTCACCACACGTAGCTTAGAAATTATATCGTCTCAGACCAAAAGTAGATGCTGAGACTCTGATATCTTGCTTCAATACTACCTCTAGGTCCTTTTCCCCAAACCTCTGGAATTAAATATATTCTGCTTGCAAGTGGCTATTAACAGGGGCTGAACTTATTTTTCTCCTAAGAGGGAAGAAGTGTGGTGAAGCCAGCACAGAACTAATCAACCGGGACTTGATGGACAGAATGCACACCCTACCCCCAGGCATTGTGTCCTCCCTAGAGTGGCCCACAGACCCGATGCTGGAGGCTTGGGAGATCATCTGTAAATGAGAAAGCAAAATAGGGATCAAAGTTATGAAGGTTCTGGCATTATGCAGAGATTACAAGGGAATTCTAGAGTAGCCATTTATTTCATTTTAAAGCCACTTATTTCTTGCACAAATGACAATCAGAAAGCATTGGTAAGCTGACTGTATCTTTTATAATACAAAGAAGTCATTTTTTAGATTTCAAATTTAAAAGGGAGCATATGACGTATGTCCTATTTCTGTGAAATACCTTGGGTTAATTAGGAACATGGGCAAGTCCACCGACCTCCAGATAAGTTAAACTTTCAGATGGAAGTATCATCATTACCCAGCTGAGTCAAGGATATTCATTGCTTGAGGTGAAATTTAACACTTAGATTTCAATGATTCAAGGAGATGATGCCTGACCTCACTTTGCAAAGTTAAAAAGTTATTGGTTTTCCTTATGTTTTACAATAGATTAGTTTTCTAAGCAAGGCATAATATTTTAATGACAAGTTTATTTTCAAAATTATTCTTTTTATTATTTAGTTCAGTAATTATGATAAATTTTAATATTTTAGGGCAGGGTACAAAGTAATACGTTTGAACATAACTTTTACATGGCACTAATATTTTCTCAAGTTTTATGTGGAAAAGGGCTTTGTGACGCCATAGCACTTTTGATTTAGGGACTAAAGCAAAAAATATTGATATACGGGCAGTTCAAATCACATTTCAATTATAACGGAATTATTTTTTGTAACTCAGTTATAGGAATTGCTTAAACCTGATTTTTGTGTAGTCTGAATAGATTTTAAGGAAGAAAATTGTCTATTTGGAGAGCTGAAAGGAATAGATTCATTTGGAAAGTTTTGTGAAATAAAGAGTTCCTTAAACTGGTGGCGTCAGGGTAAAGTATTTATGAACCAAAGAGGTTTGACACATCAAAATTAGTAACATTCTAACAGTTCTCTGAAGGTTATGGTTTCGCATATGGTATGAGGCATATGGCAGTTTGCAAAAAGGTGTGTGAGCATGAAGCAGTTCTTGGCATATGTATACATGGAATCAATATCTCTATGGTCATACCTTGTACTATAATTTATTTTCTGAATTTTAAACATTTAACTGGTGACTGCTCCAAATACAGACTATCCTTTAGTTGCTTCTCCCTAGAGCTGCAAGCCTAATTGGATCAATCAACTGCTCAGACCAAGATCTTGGAGTTTTTCCCACAGGCAGAATCCCTCACAAGCTATGATCCTCCCTTTGAACACTTCATCCCTCATAGCACGCTAAGGTCCACCTCAGCCAAATCTTTTTCATGGATGCCCCCTTTCCCTTAGTTTTTGCCCAAATATTCTTGAATATTGTTCTCCTCTTTCCTCTATGAGAGTATCTTTTTCTTTATTCTAGTTGAGAACCGAAAACATGGTAATAGTCACATTGATATGTACAAAACACGGGTAATATTGGTATTAACTAAAATGAAAAAAATTGTATATGTTAAAGTGGAACTGAACAAAATAAAAAGCCGAGGCTATCTTCATTACTCAGGGTTCTTCAGGTACTGGAAGGTACTTTTAAAGGTACTCCTTTAAAATCTTTACTTAGATTGTAATTTATCATTTTATCCTTGTCTAGATAAATGAAAATCAGCACTTAAACCAAATGTTATCTTAGTCTGTTTTACTTTTTTCTATTTTTCAATTGTTGGATTACCATATATCGTATTTCTATTATTTTGTATTTCAGATGTTCTGCATTTCAGCCTCATCAAAGACTGAATTGATGTTTATGGGCTAATGTGGACACCTAAAAACAATTTGTTTCACTTCATCTATAAGAAAATATGTTGAGATTCTCACTGGCTGACTTATAAAGGGGCTTTTGGAATACAACCCAATGTAAGTTGCAGACATAATGTGTTTTAGTCTTTGTTGCTCACCTCCTCCCCTAGGTAGAGCGTATATTTGTTGGCAGGTGTGGAGGTGTGTGTGTATATCATACACACATATACCTCTGTGTCTACACATATCCTTTCTGACAGTATGGATTCATAGCACCCGTTATCCTTTCCTTAAACAGATCCAGAAATGAGGTTTATGCCCCGCCGCCCCCAGAGTTCACACTCTGTTGGGGAAACAAACTTAAACCAAATAAGTGCACACATACATAGGAAGTGCACAGGGTGAGAGGTGTTCTGGAGGGAGGCCACAGCACATGTAGACAGGAATCTGCTTATTTCCAGGGTCAGACAGCTTTCCCGGAGAGAGTAATGCACCAGCTAAGGTCTCGGGGTAGGCAGGAGTTAAAAGGGCCAAAGAATTGAGAGGTGGTGGGAGAAGGCGACAGGATGGAGTGGAAAATGCTCCAGACAGAGGGAGCACATGTGCAAAGATCATGTCTGCTCAGGTAAGTACTTTGGGTGATTTTTTCCAAGCATGACTGCTGAGTAGCTGGGAGACTTTAGCTTAAACCATACCATGAACACTAATCATAATCATACTAGAAAATAAGAAGGCATATATTTTACAAGCATTTGTACTTTTTTTTAAGGTATGAAGTATTCCTTAAGCCCTGACAACTACTCTGAAGATGGAATTATGAATATGGCAACTTTTCTAAGGGGCTTTGAAGAAAAGGGGATAAAGAACGACAGGCCTGAGGACCAGCTGAGTAAAGAGAAAAAGAAAATTCTCTTCTCCTTCTGTGAGGTGTGCAACATCCAGCTAAACTCTGCAGCCCAGGCCCAGGTCCATTACAATGGCAAATCTCACCGCAAGCGAGTCAAGCAGCTGAGTGATGGACAGCCCTCCTCCCCAGCGCAGGGCTCCGGGCCGCCGCCCCCAGCCAGCCCCAGTACCCACACCAGCACAGGTAGGTAGGGGCCTGGGGCCCCATTTCCTGCTGGGAGAAATGCTTCCGCTCTAGAGAACGAAGGATTTAGAGCATGGCTTATCTTTCACCTTAAAACTACTGCCACAGTGTGTATTCTTCTTCCTACAGGTAAAATCCAAGAGCTGTTTGTTACTTCTCAGAATACATTTAAAAATTGCTATTAATCTATATTATACTAGGCACAAATACACACACACACACACACACATATATACACACACACACATACAATTTGTATGTTGGATTGTAGGCTTAATTCTATATCTCCATAGCATGCAATCATTCCTTGACTTATTTTGAAATGTGTTTCAGATGAATGGTGATGTCCATTTTTTCTCCTTTCTGCAAAATGAGGCTTTCTTTCATCTCCTTCCTCTGCTTCCCATTGAGTAGCATACTATTAGATTGTATATAAAAAGCTCCAGCTTTATTTATAACACCCTGTGATGCAGGAAAGGAGCATTCCTCTTGTGTGCTACAAGCCTTATATTCTTTTTGGGAGTTGGCAGCAGCATGCCGGCCGTGTTCTAACAACAGGAGCAGGCATTGCCAAAACCAACAAGGCTTACCTCTGAGGTCCAGCGCCGCGGCAAGCTCTTTCCCTGCCTCTTGCCTCTCACCCTTTCCTGTGGGCTGGGCAGAAGTGGAGGCTTAGGGATTTTCTCATTCCTGAAACGGCCCAGATTTCTTCACAGTCTTACAAATCCTTTATCCTCGGGCAAGGCTGCCTCTTCCCCATTGCTGGTCTTTGGGTAACCTCATCTGTGACATAACTAAAGAAAATGTGAAGTGTACTATTTTCCATGGTGAAGATTTCTACAGAAAGTAGGTATCTTCCACAGGTTTACCTGGGAGGCCAGAATAATCCTCCTCCTAAGAGTGGGAGAAAACTCCAAATTCTTCTCCAGCAAGTGTTTGCTTTGGTAGTGAGTCTTCAACTTGAAGAGATGTGTTGGGGAACAGCCCTTTGTTGGAGTTTCACTTGGTGCTGTTACATACTGCTTGATTTCATGAAGTTATATCATGATCCATATTGAGCTCCAGCAAAAAGGGCTTGTGTGTGTTTGCTGTAATCAATTTTGTATTTCTAGCTAAACCTAACTTCTGTTTACCCAGTATATGATTTAATTTCATCATTTTCCTCAGTCAATATTTATCATATTGTGAAAGAACTTATAGGAACTTACAGGATTACACATTTATTATAATGTGCTGTGCTTAGTTGCTCAGTCATGTCTGACTCTTTGTGACCCCCATGGACTGTAGCCCACCAGGCTCCTCTGTCCATGGGGATTCTCCAGGCAAGAATATTAGAGTGGGTTGCCATGCCCTCCTCCAGGGGATCTTTTCAACCCAGGGATCAAACCCAGGTCTCCCGTACTGCAGGTGGAACCTTTACCATCTGAGCCACCAGGGAAGCCCTTTGTTATAATTGAGAAAGATTACTTTTCTGTTTTCTATTTACTTATTATGATGATAATTTTTATAAATATTTGCAGATGCATTAGTGTGTCTGTATTTACATATTAAAAATATAGTTGGTATTGTTGAAGCTGAAACTCTAATACTTTGGCCACCTGATGCGAAGAGCTGACTCATTTGAAAAGACCCTGATGCTGGGAAAGATTGGGGGCAGGAGGAGAAGGGGACGACAGAGGATGAGATGGTTGGATGGCATCACCAACTCAACAGACATGAGTTTGAGTAAACTCCAGGAGTTGGTGACGGACAAGGAGGCCTGGTGTGCTGCGGTTCATGGGGCAAAGAGTTGGACATGACTGAGCAACTGAACTGAGCTGAACTGAGGGTGAAAACTGATGAGTCTCTTGTATCTAAATCAGAGGGTAAATAACCCTGAATCCAATATCTATGTTAACCTGCAGTTTCTAAAAGAAGTAATATTAGTAGATAACATTCATGGAACATTTTCTGTGGAGCATATTTTGTCCCTAAAATAAGAACCTTATAGGAATTTTCTCATTTAATCTTCTCATGAACCCTGAGGTAGGTACTAAGATTATTCCTAATTTATAGAATAGGAACAGAGATGCAGAGATAAAATTTATTCAGGTTTTTACAGCATGGAAATGGCAGATCAGAGTTCCAACCATATTTAAGAAATAGTGAGGCCATAATTCTTCAGTGCTACTTTGCTGCTGTCTTTTACTGTGTGATAAACTCAGATTAAATTCAGACCCATGTGCTGTAATATATATGTGGTCACAAATGGTTACTATCATGGTAAACTACCTCTCTCTAATGGGCTTTGAAAACAGATATTTAAAGCTCCAATTCATGAATTTTTCCATCTTTCTCTCATGCTAATGAACTTATCCAGCTGATATAAAATACATTTAGTTAAGATGTATACAGAATATTATGGATAATATTCTATAAATAAAACATAGCTCATTATCTAGTATAACACAGTATATTAATATATAGTAAAATGGGTGAGAAAATGAGATAGCTTTTCAAGTTTTACATTAGGCAGAAAGGAGCGTTTTCATTTACTGATAACATAGTCAGTGATTCAGAAGACTTGGGTTTAGCATGTGATGAAGGCAAGTCACTTAACATCTGAAATTGGTTAGCATTAATCCTCCCATCTGAAAAAAACTGAGGATAATAATGTCTTCTCTTTGAAATAGAAATTGGACATAGATGTATGTACAAAGATGATTATGATGATCTATAATTTGAAAATACAAACTGTATCCTGAATGTCCAATAGAAGAAAGGTTAAATACATATTATTACATTGTAAGATGATTGATAGAAGCCATAGTCATTAAAAGTCATATTTAATGTAACCCAGTGAAAGGGGAGACTGCCCATGGTCTCATGCTAAGGGAAACAACAGGCCCTAGAGGGGAATATACCTTAGTGCCGCTGTGTGGGCATGTGCGTGTTACCGTTGAGAGTCTCAACTCAGTGAAGAGCAAGCCTGGCATGGTTTGATTTATTTCCAGGCCCTTTCCTCAGTTTTGACCAATTGCCTATCTATTCCCCCCTGGAATTATGGAGGTGTGGGGGAGGTGGCCTTGCCCTACAGCCTTGACAAAGTTGTGGGCCATTCTTGGTGCATGCGTGCATGCGTACATAGGTGCTCAGTCGTGTCCGACTCTTTGTCACCACCTGGACTGCAGCCCTCCAGGCTACTCATCTAGGTAATTGCTATTCTGGTTTTGGGTCACAGTTACTCCTAACAGAGCCTGTGGATGAAGAGTTCCCTTCGGTCCCATAGACACGGGGAGTCCCTGAGATTTAGCTGTATCTTCCAGCTTACCTTAAGTTGGTAGCCAAAGACTATCCCCCCACTGTGTGTGCCTCTTTTTCCCACAGAGTTATCCCTGGCAAGGTTGTGTCCTCCTCTCTCATCTGTGTGCCAGTTCTTGGGGTTTGAGGTCATATGCAGAATCCACCTGACAACTAACATTCTTCTTGAAAACCTAGAGCTACTGGGGCCCAGGCAGGTAGAGGTGGAGTAGCTGGAGCTGGGGGGCTTCCCTCCACATTTCTCTTACCTGCTCAGGCAGCACAGGGGAGGCCGGCAAGTCCACTGACAAATCAGGTACTTCATCAGGGAACAAAACGCCAATCTCCCCTTTGTGCTCATCACTTGGCTTTAGGGACTTACACTTATCCCTCAAAAAAGAAAAGATATGCAGGAGTCCTAATCCCCAGGACTTCAGGATGTGACCTTATTTGGAGACAGAAATCTTTACAAAGGAAATTAAATTAAAACAAGGTCATTAGTGTTGACTCTAATCCAGTATGACTGGTGTCCTTATAAAAAGGGAAATCTGGGTTGAACGACAGGTACACACATAGGGAAGATGATGTGAAAACACAGGGGGAAGGGAATCATCTTCGCACTGAGGAGAGAGGCCTGGAACCGGCCCTTCCGTCAGCAAGAACCCATCCCGCAGTGCCTTCATTTTGGACTCCTGGCCTCCAGAACTGTGAGATGATAAATCTGTATTGGTAAGCCACCCAGTCTGTGGTACTTTGTTAAAACAGCCCGAGCAGATTAACACAGGGAGGAAAACAGAAGCATGTCTCCTCCCCAGAGGAGAGTTGTAGACATAGCCTTCCAACAACTGGTAACTTCAGAGGGAACTTCCCCTTCTCTCTGTCAGTCTTGTTATGCTTTTGGGGTTGGCAGGTTAGGTGTGGGATGCACAGGGTGGCTAGTTGGGACTTGAGCCATTTTTCTGAATAAGAGGTGACTGACCCTCCACCACTGGCAGTTCTTTCACTAAATTTAGAATTTAGTATGTTCCTTTTGGAAGAATAGGAAGATGCTTAGAGTGTACCTAAAACTATTTTAGAACACTCTGGGCTACAGAAGGAAGAATTAGAGGGGAAGCAAAAAGAGCTTAAATAACTTTGTGTGAGAAGGATCCCTACGCCTTTCCCCTTCCAGAACCAAGGAGAGGTGGAAATAAGAGAGAACCACAGATAACTCTTGGTTTTGGACAAAATAGTTGCAGGCTTCTATCCCTCCAGTGGTCCACAAAGACTGGTGTTCCTGGTCCCTAGCAAGGTGAGCAGGTGGACCTGCAGCAGGCTTCTGACTGCCTCTGAGCTTAGTGGGCCCAGAGGCTGCTGGATGAGCCTGGGAACCATAGAGGAGCTCCTGGGAGGAGCAAGGGAGCAGCTTTTCCAGCATCTGGGATTGGAGCAGTGGCCGTGCAATGTTTCCCGTGTGCCATGAGCAAAGTGCAGGGCTACCTGAAGGTCCCTCATAGCTGTTAACAAGGGAACACCCTCACAGTGCCAGAAGATAAACACCAGACAGAAAGCAAAATCTCTCAGCAGATGCCTGTGTGCAGAAGTGACAACCAGGCCGTAAACTCTCCTATCTGAGCCTTGGCACTATGTAATCCTATAAGCACCCTCTGTTCCCGACTCCAAATCTAGATGGAACTCCCAGGAAAGAGGTACCCCATACTGCCTGAGAGTCAGTTTCTGTTACCACATGTGATAAGTTTTGTAAGAAAGTGAAAACCCCATGGACCAGGCTCCTCCGTCCATGGGATTTTCCAAGCAAGAGTACTGGAGTGGGTTGCCATTTCCTTCTCCAAGGATCTTCCCAACCCAGGGATTTAACCTGGGTCTCCTGCATTGTAGGCAGACGCTTTACCATCTGAGCCACCAGGGAATTTATCATTAGCAGGTTTACCTTTAAAGGTTGACCAAAGGAAGTTTTTCAAATAGAAAGGACATGGTAAAAGAATACACCTTAGAGCTTCAGAAAGGAAGAAATGACTGAAAAAGCAGAAATAAACATTGTAAAGCAATTATACTTCAATAAAAATTAAACAGAAAAAGCAAAAATATAGGTGCATGCAATAACTGTATCAGTAAGGGTTCTCCAGCGAAGGCTTGGCACCCCACTCCAGTACATTTGCCTGGAAAATCCCATGGGCGGAGGAGCCTGGTAGGCTGGAGTCCATGAGGTCGCTAAGAGTCAGACAAGACTGAGGGACTTCACTTTCACTTTTCACTTTCATGCATTGGAGAAGGAAATGGCAACCCACTCTAGTGTTCTTGCCTGGAGAATCCCAGGGACAGGGGAGCCTAGTGGGCTGCCGTCTCTGGGGTCGCACAGAGTGAGACACGACTGAAGCGACTTAGCAGCAGCAGCAGCAGCAGCAGCAAGGGTTCTCCAGAGAAGCAGAATCAATAGGGTGTGTGTGTGTGTGTGTGTGTGTGCGCACATGCGCACACATACATATATAAGAATATTTATTAAAGGAATTGGCTCAAGTGATCATGGAAGCTGACAAGTCCCAAGATCTGCAATCAAAAAGCAAGAGACCCAAGAGGTCTGATGGTGTAGTTCCAGTACCAAAACTGGCAGGGTTGAGATCAGAAAAAACTGCTGTTTCAGTTTAAATTGGAAAGCAAGAAAAAATTGATAGCCCAGGTTGAAGGCAGTCAGGCAGGAGGATTCCGTCTTACTCAGGGGACAGTCAGCCTTTTGTCCTATTCAGGCCTACAACTGACTGGATGAGACCCATCCGTAAAGAAGGAGGAATCTGTTTTACTCAGTCTATAAATTCAAATGTGAAATTCAACATGAATTGTAGTAATATTATTTTAGATCTGTCTCCTAGAGTAATGGAAATAAAAACAAAAATAAACAAATGGGACCTAATTAAACTTAAAAACTTTTGCATAGCAAAGAAAACCATAAATAAAACGAAAAGACAACCTATAGAATGGGTTGCAAATGATGTGACTGATAAGGGATTAATTTCCAAAATATGTAAATAGCTCATACAGCTCAATTGAAAAAAAAACAAACAAATTACCCAATCAAAACATGGGCAGAAGACCTAAATAGACATTTCTTAAAGAAAACATACAGATGACCAAAAGACACATGAAGAGGTGCTAAACCTCACTGATCATTAGAGAAATGTCAATCAAAACTACCTCGCACCAGTCAGGATGGCCATCATCAAAAAGTTTGTGAATAATAAATAGCGGAGAAGACATGGAGAGAAAGGAACCCTCTTATACTGTTGGTGGAAATGTGAATTAGTACAACCATGATGGAGAACATTATGGAGCTTCTTTAAAACACTAAAAACAAAGCTACCGTATGATACTGCAGTCTCACTCGTGGACATATATCTGGAGAAAACCATAATTGGAAAAGATGCATGTACCTCAGTGTTCATTGCAGCATTGTTTATAGCAGCCAAGACATGGAAGCAATCTAAAAGTTTCAGGTAATTGTGCTGTTACATGATACCTGAAATTTACATGATATTAAACATGTAATGTTTTATCATGATTACATGATATTATAATCAGCTATACTTTAATAAAAAAATTTAAAAATTATATTCAGTACAGCCTTAATTTTAAAGTAACTGATCCTTTAAAAAATATATAGATAGCTTCAAGTTTCTTATGTTTATTTCTCCAACATTTTGAGATCGCCTTAACTTTTTTAGACAAAAGAAAGTCCTGGAGAACTACTTTCACATTTTTTTCATACTTCTAGGTCTTTCCATAAGTTCCCAAAAGGAATCCATTGGATAAATCTCAGTCTAATTCCATGTTTGTTTTTTTTTTAATTTGGGGAATTATTTTTTTCTAAGCTACTCCCTATGTTCTCTTTTCTCTGCTTAAAATTAATGCAAATGTGGGCTTGTTTAATGATCCTTCAGAATTCATCAATCAATAGATTTGTGGGTAGTATATTTTACTGATGGAATCATGATGGAATTGGTTAGATATAGGATTATTAAATCATTTATATAACAAATCAATAAGAATTTATACAGTTACATATGCACACATATATGAGTCTATGTATGTTTATCCTAACTAAACACACTCCTATAATGAAAATTTCTTGGTAGCTTTTTCCAACATATTTCATAAGCCCTCTTTACTACTTTAACTGTGATTCCTCTGTCTTCGTGGTGAACACTAACTGCACAATGCAAGGGAGTACAATCTGTTATGCAAGTTCCTTCATGTAATTCTTGCTCAGAAAGTTTCAGTGTCCTTCATTGCTTTCAGAATAAAATCTACATCTTACCTAACACGCAATGTGAAATTCATCCAAAGACAAACTCACAGAAACACCCAGAATAACGTTTGACCAAATATCTGGGCATACTGTGACCCAGTCACATAAAATTAATCCTCACATTATTGTTTTCCTCATAAGCTTCTTAAATCATGTTTGATGACTGAAACAAAACATGATGCTCAATAAATTAATAATTAAAAGTGGGTAAGTTAAAGGAGCCTAATGGAAGTAAAGTTTCTATACTTTCATTTGATTAGTTAAATGGTGATACTGGTAGATTGTCAGGTATTAATTACAGGTATTAAAATACCCATAAAGGAAATGGTAACCCACTCTAGTACTCTTGCCTAGAGAGTCCCATGGAGGGCTGTACCCTACCAGGCTACAGCCCATGGGATCGCAAAGAGTCGGACACGACTGAGTGTCTTCACTTTCACTTTCACTTTATACTTAAGATGGGTTGTAATATAATCAACCACTATGAAAATTTTAGACAGCAATACAGTCAGAATATAAATAAATTAAGGTAGAGTTCTAAAAATGTTCAAATAACCCATAGGATGACCAAAAAAAAAAAAAAAAAACCATAAATGAAACCAGAGGACATAAATAGAAAACAAATAATAAAATGTCAGACTTTGCACTAACATATGAATAATAACTTTAAATGTAAGTGGCCCAAATATACCAGTCAAAAGACAGAGAGCTTCAGAACAAATTAAAATAAAAAAGTTACCCAGCTATATGCTGCTACAAGAAACTCACTTTACAGCCAATGATGTAAGTAGGCTGAAAAGTAAAAGAATGGAGAAGAATATGCCATGCAAAGAGTAATTTTAAAAGGCAGAGTTACCTATATTAATATGTGATAAGGTAGACTTTAGAGCAAAGAAATTTACTAGCCACAAAGGTAGACATTACATGGTGATAAAAGGCTCAATCTGCTAGGAAGACATAATGATTCTAAATGTTCATATACCAAACAAAAGTTTCAAAGATACTTGAAACAAAAACTTATAGAGCTGAAAGAAGAAATGCATATATCCTCAACTGAAGACTTTAACACCTCTCTCTCAACAACTGATAGAATTGCTAGAGAGAAAATCATCAAGGGTATACAAGATCTGAACAACTCGACCAACCAGCAGCATCTAATTTATATAGCACTTTACCCAACAATAGTAGAATACATTTTTTTAATCTCAAATGCCCATGGAATATTCACCAAGAGACACCATATTCTGGGCCATAAGACAAACCTTAACATATTGAAAAGAATTGTAATTATGAGCAGTATGTTCTCTGACGATAATGAAATTAAACTGGAAATCTATAATTGAAAACCAACAGGAAAATTAAACAACATATTTCTTAAGTAATTCATGAGTGAAAGAATAAGATCCAAAGGAAATAAAATTATTTAAAATATTTTAAAATAATTTTAAAATAATAAAAATTTTTGAAAATGAAAAACATTTTTAAATATCAAAAATATTAGGATGTTAATAAAATAGCATTAAGAGGGAAATTTATAGCACTCAATGCTTATTTTAGAAAATGAGAGAAGGTCTCCAATAAGTAAGCCCCTATTGTAAGGAACTAGAAAAGAAGAGAAATGATATCCAAAGCAAGTAGAAAGAAATGGTAAAAATCAAGAGCAGAAACCTCTGAAGTGAAAATAAGAAAGCGTCAGAGAAAAATCAATAAAACAAAAAATTGGCTCTTTGAAAAAGATCAATGAAGTTTGCAAGCCTCTACTAAGACTGACAAAAATGAAAAGGAAGACACAGAATAGATGATATTACTACAAAATCTGCAGCTGTAGGATTCATAATTACAAAGCTCCTCAAAGGAAAGTTCTAGATACACATGGTTTTACTGGAAAATCATACCAAAATCATACCTCTAAATAAACACCAATTATGCACAGTTTCTTTCAGAAAATAGAAGAGGAATAAACACTTCCCAATTTATTTTATGAGCAGAATGACCCTGATATCAAAACCAGACAAATAAAATATAAAAAAAGAAAACTACAGACTAGTATCTCTCATGAACTTAGACTAAAAAATTCTCAACCAAATATAAACAAACTGAATCTGTCAATGCAGAAATATAACTGTTTACCATAACCAAGTGAGATTTATTCTAGATATGCATGACTGGTTCAACATTCGAAACTCAACAAATATGAAATGCCATATCAACAGCTAAATAAGAAAACCATGTGGTTATATTGATTGTTGCAGTAAAAGCATTTGAGAAAACCCAACACTCATTTTTGATAAAACTCTCAGCAAGTTAAGAACAGAGGGGAATTGCCTCAATTTAATAAATAACATTTACAAAAAGTCTCAGCTAACATCATTTTTATGGTGAAAGATGGTTTTGTTCCCTGAGATCAAGAGCAAGGTAATGATGTCCACTTACCCTTCTCCTATTCAGCATAGTACCTGAAATTCTGGGCACCAGAGTAAGGCAAGAAAAACCTGACTTTCTATCGTTGTGCTAAACTAAGTGATGACAGTGTATTGAATAGCTTGGTCATTTCCTAATAAATTAAAGTTATGAAACATTCACTGCTTGACAGGACCTTCCTCTTACACAGAAACGAAAGAGATTTTTGACTATCCATGAATAGTGTCTGGTGCTATCCTGACATGTTCAGTATAAGAAAGCAATTTATTTTTTTGTATTATGTATTTTTGTATTATGTATTTCTTTGTATTATTTAACTGATACGTATGTTCCCCAGTCTATAGAATGCCAATATAAAAGTCAGTTCTTGGTTGAAAAATAAATAAATAAATAAATAAATAAATAAATAAAAGGCATACAGATTGGAAAGGAAGAAATAAAATTTTCTCTCTTTGCAGATGACATGATGGTCTATATATAAATCCCAAAGAATCTATGAAAGTTTACATGATAGACAACTAATAAAAACCAGTTGCATGTCTTTGTATATCACTAAAAATGAACATATAAAAACTTAAAAGTACAGTATCATTTATAATCACCCCCAAATAAAATATCAGTACTTAGATATATACTTTAAAAAAAACATGTACAGAATCCATGTGCTGGAAATCACAAAATATTAGGAAAAGAAATCAAAGACCTAAATGAGTAGAGAAATCTACCATATTCATGAATTGGAAAACTCACCATAGTTAAAATGGCAGTTCTCCCTAAGTTGATCTATATGTTTCATGCAATTTCTGTCAGAACCCAGCAGGATTTATTGTAGACACAGGAGAGCTTAACCTAAAATGATATAGCAAAGCACAGCTGTACAGCTAAAACCATCTTAACAATGAAATAAAGTAGGAAAAAATCTCTGTCCAGTATCAAGGCTTACTATATAGCTGAAGTAATCAAAAGAGTGGTGGAGTTTTTTGGTTGTTTGCTTTGTTTTGCGGAGGAATAGGGTCTTTCCTGGCGGCTCGGATGGTAAAGAATATGCCTATGATGCAGGAGACCCAGGTTCGATCCCTGGGTCGGGAAGTTCCCCTGGAGAAGTAGATGACAGTGCACGCCAGTATTCTTGCCTAGAGAATTCCCAGGACAGAGGAGCCTGGTGGGCTGCAGTCCAGGGGGTTGCAGAGAATCGGACAGAACTGAGCGACTAAGACATACACATACTGTGGAGTTATAGACATGTAGATCAATGGAAAAAACAAACAAACTACAGAACCCAGAACTGTAGATCCACACAGATATGCTCAATTGACTCTTGACAATTCAAAATCAATTCAGTGAAGGAAAAATAGTCTTTTCAACAAATGGATGCTGGAGCAATAGCATATCTATAAGCAAAACAAAAACAACTCCTGAGACAAACATTTACACCATATATAAAAATTAACCAGAATGGATCCTAGATTTAAAGCAAAGCATAAAAATGTCAAAACTTTTAGAGAAAAAAATGGAAGAAATTCTCTGGGACCTAGGGTTAGTCAAAGAGTTGTGACTTGACACCAAAAGCATGATCCAAAAAAGGGAAATTGATAAATGAGACTTCATTCAGAATTAAGAACGTTTGCTTGGTAAAATACCATGGGAAGATAGTGAAAATATAAGCTACAGATGGTAGAAAATATTCACAAACTGCATATCCAACAAAGGATCGAGTCACATGAGGAACTCTCAAAACACAACAGTGGGGGGAGAAAAAGGGCAATCCAGTAAGAAAATGGGCAAAAGATAGGAAGACAAATTTCACTGAAGATTCACAGATAGAAATAAGAGCATGAAAAGCTGTTCAACAGCATTAGTCATCAAGGGAAGTGTGAAAATAAAACTAGTAGATGAATAATAAACTATTGATACTTGTAACAACTTGGATGAATCCCCAGGGAATTACGCTAGTGAAAAAAAAATCAATCGCACAAATTTATCAGTACATACGATGAATGCATTTATTTGTATAACATTCTTGACATGACAAAAGTTTAAAGGACAATTAATGCTTCCTGAGAGTTATGGCTTCCCTTCCCTGACGGAGGGAAATGGGTATGATTATAAAAGGTCAACATGAGGGATCCTGTGGTGGTGGATTCAGGAATCTACACAGGTGACAGACACACACATACACATGAATACACATTGTTGTTGCTCAGTCCCTCAGCCATGTCTGACTCTAAGACACCAAGGACTGCAGCACGCCTGGCCTCCTTGTCCTTTACCATCTCCCGGAGCTTGCTCAGACTCGTGTCCATTGAGTCGGTGATGCCTTCCAACTCTCTTGCCCTCTGTTGTCCCCTTCTGCCTTCCATCTTTCCCAGCATCAGGGTCTTTTCCAATGAGTCAGCTCTTTGTATCAGTTGGTCAAAGTGTTGGAGCTTCAGCTTCAATATCAGTCCTTCCAATGAATATTCAGGGTTGATTTCCTTTCAGTTCAGTTTAGTCCAGTCGCTCAGTCGTGCCCGACTCTTTGTGACCCCATGAATCGCAGCACGCTAGGCCTCCCTGTCTATCACCAACTCCCGTAGTTTACTCAAACTCATGTCCGTCGAGTCAGTGATGCCATCCAGTCATCTCATTCTCTGTTGTCCCCTTCTCCTCCTGCCCCCAATCCCTCCCAGCATCAGAATCTTTTCCAATGAGTCAACTGTTCCGCATGAGGTGGCCAAAGTACTGGAGTTTCAGCTTTAGTATCAGTCCTTCCAATGAACACCCTGGACTGATCTCCTTTAGGATGGACTGGTTGGATCTCCTTGCAGATCTCAAGAGTCTTCTCTAACACCACAGTTCAAAAGCGTTAATTCTTCAGCATTCAGCCTTCTTAATGGTCCAATTCTCATATCCATACGTGACTACTGGAAAAATAATAGCTTTGATTAGACAGACCTTTCTGGGCAAAGTAATGTCTCTTCTTTTTAATATTCTGTCTAGGTTGGTCATAGCTTTTCTTCCAAGGAGCACGCGTCTTTTAATTTCATGGCTGTAGTCACCATGTGCAGTGATTTTGGAGCCCCCCAAAATAAAGATTCTCACTCTTTCCATTGTTTCCCCATCTATTTGCCATGAAGTGATGGGACTGGATGCCATGATCTTCATTTTTTGAATGTTGAGTTTTAAGCCAGCTTTTTCATTCTCTTTCACTTTCATCAAGAGGCTCTTTAGTTCCTCTTCGCTTTCTGCCATGAGGGTGGTGTCTTCTGCATATCTGAGGTTATTGATATTTCTCCCAGCAATCTTGATTCCAGCTTGTGCTTCATCCAGCCTGGCCTTTCGCATGTCTGCATGTAAGTTAAATAAGCAGAGTGACAATATACAGCCTTGATGTACTCTTTTCCCAATTTGGAACCACTTTTACTTGAAGTAAAACTGGGGAAATCTGCCTTGGATTGGTAGATTATATCCATGTCAGCATCCTGATTGTGATGTTATTCTATAGTTTTATAAAATGTTACGTTCAGTGGTAGTGAGACAAAGTGCTCAAAGGAACTCCCTGTATTATTTCATATAACTACATTATTTCACATAACCACATATGAGTCTTTAATTATCTCAATAAAAATTTCAGTTAAAAATTGTAATAAAGATATTACAATTCTAGTAATATCATCAGATTTAATAATGAACACAGATTTGGGGGTTTTGATTTTTAAAAATTATCAAGTAGCTACAGAGATTAATAAAATACAATCCCTTTTCTGAAGTGTCAAGAGAGGTCAGATAAGGGAATGACAATGTGATATGCTGAGAACAATGACGATCTACAGATAATGTGAGTGTGGTGCAGAGAAAGGAATGGTCAGCTTTGTAACAATCAGAGAAGGCTTCCTAGAGGATGTGATATTTGCAGTAAATTTTATAAAATGAGTTTCAGGTTATTGAAGGAAAAACAACATTCCAGGTAGAGAGGGCAGCCATGTGAGTGCAAGTTGGGTGAACTATAAATAGTTTATTAGTATTGGAATGAAGTATGTGTAGGGGGAAGGAAGGAACATCCCTCTGGCAAAGTATGAAGGAGTTGAAACAGGGAGAAGAGTCATCCTTGTCCCGTGGGGTCAGAGGCATAGGAAAAACACAGTTACCCAAACACACATGTACAGAAATCAGGCACAACTGCTAGAATTCAGAGCTCTTCGAAGTTCTCTTTTTATCCCACTCTGGTTTACATCAACCAGAAGCTTTCCCAACAAGTGCAGATATCCTAGCTTAGGTGTCATGTCCCCAGGCCCTGCTGAATGCACAGACACCTTCCCAATGGCAGACAAAATCGACCACCTTTATTTCCTGTCCAGAGTGGCTAGTGACCCTCATCCTGCCCTCTGCTGTCCAAGACTGAGGCCTGTTCTTCATCCTGAGTGCTCATCGCTGTAATCCTTCCTCTACCATCTCTATTCCAGTCACCATTCTCGTCCTCTGAGGTGAATCTGAACTTAAGAAATATAAGTAAGTTGATGCATTGATAGCTGATCGTTTAACCCAGTGATTCTCGAATTTTAGCATGCATCAGCATCACCTGGACAATGTGTTCTAATGCGGGATGCTGGGCTCCATCTTTAGAGTTCCTGATTCAGTAGGCTGGGGATGGAGCCTGAGAACTTGCATTTCTAACAAGTTCCCAGATGATATGGAAGCTACCAGTCCAAAATCACGCTCTGAGAACACTAACCCAACAAGGAGGATTTATACCCAGAAATGCAGCTTCTTGCTTTAAATAAATTTGTAATTGGGAAATGGTCAGGAAAGAGAAAGGTGGCCTCTTCATTCCTTGTCTGTCTCTGGGGCATCCACTGACCCATGGGAAAAAGAGGGATGATGTCATGGAAATAGAGTGACGTAGCCCCACCAACCCCTTAACCAATCTCCACCCCTCACTGGGAGTTGTCTGAGTAACTCTGTGCCTCCTCCAATATCATAAAAACAGTGACAGCAGCCTGAAAGACTGCAGTTAGGTGGGTGAATGCATCTATGTCAGATACTTATGCCAGATACTGTGCTAAGGAGGTTATGTCAGTTGAAGCCTCTCAACAGATTTTCAAGGAAGACACTATTATTATAATGGACAAGAGGTTGGGTAGTAGCCAAAAGAAGCAAGGCTGGAACTTAGAACAAGGCAGCCTGATTCTGTAGCCTGATTCTTCACCATGGTGTTACTGCCTCTCATCTATGGAGATCAGCTGAACTGGACAGAATTAGCCTAGCGTGTGCTTAGGTTACTCGTGCTCAGAGAATTTACCTGATGTGCAAGTTCAGTCAGAAAATAGGGGCCCTAAGTTCTGTCTGGCTGCATCCTGTCTGTGTGGTAAGGGTCTCACTGTTCAGAGGACTTCCCCACTTCTCATTCACTGATACATGAGACTCTGACACTCTCCCCTTTCCAGTTGCTGTTTAGTCACTAAGTTGTGTCCGACTCTTGGCGACCTTATGGACTGCAGCATGCCAGGCTTTCCCTCACCATCTCCTGGAGTTTCCGCAAATTCATGTCCACTGAGTCTGTGATACAATCCAACCATCTCATCTCCATTTGCAAATTCAGTTCAGTTCAGTTCAGTCGCTCAGTCGTGCCCGACTCTTCGCCACCCCATGAATTGCAGCACGCCAGGCCTCCCTGTCCATCACCAACTCCCGGAGTTCAGTCAGATTAGAAGCAAGTAAATCACCAGATAGAGTAACAAATGTTAAGTTCACATTCTATTCTCCTTGTGTCCTTGGGGAAGGTGTGTGTCTATCATGGAGAATCCAGTTGCCCCAAGGATTACGTTGGGGAGGATTGATTTCATTCTGGGGCTTTAAGGATCCATATTTCCTCAGAATGGCAAGGGATTCTCTCTTAGGGGGTGACCTGTGATCCTGCTTTTGACAATGGATGGTACCTGTGAGATCGGACCAAGAGCACGGAGGTTCTGCTGAATTGTGGGAAGAGAGACACACCGGTGCTTGATCTGAGGTGCACTGGAGATAGAGTTATCATGAAAAGATTGAAATAATGGCTTTAGGCCTCACAACCAACAAGACAAATATGAACATCCTCATGTTCAGTCAGTCAGTTCAGTCGCTCAGTCATGTCCGACTCTTTGTGGCCCCATGAATCGCAACATGCCAAGCCTCCCTGTCCATCACCAACTCCCAGAGTTCACTTAAACTCACGTCCATCAAGCTGGTGATGCCATTTAACCATCTCATCCTCTGTCGTCCTCTTCTCCTCCTGCCCCCAATCCCTCCCAGCATCAGAGTCTTTTCAAATGAGTCTGCTCTTCGCAGGAGGTGGCCAAAGTACTGGAGTTTCAGCTTCAGCATCAGTCCTTCCAATGAACACCCAGGACTGATCTCCTTTAGGATGGACTGGTTGGATCTCCTTGCAGTCCAAGGGACTCTCAAGAGTCTTCTCCAACACCACAGTTTAAAAGCATCAATTCTTTGGCGCTCAGCTTTCTTTGTAGTCCAACTCTCGCATTCATACATGACCACTGGAAAAACCATAGCCTTGACTAGACGGACCTTTGTTGGCAAAGTAATATCTTTGCTTTTGAATATGCTATCTAGGTTGGTTATAACTTTCCTTCCAAAAAGCAAATGTCTTTTAATTTCCTGGCTGCAATCACCATGTGCAGTGACTTTGAAGCCCCCAAAAATAAAGTCTGACACTGTTTCCCCATCTATTTCCCATGAAGTGATGGGACCAGATGCCATGATCTTCGTTTTCTGAATGTTGAGCTTTAAGCCAACTTTTTCACTCTCCTCTTTCACTTTCATCAAGAGGCTTTTTAGTTCCTCTTCACTTTCTGCCATAAGGATGGTGTCATCTGCATATCTGAGGTTATTGATATTTCTCCTGGCAATCTTGATTCCAGCTTGTGCTTCTTCCAGCCCAGCATTTCTCATGATGTACTCTGCATAGAAGTTAAATAAGCAGGATGACAATATACAGCCTTGGCGTACTCCTTTTCCTATTTGGAACCAGTCTGTTGTTCCATGTCCAGTTCTAACTGTTGCTTCCCAACCTGCATGTAGGTTTCTCAAGTGGCAGGTCAGGTGGTCTGGTATTCCCATCTCTCTCAGAATTTTCCACAGTTTATTGTGATCCACACAGTCAAAGGCTTTGGCGTAGTCAATAAAGCAGGAATCGATGTTTTTCTAGAACTCTCTTGCTTTTTGGTGATTCAGTAGATGTTGACAATTTGATCTCTGGTTCCTCTGCCTTTTCTAAAACCAGCTTGAACACCTGCAAGCTCATGGTTCACATATTACTGAAGCCTGGCTTGGAGAATTTTGAGCATTACTTTACTAGCATGTGAGATGAGTGCAGTTGTGCGGTAGGTTGAGCATTCTTTGGCATTGCCTTTCTTTGGAATTGGAATGAAAACTGACCTTTTCCAGTCCTATGGCCACTGCTGAGGTTTCCAAATTTGCTGACATATTGAGTGCAGCACTTTCACAGCATCATCTTTCAGGATTTGAAACAGCTCAACTGGAATTCCATCACCTTCACTAGCTTTGTTCATAGTGATGCTTTCTAAGGCCCATTTGACTTCACATTCCAGGATGTCTGGCTTTAGGTGAGTGATCACATCATCATGATTATCTGGGTCGTGAAGATCTTTTTTGTACAGGTCTTCCGTGTATTCTTGCCACCTCTTCTTAATATCTTCTGCTTCTGTTAGGTCCATCCCATTTCTGTCCTTTATAGAGCCCATGTCTGCATGAAATGTTCCCTTGGTGTCTTAAATTTTCTTGAAGAGATCTCTAGTCTTTCCCATTCTATTGTTTTCCTCTATTTCTTTGCATTGATCCCTGAGGAAGGCTTTCTTATCTCTCCTTGCTATTCTTTGGAACTCTGCATTCAGATGCTTATATCTTTCCTTTTCTCCTTGGCTTTTCACTTCCCTTCTTTTCACAGCTATCTAAGGCCTCCCCAGACAGCCATTTTGCTTTTTTGCATTTCTTTTCCATGGGGATGGTCTTGATCCCTGTCTCCTGTACAATGTCACGAACCTTATTCCATAGTTCATCAGGCACTCTATCTATCAGATCTAGTCTGTTAAATCTATTTCTCACTTCCACTGTATAATCATAAGGGATTTGATTTAGGTCATACCTGAATGGTCTAGCAGTTTTCTCTACTTTCTTCAATTTAAGTCTGAATTTGGCAATAAGGAGCTCATGATCCCAGTCTTGTTTTTGCTGACTGTATAGAGCTTCTCCATCTTTGGCTGCAAAGAATATAATCAATCTGATTTCGGTGTTTGCCGGGAGCCAGCGTGAGGACTCCCACCTGTGACAAGGTTATGCGGCAGAGGCCTGATGGGCAAGGGGAGTCAGATCTCAGGGTGTCCCCCTGGTATTTCCTGAGCATGTACCCCCAAAACCAAAAATCTGCTGGCCTTTGTACTCTGCTTTTCCACTCTTCTGACACGCTCTGGAAAAAGTCAACCCAGGGCTTTAGTCTTCTACATTTGAAAGGGATGTTTCAGTTAAACCCCCTCTGATAACTCTCTAGCTTGCCTAACAGGTTCCCCCGGACCTCTTACAGCTTGTGAATTGCTCACAGCCCCCCAACCGCGGAGGCACAAAGCTTAAAATCATCTTAAAGATACAGAGCCTTTTCTAAAGAGCTAAAAATCATATTGGTGATGGGTTTTCACTGTTGACTCAATGATTGCTGCCAGGCCTCCATATTCTTTATCTTTTAGGCACCTGGGAGGATGTTAATCAATGTAAACGGAATATGGAAAAAGATATATAATAGTTTTGATGTTAGCAACACTAGACTTTTGAGTTAATTACTTTTGTTATAAATCACTGTACTCCTTTTACTTGTTATAAATTGCTGTATCTTTGCTATGTAAGAATGTGACTTTATTTAGTGCTTTCTGAGAGTGGCACCAGACTTTGAGAAGAACAACACAAATAAGTCTTCTGGTTGACAAACCTTATCAGAAAAGGACTGTAAAATATTAATTGGCCCTTTTGGCCGGAAGATGATATAAATCACCTAAGACTTGTGTATACAACTAGGTATGCAGAGAGAAAAGCCTGGTTTTGATAAAAGTCTGGGCTGCTAATGCTGCATAATTTTGTATTACCCATTGACCTCTATGTACAATCAAAAAGGTATAAAAGGCCTTTCTAGACAATAGAGGCCGGGCCAGTCATTGGCAGGACTGGTTTCCCCCGTGTCTCCTCTTTACTCTATTTTCTGGCTGAATTCCCATCTGGGGCGTGGAGGCTCACCATGTATACTTACTTGCCCTGGCTTCTAAGATCCACGAGAGAGGGAGCCCAAGGTGGGGCACCCCCCACTATTCAAGAGGACACAGGTGGCCTAACGTAGATGGTGCAAGCTCCTTGTCTGGAACTTTATTGGCTTTCCCCGTAAACCAAGTTATTCAGCCTCTTTTCTTAATTTTCCTACTACACTATTTCTTCCTAATCTAATCTTATATTAATAAATAAACAAGTTTTTTCCTCGCCTACTCTGTCTCCCCTTCAAATCACCCTGGATCCACCGGGGCTGGACCCTGGCAGGTGTTGACCATCTGGTGATGTCCATGTGTAGGGTTATCTCTTGTGTTGTTGGAAGAGGGTGTTTGCTATGACCAATGCATTCTCTTGGCAGAACTCTATGAGCCTTTGCCCTGCTTCATTCTGTACTCCAAGGCCAAATTTACCTGTTACCCCAGGTGTTTCTTGACTTCCTACTTTTGCATTCCAGTCCCCTATAAAGAAAAGGACATCTTTTTTAGATGTTTGTTCTAAAAGGTCTTGTAGGTCTTCATAGAACTGTTCAACTTCAGCTTCTTCAGTGTTACTGGTTGGGGCATAGACTTGGATTACTGTGATATTGAATAGTTTGCCTTGGAGATGAACAGAGATCATGCTGCCGTTTTTGAGGTTGCATCCAAGTTCTTCATTTCGGACTCTTTTGTTGACTATGATGGTTATTCCATTTCTTCTAGGGGATTCCTGCACAGTAGTAGATATAATGGTCATCTGAGTTAAATTCACCCATTCCAGTCCATTTTAGTTTGCTGATTCCTAGAATGTCGACGTTCACTCTTCCCATCTCCTGTTTTAGAACTTCCAATTTGCCTTGATTCATGGACCTAACGTTACAGTTTCCTATGCAATATTGCTCTTTACAGCATTGGACCTTGCTTCTATCACCAGTCACATCCACAGCTGGGTATTGTTTTTGCTTTGGCTCCATCCCTTCATTCTTTTTGGAGTTATTTCCCACTGATCTCCAGTAGCATATTGGGCACCTATGGACCTGGGGAGTTCCTCTTTCAGTATCTTATCATTTTGCCTTTTCATACTGTTCATGGGGTTCTCAAGGCAAGAATACTGAAGTGGTTTGCCATTCCCTTCTCCAGTGGACCACATTCTGTCAGACCACATCCTCATGTTACAGATAAGCAAATCCAGAAGGAGAGAGATCTGGAGCCTTTTCCTAAGGCCACACAAAAAGTTTCAGACTCTAAGATCCATCTCTGTCTCTACATTACCTCTCATAATTTTTTACAACAAATTTTTCACAAAGTAAAAATTAAAAGAATTCAGGACTATTTTCTTATCATCAGTGTTTCCTTTTTCCCCATTATTTACTAACTAAAATGCCCATTTTCTCTCTCACCTTCAATTAAGTCCCAAAGAATTTATACTCTCATTTAAGGTTAAGCTTTTAAGACTATACAGGAGTTAGTCAAGCAAAGAGAGTGGGGAGAAGTGATTCAAAGGGAGTAAAGAGAATGTTTAGAATCATAAATTGAGAAAAAACTTGACGTGTAAAAAGCTGCGATGTGCCTGAAATGGGGTTGCTAAGAGTCGGACATGACTGAGGGACTTCACTTAGACTTTTCACTTGCATACACTGGAGAAGGAAATGGCAACCCACTCCAGTGTTCTTGCCTGGAGAATCCCAGAGACGGGGGAGCCTGTTGGGCTGCCATCTATGGGGTCGCGCAGAGTCGGACACGACCGTAGCGACTTAGCAGCAGCAGCCGTGCCTGAAATTGAGTGAGAGGATTAGAAAGAAAATCAGAGATTTGGAGAAGATTGGCAGAAGGCTTTATAATTTTTTTTTTTTTTTTTTTTGCAAATAGAACTGCCTTATGACCCAGCAATCCCACTGCTGGCCATACACACCGAGGAAACCAGAATTGAAAGAGACACGTGTACCCCAATGTTTATCTCAGCACTGTTTATAATAGCCAGGACATGGAAACAACCTAGATGTCCATCAGCAGATGAATGGATAAGAAAGCTGTGGTACATATACACAATGGAGTATTACTCAGCCATTAAAAAGAATAAATTTGAATCAGTTCTAATGAGATGGATGAAATTGGAGCCGATTATACAGAGTGAAGTAAGCCAGAAAGAAAAACACCAATACAGTATACTAACACATATATATGGAATTTAGAAAGATGGTAATGATGACCCTGTATGCGAGACAGCAAAAGAGACACAGATGTGTCAAGCGGACTTTTGGACTCTGAGGGAGAGGGAGAGGGTGGAATGATTTGGGAGAATGGCATTGAAACATGTATACTGTCATATAAGAAACGAATCACCAGCCTATGTTCGATGCAGGATACAGGATGTTCGGGGCTGGTGCACCGGAATGATCCAGAGAGATGATATGGGGTGAGAGGTGGGAGGGGGGTTCATGTTTGGGAACTCATGTACACCCGTGGTGGATTCATGTCATTATATGGCAAAACCAATACAGTATTATAAAGTAAAATAAAGTAAAAATAAAAAAAATAAAAATAAATAATTTTAATCATGATTCTGTGGGCTAGAGACCGGGGCTGGTTTTGGCCAGGTGGTTCTCATCTGAGACTCAGTGGAGGCTGCAGGCAGCTGACATATCACCTGGGTTTGGTGGTCTCCGATAGCCTCAGGCAAATGTCTAGCAGTTGATGCTGGCTGCAGGCTGGGTCCCTCTTATCAGCAGACTCTTCTCTTGGAGGTTAGGCTAGGCTTCATCACACGTGGGTCACAGAGTCACACTGCCTTATAGCTGGAGTGGAAGCTGCAACCACAGGGCTCTTTTGGTCAAAACCAGTCACAAGACCACAGCAGATTCAACTGGTAGAAAGGGAGACTCTGCCTCTTGGTGTGAGAGGTGGCATCTTTCGTCTGGCTGAACTGAGTAGATTTTAAGTTGAGGACGCTGTGGGGGCCGAGGGGAGAAAGTAAGGATGGATTTTATAACAGGAAGTGGAGGTAATGCTTTGGAGGTGGAAATGGAGGGCAAGATCTGAAAATGGGTTGTCAGCTGGAGCATTGTATACTGTGTTCTTTTCTTTGCTCCATATTCTGTGCTTCTCTTTGATGCCGCCAGGAGCTTCAGTTGGTTTTTTTTTTTTTTTTTCTTTCCTTCTTTTTTCCAGTCAAAGAGAATTTATTTTTAATCTAAGAGGAAGTTATTTTAGCCATAAAATATAAGAATGACTAAACAAAGATAGTGTAAAACAGGCCCTGTGCGCTTGTTACTGATGATCCCTTACTCTCTTTCCTATCTACATTAAAGAAACAGCTCCTAGGGTCAGAGCACTGGGATAGATATTATGACTGTTGCTACGTGTTTGTGGGTTTTTAGAGTGCATAAGTCACATTTCTTACACTGAAGCTCATATGTGTTTAAAATGTAAAATTTGTCCTCAAGAGCATTTTCTCAGACATTGTTGAACTTTGGAAATTAAACTCAAAACTGTAACACTCTAGAATTACCACAAGATGGTGCCACAAGTATACTGAAAATAAGATATTTGCCTTAGTCCTCATCCCACCTCATTTGCTGGAACTTATCAATGAATATGGAAAGCAAAGTACAAAGAGATGAGAATGTATGTGGGTCGGGATTTGCTCACTTGACAGACTTTTTTTGAGCATCTTCTGTGCTTTAGGTAGAATCTGTAGGAGGAATCAGGGTATGTGTGTGTGAGAGAGAAAGAGAAATGGAAGAAGGGGTAGGGGAGATTTTTCTCCAATTTTCAGAAATTAAACAGACTACTTAAATATCTTAATCTCTCTCTTTGTCTGTAAAAAAAATTAGTCTATTTTAAAAGATATTAACTACAAACATAAAGTGTTGTGTGACAGGTGCAGAGATAGGCCTAGATTCATCAATATGATAATATCTTTTACTTTTGCAGTAGAAACATATGGTTTTGAATACATTCCTTTTCTTCATTTTTGATGAATCAATGTGCCATTTATAACTTAACTATGAAATCTTTTGCAAAATGTAAGTGCCATAGTGAATGTATATCAAATTATCAGTGTGTCAGTGAGTATCAGTGAGTTTCTGTCAGGAAATGCACTAGGTAGATAAAGCACTTTGGTGTGTAGGTAGGTGGGTTAATTATTTTCAATGCACCTATTTCCTTAGACCTCTTAGTTATAAGTCCATAAAATCTTTTCATGGAGGAATTACTGTGTAACTCATTTATTAGATAGAGCCCGTGTGATTTCTGTAGTTTTGCAGGAAGGGACAGACTTGGAAGGGGAAAAAGTCTTGGTCAAAATATCACAAATGAGATCATTGAAAATAGAGCATATGATTTCTTTGGTATAAATCCCAGATCCTTATGAGAGAGTACAGGAATTGTCTCTTGGAATAATTCAGACCCAATGACGACACACTAGAGAGAATATTTATCCATTTTCCCGACTCTTTGTCTCATCCAGTATTGATCACTATAAGTTTCTAAGCATTTGCAAAATTGTAATTTAATTCTTCCAAACAAGAATAGAGTTAGTGACCCGTATCTGTACTCCTCAGGTAAATTCAGTTGAGTTTTCTATTGCAGGACTTATTAAGGTAGAAATTGCTTATGAATGAGAGTACGGCAATTTGGAATAGGATGAAGGCTCAAGGTATAATTCCAGACCTCCAAAATGTTTTGAGATAGAACCTAGCCATTACAGATTGTGTCAGAAATCTAGAACTATACCTCAGGTCACCTTTAAAAGTCCTTATAGAACAGTTAGAACAGTTCTATATTCTGTACATGTGGTATAAAAACGTTAAGGAAGGATGTCGATTATATAAGTACAGAGCCCTAAGGAACTGACATGTAAAGGAGTTTGAGTGGAACTTCTTAAAAAAAAAGAATTAATAGGAGTGATTGGGTCTACTTTAGTAAAGGACAGATAGTCTTTCGCTTTAAGAATACTTTGGACTATGACCTTTCACATGTATCATATTTATTAGCAGACAACTTGTTTCACATCATCTTGGGTTTCAGTCTTTAAATAATTAAGATTTAAAATTTTTAGATTTTGAAATTTAAAGACTGTCATGCTAAGTCTGGGTGGCTGAGTGATCTGAATCATCAAAGGCACCCTAAATATGGGTGTCTTTCAATAGAATACATTTATGATCTATTTTAAGCTTATCTAAGGAGAAAGGCTTTCAGTAGCTGGCTCAATAGGAACTAAAATTATTGAGTTCAGATTCTCACTGGGGGATGAGTGTGTGGTCACCCTGACTGACCGCCTTTCTTCACACAGATGTTCTCCTTTCATACCTTTTGGCATCATAGCCAAGGAGGCTGTTGGACATTGTTGCAAGTTAGACAACCTTGTACAATGGTACCGCTGACCATGGGGGTGCTGTTCCTCCTCGGTCATCACAGGTTTTCTGGATCCAGTTCTTAAGGCAAGGTGAGAAACATGTTTGCACTACTCCTGATCACATGAGGAGTCTGGAGGAACTGCGTGGTCTGAGTATAGTATTTTTTAGGGGCTGCATATGATGGCATTTTCCATCACGTTGGCCCCCTTCATTTCAAGAGATTGTCTCTGGTGAGCCTGTTCTGCAAGCTCAGAGATGTTGGCCCACAGAAATAAAGTTTATCTTTTCTTATGTGGACATGATGTAAAGAGATGTTGATTTTATTCCTGGGCAGTTACTGGCTCCAAATAATCAGTTACTTTTAGAAATTGCAAGGATTTCATCATACCACCAGGGCACTATTTTGGTTGCTAAAGAAAGATTTGGTCAAATTACGCTGTATTGTCAGAAATGAATAAATGCTATTGCCTTTTTTCACAGGAACATGACTTGGGATCATATTCTAGATACTAACATTAGAGCCACATATTCCATTATACTTTGTACAGTGGATAGGAAGGCCATTTTTCTCCCAAACACCCTTAGGATTCCTCCCCACTGCAAGTCTGGTTCCCAAAAGGCACTCAGGAAAGGCCTTTATTTGAGAGGGTAACTATAGTTTTGGAGGACTTCCCAGGTGGTGCTAGTGGTAAAAAAAAAAAACCCTGCCTACCAATGCAGGAGACATAAGAGATACGGGTTTGATCCCTGGGTCAGGAAGATCCCCTGGAGGAGGGTATGGCGACCCACTCCATTATTCTTGCCTTGAGACTCCTATGGACAGAGGAGCCTGGAGGGCTACAGTCCGTATGGTCACAAGTCAAGACACGACTGAAGCGACTTAGCAGCACACACCTATAGTTGTTAAATTTTTAACAATAAAAATTGTATATATTTAAGGTGTTCAACATATTGATTGGATAAACACATAGTGAAGTGATTACTACAGTCAAGCTAATTAAACATATTTGTCTCTTCATTTATCACTTCTTTTGTGTGGAGTGAGAGCACCTGAAATCTAGTTTTCAGCAAATTTCCAGTTCATTTGACCCTTGAACACTATAGGTCTGAACTTCATAGGCATTATGAACTTATGTTCATAGGCAACTGAACTTATGTTGTTCAGTTGCCCAGTCGTGTCTGACTTTGTGACCCTATGGACTGCAGCACGCCAGGCTTCCCTGTCCATCACCGACTCCCAGACCTTGCTCAAACTCATGTCCATTGAGTCGGTGATGCCATCCAACCATCTCATCCTCTGTCGTCCCCTTCTCCTGCTTTTGAGCTTAGCATCAGGGTCTTTTCCAGTGAGTCAGCTCTTTGCATCAGGTGGCCAAATTATTGGAGCTTCAGCTTTAGCCTTAGGCCTTCCAATGAATATTCAGGATTGATTTCCTTTGGGATTGACTGGTTTGATCTCCTGGCAGTCCACTTATACGCAGGTTCTTTTCGCTAGTAAACCCTATAGTACTAGACAATCTGCAATTAGTTGAGTCTATGGATACAGAGAAACTGTGTATATGGAGTCTCGAATATGGAGGAGCTTCGGCTAAGGGAGACCGACTATATAAATTATGTTCGGGTTTTCCACTGTGAGGAGGGTCAGACCCCTCTCCCTGGCAATGTTCAAGGGTCAGTTGAGTTCAATACAGTATTATTTTCATCATCATGCTGTACATTAGAGCTCTAGACTTGTCCTTCGTATGTGTTATAACTGCAACTTTTTATTTTTTGAAAAGACCTCATAGAAGATGGTGAATATTCTGTAGGTCTGAAGTCTTAGGTCTAGAGTCAATGCTTTGCTGCATTAATATGCTTCAGTTTACTTAGTATAAAAAAGTATCTATTTGGGAAATGGATTCATAGGAAAACTCCAAGTAAACACAACATAATATTCATGTGTCTTAAGAATATACTTTTTAAATGGGCTTTAATGTTGTGCAATTTGAATATAGATTGTAGAGTGTTACTTCTTTTCTGTAAGGGATTTTAAAGAACTCCTATCCCAAATAGTGTATAAAATAAAATATGGACCTTTACTTCAGAAGATAAAGCTTTTTTTTGTTTGTTTGTTTGTTTTTCTGACATTCTCACATGTGATGTTTAATATTGTGGATGTTTTGTTTTGGGGTACAATGAGAAAAGGGTGAGATAAACCAACGTTTTATGCTTCATTCTGAAAACACATTTTCCTTTTAAAATTTCCTTTTGAAAATTATAAAGTATAGGTTGCTAAAAAAAAGTATTTATGTCAAGTCCCTTTCACATTACTGAGTAAAGAGTAGGTAATCAATGAGTGGTTGGTTATCATTGTTTTATTTCGTAATTTCTTGGCACAGTAATACTGAATGGCTTCTTCTTGCCTTCTGTTCCCACGTTCTAGTTTTGTTGTCTTGCATTATAGTGACATTTCTGCTCTCCTTTGTGTCTCAGTCTTAATAGCACCGTCTCGTATTTTTTCCTTATCCTGTTAAAGCAGTACTCATCTCCAAATCTCTTGCCTAAGCCAGAGAACACTGCTGAGGTATCACTTTCCAACCCATAACCTTATAATAGTTTAGGTGAACATTTGTACACATCCCTAATCTCTTACCTGCAGTTCCCCAAAACTAAGAAACTCTGAAAATTAGAAGGTTTTGTAATTTATACTGATGGCAAATCCTGACCTGAACTCATGTGAGGTTAACAGTAGTCTTGATTTATCCTGTCTAGTATTAATATGTACATATTTTGCTGCAGAATTGTTACTATGTCTGTTGCCCTCTACTCTACTGGAAGTATTATATAATTCACAGTAAAGCAGAATGTTATCTTTATAAAATCTGAAAGCATTTGAATTCTGAAATGCATCTGGCACTAGGGGTTTTAGATAAGGGACTGAGGACCTATAATTAAATATTTTGGTTTTTATTTTAAGCAATTTTCTTATTACCAGGGAGTTGCATGTATTATAATAATAATATGAGTTCTAGGGACACAATATCTCATAGACTATCTTCTAAGACAAGAAAAGTACAGAAGACCAGAGAGAGATGACATGAAATAATTTCTGAATCAGTGATACCCAATGCCATTTCTCATAGTCCATTCAGTTGTTGTCCTGGGGAATTCATGAGGCACTAAATGAATGGAATTCAGGCGGCAAAAGTGATCATAAAGATTTAGTCCATTCTCTTATGACTTGAGTGTGTGTAACCACTTCCCCCTTCAACACACATATGTGCACCTCCACTTATTTATGTCTGTAACTATCTTCAAGGAAGAACATGCAGCTGGCGTCCTGTAAGGAGTCAATTCCACACCCAGGGCCATGAGACTACTCATGCGAGGCCAATGTTTAATGTTGCTCCAGTATGCTGTGTTCTGTAAATTTGTGTTGTGGTGTAGTTTTTATTTTTATACAGATGTTTTAGATTAGATACTACTAAATATATCTACACCTAAAAGCTGTGAGTATTATAACAGTTGAATACAGTTATCTATAGAAGATCTGCAAATCAGGAATTGCACTTACTAGATCCTGATTTGCTCTGCCTTAGAGTCTCAATGAGAACCTAAAACTCATTTTTAAAAATTTGAATAGAACCTTAAATACGTGCTTTGTCAGTGGTGCCTACTAGGAATTTTTCCCAGTTATTTTTATGATTTTTTTGGTAAATGTTTTATGTCCCTTTTACTTTGTACTTTGCATGCACATGTCAAAGCTCTATATTTTGTTATCTCAAATCATCGCTGCTATTTTCTGGGATTTAGCCACCTTGTGCCTTTTTAAAACTATGTCAACTGGCTCTTGCATCTTATATTTTACTAATAAAAGAGGAAGGCTGGTGAAAGGTAAAGGTATAAATTTGAGGGTGGCTGGGTTACGGCTGTATGGATTTAATGAGCTGTAGATTTAAAAAACATAATAAGCAATGAGAGACTATGGGGTTAAAAATATTCTCTATCTTGTATGTATATTTTCTCATTACATACACCAAATATATTTAAATGTTTATTGTTTAAAAATTCATCTTAGAGTAAAATTGATAGTATTTTGCCCTGGCATAACCTTGCACATTTTTGCTATTATTATTTTAATTTAGGGACAGGCACTCGGGGGTTAATGGATATTTCACTTGCTTTTTAACGACATCTGTGTCAAATATATGAAAAAAAATTTTTGTTACAGTTGTAATAGCCTCTAGTGATTTCATTTGTCTGTAGAAAAGTCCCAGGGATCTACAGCTATTTTGTTTTTTTTGTAGCTTTTATGATAGGTCCTTATAATATAGACTACTGATTTCTTCTCTGTATTTTGCTCATTGTTGAAAAGCCAGAGCTATTTTTAACATTTACACAATTTCAATAGACGATTTCTTCATTCCACAAGGTTTGGTGCTAAATCTGTGGAGCCTTTCATAATCATATCCTTTTCGTGGTTTGCTTGAATTTGATCACAGTGGCTGATTTCATGCATTGATAATGAAGGCTTAGGTTGCCTGTTTCTCGGCATAAACCCACCTCAGACTTGTAGGTTGACAGTGCTTCTGGTTTCAGCATGCATGGAGATATAAAATTGAAATTGCTCTGTTTTCTTTACAAATGACTCAGAGTGTGCTTGTCCTTCCCTAAAATGTTGCCAGCGTGTAAAGGATTTTCAATGAGCAGTGCAATAAGCCAGCATCTGGGAAGGTTTGGAGCTGCACTGATATAGCGTGGTGCTGTCACACAGATAATCGGGGCTGGAGCCAAGTCTCCGTAGCCCCGTGTGTTACACTGGTCACATCCTGGAAGTTTTGTTTATCCAACTTGGTTGTTCTTGAAGCTGGTGAAAGCCCTGCCAAGATGTGGAATGGACTTCCTAGCAGAGGTGAGCATTTTTATTCTAAAACTTGGACGTTGGGCTCTGGGGTGTCAGTAGCAGATTCTTTTGAATGCTGTGTTGAATCCTGTGGAGTTGTCAATTGTTGTTTATCATATCGCGCTGACAGATCTGGAGGGGTAGCAGTGAAGAGCCATATACATGATTCTATAATTTTGGGGGAAGTAACTCCTTAAATGGATGTAACAGTGTTCTTTTTATTCTGTGCTAGCTGTTTGCCGAGGACATCTTACCAGTAGGTGACTTCCTTTGCATTTTAAACATTCGGAACAAGTCAGTAATATTATGTTATTTGCTGTCATTACTAAAAGTAGGCAATTAGCAGTGTTATTATGTACTTCAGGTGTATATAATAAAGGCTATGAACTAAATGTTCTTTGTAGAATCTTTGATGTGAAAAATGTATAGCAGGAAACAACGGATATTTATGAGATAACTAAAAAAGTAAGTGAAATAGATTGCATACTGGAGTTGACACCTTGTTAAGCTTGACATTATTAATAATTAAAAGTTACGACCTGTCATGCACTGGACAATCTAAAGTAGTTGATTTTCAGAGATGTTATATTAAATGAGAGGAGGAGAAAATTAGCATTTCTTCATAAAGCATGTTTTAATTAGATGTGACATTTTAAATGTAGCAGATTTTATCATTTAAATGTAAATAAAGGACTGACACTCATGTGAGGAGTTAAATGAGTAGATAATCACGCTGAGACAAGTCTGATGTGGCTTTATCAGTATAGAGTATTTAAACACCAGCCTGATAAGGGCAAACTCAAAGTTAGCTTCCAAGTAAATGGAGTCCTCTTCCTTAGGCTCTTCTAAACTCTAATTCCTACATGATGAGAAGCTGTTTCTAAAGAAGAAAGGACTGTGACAGTTATGATGTATTCAATAGCAGTATGCTTATTAAGTGCCTGTTTAGTATGTTAGGTCTGCAGAGAAATCTATTTTTATTTGATTGGAAGCTAGCGTGGCCCATGGGGTATGTATATATGTGTGTCTCTGTGTGTGTTCCTGCTAAATTTATTCAAGACAGCTGTTTTATAGCTTTCAGCTCTAAAGTTATAGATAAGTATGTATTTGTTTGACGGAAGATTCGAGAACCCCATTTACTGCCAGTACATGTAAAGCTTGGCTAAGCACACACATCAGGAGCAAACCGTTTGTGTTCGCCAATCTGTCTCAGCAAGTCCCAGGGCCACTATCTTGCTTGAAGCCACTGTGTGCTTTTGAAAGCATGAAATTAGTTTTATACTGAGCACATGGTTTCTCATTTAGCAGCTCTTTTTATGGTAATGGTCAATTTATGGTTCACTGCCAGGATTTCGGTATTCTGTCAAAGCTGATAGCTTCTGCTAAGGTGTCTCTAGGAGATAAATTTTTGTGAAGCAGAGGGAGGGGAAGACCTCATTAGACTCTCAAGAAGAGACTCTTACCTTCAACCCAGTCTACCTTCCAGAATGCATTGTCATTCCTCCAAAGTTCCTTTATGCTATTTGATCCAGGACCTACAGATGTAAAGTTGCTAACATTTACCACTTTGTATCTTACTTGGCATGTGACATCCAAATGGCCATGTTCTGAAATGTAAAGTATTTGTTCTTTTCGCAATGCATTTGTAGAAAACCAGTCTATTAGTGCTGACTATATTGTGTCATTCATCATTAGGCTTATCTGCTTGTTTGTTAACACATTCTAGAGCACTGTGGGAGAGGGTAAGGCTTTTATATATTTTATAGTTGATATAAACTACCCATACGTCATTATACATATATGTGCTATGAAGAGGTTTAGTTAAGGAACAAAATTACCTTGTCTGAAGATACATTAAAATGTTAAAGAAAAATCTTCTTTCATACAACTGCCTCATCTTAAAAAGCAAAAGTTTTCAGATGCTAAAATTATAGAAATATTAAAAATAGGTTTCGTCCTTACAGAGGGATAAAAGGTGAAATGTATAAGCAAATGTTGTGAGAATGATTTCCTTAGCATTTTCTTTCCATCAGAAAATAACCCTTGTTGAAAGTTTTGCTGGTAACAATGCATTTAGAAATAGAGGTTACCAAAATTAACTACTAAGACATTTAATAAAATGTTTATTCTTGGGTTTATTCTTTGCATGGTAGAAATAAAGCTAAACAGGTGAATTCAGATACATTGAAATGGTGCTATTATACTTCTTATTTCATTTGATTTTGACCGTGGAACTGCAAATGCTTTTAAAATCTTGCACTTCCTGATTTTTTTTCTTGTTAATCCTTGGATCATTGCCTAGGTTAAGCGATCTCACATGATTAAGCATTCAAGATAAAATGTTGTTTATTGAAATGCAGGGACGTATTATGTGCCATTACAGTTAGAAGATTTTCTGTTTTTAGATGAAGCCTAATTTTAAACTATTTTTCTTTTGTCCTTTTGGGAATGTCATGTCACAAGTCATCATCAGATAGTCAAGGGTATTTCATTTTAGATTTTGACTTACAAATAAGTGTCTTATATTTCTCACTTCCCCAAAGCCCATGAAACAAATTGGGTTTGTGAGTTGAGATTAAGAAGGTTAAAAGGGCATTGAGATATTTTTCTCTGAAATTCCTGATGATGTAATGTGTTTAGTACACAAAACCTTTAAAGAAGTTTTAGAACATCAGAATTCTCTTAGAATAGTGAAACTTGTCGTATTACACAGATCATGGAAAATTCATTAGAGGAAGTGAAGGATAATTTAGCATATCTGCCTGGAGTCGTAGCAGCAATTTCTCTTCACAAGAAGGATTTAGAAAGTTATGATGAATTATGATGAATCTCAGTGATGTACCTGCATCTTTTCACTTTTCTATCAAGAGATAGCAATCTGGAACTTCCTTTAGCAGATTTTAAAAATGATTAGTTACGAAATGCAGCAGAGGAAGTCAGCCTGTGTTAGTTGAGAAACAGAATCAAAGTGCTCTTCAAGTTCATTGAGTTTTCCTGTTGTATACATTCAGAATTAGTTTGGCCCATCTGTATACTCTGATTTCCCTGGTGGCTCAGTGGTAAAGAATCCACCTGCCAGTGCAGGAGATGTGGGTCCAATCCCTGGGTCAGGGAAGAGCCCTGGAGGAGGAAACGGCAACCCACCCCAGTATTCTTGCTAGGGAAATCCCGCAGATGGAGGAGGAGCCTGGTGGGCCACGGTCCATGGGGTCACAAAAGAGTTAGACATGGCTTAGCAACTAAACAACAAATCTATATACTCTGTTGTTTATTTTGAGGTATGTTGCTGTGGTGATGAATAACTTTTAATATAAATATGTCCCATAAAATATTTAGGACATACATGTGCTACAAATTATTTGTTGTTTTGCTGAAATGCAAATTTGAGTTACTGCCCTGTATTTACTGGAGAAGGAAATGGCAACCTGCTCCAGTGTTCTTGCCTGGAGAATCCCAGGGACGGCAGAGCCTGGTGGGCTGCCATCTATGGGGCTGCACGGAGTTGGACACGACTGAAGGGACTTAGCAGCAGCAGCAGCCCTGTATTTAATATGGGAACCCTTCTATTTAAGAAGTTGACTTTCTAATTATTACCCAGAAAACTGGGTCTACCAAAGCTCAAGTGGAGGTTTCTCTTTTCTGTAAAAGCAATCAGTTTCAATAGTTAGAGTTTATGCCAGGAAACTCCTATGATAAAGTTTCTGTTTGAGAAACTTTAAATGGTATAAAAAATAGGATTGTTGAGCAGAAATCATGAGTAAGGCTATGAAAGCTTCCTTGTCATTACTGAGATAAAATAATAAAGACAGCACATTGAATAATAGCTGTCAGTAAGATTTTAAATAAATCACAAGAATTGTACCATTAATTTCTGATTGTTGAAATCCTTTGCCAACTAGGACATTTTCAGGATTTTTCTCACTCAACAGGTTTGAGATACTTACAAATTAATTTTATTTTGTTGCATAATGAGAGGTCCCTCCTTCAAGGCCCTTCTACCCTCCATCTGAATTTTAGTCTGTATTAATTGTCCTTTTGATTTTAAGGCTCATATTTTGGACTGCTATGTCCTAGGTTTCTCAGAGAGGCAGTGAATCTTGAAAACTTGACTTAGAAGGATCCTTGGATTATTCGATGTACCAAATCTGAGTAAAATAGAATAAATATAATATTTATTGTCTACCTACTATATGCCTTATATAATATCAAAGTATTTATAGGCAGGTTTTATTGAATTCTTACTACAACTTTATATTAGAGCACTATCCATTGTACAGACGCTGAACTATTTATCAAAAATCCTACTCCCAGCCTAGAGTTACTCTATTTCAGCTCTGAATGTCACTCTTACACAGCTGGGCAACCTCCCTAGAGGAGAATAAAGGCTCATCTTCTTATATCTCATCTAAGACTGTACTGCAAAATTCTCTTTGTTCACTTAGCCTTTTCCATTACTTTTCTTCTCTCTTTTCACTTCTTAATCTCTTCCTCCCCCTACCACTATTTTTGTAAATTTCCCCAACAGGAGTGACTAGACATCAGTATCTAATTTGATTTTCAAAATGAGAGAAAATATGTGGAGAACTGAATCCTATATACTGTAACAGAATTTTGTGTTAGAATATCTTCCAGTTGCTTGGTCAGTAATGTAGAGGCAAATGTTCAGAGTAATTTCTTCAAGCTACACTTTTTATACCCAGTCTAAGATGCCACCTCAGTTCTGTAGTCATATGGCATGTCAGACCAGGAAGCCTGTTTTGAGCCCAGATGGATCAATTGAGTGTGAGAGCAATTAATGCAAGTTTAGAAATGGATTAACACTACCAGCCCAATAAAGAACCGCTTAGTAAATCATATCTTCTTTCAGTTAAATGCTAACTCCTTTGCCCCATGATCTAGTTAATTTCTCAGTGTCTGCTGTCCTAGGACAAATTATAATTGACTTCCAATTTTTCATGCCTATTAATGGTATACTACTATAAAATTTTGTTATTTTGGATATCAAAAGATAGTATCTTTGGCCTTCCATCATCAATCTCTTTTCTACTTTTGCCTAGTCGCAAATGTTATTGTAATGTTACACATTACTTCTAATTGTTTAAAATAATGTTGGTGACCTTTTCTGGCATCTAAACTGTACCATTTGGGAAAAGATTCTGATTCCTTCTTACCTTAAATATCATTCTATTCTCTTCTCCATATCAGCTCCAATGTCCTCCTACTTACGTCAATCCTATTTGGCTGTGTGGTATTTTTGTTGCCAAAATGCAAATGTGAATCAGTAATCTAAATTTCTATCACTAAATACCTTCAAAAAACTTTTTTTTTCTATGAAATTGTTCTCAAATTATTTGAAAAGGCACTGGTGGTTAAATAAAAGTTGCCAGTAGTTTGGCAGACTCCATATCTATTAATTTCCTAAAAGATGATATTATCCAATAGCTATATTTTCTTGGCACATGGCAGTTGCATAATAAATACATGCCTCCCACAGGGAATGCCTATTCTGTCAGAGTGAGGAGACTTCTGTCTTATTTCATCCAGGGACTCTGCAATACCACTGGGGCCTTTAGCTGAACATCTCTTTGCTGACATTTCAGAACTGGTGTGTGAATTTCACTTGGAGATCTATGGTAATTCTAGTTCTATTTTTTTCTCTGATTCATTCTTTGGTAGTGTTGATTTTTTATAAGATGATAGAGGAAATAGCTTTATATCTAGAAATGTTGTCTTTATTTCAGTAAGTTAAAGTGGTGTTTCTTCACTGAAGTTTTTTCTTGGTGGGGGCGACACTGGGAAAGGGAGCCTGAGGTTTTGAGTAATTTCAAAATATTCAGGAGGTAGCAAATTCAGAAATGAATCCACGGGGGCTTCTTTTTCTGATATCTGTGTGCATTTTATGTACTTTTATTATTGTACAATGGCTAATACTGCATCCATAATAAATTAGTTAACTCTTGCTTAACTGGAGCTTTTGGATTTTGTACACTTTAGGTACATCTTTTTTTTTTTTTTTAAGGCAAGGAATATTACTTTATCCAGAAAGCCAATTGGCCAAGAAGATGGCAGACTAATATGTCCAAAAAACCTATCTGATTGGGGTCAGGATGTCAGGTTCTTTTATAGAGAGGAAGTATCGTGTCTGGTGTCTGACTCTTGTGACCCTATTGGCTGCAGCGCACCAGGCTCCTCTGTGCATGGAATTTTCTAGGCAAGAAGAGTAGAGTGAGGTGCCGTTTCCTATAGGGGACCCTCCCAACAAGGGATACAAAGTGCACCTCTGTGTCTCCTGCACGGGCAGGCAGATTCTTTACCACTGCGCGGCCAGCGCCACTGTCGGGGAATTGTTGCAGGAATGAGCCAGTTCTGACTCATCGATTTGTTTCTTTGACTTTAGCCTTTGTTTTCCCCTGGGGAAGGAAATGGCACCCCACTCCAGTATTCTCACCTGGAAAATCCCATGGACGGAGGAGGAGCCCGGTAGGCTACAGTCCATGGGGTTGCAAAGAGTTGGACACGACTGAGAGATTTCACTTTTGTTATTACAGTGATGCATGGTGACCTGCCTCGGGGAACCTTGCCCCTCTGCCTGAAGAGATTAACACATTCCCTCCCCGAGGTTGGTCATTCCAGGAGATATCTGCAAGCCAATGTTTTCCACTTGGGCTTCCCTGGTGGCGCGGTCAGTAAAGAACCCACCTGCAGTTCAGTAGAAGTTCAATCCGGGTCAGGAAGATCCCCTGGAGAAGCCCATGGGGTATAAGAGCCACACAGGACGGAGCACGCGGGTGCACCAGTGACGCAGCAGTTCCCCGCTGTCAGTGTCTAATCCACAGTCTTGTGGTGACAGCTGGTTCATCTAATGAATCTCTCTGGGAGTGCCTTCTATTGGTGCCAGTGTTCCAAATGGTGAGATTTCTCTTCCTTTGTTCCTATTTGGAAAGTGTCTACTTTACATCTGTAGACTTAGAAATATTGGACCTCAAACCTAGGAGGAAGCATCTCAAGGAATTTAGTGCTTTTCTATGAATGGGAAGATGGGAGAGTCAGGGCTCATTAAAATTATTTCCTTGGTATGAGGTACACAATCATCTTTATGCAAATAAGGAGAACAAGCAGTGGATGGCATTCTATGTACCCAATTGTTAGAAACCTTGTACTGGGTTGTGAATCATGCTTTAATTGGGGTAAGGAGAAACATGAATGGCTTGAAAATGATCTCTAATACGTATTTCTTGCTTTAGAACCTTTACATGTTTATACTCTTTTAATCCGTATAACAACCCTCTGCTGCTGCTAAGTCGCTTCAGTCGTGTCCAACTCTGTACAACCCCATAGATGGCAGCCCACCAGGCTCCCCCGTCCCTGGGATTCTCCAGGCAAGAACACTGGAGTGGGTTGCCATTTCCTTCTCCAACGCATGAAAGTGAAAAGTGAAAGTGAAGTCGCTCAGTCATGTCCCACTCTTTGAGATCCCATGGACTGCAGCCTACCAGGCTCCTCCATCCAAGGGATTTTCCAGGCAAGAGTACTGGAGTGGGGTGCCATTGCCTTCTCCGAACAACCCTCTAAGTAAGTACTATTATACCTATTTACAACTACAGAAACTGAAGTATGGAGAGCTTAGGTTACCTGCCCAAAGTCATGCAAATAACTCAGCTGGGATTTGAACCCTGGAAGCTGGACTCCAGAATCCATGCTTTTAACCATGTCCTAGACTAGCTTTTCTATAAGATATTTAACAAAATCTTTCTTGACGTCATTCTGTGGACAAAATAGAAAGCTGTTTTCTGAATGATAGTGTACTTTAGTGGATGTATAACTGCTTGAATGCCTGTACCAAACTGTGCTGTGCTTAGTCGCTCAGTCATGTCTGACTCTTTGAGACTCTATGGACTGTAGCCTGTCAGGCACCTCTGTCTGTGTACCTGGCCAATATTAACTTAAAGTAAAGCTCCAGGACTCTGCAATGACTTGCTGAGAACATTGGTTACCATGTCTTTACATTTATGGATGATATAAAACTGATAATAATAAAAACATAGGAGAATACAGTTAATATAAGTCTTGATATCAAGGCCGTGTCCCATACCATATACATTAGAATCTCTGACCGCAACCCAGAAATCAGTATTTTTAAAGCTCCCAAGGTGACTCTAACAATGTGCAGACCTACTTAGAACCATTGTTTTAGAAAGATGAACCAACCCCAACATGATCAATTTCAACTACAGTACATGGAAAAGGGAGTGAAAAAAGATGTAGGAGATGCAAACTCATTTAAAAGTCAAAACCATGATGTGATTACCCCCACCCCAATCTTAACCATGATGTGATTACCCCCACCCCAATCTTAACCATGATGTGATTACCCCCACCCCAATCTTAATGGTGTCTTTGGTGGGACTAGAAGAACTAGAGAATCTATAACTATGAAGTTTGCTCAACTGGCCAGAGCATGCCTGGAGTTTGAGAGAAATGCAAAGAGTTTAGGTGCTTTCATTTGAGAGGCCAAGGTGCACTGAATACTTTATCAGGGAGAAGAGAGCATTAGAGGATTTACTGTATTACAACATATGAATTATAATTTTTAAATTAAGCTTTCAGATAAAATTAAGATCAGTGAAATGGACTTTTCAGGAAGGAAGATTTTCACTTGATATAAAGAACTTTACAACAGAGCTGTCTGAATATGAAGGGATTCCTTTTGGGTATATAGAATACATTCCTCATTGGTGATATTGAAGCAAGAAACACAGAATGTGACTCAGGTGTGTGACAAATGAGGATAAGGATTGGATAGATGGTTAATTTAGATGAGCTTCCAAATTCAGACTGTATAGTTCAATGACCATGTTTAAATTAATATATATGAGAGACCATTTGTTGATTGCATTAATTCTGCATCTAAGCAGAGCAGCAGAGCACAGTGATAATGGAAGGAATCCCTGTGAGGTTCAAAGCCCAGTTTCACCGCAGCTTAGCTGCATGACTATGGGTAAATTACTTCACTTTCCAAGCCTCAGTTTCCTGATCATTAAAACAAGAATAATAATAAACTCCACTACATGGATTTGTAGTACAGATTGAGTGAGAATAATGTATATAAAGTTCTTTGTATGACAAGTTGAAGGAAAATAGGAGAAATATGAGAGAATTAGAAGTTATTGTAGGAAAAGCTGAAAGGTTGCCTAGTGATGACTTTATGATTGGCCTGTAGCAAGTGCTTTAATAAATGTAGTCCCTTATTATTTACAAATTATTCTTTCCTGTGTTATAGCTGTCTTCTAGTAAAAATTAGGTCTGAGAGATAAAACCTAAAGAAGGTGAATATCGGTGGGAGACAGTGATGAGAGTAGAGGAGACCCAAATGGAGTAGCACAGCATAGAAGGTTTTGGGTAGGTAGATGCTACATGAAGAATTGGGGTTGAGTGGAAAAGAAAGGGTTATTGTAAAAGGGAATCAGAGAACCTTATTGTTTATGACGCCTCATCTGTTTCCATCCATTGTTTCATTTGATCATTACCATAACTCTGGGAATTAGATAGCAGAAGTAGTATTTTCTCATCGTACTAATAATAAATCAGAATCAACAAAAGGATAAGTAGCTTGCTAAAGAGAACAGAATTGAAAGTCAAACATTGACCTTCACTCCACAGCTTCTGTGCACCACACCAACTCCTCCTATCTAGTTCTGTGTGCAGCCCAGCTTGAACGTTTACATTTCAGTGAGAACTTACCAATTGACTATCACCAGTGTGTTGAGGTTTGGAAATTAAGGGAATGTGATCAGTGAACTGAATTTAGTCCAGAGATAAAGTTTTAAAGCTTTCCTGTTGATTGGAAGACAGCTTTTAAAGGTTAGAATGATAATTAAAAACTCAAGTAGTAGCTTTACCAGTCAATGATGTTAACATTATTATCACATTTTATGGGATCTGAATACTTAAAGGACTTTCTGTGTAATATAATTAACTATCCTTAACACACCTCATACTAAAAGGTGAGCATCTTTAGCATGGTATAACAAATCCAACAGTTAATAGAAATCACCATGTATTAAACGTTTAATAGTTCAGTGAGTCGTGAGAGAAAAGGTAGCAGACTAAAGTTTGTGCTTTGATTTCAAAAGAGCTAAACAATATCTGTAAAACGGACAGAGAGAAAATATGCTGACATTTTTTAGACAATGTTGTAAGTCCCCAAAACATTGTTGTATCAAGCAAGACAAAATTTTATAAATTATTCTGCATACTCTTATTTCAGTATGTAGATTATAAGCATGGATGTGCCAGTTAAAATAATTTTTCAACTAATCAGAACCTTTAATTATTAGCTGTAATTGCCACAGTTATGCTTCTTGCTGACTAAGGTGTTATGTTTATTATTCTTATCACAATTGAATATGTTTATAAAATGCAAAAATAGTTAAGGTACATTTCAGAAACAAGCTCTTTACCCAGAGTTAAACATTTCTATATCCAAACAGTATACATGTTCTATTAATGTACTTACTACAATGTGTATTAATTATTATTTTAATCCAAACAGTATACATGTTCTATTAATGTACTTACCACAATGTATATTATTTTAATACAAACAGTATACATGTTCTATTGTTGTACTTACCCCAGTATATATTAATTATTATTTTAATGTCTTCCTCCTCTGCTGGACTGCCTTGGGGATAGGAACTATGTCCTAATTTAAGTAGTGACTCTCAGAGCAACACTTGGCACATAGTAAATAATATCCTTTCAACACTGACTAAAGGATAGGATAATTGAATACAGAATCTGTGAATTCTTGTGGCGAACTGAGGGGGGCGCTCTGCAGAAAGAGAGAGGCAGTGGAACTTCCCTCAGCAAAGCCGAGGGGTCCCGAGGAGAGGTGAGCCTGCTGTCCGCCAACCCAGCCCCTCCTGGAGCGAGAGACAATCAGACGCGACAGGGGTTCGTCTGAGCAGTTCCGCTTTATTGCCACAAACTCTTGGTTTATATAGATAAGCCAGGGGGTTCTGCGAGGGACCTCCCATAGTTGCACCAATCATGTTAAAGGTAAAATTATAATATGCCATAGTTGCACCAATCACGTTAAAGGTCAAATTATAATATGCCATAGTTGCACCAATCACGTTAAAGGTTGAATTATAATATGCATATAAGGTCAAGTCGTCATGAGCTTAACAGGAGTCTATGGTAATCACACACTGTCCACGTAGGGAAGTCAAGCGAGCCAATCAAAATCTTTACCATAGGCCACGCCCCTATCTCTTCTGCTGGACGCCATCTTGGCTTCCAACCGCAAAAGCTAGCCCCTTTTTAAGGTTTCCCACGTAGGGCCCCACAGCGAACTCTATAAATTACTTGATAGTGCTGCTCATAAAAATATTCATTCTTGAATTAAAATTACAGTGAGATACTATTTTTCTTACCTCTCAGATGGGCAAAATCAAACTTTATAATATCACAGTGAATTAGCAAGTATGAGGGCATGGGAGCATTCTCATGCATTGGTGATTGAGGTGTAAGTTGGTTCCTGTATTTGCAGGGCATAACTACTGAAACTTAAAATATGCATATCTTTGACCTATCAGTTCTACTACCCCAGATTTGTTCAGCACATATGCTTGCATATGCATACAAAGATACATAGAGCAATACATTTTTTTGCATGTATATGTATACAAGTACCAGATTTTATTGTAACATTATTTATAATAAAATCTAGAAAAAAAACCAGTAGTAGGTGATGATAATTATGGTTCATCCATGTTGTTTGATATTGTCTTAGCCTGGGTACCATATAGACTGGCTAGCTTATAAAGAACAGAAATTTATTTCTCAGTTTTGGAGTCCCAAAGTCTGAGAAAAGTGTGCCAACAAGATTGAGTGAGGGCCCTCTTCCAGATCCCAGATTTCTCATTGTGTCTTCATATGACCAAAAGGTGAGATCCCTGTTTCTTTTATAAGAACATGAATCCCATTCATGAGGACTCTACCCTCATGACCTAAGCACCTGCCAAAGGTTTCACCTTTGAATACCATCACACTAGGTGTTAGGATTCAGCATATGAATTTTGGAATCACACAAACATTCAAAGCTTAGCAGATATTATGTAGTAATTTAAAATAAGGCACCTCTACCTACTGTATAGCCTAGGGAACTATATCTAATCTCCTGGGATAAAACATAATGGAAAAGAATGTATGTATGTGCATAACAGAGTCAGTTTGCTATACAGCAGACATTAGCACAACATTGTAAACCAACTACACTTCAATTTTTAAAAATTAAATGAATAAAGTACATAGTAAAGTAAAATAATCATTGATATGGAATATTGTACAAATATAAGTAAAACAAACAATATGTGTAAAAGATACATGTGTGCTTCCCAGATGACACTAGTGGTAAAGAATCTGCCTGCCAGGGAAGGAGATGCAAGAGGCACCAGTTTGATCCCTGAGTCAGGAAGAATGAAATGGCAGACCCACTCCAGTATTCTTGCCTGGAAAATTCCATGGAGAGAGGAGTCTGGTGGGCTATTGTTCATGGGATCACAGAGAGTCAGGCGTGACTGAATGAGCACACACATACATACTTATACTTGCAGAGAGTGGGAGGACAGAGCAAGGAGGAGGGAGGGAGGAAAGGAGGAAAAGGAGAGGAAGAGAGAAAAGAAAGATGAGATAAATGATTTCACAAGATAAATGATTGGATAGAGAGACTGCAGACTGAATTCAAAGTGGGATTACTTTTACCAATAGTCCCTTTTGTATGGTTTGAAGTAGACTGTATTATACCCTTTTGTACATTTGAACTGTTTAACATATACATAGTTTACTTTTGAGAATAAGAGATCTAGTCATACAAAAATAAAAGATGGTAGAAGTGAAGGGGAAATGGAAGCAATATGATGTGATCAGAAATTATCACAGTAAAATCTTATAGGGCTGCAAGATGATGACTTCATGGTTTCTAGCTACAGTTATTGTGTGGGAAAAGATGTAAAGCAGAAGCCATTTCACCAAGTAATTGGATGATGTTCCAGTATGTTGCCCTTCCCCCTACCCCCCAGTCAAGGTAAAAAATTGGTATTTGGTCAAGTTCTGAGCAGGTATTGCACTGACTCTCTGTGATTAGTCCTAGTACCTGATTGACAGTTTGTTTTTCCTTCCAGAACTTGCTAGAATACACTTCTCAAGTATTCATCCCTTGAACACAAATCACTTGAGTGTCCCTCTCATAAGTTCCTTCCACTCATCTTATTCCTGAGTGTTCATTTACAACACCAGGGCCTTAGGGGATTTCAGCTTTGTGAAATGAAAACTTCAAAAATATCCCAATGCCAGTCACACTACCTTATTAAAAGGATTGGAAGAGAGAGAAAGACCCTTAGATCCACAAATAACAGTATTCAGTGCTGCATTGAGCTAACCCTGTTTTGTAATGGGTTGGTTTTTAAATGTCGTACGTTTTGTTCTCTGAGAAACTCATAACTCTGGGTGATCTTACCTTTGGGGTTGAGTACAAAGTCATAATAAAACGATGGGCAGTTTGTTATGAATTCCCTTGCTTCTAGGGGTTTAATGCTGAATTTGAATGTTAATTTAGCACATTTTCAAAATCCCAGCTGAGCTAAAGTGGGAGTGATTTTATGTTATATTCAATGTCAGCTTGCAGAAATGTGACATGACTTGATTAATATTGTGATCAGCTGACTTGATTAACTAGACATTTTCCTTCTGTCTTCTAACTGGCCTAAATCTGGCTGTACTGCTACTTGCTAAAATATACTCTTAAAAAAATAAAATATACTCTTGTTTTCATTTGAAGATAATACTACTGGATTTTCACAGAGCTGTAATATGTTGATCATATATATATATTATATATATATATAATATATATATATAATGATCCACAGGGAATGACTGGCATTTATGCATTGCCTACCCAAGATTAAGGGTAAAGTTTGTGTTTGTGAATCTATATTAGAGCCAGTTAGACAACAGGAAGGCCGTGATATTAGTCTCATTAGTCCATGCTCTAATTGGCTGAACTAGCTGGACACAATCCTGGTTGACCTATGGTAATATTCTATGAATTTTCATCTTTCTCTGCCTCATAAAAATTAGAGCAGATACAGAGCAGGGAAAGATGAGTTCCAAACTCCACATTAGACAGTTTTAAGAAATTTAAAGACATATCCAAGAATCAGCACGGGGATGATAATACCCAAACCACAAAAGCTGAGTATTTTTACAAGGAAAGAGAGATCTTAATCCAAATAAGTAAGTTTCATTCCTCAATAGGCATTATCTCCTTATGTAAATATTAGTGCCTAATGGTGGCCTGCTTGTGGTATCTGGAGGTTAGGGTGGCTGTGAATAACTTTTAGGAAATAGCATTTTGGAAATCAAGCGAGCTATTTGCAGAGGGCCAGATGTCCAGGTCTTCAGGCACCCCTAAGAATCAGTTGGGGAGCTTTTAAATAGTACCAGTCCCTAGGCGCTGCCTTGATTAAATCAGAATCACTGGTATGGGGGTGTTTTTAAAAGCTCTTCAGTTTGTTTTTCTAAAGCTTTAAGAATCAATTGTTAATGGGGTTTGTGCTCGACTGTCTTTAAACAATGACCACTAATGAGTTAAATGTGAAGGGAATATTTAAAGTTTGTGATTTGGCATCAGGCTGTCACAGGTTCAAAACCCGACTTTTGACTCTCATTAGTTATGTGGGAATGTTCTATAACCTATATAAAGTCAGTTTTTGTATCTGTAAAGTGTACCTCACTGGGCAGGAGTTAATGGTCAAATGAAGTCACAAATGCTTCAGAGCCGGGCACAATGCTTGAAAACGTGGTAATTGTGAAACAAATAAGAGCAGGGGTACACCTTTCTAAGTTTTTACTCTTGACTGCCTCTTTTGTACAAAATGGGAACAGCATTAGCCAGGCCTGAACATTATAGGTTGAAAGCAAATGTATGCATGTTTTCTTGAAGAAATGGATGTATTTTGGTTTCCTAAATGTATTTCTAAAAATTTAAATAGTAATGATTTCCATCCTGAAATCCAAGTTACATTTTTACAGTAAAAAGAAGAGAAATGCCCCAGTAGACTGAGTTATAAATATTGGTGCCTTAGGACATGCTGATTGTTGTGGGAAACCATGGGGTGGCAGGGATTCTTTCAAACATAATTACACATTTGAACTTATTTGCTTCCCTTTTATCTTGTTATCATTCTCTTTCTTTTTGTAGCATAAATTGTTTCTATTACTTCATACCAAATATCTTGTCTATAAATGACTTTCCTAAACATTCATTTACTCATTCAAGTATTTATTCAATAGTATTTTTTAAGCATAAATTTTGACCTAAATTCTTTTGTCAGCATAAGGGGTGTATCCAACTGACAAATGAACTGGGTTGCAATAATTGATTTGTACATTAATTAGTAGCTTTGAAATATTTTTTTATTGAATTTAATATTTCAAATTAGGTCTATGCTTGCAAGTCAGCTAAGCACTAAGGGAGTAAGAGGGGAGAGGAGATTATCAGAAGAATAACACAGGATGTCCACAGGAAGAAGTGAAATTTAAACTAGTAATAGAAACTAGTAAGGAAGAGGGACAGAAGGTAGGGTCCCAAAAGCCAAGGTGTATACTGCAAGGTTTCTGTTATAGCAAGACCAGTATTTAACTGCTTTTCCAACATTGAGTTTGCATGGAAGAAAGTCCTCTTGGAGCCTAGGAAACTAAGAGAAGAAGCTGTTTAAAATTCTTTATAGATGATATTTATATGATACATCATCAAAATGGAACCCTTTTAAGAGTTATTAATGATTAAGCCAGAACCCAGGCATAAACTTGGGTTGCCTCATACTGGGATGTGTGGTCATTCTCATAAGAGTGTGGCCAACTTAGAATTTTCCCAGTATAATTTTAAATAGATGAAACAAGAATCTGGATGTAGTTAGATTTAACAGTTTAGAATTAACAATTTAAGCAGTCTTAACCTTGGAACACTTCAGTATTCAGTCTCCTGCCTTCCTGATTGCTAATAGTTATGTGACCCTTTAAAATACTTGGGAAATTAGGGAAAACAAGTTTTCATATAAACACAATGCAACTTGAAAAATAAGAATGAAGTTGGGTAAGGATCTGTATTGGTTAATATCTCTTAACTTGAAAACACAAGGCTTATCCTCTTGGTTTTTATTCAGATGTTGTCCCTATAGTCTTGAAAAATGCTGAAAAGTTTACAACTGTTTACACATTTCATTTTTTAAGACCATTTTTCACTTTTAAGATGCTTTTCCCATGGAATTTCCAACTAGATTGGGTCTACCTCCAGCTATCTCAAACTGAGTTTAATCACCAGGAAAGTTCTATTGATTGTCAATGATGTCTGCTTGATTAATTCAGTTCTAGCTGTGTTGCCTTTTTACCTATGTCTTTCAGCATGTCCTAGAAAATTAAATGTTTCCTTTGGGATTGTCAGTGAATTTGAACTGAAAAGAAGGTTATTTTCCTTTTTTTTTTCTTTTTTTTTGAGTAGAGAAGAATATTCTCATTAGTTTTCTTGAATCTAATTTTGACCCCAGTGTATATATTTTATATGAACTACACTTTTTGAGGACATGTTTTAACTCCACTGTGTTTTTAGGATTTAGTCTATTCTCTGTCTGATACTTGAAAGTGTTAACTATTTGAATCTTTTCAGAAGACATTGAGAGTTAGATTTAAGAAAAATTTGAAAACTATCTGTGCTACCCTTGTTTTAATGATCTTCAATAATTTTCTAACTTGATCTTTTATCAGGAATTTGTAAGTGGGTTTTAAAGATATAAATACATAAAATGATATGACTGTTTTTGAAGCATGCGTGTTTAGTTGCTCAGTGTGTCTGTCTCTTTGCAACCCCATGGACTGTAAACTACCAGGCTCCTTTGTCCATGGAATTTTCCAGGCAAGAATACTAGAGTGGGTTGCCATTTCCTTCTCCAGAGCATCTTCCTGACTCAGGGATCTAACCCACATCTCCTGTGTCTTCTGGACTGGAGGCGAATTCGTTACTTACTGAGCCATGGGGGAAACCCATTTTTAAAGAGTATATATCAATTGATTTCTTTCAGTCTTGCAATAAATTATCGTTGATTTTTTTGTTGTTGTTGTTATCCCAAAGTCTTTCCAATTGAGTTTGCAGATGTTGTCTTTTGCAATTTGCTAACCAGTAATAAGGATTTCTGATGACATCAGTTTTGGGTAAAGAAAGTATGACATTTTGAGACCAGGTAACAGTAGACTTAAAAGTTATTTTTAAAAATATTTATACATAAAATAATGCTATTTTGTGCAAAAAAAATGATTGACTATAATAAAGATAAATTTTTGGTCTTAAGAAAAATTCATAAATGTGGCTCTTTCACACTGATTGCTCCCTTCTGTATGAAGGAGGTCATCATGTGGTGAGAAGAAAACAGATGAGTGTTGAGTTTTTTGGAATCTTATCTTGAGGCTGCTACCACTTGTCTGTGAGACCTTGGGTAAGTCGTATAACTCTCTGGGCTCCAAAGTTTTTCTCTCAACAATGAGAAGTTCAGGCTACATTTTTAATATCCTTCGGCTCAGTGGTAAAGAATCCTCCTGCCAATGCAGGAGACAGAGGAGATGTGGGTTTGATCCCTGGTTTGATAAGATCCCCTGCAGGAGGAAATGACAACCCCACTCCAGTATTCTTGCCTGGAAAATTCCATGGACAGGGGAGCCTGGTGTGCTATATAATCCATGGGGTGGCAAAGAGTCAGGCGTGATGGAGTGCACACACATACACACACACAGAAGAACTTAAGCTGGAACAGCCTAAGGATATGTTTCATGTGACATTTCATTGCCAATTTTTTTACACTTCTCATTGATTTCTAAAGATTGACTGCATTGTAGTTTTAAAAAAGAGAAGAAAATGTGTAATGTGTTTTCAGTTTCTCTAATGGGCTTCTCTTAATAGGTCAGATGGTAAAGCATCCGCCTGCAATGCAGGAGACCAGGATTCAATCCCTGGGTTGGGAAGATTCCCTGGAGAAGGAAACGGCAACCCACTCCAGTATTCTTGCCTGGAGAATTCCATGGACAGAGGAGTCTGGTGAGCTATAGTCTGTGGGATCACAAAGAGTCTGACACGACTGAACGACTCACACATATACACACAATATGTCTGCTGCTGCTGCTAAGTAGCGTCAGTCGTGTCCGATTCTGTGCGACCCCATAGACGGCAGCCCACTAGGCTCCTCTGTCCCTGGGATTCTCCAGGCAAGAACCCTGGAGTGGATTACCATTTCCTTCTCCAATGCATGAAAGTGAAAAGTGAAAGTGAAGTCGCTCAGTCATGTCCTACTCTCTGCAACCCCATGGACTGCAGCCTCCCAGGCTCCTCCGTCTATGGGATTTTCCAGGCAAGAGTACTGGAGTGGGTTGTCATTGCCTTCTCTATACAATATGTCTAGCTGCTCTAAAAATATGAATAATTAAGTGAAAGATTATTAGTGAGGGAGCTAAGCTGCAAGAGTTTAATTATGTGCATTTTGTTCAGGCAGATCTCTCATTGATTTTTTTCTGAAAGAGTTAAACATGACAAAAGAACATTTGCTCTCTGAGAAATGGGGATAAACAGTCTTTGTTTTAAGATCTAGAGCATTGTGATTGTGATGTCCTTCAGAAATATCTTGAAGTGCCTGTGTTGTATGTTGTCATCAATATGCAGGCGTTTTACTACTAAATATCCTATTCTAGACTTCATAAAAAATGCCCCAGTGATGTGATCAGTCACCCAGTGAAAACCTGCTGCCTCTAAGCTAGACTAAGCATCTGCTCACAAGTAAGATTTCCTCAGTGTTCAAAATAAATCTTTTTAGTCACTTTATGGTAGCTCTGATATGTTCCATATGGCTTAAATACGTACATTTAGGTGTGACATGATGTTTTTCCGTGGTGGTTATTCAAAGAAATTTTTATTTAGATGTGTTCATTGGTTACATTTTTAATCATATAATTCCAATTTATCCTTGTTCTGCATGTAATTATAAATTTATGTAAACAGTATATCTATGCAGAAAGACTACATGATGATAGTCTACTTAGGTAGGATATAAATATTTTTTGAGTGGTGAATATGATTAATCCTTCTGCCTCTGTTAGGTCCATATTGTTTCTGTCCTTTGTTGAGCCCATCTTTGCATGAAATGTTCCCTTGGTATTGCTAATTTTCTTGAAGAGATCTCTAGTCTTCCCCATTCTATTGTTTTCCTTTATTTCTTTGTATTGTTCCCTTATAAAGGCTTTCTTATCTCTCCTTGTTATTCTTTGGAACTCTGCTTTCAGAGGAGTATATCTTTCCTTTTCTCCTTGACCTCTCGCTTTTCTTCTTCTCTCAGCTATTTGTAAGGCCTCCCCAGACAATCATTTTCCCTTTTCCCATTCCTTTCTCTTGGGGTTGGTTTTGACCACCACCTCCTGTACAGTGTTAAGAACCTCCATCCATAGTTCTTCAGGCACTCTGTCTATCAGATATAATCCCTTGAATCTATCTGTCACTTCCACTGTAAAATCGTAAGTGATTTGATTTGGGTCACACCTGAATGGCCAAGTGGTTTTCCCTACTTTCTTTAATTTAAATTTGAATTTTGCAATAAAAAGTTCTTGATCTGAGCCACAGTCAGCTCCCAGTCTTGTTTTTGTTGACTGTATAGAGCTTCTCCATGTTCATTTACAAAGAATATAATCAGTCTAATTTCGTTATTGACCATTTGGTAATGTCCATGTGTAGAGTCATCTCTTGTGTTGTTGGAAGAGGGTGCTTGCTATGACCAGTGTGTTCCCTTGGCAAAACTTTGTTAGCCTTTGCCCTGCTTCATTTTGTACTGCAAGGCCAAACTTGCCTGTTACTTCAGATATTTCTTGACTTCCTATTTTTGCATTTCAGTCCCCTTTTATGATGAAAAGGACATCTGTTTTTGGTGTTAGTTCTAGAAGGTCTTGTAGGTAATCACAGAACCATTCAACTTCAGCTTCTTCAGCCTTAGTATTGGGGCTTAGACTTGGATTACCACGATACTGATTGGTTTGCCTTGGAAACAAACTGAGATCATTCTCTGTTAACATTACTCTGCTGACAAACATCCATCTAGTCAAAGCTATGGTTTTTCCAGTAGTCATGAACAGATGTGAGAGTTGGACTATAAAGAAAGCTGAGCATCAAAGAATTGATGCTCTTGAATTGTGGTGTTGGAGAACACTCTTGAGAGCCCCTTGGACTGCAAGGAGATCCAACCAGTCCATCCTAAAGGAAATCAGTCCTGAATATTCATTGGAAGGACTGATGCTGAAGCTGAAACTCCAATCCTTTGGCCACCTGATACGAAAAGCTGACTCATTAGAAAAGACCCTGGTGTTGGGAAAGATTGAAGGCAGAAACAGAAGGGTATAACAGAGGATGAGATGGTTGGATGACATCACTCAATGGACATGAATTTGAGCAAACTCCGGGAGATGGGAAAGGGCATGAAAGCCTGGCATGCTGCAGTCCATGGGGCTGCAAAGAATTGGACACAACTGAGCGACTGAACAACAAATGATTAATCCTTAAAAGGCCAGAAATAACTATTTAAAACTGTAGCAGTCGTATATTTTCAGATATTATTTTCCCAATTATATAGGACCTTTCCCAAGAGTTTTATTATAAAATGATTCATTCTGTAGGATCCTAATATTGCTTAGCTAACACAACTTTCCTTGAAAGTTCTGTGGACCAGAAAGTAAATCCTTTGTGTTTTACATTGTTTGGAATGTTAATTTTGGAAGGATAATAGTCATGAATATATTAAGTAGGATAAATCAAGTTAGAGTTTATTTTAATACATTTTGAATTTATAAAAATAAAATCATAGAAATTGAAGAATTACCTGAAAAATTTATTTTGTTCTATACTCACCATCTTACAGCTGTGATCTATTTTTAATGTTGAATATTTGTTCATTTCATTTGCACTGATCAGTATAGCCTGAGTGTTCCATGAAACATACACATGAAACTTTATGGCCACCTAAGATTAATATTCCAAAGTAGAATGGCATGCTTATTTAAATCACACATTGTGGGGTACATGGGCATGTTCTGGTCTTTATTTTGTATTAACTATCTCAGTGTTCAGTGTTCAATTGACTTATTCAACCTCTCTGTGGTTTAATTTTTTCACCCTTAAAGTGATAAAAATGATATCTGCTTTACAAAGCTCCTAGAGATGCTATGTTTATTACATAAAATTATGTCTGTAAAAGATATTTATAAAGCATAAACAATATTTTATTAATATTATTTGTTCTTCCTTCTAATCATAATTGCAAGTCAATTATTAAATAGAAATAGCCCATAATTTTCTGATATGAAGGAGTGTAATGCATGTTTTAAGAAGGTGAAAAGAGATAGTGTTCTACTTCTTAGAACCCAAATGATGGTAACTAACATTGGGTCAATGAACAGACAAAAGATTTTAATAAAGGAAAGATACAGAATATTATTTTAAGCTGACTTTCAATACCATTTCTTTAACTTATTTCATGCTTGTTGTAAAAAATGTTAAAAAGATTGCTGTGGAGAGCGAGTTTGAAATGACCACAGCCTTATCCACAAGAATACAAAAGTGGGAATTTAATTTAATTCTAGGGAGACAAGCAGGCATTATGACCATAAGATTTCATTTTAAGAACATGATACGTCTTTTCCTATAGGTAGTATGCTACTGTCTAGATTATTCTTTCATTTTCAAATATTTGTACATAGATAAAAACTTATACATTTAGAAAAATCTAGAGTTCTTTATCTGAAACATCTGGTTAAATTGAAACATATTATAGTTCTTGCTATCAAATTTTGTTTTAGCCTTTTTCAAAGAATGTTCACAGTAATTTTGTGTTAAATTTCTGTGCTCCCAGTTGTCTGTTTTGCACCATCTCTTGTCAGTTTCACACTGCTCTGCAGTGTGAAATTGACAGAGCTAAAGAAATGGAGAACATTATGACTACATACCCAAAATACACTGTGTGAAAAGCCAGCACCTTGATTTATAGCAACCAGGGGAGGAAAAATGTTTAAAACCATCTTCTTATGTATGTGTATCAAAGGAAAATGGAAACATATATATGCTTGCATACATATATGTGCACATATATATATATATAAGCACACATACACACAGACATTCACATATATGGTGGGTAATTTTAAGGTAACTGAATCTTTTGATATGGACTATCTAAAGTATGTCCTAGGAAAATGTAGTTAAAGCAGTCTTTCATTTATGAGTAACCTTTTCACTGAAAATTGACAACTCTAGAGTAATTTCATTTGACATTTCTAAATACTTAGGTGTTTAGAAATTAGATTATTTGATTGAACAGTATGCACTGAACCTTTAGTCATAGAAACTCCTTTTCCTTACCATACCAAAATTTTGAAAAATATGTTTGTATAGTTTGTGATGATAGGTAAAATTAAATACTCATTCTTTAAGTTTGATTAATGTTGCATAGGTTACTGTATACAATAGTGATATTAATTCATTAATTAATATTAATATCATTAAATTTAAAATTATTAAAATAATTAATATTAATTCATTGTAATATTCATTTGCTTACATATATTGTGAAAATTTCCTCAAATTATATAGGTATATATACCTACTAATAGTGACATAAATTTTGAATTCATTTTTAAGATATATGTTGGCCGTTAAAGATATTAAATTTTTTAATGATTTAGAGTACAAAAATCTCAGGTTAAGAATTTTCCATAAAAATAATACATTTTTATGCACAAGTACTGTTCTGTGTGTTAAGGACAATAGATACCATCCCTTCCTCCCTTAACATCCTAGTTACGTTTGAGAAGAGTTAGTTATTTATTAGAATTTGGCTTAAAGGGTCAAAATAATTATTGGCCTTTAAAAAACAGCCTTCACTTTAATATTTCTGTTTGGAAAAGCATTGCCTTAGCCTCATCTGCTAGTCTTAAGCTGAAATATGTTTGAATAATGTTCACTAAGTATGATCTCTAATATTATAAATATTATGATGAGTCAATTTATATGAATGTGTTTCTATTTTATAAAGTCTTACACATTATTTTCTACATTTGTTAACTATTTTCAAGGCTATTACTTAATGGAGAAAATTACAGAGTGATTCTACTGTGGTAGGTGTTTCTATGAAGTAATCTAGATATATATATATTTTTGAGTGCTAATTCAATTGAACCTTCAAAAAACTTTATAATATTATAGAATTTATCTCATGATAACTAGATTAATGTATATCCTTTGTTCAGTTTTCTCATGACTTAAAGTTGCATTTTTAATTGTCACTGAGACAAGATTATACTAATGGTCATAGAGTATACTAATTTTTCACATAATATGTAAACAATGACATTTGTGAGTCCTTGATTTTACTACTTTATTGTTTTGGTCTAAATTGATAACCAAGCAAAGAAACTTAGCTTAATTAATAAATTAAGGACATAGAGTATTTATAAAATATGTTCAAAATATGTGTAAAACATAGATGTAGTTAAAAAAAAAATAAACTCCCATATACCTATCACCTTGCGAGAATGACATTCTAACATGTATACTATCATGTAAGAATTGAATCGCCAGTCTATGTCTGATGCAGGATACAGCATGCTTGGAGCTGGTGCGTGGGGATGACCCAGAGAGATGTTATGGGGAGGGAGGTGGGAGGGGGGTTCATGTTTGGGAATGCATGTAAGAATTAAAGATTTTAAAATTTAAAAAAAATTAAAAAAAAAAAGAAAAAAGAAAAAAAAAAAGAAAAAAAATAAAACCCTATCTCAGAAGCCCCCTACTTTTTTCTTACTTCCCAGAGGTAATTCTTCTCTGGAATTGTGTATTAGCTATTACCTTGCTTTTCTTTATAATTTACTACTAAATATGTATATGACTTCAGAAAATGCTTATTTTTTAATCTATTGTTACATAATCTTCCACTAACATAGTTTTTGAATTTCATATTGTTTTGATATGTGTCCATAGTTAGTTCACCTTCAGTGCTTTTTTTTTTGTCTTCTTTTATATTCAACACTCCAATTTGTTTATCCATTCAACTGATGATGCACGTTTGGTTACCATCTTTCTCAGTTCACTTAGAAGCAGTACTGTCTTGAATATTTACATATATACAAATATACAGATTTGTCTGGGTTATATATTTATCTTCTGTAGGGAATATTCTCTCCAGGAAGTGGAATTTAGGTTATATGAAGTTTGCATGCTCAACTTAAAATGATCATTTTTATCTATTTTTTTTCATGCTGAAGCACAAGAATAGTACCACATGCATAGTAGTCAATTACTTACATTAAATGAATGAATGAATGCCAAAGTAATTCCCTAAGTTGAGACATCAGTTTATACTCTAGTCAAGAGGAAATGAGCATTCTACTGTGTCACATCCTTGGCAACACTTGAGACTGACTTTTTAAAACTGTTTACAATCTGGTGGTTACGAAATGCTCTCTCATTGGGGATTTAATCTGCATATCCCTGATAACTAATGAGGTTGAACATCTATTCATCTTTATTGACCATTTATGTTTACTCTTTTGTGAAATGCCGATTAATATTCAATGACCATTTGAGTTATTTAAATAATTATTTGTTATAGTTATTCATGGGGTGTAGATACTAGGACTCCCTGTAGCTCAACAGTAAAGAATCTGCCTGCGCTGCAGGAGACCAGGGTTCAGTCCCTTGGTTGGGAAGTTCTTCTGGAGGAGGGAATGGCAGTCCACTCGAATATTCTTGCCTGGAGAATTCCATGGACAGAGGAGTCTGGTGGGCTACAGTCTGTGGGGTCACAAAGAGTCGGACACAACTGAGCGACTAACATACACACATGGATACTAACTCCTTTTCATTTTTGTATGTTGCAGATCTAGTTTCAGTTTATAGCTTGAGTTTTCACTGGCTTTATCTCTTGAAAAAATTAATCCTTAACTTTAATATAATCATGTGTTTCTTTGCCTGTATGATTTGTGCTTTTTAAATCTTTCCCAACCAATACAGTAAAATTAATAAATTAATTAATTTTTAAAAAAAATCTTTCCCTATGCCAAGGTCATATAGGTTGTAAGCATATTAATCTTCTGCAAATGTACATTTAGCTTTAAATCTTTTATCTACCTGGAATTATTTTTGCACAATCGACTTTATGCAGTTTTCTTTCTTCTATATAGATGACCAATTGTTCCAGAATTCTCAGTGAATATTTCCTTTTCCCCACTAGTTTTTAATATAGATTGTGTTAAAAATCAAGTTAATTTGTCTGTCCTTACCCGTATCCTACACTGTCTTAAAATCTACAGACTTCTAAAATGTATTTACAGCTGCCAAAAATCCCTCCTTACTTCTCTTCTTCAGGAATTATATCTGTCTTGGCCATTTGGCCTTCTGTTCAACTGTTAAGCATAATCTTAATGGGATCTGGGAAGGAGTGCCTGGACAGCTTTACGAACTTCTGCTGGAGATGTATTTGATGCTATCATGTGGACATGCTGTATTTCCTCTGCTGTATCTTTCTAAGTAAACCTGGTGGTATTAAAGACTTTTATGTCCTGTAAGTGTGAACATCAGTCTAAACCCAAGCTGATCATACAGAGTTGGCATTGCAACTCATTTATCAGTAGCTTAGGTCATCCCTTCTTCTTGAAGCTCAGATGACAGTAAGATAATATTGTACTTCATCTGCCATTATGACCTCTGGAGAAAAGGCAATACAACATGCCACCTTAAGGAAAAGGATGTGATATATTTATAATGGATATATAATGAAAAAGGAGGAGGAAAGACTGCCGCTTTTATTTGGGTACAGTAAGGGTTGGCAAGAGGCTTCCCTGATGGCTCTGTGGGTAAAGAATCTGCCTGCAATGCAGAAGACAGAGACCTGGGTTCAGTTCCTGGGTGGGGAAGATCCCCTGGAGAATGGCATGGCACCCCACTCCAGTATTCTCGCCTGGAGAATCCCATGGACTGAAGAGCCTGGCGAGCTACAATCCAAAGAGCAGCACACGTACGCAAGGCCTGGAAGAGGCAGGCAGAGTTAGAGGAGGTCAGGGGTTTGTGAGCATAATGGTTGCCTCCTTCTTATCTTGGTTGACTCATGGAATCAGAGTCATAGTGTTCAAATATGTAAATGGCAAAGTCAAAACAAGGGTCCTGTATCTTGATTTCCTGTGAAACGTGGGGTCAGATCATGGATGGAAACAGGAAGAGGAGACCCACTGGACTACACTGTATGTGGGCAACATGTAGAAACCCAAGAAAGCGGAAGTGACGGACCGTGTGGTTACGTGTGAGAGCCATGCAGGCAGGAGTACTTGGAAGTTCATGGTAAGCTGCTTAGTGACGACGATGCCTGAAGAACATTAGACCAGTTTTTAAAAAGGTACAGTTTTTAAAACACATTCACTTGCAAAGTGTAAGTAAATTTGTAACCTTCCTACATCATCTCCTGGTTCTGTTACTGTGTGATTCTGCTGCTGCTTCTGCTGAGTCGCTTCAGTCGTGTCCGACTCTGTGCGACCCCATAGACGGCAGCCCACCAGGCTGCCCCTGTCCCTGGGATTCTCCAGGCAAGAACACTGGAGTGGGTTCCCATTTCCTTCTCCAATGCATGACAGTGAAAAGTGAAAGTGAAGTCGCTCAGTCGTGTCCGACTCTTAGCAACCTCGTGGTCTGCAGCCTACCAGGCTCCTCCATCCATGGAATTTTCCAGGCAGGAGTCCTGGAGTGGGGTGCCATTGTATGATTCTATGATTGATTATCTTTAAAATGAAAACAAGGATTTATAAAGAAGCAATATACCAAAACAGTTATTTAAGAGTTAGAAATTCATAACCCTCAGTGTTTATTTTGATGATTTAGTGTATAATGAAATGTAAAAGTATACTTAAGTATAACTCAAAGTACAGATGTTAGAATTGTTCTGTAATGTAAGAAATATATATTTTTTGATCATAATGTCAGGGACACACTTCTAAAACCTACTGTTCAAAACAAGTGAAGCTAAAAGTCTTATTATTTGAGTTAACATGCTGTGGATAAATAAAAATTTAGATAGATGCATTCTGCATTAAAAAACAATACCTTTTGTGTTAGTAAAGATTGTTTTTTAGAAATGCTTGCACTTACTATCATATTATACTTAAAATATTGCTATAATAATGAAGTCTCATTAATTCAGCCTTTACTAATTAAGACATTATGAATGTCACTGGCTTAGCATAGCATAAACATTAGGCTACCTATCAAGAAACCTATTTGCCAAGTAATTTAATAGAAAAAATAAGTCTTCAGATGACAGTATTAATCTGTGTGATGAAAAGTTGCTTTCAAGGATTTTGATACATGTATGCAAATAATAACTCATGATAAATTAGACGTTTAAAAGCATATTCAGTAAACGTCCTTTTAGGAACACTGCTTTAACTGGAAGTTCTGAATAGTTGTGAAAGTTTCTAATTTAATATAATCAAAGATTTGATTGTACTCCTTCCCAGGCTCAGTGGCAAAGAATCTACCTGCCAATGCAGGAGACGCAAAAGATGTGTGTTTGATTCCTGGGTCAGGAAGATCCTCTGGAGTAGGAAATGGCAACCTAACTCCAGTGTTCTTGCCTGGAGAGTCCCATGGACAGAGGAGCCTGGGAGGCAACAGTCTATGGAGTTGCAATGAGTTGGACATGACTGAGCATGCATGCAAACCTCTCTTGATAGTACTGGTTTCACTTGGACATTCCTTTAGTCTGAATTAGTCGTGGAAATGGCAACCCACCCTAGTATTCTTGCCTGGAGAAGTCCATGGACAGAGGAGCCTAGTGGGCTATAGTCCATGGAATTGCAGAGTCAGACATGACTGAAGTGACTTAGCATGTACAAATTAGTCTTGACCATGGTTTTGTATTAACCATCTGAGAAAATTTCTAATTTTTTTCATAAACATCATATGTTTCCATACATTGGGCTTCCCAGGTGGCGCTGGTGGTAAAGAACCAGCCTTTCAGTGCAGGGGACATAGAGATGAAGGTTTGATCCCTAGATCAGGAAGATCCCCTGAAGTAGGAAATGGCAACCCAATCCAATATTCTTGCCTGGAGAATCCCATGGACAGAGGAGCCTGGTAGGCTGCAGTCATATAGTAAATGACTAAAATCTCACAGTGTGCTTGTTTCTTTTTTGGGTATGTGAACCAAATGAAAATTAATGAGGAAACATAAGTGACTCAAAGTAAATTAATAAATGAACTTTCATGAAATACCTAACCACGTAAAGGGCCACACAGTGACTAATTGACTCTGATTTACCGTCCCCTTGCTGGATCAGGGTTCACAGTCAGAGCAGCATAGTTCAATTCTGTTGGACTAATTAACTATTGAGCACTTCTGTGACTGGGCCCTGATCTAGGGCCTGGGCCTACAGAGATAAAATATGCCCTCTTGAGGCACCAACCGACCTTCATAGGGGGAAACATTGATAGTTGGCAACACTGATAATCTGAACCCAGTGTGGAGTACTAAGATGATGGTCCAGACTGGAGTCCATGACACCACAGATAAAGGACTTAGGTGCAGGTAATGAAATAGTGAAGATTATAAGGTTTTTATGTTTGATTAGTTTTGTTTCTAAAGCACAATGTGAGTCAGAAACAAATAACAAATGCCTAAGGTTTCATGGAAAGTGACATCCTGGTTAGGATTGGGCCTCACCCTCTGCAGTAAATTTTCTATAGATTATTTTTCCTCCAAAGTTTAATGTTTTAGGTTACATAGACATTGCTTCAGTTCAGTTCAGTTCAATTGCTCAGTTGTGTCCGACCTTTTGTGACCCCATGAACTGCAGCACGCCAGGCCTCCCTGTCCATTACTGACTTCCGGAGTTCACTCAAACTCATGTCCATCGAGTCGGTGATGCCATCCAGCCATCTCATCCTCTGTCATCCCCTTTTCCTTTTGCTCCCAATCCCTCCCAGCATCAGAGTCTTCTCCAATGAGTCATCTTTTCACATGAGGTGGCCAAAGTACTGAAGTTTCAGCTTTAGCATCACTTCTTCCAAAGAACACCCAGGACTGATCTCCTTTAGGATGGACTGGTTGGACCTCCTTGCAGTCCAAGGGACTCTCAAGAGTCTTCTCCAACACCACAGTTCAAAAAGCATAAATTCTTCAGGCTTTTCTAATTACAGAAGGGACACATGCTCCATCTTGAAAAACACAAAATAGTAAATAAAATTTTCCTGTAATTATACTGTTCAGATCTAGCTATTGTCAACACATTGATGCATATCATGTGTCTTCTCTAGTATTGGAGCGGCGATCTCAAGACCTTTATCTACATCTGTACTTGAGGACTTACTTTTTTTCCTTATTGATTTGCAAGAGTTCTTTATATATTATCTTTACTCTGTCAAGCATATATAAAATATAACCTTTCAGCTTGTCGTTTGCATTCTGATTTTATATTTCTGTCTTATATATTTTAAATTTATGCTTTGATATTTCAATTTCATATAAGACATATGAAATTGAATTCCATTTTTTCATTTATGAAATTCTATATCTGGTGTTATATTTTACCACTCAATGACCACATAAATCTCTCTCTATATTTTCTTCTAGTCATTATTTTCTACATGTAAAGCTTTAAATCACATGGAATTTAATTTTACTTTGGCTATGAGTTTGGTTTCTCTTTTTACTCTTACTTAATCACCCAGCACAATTGTTCAAGTAACCTTTGGTTTTCTCATTGATCTTAAATACTTCCTCTACCTCTAATTTTATATTTTTGATTCTATTCGGGGGACTTCCAACTATTTTTCTTTGATCTCTTGTGTGATAGGTGGTATTATGCATTTGAAAATTATGATATTTTCACATAATTCACATATGATATTTCACAGAATTTCACAAATCACAAAAAATTATGATATTTTTTGTTAGAGAATACAGATACCCTATAGAAATGATTTGCGGTTTATAAGATTTATATTTTAATTCTGCCAGGCCTATTTTAGTATGAATTATTCTTTGTATTTTGTCTTACTTAAAACTTATTAGTTTAACACAATTACTAGTTTTTGTGTGTGTGTGTTTTTCCCCCTCTCCTGAGTGCATGGTATTTTCATATTGATTATGTTGTCAGATCTGAGAAATTGTCAAAATGATGGAGATGTTTATGAATTCATTGTTATTAAAATTCACATTTTGTATAGTTGCTACATAAAATCTGAAGCAAAACGCTTTAATGTAGCAAAAGAAAGAATGTATTACTCAAGTCTGTTTGAGTCCCTAAATGCTAAAGATTCAATTCAGTAAGTAAGAAGGGAATTTATTATCTAACAACAGGGAGGAGTTAGGCAGGGTGCACAGCTGGCTCAAGAGGATCAAATAATGTTTTTAGCCTCTATCTCCCAGGAATGTTTTTAAATGCTGGTTTGATTCTCAAACAAGGTCTTTTCATGTAGGAAAAAGCTGATCGCAGCAGCCTCAAACTCCTTTTCTGTTTAGCATCCCCAGTAGAAAGAATATTTCTTTCCCTTTCCAGCCATATATCAATCCTAGGAAATTCTCATTGGCCTCTCTTGAATTATGTGATTTTTACTAGGTTCCATTCGCCTTTCATGGGTTACATAAGGTCTGAGAATCAGTAACTCTGAGTAGCAACATTGATTAGATCTTCGCTTAGGGATAGCCAGGCGTGAATGACAGCCCCTATGACTTGACCTAGAATGGGGAAATCCCCTAAGTGACCTTAAGATACTCCAGTGGGGGTAGAAAAATATATAGACTCATAGGTAAAGTAGATTTACTATGAACCCAGTGAAACCTCAGCTTTAAAGCCTTTTATGTGCATGGACTCCTTCCAAAACTCTGGGACAGCCTTTCAGTATGGTCACATGAGCATATATTTTATGGATATCTTAACCACAGTCAGTTAGGAACACTGTCTTCTTCATCTCTTAACTCCCCTTCCATCTTCCCTTATGATAGGTGGCCCAGGAGTGGCCACACAGCATGTTTGGGATCTAGGTAAGGAGAAGTTGAGTTGGGGATATGCAACTCAACAATAGTTTAGGGGGATATATTTATGTGTTTTTTAGTCACCTCCTTGCATAACTAAATTATTGATTTAAGTAAATTAGCTATCGTGGTATAGCCATGACTTCTAAAAATACTCATATTGCATACTGGGCCAAATTGTTTGGTGGAGTGATATTACACTATGAATATCTCTTAAAGCAACACATTATATGTAAAATATAAGGTTAAGTTTTAAATGTATAAAGGTAGAAGCTGGTTGGTAGAACAATCTTTAGTCATCTGAAGTGCAGCTTTCAAATGGAGAATTTGGTTCTTACTGTATACATACATACACAAACATAACATGTATGTATATATTCAATAAAGCAGCCTATATGGTTTTAACTGTATCATACAACGTATAAGCTATTGATAATTAAAATACTTATTTCACCAAATCATGCTAGAGGAATGACATTTTTTTTAATTTGTAAAAAATAATCATTGTCATTTGAAGCAATCAGTGAATAAATACAGCCCCATATATAATTTAGAAGTATTACAGATATGTGTCAGGTGGTTAATTAATATAAATACACTTTTTCTGGATTTTGGTGATGGTAGAATTTGTTAGCTTTTCAAAATTTGTTTTTTGTTGTAATTTCTCTTCTCAGTCTAATACTTATTTCCATAGTTAATTTTATATTTTTAATTTTATATTCCTTTTCTTAAAGAGAATCTCCAACTTTGTATAAATTTCTGTCTCCATAAAACTTGGATTGCAATAATAGCTACAGCACTCCACCAGAGGGTGTGATTTGAAATTATAAAGTGTTAAAAAACAACAACAGATACATAATGTCCCATGCTCATCCCTTTCCTACTCTCAAAATTATTTTTGTAAGCATAATGAGAATTAAGAAATGATTCAGGAAAAGTGAAGCAGACAACCTTTTCATGACATGGTAGATAATGCAATTCCTTTCAAGTTTGTATCAATTATGTCATTTGCCTACCTATTCTCCCCACCTCTCTCAATACCCACCCCTTCCCATCCATCTAATCCATCTATTTCTTTGTCTTGGCAGAATAAGATAAAAGTGATGTTCTTAGGCAAAGGATAATATTTAAGGAAAATTTAAAGAAAATTGGTAATTATCCCCTCAAAAGTTTTAAATTTTGTAAATATTTCTTTAACTCCATTCACGTTCATGGCGACAAAAATGGGAACTTCTTTGCTTTGAGGAAATAGGTGAAAGATCACTTGGAAGTAATCTTTTCTAATTGTATATAAATATTCATGCTTTTAGTCTATTTTTTTTAATATTGAGAGCCTAAACATTTTTAACAGTTTGTACCTATTACTACTGCTGCTACTACCCCAAAACTTAGTAGCTTAATATACAGTAGTCATTTTAGTTCTGTCTTAGAGCTTTTAAGGGCTTCCCTTATAGCTCAGTTGGTAAAGAGTCTGCCTGCAACTCAGGAGACCTCATTTCGATTCCTGAGTCGGGAAGATCTGCTAGAGAAGGGGCAGGCTACCCACTCCAGTATTCTTGGGCTTCCCTAGTGGCTCAGCTGGTAAACAATCCACCTGCAATGTGGGAAACCTCAGTTCGATCCCTTGGTTGGGAAGATCCCCTGGAGAAGGGAAAGCCTACCCACTCCAGTATTCTGGCCTGGAGAATTCATGGGGTCGCAAAGAGTAGGACACAACTGAGTGACTTTCACTTCACAGAATTTTTATGGTTCAGTAATTTGGGAAAAGCTTGGCTGGGCAGTTTGGCCTCATAGACTCTCATGTGGTTGCAATTAGGCAGTAACTGGAACTGGAGCAACTGGACATGGGCTGAGCATCCTTTTGTGTCCATCAGTGTAGTCTCAAGGATTCTCTGCATGGTCTCTTCAGGAGGGCTAGTTTGGGCTTCCTCACTGCATGGCAGCCTTAGGGGAATCTCACTCTTTATGTTGTGGTTTAGGGGGCCAAGTCTAAGTGTTTTAGTTTTTATCTCAGCTGTATCACCTTTTATGACTTAGGTATTCATTGTCAATTGTTATGTTCTATTGGTTAAAAGCAAGTCACAAACTCACCCAGAATCAGAAGGAAGGGAATTAGGCTCTAGCTTTTGATGGGGGGATGGGAAGTTCCTAGAAGAGCATATGGAAGTAAAGACATCTTTGGAATATGTGATTTGCTATGCATTTTTATATAAGTCAGATATATAATTTGTAGGCAGTATTTTAAGCATAGTCTAACTCAAAGATTCTTAATGCTCCCATTTTCTCAACAAAATATCGAGACTGTCCAGATGACCTTGCAATAGAACTATATTATGACATAAAATGGAAAAACGATCAAGGATTACATGTAGCTTTATAAGCATGTGAGATGTATTGAAGGCATATTTCTTCATAACTGAGACTTTACAAATGGAAAAATATGACCTATTTAATTATTAAGACCATTATTTAAGCCCAAATGATACTCTCAGAATTCCTGTCCCCAAACCTAAACCTTCCCTATTTGTATGTTGCCACTAGAACACTGACTGGGCAGTTCTTTATATTAATTCTGTAGAGATAACATTGTGACTGTTCTCTCTAAATGACTATAAAGAAAGCTGAGCATCAAAGAATTGATGCTTTTGAATGGTGGTGTTGGAGAAGACTCTTGAGAGTCCCTTGAACTGCAGGGAGATCCAACCAGTCCATCCTAAAGGAAATCAGTCCTAAATATTCATTGGAAGGACTGATCCTGAAGCTGAACTCCAATATTTTGGCCACCTGATGCGAAGAACTGACTCATTAGTAAAGACCCTGATCCTGGGAAAGATTGAAGGCAGGAGGAGAACGGGGCGACAGAGGATGGGGTGGTTGGATGACATCACCGACTCAATGGACATGAGTTTGAGTAAGCTCTGGGAATTGGTGATGGACAGGAAAGCCTGGCGTACTGCAGTCCATGGGGTCACAAAGAGTTGGATACGTCTGAGCAACTGAACTGAACTAAACTATACATTCACAAACATTACCCACTGAACTTAGCAAAATCATAGGTAATTAGGATTTATGGAGCAGTGTGTCAGACAAAGTTTCCGAGTTGATTCTTAGGCCTTGCATTGCATCATAAAGTATGGGGCACAGAATTCACCAATATTGGAAAGCAGACATAATGTGTGTGCGCCAGTCACTTCAGTTGCGTCAACTCTGTGCAACCCGGTGGACTCCAGCCCCCCAGGCTTCTCCGTCCATGGGATTCTCCAGGCAGGAATACCAGAGTAGGGCAACGCTATGGACTGCAGCCCCCCAGGCTTCTCCGTCCATGGGATTCTCCAGGCAGGAATACCAGAGTAGGGCAACGCTATGGACTGCAGCCCCCCAGGCTTCTCCGTCCATGGGATTCTCCAGGCAGGAATACCAGAGTAGGGCAACGCTATGGACTGCAGCCCCCCAGGCTTCTCCGTCCATGGATTCTCCAGGCAGGAATACCAGAGTAGGGCAACGCTATGGACTCCAGCCCCCAGGCTTCTCCGTCCATGGGATTCTCCAGGCAGGAATACCAGAGTAGGGCAACGCTATGGACTCCAGCCCCCCAGGCTTCTCCGTCCATGGGATTCTCCAGGCAGGAATACCAGAGTAGGGCAACGCTATGGACTCCAGCCCCCCAGGCTTCTCCGTCCATGGGATTCTCCAGGCAGGAATACCAGAGTAGGGCAACGCTATGGACTCCAGCCCCCCAGGCTTCTCCGTCCATGGGATTCTCCAGGCAGGAATACCAGAGTAGGGCAACGCTATGGACTCCAGCCCCCCAGGCTTCTCCGTCCATGGGATTCTCCAGGCAGGAATACCAGAGTAGGGCAACGCTATGGACTCCAGCCCCCCAGGCTTCTCCGTCCATGGGATTCTCCAGGCAGGAATACCAGAGTAGGGCAACGCTATGGACTCCAGCCCCCCAGGCTTCTCCGTCCATGGGATTCTGCAGGCAAGAATACCGGAGTGGGTGGTCGTGCCCTCCTTCAGGGGATCTTCCCCACCTAGAGATCGAACCCAAGTCTCATATCTACCTGCATTGGCAGATGGGTTCTTTACCACTAGTGCCACCTGGGAAACCCAGACAAAATATGGGCATAAATTATTTAAATGCGCACACCACTGCAACATTTTTAGTGAAGGCAAGACAAAAGCAGAACAGTAATAATTAACTCATTATTTACCCATCATAAACTAAAAGATTTTGCATACATCAACATCAATTTAGTACATTATCATGCAGAACAGAGAAATTTTGTTTCTGTGTTCTAGCTTTTATGATGTGCAACTGTGATAGACTCTGAACTAAATTATTTCAGAGAGTTCTAGGTGCCAGGAATACATTAGTTTTCATTCTTAACTCAAGGAACCAGCTATAAATGTGATTTTGGTCCTAATGTGTTCTTAAGAAATTCCCTGTTTAGAGCCATCTACAGTCCCCCTGCAAACACTTTTCTAAGTCTTACAATTGAGAAGAAATCTATATGTTTGTGGTTCTTTACTCTGTATATGACATCTAAGAATGAAATATTAGACTAAAGAAGAGTAAATCTGGAGGGGCAGACCTGGGCATCAGAAGTGGAGTCGGGATTCTGGTATTATCAGTGACTAGAAGTGAAATATGAATTCGGAAGTTATCAGCCACAGTGGTGGGACATGGCCAGGCTGTGGAGGGGATCAGTTGGTGCACAGAAGTACAGAGAGTTGGTATGAAGTATTATCTCAGTCATCCTTGTTCTTTTGAGTGAGGTTATTTGTCTCAGTGGTTCGCACATGTGTTTGCGTTGATTACATCAGCAGTGATAACTGATAACTTGGGTGTGCATGGTTTAAGGCAGTAGGGATAAGCAGGAACCTTATAACGAATGTTGCAAATTAAGAGAACTATCAGTATTAGATTTTGTACATTCAGATTCTATTTTTTTCTAAGTGCACAAAGCTTTAAGATTCGTGGGGACCATGGATATTGTTCTACACTTCAGTCTTCCTAGGGGTAATACTTCTGGCTGTTGCCCTAACCCTTTAGTAGCCACAAAGTTTGACCCTCACAGCTGTACCTTGTAGCACAGCACAAGGTTTACCCTGTATCATCTCTACCTAACTTACTTCCTTTGTTAAAGAGGCATTATTGCATGCTTGAGAATAAAATAGATTGCTGTGTTCAAAGCCTTGATCCATCATCTACTTATTGGACATCCTTGAGTAAGTGACATAAAAGGTCTTTGCTTCAGTTTCCTTATACATAAAATTGGAACACTTTTTATATGTAGCTAATATGGAAAATGTAAAATAGTCTTTACTTTATGACCTTGTCATGGAATCAGCTGAGATAATGTTACTAAAGTAACACGCATTGGCACATGTGCTTAATAAATATTAATTATGATCACTGTTATTATTGTTACTTTAGCCACTCACTTCCTCCTCTAGCCTCCTGATGCCTCCAGCCTCTCCTTTTCCTTAATCTGTCTATGTTTAAACCTCAGCAGGTATGCTTGACTAGCCGTGGCTCCATGCAGGCCAGAATAAACTGACTTGCCATTTCACTTGATTTTCCATGTTTAGCTCAGTCAGTAAATCATCTGCCTGCAATGCAGGAGACCCAGGTTCAGTTCCTAGGTTGGGAAGATCCCCTGGAGAAGGAAATGGCAATGCACTTCAGTATTCTTCCCTGGAGAATTCCATGGACAGAGGAGCTTGGCAGAAACAGTCCATGAGGTTGCAAGAGTCAGACACGACTTAGCGACTAAACCTAACCAACCAACCAACCAATGTATTTATCACTCTATTCCTGTGACTTAGAACCTTTCCTGACATTACAAATATTTTTCAAAGTGTGTTATTTTTATAATGTTTATTCTGGAGGCTAGATTGTCAAGAAAATTAATACATTTTAATCTTACCTAATGTAGTTAGGAACAACTAGAATTTTAAAAGATTCTTATACGTTGAGTGGGCCAACGTGAACATTTGTGAATCAAATAAGAAACAGCCACACAACTCAGGATTTTAGTAACCCTTAGAAAGGGCATGGCAACCCTCTCCAGTATTCTTGCCTAGATAATCCCAAGGACAGAGGAGCCTGGTGGGCTGCAGTCCATAGAGTCACACAGAGATGACACGACTAAAGCAACTAAGCAACAGCAGCAGCAGAGCTCATCTAGTCCCATCTCTCACCCAAATGGAGGCATTTCTTTTATAATATTTATTTATTTGGTTAGAAAGTAATTAATATTTATCAAGCACCTATTCTGTGTCAAGCTCTCTGTGTTAAGCACTGAATTACCTGATAAGTAAAGCAAATTTAGACTCTGTCCTCATAGAGCTTACAGTGAAATGGGTAAGATCAATATTAATTAAATAATAACATTTACTTTTTCACTGTGGAGGAAATGCTTAAGGAAAAATAAGAGTAAATAGCAGGAAGAATGGTTGTAATTGGGAGTTGGGGAGACGTTATGGTGGTCAGAGAAGAAGTTGGCTGAGATGGAAAATTAAATAGGAGTTGACTGGTTAAAGAAGGAAATGAGCATTTAAGCAAAGGCAGAGAGTGTAATGATGCATTTGAAGAGCTAAAAGAAGCCCACGATGCTGGAGCCAAGAGGAAGCATTATAGGAGTTAGAAAGTGTGCTGGAGAGGGAGATACAGTTGAAGAACTACTTCTGTTGCTTCCAACCCTGTCATTCTGTTTCCCACTGCTGAAAATATAATGGATCAGAAGGAGGGCAAGAAGTGTTTATAGGGAGATCATTAGGAATACAGTGTTTCCCAAATGTTAACGTTCATGTAAACCCCTGGAAAGGTCTTGTTAAAATGCAATCTGATGCATTATTTCCGGTTGGGGTTGAGAATGCATTTCTAATAAACTCCCAGTGATGCTGGTGCTTCTTGTTCAGAAATCTTTGAGTAGTAAGGACCTAGATAAAAATATATATACATATGTGTATATATATATGCACATATATTGCTAATCACTACATATATATATATATATACACACACACACACACACACACATATATATATATGCGTGCATGCTAAGTTGCTTCAGTTGTGTCCAACTCTTTGTGACCCCATGCACTGTAACCTGCCAGGCTCCTCTGTCCATGGGATTCTCCAGGCAGGAATACTGGAGTACTGGAGTGGGTAGCCATTTAGTTAATAACTACAAAGACCTTGGAGGAGTATCAAGTGGGAGTTTTGCTTTGGCACTTTGAAGCTGGAGTGCTTTAGAAACTTTCTCATGGAAAAGTCACCTAGAAGTGATTCTAGAGCTCAGTAAAGAGATCTGGACTGGAAATAAAAAATTGAGTCACCAACACATAGATGATAAATTAAGCCCAGTATGAAGATACCCTAGAAAGGGGATATGGAGTGGAAAAAAAAGTAGGAGCCATGGATGTGAGCTTTTAAGAGCATGAGCATTTACTAGCTAGTTTAATATGTTTCTCTTCTATACCATTAGCATATTCTTCATGAAATAGTTTAAATGTTTAAAATAACATAGGATAATATAATAACCCCATGTACCTACCACACAGCTTTTTTGTATATTAATATTCACCATATTTATTCATATATTCAAGAAATAAGACACCACTTGTAGACCTCACCCTGGAGGCAGACGCTATCTTGAATTTGTTTTTTGTTACTTTTATGTATATTTTTATACTTCAGATATCTTATGTATATTTTATACTTCAGATACAGCATGTATCCATCTATCCATGCAACCATGAAATATATAGCATTGCTTTGCATGTTGTCAAATTTTTTAAATGTTATTCATCATGGATTGAATATTTGTGTGCCCCCCACCTCCCACCCCAAATTTATGTTGAAGCTCTAACCCCTAATGTGATAGTAACAGGAGGTGGGGCTCTGGGAAAGGCATTTATTTTTATATGAGATCATGAGGGTAGAGCTGCTATAACGGAATTAGTATCCTTAAAAGTAGACTGAGAGACAGCAGAGTTCTCCCTCAACGCACATGCAAAGAAGAGGGCATGTACACAGCAAGATGGCAGCCAGCTACAAGCCAGGAATGGCACAGTCAAGAATTCCATCTGTAACACCTTGATCTTGGTCTTTCTTGCCTCCAGAACTGTGAGAAATAAATGTTGTTTAAGCCTCACACTCTGTGGTATTATGTATAGTCAGCCTGAGCTGTCTGAGACACTAAGAAGTGAGGTGCTGCTGTAACAAATACCAAAAAATGTGGAAACAGCTTTGAAACTGGGTAATGGATAGAGGCTGGAAGAGTTTTCAGGTGCATGCTAAGAAAAACATAAGTTGCCATGAAGGGACTGCAAAAGGCAGTTCTGGTAAGAGCTCAGAATAAGAGCTCAGAAAGAAAGGAGAACTGAAGAGATTTTCTTAGAAAATACCTAAATAACCATGAACAGAATGTTGTTAGAAAATTCAGTGATGAAGTCTGACTTCTTCTGATGAAGTCTCAGAAGGAAACCAGGAACATGTTATTGGACAGTGGAGACAGGTGACACTTGCTATAAACTGGCAGAGAACTTGTCTGAATTGCGTTAGTAGCCTACAGAGAACATGCAGGCGTACACGTGCCTGTGTACAGAGAACAGACAAGTGATGAAATTGGTTATTTAGCTGAGAAGATTCCTAAGAAAAGTATTGAAGGAGCAGCTTGATTCCTCCTAACTGCTGGGGGAAGAGAGAAATGTACTGAAGAAGAAATTGCTAAGCAAAAAGGAATCAGAATTTAAAGATCTGGAAAATTCTTACCCTGCCCATATTGCAAAAAATGAGAAAGTGCGTTTGAAAGAGAACACCAAGGCTGTGGCTGAGTGACCCTTTTATAAGGATATTAGCAGGGGTGTGAAACATGGCCTAAATCAGTCATTTCCACAGTGACCAGGAATAGAAAATAAATCACCAGCAAAGACACTGCCAGTTTGAACTAAAAGGGGCAGAGAAAGCAGGATGAACATAAGGAAGCCTGTCAGTTTAGATGCTATAGGACCAAATCACAGAACTCTTGGTTGTGAACATTCACTGTTCTTCAAAACAAGGGGAAAATAATGCCAAAGGCAATTTGGAGATCATCAGAGCTCCCTCTTTAGTTTCAAAATGGAAGCTGTCGCGTTGGTTACAACAGGCCAGGCAGGGGCCACTTGGCCAAGCCCCCAGGGAGCGCAGTCCCTGCCAACGGGAGGCGTGAGTGCAGTGCAGCTCTCACTGTGGTGGGTGCTGAAGGCAGAGCTGCTGCCCCATTAAGCCTAAAAGGCAGAGGATCAAGCCCAAGAGGATTATTCTTGAGCGTTAAGATCTGATGGCTTTTACCTTGAGCACTTTCAGACTTACTTGCGGTCCAACACCACTTCTTTCTTTCCTGTTTCTCACACTTGGAATGTGAATACCTATTAAAGGCCTGTCCCGTCATTATATTTAGGAAACACTTTACTTGTCTAGTTTCACAGGTTCAGAGCTGGAGAGGAAATTTCCAAGGGGCTGAATCATCCCTCCAGTCTCACCCATATCTGATTTCAATGGTATTTAGATGAGACTTTAGACTTAGGCTTCAACATTGATGCTGAAACTAGTTAAAACTCTTGGTTCTATTGGGGTGGAATGACTGTATTTCACATGCAAGAAGGACATGTATCTGAAGACCAGGGGAAAATGTTATAGATTGAATGTGTACCCTCAAAATTCATGTACTGAAGCCCTTAACTCCTAATGTGATGGTATTTGGAAGTCGGGCCTTTGGGAGGTATTAACACAGACTGGTTCCAAATAGGAAAAGGAGTACATCAAGGCTGTATATTGTCACCCTGCTTATTTAACTTCTATGCAGAGTACATCATGAGAAACACTGGGCTGGAAAAAGCACAAGCTGGAATCAAGATTGCCGGGAGAAATATCAATAACCTCAGATATGCAGATGACACCCTTATGGCAGAAAGTGAAGAGGAGCTAAAAAGCCTCTTGATGAAAGTGAAAGAGGAGAGTGAAAAAGTTGGCTTAAAGCTCAACATTTAGGAAACGAAGATCATGGCATCTGGTCCCATATCTTCATGGGAAATAGATGGGGAAACAGTGGAAAGAGTGTCAGCCTTTATTTTGGGGGGCTCCAAAATCACTGCAGATGGTGACTGCAGCCATGAAATTAAAAGACGCTTACTCCTTGGAAGGAAAGTTATGACCCACCTAGATAGCATATTGAAAAGCAGAGACATTACTTTGCCAACAAAGGTCTGTCTAGTCAAGGCTGTGGTTTTTCCAGTGGTCATGTATGGATGTGAAATTTGGACTGTGAAGAAAGCTGCGCGCTGAAGAATTGATGCTTTTGAACTGTGGTGTTGGAGAAGACTCTTGAGAGTCCCTCGGACTGCAAGTTAATCCAACCAGTCCATTATGAAGGAGATCAGTCCTGGCTGTTCATTGGAAGGACTAATGCTAAAGCTGAAACTCCAATACTTTGGCCACCTTATGCAAAGAGTTGACTCACTGGAAAAGACTCTGATGCTAGGAGGGATTGGAGGCAGGAGGAGAAGGGGATGACAGAGAATGAGATGGCTGGATGGCATCACCAACTAGATGGACATGGGTTTGGGTGAACTCTGGGAGATGGTGATGGACAGGGAGGCCTGGCATGCTGTGATTCATGGGGTTGTAAAGAGTTGGACATGACTGTGTGACTGAACTGAACTGAACTGAACACAGTATTATAGTTTTACTTCTGTAATTTTTTTAAATCAACCAGTATTTTGTCTTTGAGGTGTAACCACACTTGATGCAGGTAACAGCAGTTATTATTTGCTATGTAGTATTTCATATGAGGTGCATACAATAATTTATATATCCATTCTTGTCTTGATGACAATTTATTCTCCTTTTTGCTACTGCAGCGAATCTGGCAATATGAATTCTTATGCATGTCTCCTTTTGCCCATATGAACTTTTTTTTTCAGATAGTTGCATTAATTAAGTGTGAAATCAATAGAGGGAGTCTTGGCCAACATATAGGAAAAAAATGAAATATTATAGAATAGGTAATATCAAGTATAATACATGTATTAATGTGATATAATACTGTTTCATGAAATTCTGGTTCACCCACCTATCACGATCTTTTCTTTTCTGAGAAATCTGATTAGCATTAAGCATTAAAATGCTGGTGGAAGCAGCCACAACAGACAAAGAAGAAAGCAGATGCATGGGAGGGAGCTGGGGTGGAAGTAGAAGGAAACAAACATCTTCCAATAAAACAGGAAGGGAGGAAATATAGGTTTGGATGGCAGTACATTTGTACTTAAATTGAAGAAAGTAGGGAAAACCACTAGACCATACAGGTATGACCTAAGTCAAATCCCTTACGATTATACAGTGGAAGTGACAAATAGATTCAAGGGGTTAGATCTGGTAGACAGAGTGCCTGAGGAACTATGGACAGAGGTTCATGACCTTGTACAGGAGACAGTGATCAAGACCATCCCCAAGGAAAAGAAATGCAAAAAAAAGAAAATGGTTGTCTGAAGAGGCCTTACAAATGGCTGAGAAAAGAAGAGAGGCTAAAGGCAAAGGGGAAAAGGAAATATACCCTTTAGAATGCAGAGTTCAAAGAAATAGCAGAAGAGATAAGAAAGCCTTCCTCAGTGATCAATGCAAAGACATAGAAAAAAACAATAAAATGGGAAAGACTAGAGACCTCTTCAAGAAAATTAGAGATACCAAGGGAATATTTCATGCAAAGATGGCACAATAAAGGACAGAAATGATATGGAGCTAACAGAAACAAAAGATATTAAGAGGTGGCAAGAATACACAGAAAAGCTGTACAAAAATATCTTAATGACCCAGATAACCACAGTGGTGTGATCACTCACCTAGAGCCAGACATCCTGGAGTGTGAAGTCAAGTGGGCCTTAGGAAAAATCACTATAAGCAAAGCTAATGGAGGTGATAGAATTCCAGCTGAGCTATTTCAAATCCTAAAAGATGATGCTGTGAAAATGCTGCACTCAAGATGCCAGCAAATTTCAAAAGCTTAGCAGTGGCTTCAGGACTGGAAAAGGTCAGTTTTCATTCCAATCTCAAAGAAAGGCAATGCCAAAGAATGCTCAAACTTCTGCACAATTGCTCATCTCACACAGTAGCAAAGAAATGCTCAAAATTCTCCAAGCAAGGTTTCAACAGTATGTGAACTGTGAAATTCCAGATGTTCAAGCTGGATTTAGAAAAGGCAGAGGAGCCAGAGATCAAATTGACAACATCCATTGGATCATAGAAAAAGCAAGAGAGTTCCAGAAAAACATCTAGTTCTGCTTCATTGACTAGGCTAAAGCCTTTGACTGTGTAGATCACAACAATCTGTGGAAAATTCTTAAAGAGATGGGAATACCAGACACCTTACCTGCCTGCTGAGAAACCTGTATGCAGGTCAAGAAGCATACAACAGTTAAACTCGACATGGAACAACAGACTGGTTCCAAATTGGGAAAGGAGTGCATCAAGGCTGTATATTGTCAAGTTGCTTATTTTGCTTATATGCAGATTACATCATGCAAAATGCTGGGCGGGATGAAGCACAAGATGAAATCAAGATTGCTGGGAGAAATATCAATAACCTCAGATAGGCAGATGATATCACCCTTACAGCAGAAAGTGAAGAGGAACTGAAGAGCCTCTTGATAAAAGTGTAAGAGGAGAATGAAAAACCTGCCTTAAAATTCAACATTCAGAAAACTAAGATCATGGCATCTGGTCCCATCACTTCATGGCAAATAGAAAGGGAAATAATGGAAACAGTAACAGACTTTATTTTTTTGAGCTCCAAAATCACTGCAGGTGGTGACTGTAGCCATGAAATTAAAAGATACTTGCTCCTTGGAAGAAAAGCTATGACCAACCTAGATAGCATATTAAAAAGCAGAGATATTACTTTGCCAAGAAAAGTCTGTCTAGTTAGAGCTATGGTTTTTTCAGTAGTCATGTATGGATGTGAGAATTAGGCCATAAAGAAAGTTGAGCACTGAAGAATTGATGCTTGAACTGTGGTGTTGGACAAGACTCTTGCAAATCCCTTGGACTGTGAGGAGATCAAACCAGTCAATCCTAAAGGAAATCAACCCTGAATATTCATTAGGAAAACTGATGCTACAACTCCAATACTCTGGCCACCTGATGTGAAGAACTGACTCATTGGAACAGACTCTGAGGCTCGGCAAGATTGAAGGCAGGAGGCAAAGAGGATGGCAGCAGATGAGATTGTTGGATGGCATCATCAGCCTGATGGACGTGAGTTTGAGCAAGCTCCGGGAGTTGGTGATAGACAGGGAAGCCTCGCATCCTGCAGACCATAGTGTCTCAAAGAGTTGGACATGACCAAGTAACTGAACTGAACTGAACATGTGCAGGTCAGAGAGGGAAATGTCTAAGTTTTCTTTTGACATGTTCTCTTTTCTTTATGAAGTAAAATAAATGATATATGCTGGAAACTAGGATGCTAGTGGGGTAGATTTCTTGAGGAGAGTAAAATAGTCTTGAAGTTGCTAATGGAGAGAATAAAAGAGAACACTTATTAAGCAAATGTAAAAGTTTACTAGGAAGTGTGAAAGTTGGGGATTGAAGACTTAGAATTATGGTTTTAATTATCAGCAGGAGGAAGAATGATTTTCTCTATAATCATTTAGCAACCCAGGAGTAGGGAATGTAGATAGTTGAATTAATCCAAGATTAGAGTTTTTCTGGCAAAGACAACTGAAACAGTATATCAATGGAAGTGTCAACGTTAATGAAGTGAAGTCAAGGTCACTCAGTCGTGTTCGACTCTTTGCAACCCCATGAACTATAGAGTCCATGGAATTCTCCAGGCCGGGATATTGAAGTGGGTAGCATTTCCCTTCTCCAGGGGATCTTCCCAACCCAGGGATTGAACCCAGGTCTCCCACATTGCGGGCAGATTATTTACTAGCTGAGCTACGAGGGAAGTGAAGAATACTGGAGTGGGTAGCCTATCCCTTCTCCAGCAGATCTTCCTGACCCAGGAATCAAACTAGGGTCTCCTGCATTGCAGGTAGATTCTTTACCAACTGAGCTATCAGGGAAGCCCCAGTGAAAGAATGGTGACATTAGGGACTAAAAGGAGGACTGGGCACCAACATAAAGAGAGGGAAGAAAAGGAAATGAGAAAGACAAGAGAATGATGATCCATTTCAGGGGTCAGCACACTTCCTTCTTTCCTCCCTCCCTCCCTCCCCTTCTCTCTCTCTCTCCCCCGCCAGCCCCCCTTCCTAACTATAGAATGGAAATTCTGGAAGGAAAAATAGAATAATAAAACGATTGAAGAGCAAGGCAAATAAACTGTAGATTTAGGTCAGAGAAAAGGGGAACGCAGTAGTCCAGGAATGAGAGTGAAGGAAAGAACAGGTGGCAGGGGGCGTTTCCTTCGTTGAGTGAACAGGGGTTAGGTGGCCATCAGTATTTTAAATAATTGGCACCAAGTGTCCTCTGGTGGATAGAGAGGAACAGAATGCTCCTCTGAAAATACCATATTCAATACCTGGAATGATGGCCCCATGTTGAAATTCCAGCCAGATGAGCTCACAGGCCGTGGTGTTAGTTAATGCCCAGTATTCCAACCAAGTATTACAAGTTGACTACAGGCCCTGGTGGATAAGAGATTTCAAGCTTCCTCAGAGTACCTTTGACCCTGGCATCTGCTTATTAGTCAATGACTCTACCGAGTCAAGGCTTCTTGGCTGCTCAAGAAGCCAGAACCTGGAGGCCACCTGCATTCTATCTTGTGCACTTCTCTCCATTCCTTTCTCGCATTCCCCTGGGTGTCTGCCATCCAGTCTGGTATGCTCTCTCCAATCTGGTCCCCCTCCTTTTTCATTCCTCCAAAATTTTTTAAAGCTTTTTTTCCTCATAAAAAAGCCATACATACTTACTGTAACATTAATTCAGATAACCTAGAAGGCATAATAAAGAATGTAAAATTATCTTAAATCTACAACCTAAAAATTACTACTATTAACATTTTGCTATATGTCTTCACAGACTTTCTCTACACAGATACACTTTTAATTTAGTGAGGCCATGTAACATGTGTTCTCTTAAAATATATTACTTTCTAACAATTTATCTTGGAACTTTTCTATCAAATTCTTATCTAAGTCATTTTTTAGTGCAGACTTAGTATTCTGTTATATGGATTTACTCTGATTTATTATCCAATTCCATATTGTTGGATAGGGTTTCTATTTGTTTGTTACTATGTATAACAATGTAATGAACATCCTTACATGAGTGGCTTTCATAAAACAAAAATCTGATCATGTCATAATTTTGTGCTTGAAGTTCTCCATCTTGTGACCTAATTTAGGATTAAATCCAAATGTTTAGCATGACAAAAGAGGGTCATTTTTAATCCGGTTTAAGCCAACTTGCCCTCCATCCTGATTTTTCAATGCAGCCCTGCCTGGGTGTGTTATTAGTGTGTTATTGACTTGTTCATCTTCCCAGTTGTTGTGTAAACTCCATGAGGCACTGTGTGCTTTGCCTTCTGGGTAGAGTTAATGTATGCAGTCAATACTTGTTTGTTTGCCTGAAAGACTAAATGACTAGCACACACGCTTGTGTATTTCCTTTCTTCCTTTTCACTCCTCTTCACTGTATTTTCGTGAGTATTCTCGTTTGCCACAGTTTATATTTCTATTGATCTTGAATAACATTGATTCATCCATTCCATTTCACAAAAGCTGATTGAATGCCTGCTGTATGCCAGTTACTCTTATAGGTGATGGGAAGTAGTAAACAAAACCTCCTGGAATTTACATTCCAATGAGGAAACACACAAAAAAATAGGGTAAATAAGTCAATTCTATGCTGTGTTAGAGTGATAAGTGCTAAGAAGAAAAAATAACCTAGGGGAGGGGTTTTTGAAGTCTTGATGCATTGGAGAAGGAAATGGCAACCCACTCCATGGTTCTTGCCTGGAGAATCCCAAGGATGGCACAGCCTGGTGGGCTGCTGTCTATGGGTCACACAGAGTCGGACACGACTGAAGCAACTTAGCAGCAGCAGCAGATGGGAGGGAGAACCTGTCTCCTTAAGAAGGGAAGGAGCTAGTCACACTGTTTCTGGGGGAAGGAGCCTTCTAAGCCAAGGAAGGAGCAAGTGCAAAGGCCCTGAGGCAAGAACACATCAGACATATTTGAGGAAGAGCAAGGAGGCCAGTGATTCTGTCAGGAAGAACTACAGGGAAATAGATGAGGTAAGAGTGGGAATAGCAAAGCAGATGGTCATGGCATTGTCTGAACTTTGGAATTTGCCCTGAATGAAAAGAGAAGCAGCCATGAGATAGGGGGAATGGGAGGGCCTTGTGATATAATTTGTTTTACTTTCTGCCTACTGTGTTGAAAACAGGCTGAAGGTGAACAGTTAGGTGGCTACTGCAATAATTCAGACAAATTATTGTTTAGACAGAATGGTGGCAGTGAGTGTAACAGTAAATGATTAAATTGTGGATTTCTTTTGAATGTGGTTTGCTCACGGACAGGATATGGAATATGAAAGAAAGAGCACAGTCACAGATAACACCAAGATTTTCAATCTCTCAAAACATGAAACCAATAAAAATTCTGTTCTATTGACCCAGTAAATTTGATTTTGTCCCATTGGCCTAATTTCAGACTCACACTTAACTCATCCTAGCTATGTTTAACTGAAATTGTCTCAGAGAGTTCTCTGTATGTGAACTTTTTTGTGTTTATTTACATGGTGTCACTATAAATTAAGGAGACCCATTTGTATATGTGTGCCTTACAGGAACCAGTCTCATAATTTAATAAGCACATCACATACAATATCCAAATCCAGCTGTAATATCGGTCATAAAATTTCTTGGAGCATGGTGCTCTGGTAATAAAATTTCCCTGAATTTTGCAAATGCATTTTCTTAGCACCTGGATCACTCTTCAGTAAATGAGTCCAGATGACTCTAAATGAATTAATAAATAAAGCAATCCTGCCTTTTACTCACAGATTTTCTAGTGACCTTGTTAATAGTTATAAATGGCAGTAAGTACTTACAATAAATCAATTGTTTTCTATTTTGATTTAATTATTCAAAGCAGTCACAGAGTTACAAATCTTAAAATATTATTATCAGTTGATTTGCACTAGCATGAATTTTTAAATATTTGAGTATGATATATGTACAAAATAATGACAAAAGTCTATTAATACAGGAGATATCACTTTTTTCATAAAAATGTAAAAAATGTAAAACATCTCTTGAAGCAGAAGACTGGTCTCTTTGAGACTGTTAGATACACCTGGAATTTGATCCTTTCTGCTCTCGTTTATAAACTAAGAATGCATCTCTAGGAGGCTGATGAAAGAATCTATTTTTTTTTTTTAATCTGCCTAACTTCTTTTTATTTATTTATTTATTTTAAATGAAACAAAGATGAATATTTTTAATGATAAAAGGTACAATTTCACAAAGAAGATAGACAGCATAAACCACTAGACACATTAACAACAAAGAAGCAAATATTCATAAAGCAAAAATCAGAAGAAATAAAAGGGAAAAGAAAAAATACATAATCATAGTGAGACATATTAATACTTCTCTGAGAATATTTTATCAAGTGCAGAAAAAATAAGGATAGGAGCATCTTGAATGATGTCAATAATTTATAACAGATTTTATATATAATTCATTTATATTAATCATATCCTACACAGATATTTTTAAAATTGTGTATCCGTACATTGTTAGTAGATGTCCATAGGACATTTAGAAAAACTGACAAAAAGATAAACATTACTAAATTTCAAAAAGTAGAATTCTTTTTTGAAGGTGTGAGTGATTATACAAATGCACATATTATTTTTAAAATTATTTTCCATTATAGGTTATTATAAGATATTGACTATCATTCTCTGTGCTATACAGTAAACCTTTGTTGCTTGTTGCATATCTATTTTTTAAATTAGAAATCTAGCATTCTATTCATACTAAGTCAAACAAGTGGAATCAAACTGTCATGAGTGTTTTAGTTAGGCAAAAATTCATAAGTTTTCTAAAGTATATATATTATGTATATATATGAATACAGAAGCTTTTCTACTATGCTTGATAAAGGCTTGAGAAAGAACATCAAAAAGAAAAAAAGAAGAGATGGAGAAATTGGAAAGCATAAACTAAACGAGATGGGAGCACTGAATATGAAATAGAAAGAGTAAAACAAACTAGATAAAAGTAAAAGATCCTCATATAGTCCAGTTGTTTTTAAACATAGCTGCCCATTAGAAATACATCTGGTATGTGTGTTGGTCGCTAAGTCATGTCCGACTATTTTACAACGCCCTGTACTGTAGCCTGACAGGCTCCTCTGTCCATGGGATTCTCCAGACAAGAATACTGGAGTGGGTTGCCATTTCCTTCTCCAAGAAATATAGCGGGAGCTCTGGCAAAAAAAAAAAAAAAAAATTAAAAAGCAATACCAGGGCATCAGTGTTTTTCAAAAAATTCCAAGATAATTTTGATATGCTTAATGGATTTTAAAAAGTGATTATAGATTTATCTATTAAATGGTAGTTTTGGTGATACAGAATTCTGTAATTTTTCTGTTGACTGATCATTATACAATGATATTGAGTAATAATTACATCATTGTGGTAGTGAAAGATGTTGATCACTTTTCATAATCAATAGCCAGACCACAAAAAATGATAATTACAATTACAAGCAATAATGGGAATATGATTAAACTAAGAATTTCAAATAATTGCATACAATTTGGGGGGTCAAGCAGACTGATGTGGTAACTAGAAGTGTATACATGGACATGTTTTCATCTGCTCAGCCAGTTGTCTTTTGGTTGGTACATTTAATCCATTACAATTATGATAATTATCAGTATGTATGATCCTGTTTTTTTGGGCTCCAAAATCACTGCAGATGATGACTACAGCCATGATATTACAAGACGCTTACTCCTTGGAAGAAAAGTTATGACCAACCTACATAGCATATTCAAAAGCAGAGACATTACTTTGCCAACAAAGGTCCATCTAGTCAAGGCTATGGTTTTTCCAGTGGTCATGTATGGATGTGACAGTTGGACTGTGAAGAAAGCTGAGTGCCGAAGAATTGATGCTTTTCAACTGTGGTGTTGGAGGAGACTCTTGAGAGTCCCTTGGACTGCAAGGAGATCCAACCAGTCCATTCTAAAGGAGGTCAGTCCTGGGTGTTCTTTGGAAGGAATGATGCTAAAGCTGAAGCTCCAGTACTTTGGCTACCTCATGCGAAGAGTTGACTCGTTGGAAAAGACTCTGAATGCTGGGAGGGATTGGGGGCAGGAGGAAAAGGGGACGATAGAGGATGAGATGGCTGGGTGGCATCACCGACTCTATGGATGTGACTTTGACTGAACTCCAGGAGATGGTGATGGACAGGGAGGCCTGGCGTGCTGTGATTCGTGGGGTTGCAAATAGTCGGACATGACTGAGCAACTGAACTGAGCTGATAATCCTGTTGTTTTTGCTTTGGCTCCATCCCTTCATTCTTCCTGGAGTTATTTCTCCACTGATCTCGAGTAGCATATTGGGTACCTACTGACCTGGGGAGATCCTCTTTCAGTATCCTATCATTTTGCCTATTCATACTGTTCATTGGGTTCTCAAGGCAAGAATACTGAAGTTTACCATTCCCTTCTCCAGTGGACCACATTCTGTCAGACCTCTCCACTGTGACCCACCCATCTTGGGTGGCCCCACAGGGCATGGCTTAGTTTCATTGAGTTAGACAAGGCTGTGGTCCCTGTGATTAGATTGACTAGTTTTCTGTGATTATGGTTGTAAGCGCAGGTGGCTGCGACTGGCCAGCGTACTAAGTGCGGCCGAGAGGAGCTACCACACGTCCGAGGTCAGGGGCAGAAGCTGAGAGTGCCAAGCTGCGATGGCGCAGGAATGGCCGAGAGGAGCTACCACGCGTCCGAGGTCAAGGGCAGCAGCCGGGAGGATCAACCCCATGCCCAAGGAGCGGTGGCTCCCTGGGCACAGGAGGGCCTAGAGGAGCCATCCCACATTGAAGGTCAGGAAGGTCGGCAGTGAGGAGACACCCCTCGTCCAAGGTAAGGAGTAGCGGCTGTGCTTTGCTGGAGCAGCTGTGAAGAGATACCCCACGCCCAAGGTAAGAGAAACCCAAGTAAGATGGTAGGTGTTGCAAGAGGGCATCAGAGGGCAGACACACTGAAACCATACTCACAGAAAACTAGTCAAACTAATCACACTAGGACCATAGCCTTGTCTAACTCAATGAAACTAAGCCATGCCCATGGGGTAACCAAAGACAGGCGGGTCATGGTGGAGAGGTCTGACAAAATGTGGTCCACTGGAGAAGGGAATGGCAAACCACTTCAGTATTCTTGCCTTGAGAACCCCATGAACAGTATGAAAAGGCATAATGATAGGATACCAAAAGAGGAACTCCCCAGGTCAGTAGGTGCCCAATATGTTACTGGAGATCAGTGGAGAAATAATTCTAGAAAGACTGAAGGGATGGAGCCAAAGCAAAAACAATACCCAGTTGTGGATGTAACTGGTGATGGAAGCAAGGTCCAATGCTGTAAGAGCAATATTGCATAGGAACCTGGAATGTCAGGTCCATGAATCAAGGCAAATTGGAAGTGGTCAAACAAGAGATGGCAAGAGTGAACATCGACATTCTAGGAATCAGCGAACTAAAATAGACTGGAATGGGTGAATTTAACTCAGATGACCATTATATCTACTACTGCGGGCAGGAATCCCTCAGCAGAAATGGCTTAGCCATCATGGTCAACAAAAGAGTCCGAAATGCAGTACTTGGATGCAGTCTCAAAAACAACAGAATGATCTCTGTTCGTCTCTAAGGCAAACCATTCAATATCATGGTAATCCAAGTCTATGCCCCAACCAGAAACACTGAAGAAGCTGAAGTTCAACGGTTCTATGAAGACCTACAAGGCCTTTTAGAACTAACACCCAAAAAAGATGTCCCTTTCATTATAGGGGACTGGAATGCAAAAGTAGGAAGTCAAGAAACACCTGGAGTAACAGGCAAATTTGGCCTTGGAATGTGGAATGAAGCAGGGCAAAGACTAATAGAGTTTTGCCAAGAAAATGCACTGATCATAGCAAACACCCTCTTCCAACAACACAAGAGAAGACTCTACACATGGACATCACCAGATGGTCAACACCGAAATCAGATTGATTATATTCTTTGCAGCCAAAGATGGAGAAGCTCTATACAGTCAACAAAAACAAGACCAGGAGCTGACTGTGCTCAGATCATGAACCCCATATTACCAAATTCAGACTTAAATTGAAGAAAGTAGGGAAAACCGCTAGATTATTCAGGTATGACCTAAATCAAATCCCTTATGATTATACAGTGGGAGTGAGAAATAGATTTAAAGGACTAGATCTGATAGATAGAATGCCTGATGAACTATGGATGGAGGTTCGTGACATTGTACAGGAGACAGGGATCAAGACAATCCCCGTGGAAAAGAAATGCAAAAAAGCAAAATAGCTGTCTGGGGAGGCCTTACAAATAGCTGTGAAGAGAAGAGAAGCAAAAAACAAAGGAGAAAAGGAAAGATATAAGTATCTGAATGCAGAGTTCCAGAGAATAGGAAGAAGAGATAAGATAGCCTTCTTCAGCGATCAATGCAAAGAAATAGAGGCAAACAACAGAATGGGAAAGACTAGAGATCTCTTCAAGAAAATTAGAGATACCATGGGAACATTTCATGCAAAGATGGGTGCAATAAAGGACAGAAATGGTATGGACCTAACAGAAGCAGAAGATATTAAGAAGAGGTGGCAAGAATACACAGAAGAACTGTACAAAAAAGTCATCATGACCCGGATAATCACGATGGTGTGATCACTAATCTAGAGCCAGACATCCTGGAATGTGAAATCAAGTGGGCCTTAGAAAGCATCACTACAAACAAAGCTAGTGGAGGTGATGGAATTCCAGTGGAGCTACTTCAAATCCTGAAAGATGATGCTGTGAAAGTGCTGCACTCAATATGCCAGTGAATTTGGAAAACTCAGCAGTGGCCATAGGACTGGAAAAGATCAGTTTTCATTCCAATCCCAAAGAAAGGCAATGCCAAAGAATGCTCAAACTACCGCACAATTGCACTCATCTCATGTGCTAGTAAAGTAATGCTCAAAATTCTCCAAGCCAGGCTTCAGCAACATGTGAAGCATGAACTTCCTGATGTTCAAACTGGTTTTATAAAAGGCAGAGGAAGCAGAGATCAAATTGCCAACATCTGCTGGATCATGGAAAAAGCAAGAGAGTTCCAGAAAAACATCTATTTCTGCTTTATTGACTATGCTAAAGACTTTATTGTGTGGATCACAATAAACTGTGGAAAATTCTGAAAGAGATGGGAATACCAGACCACCTAACCTGCCTCTTAAGAAACCTATATGCAGGTCAGGAAGCAACAGTTAGAACTGGACATGGAACAACAGACTGGTTCCAAATACGAAAAGGAGTACATCAAGGCTGTATATTGTCACCCTGCTTATTTAACTCCTATGCAGAGTACATCATGAGAAATGGTGGGCTCGAAAAAGCACAAGCTGAAATCACGATTGCCAGGAGAAATATCAATAACCTCAGATATATAGATGACACCACCCTTATGGCAGAAAGTGAAGAGGAACTAAAAAGCCTCTTGATGAAAGTGAAAGAGGAGAGTGAAAAAGTTGGCTTAAATCTCAATATTCAGAAAACAAAGATCATGGCATCTGGTCTTATCACTTCATGGGAAATAGATGGGGAAACAGCAAAAACAGTGTCAGACTATCTTTTGGGGCTCCAAAATCACTGCAGATGGTAATCGCAGCCATGAAATTAAAAGTTGCTTACTCCTTGGAAGAAAAGTTATGACCAACCTAGATAGCATATTCAAAAGCAGAGACATTACTTTGCCAACAAAGGTCTGTCTAGTCAAGGCTATGGTTTTTCCAGTGGTCATGTATGGATGTGAAAGTTGGACTGTGAAGAAAGCTGAGCGCCAAAGAATTGATGCTTTTGAACTGTGGTGTTGGAGAAGACTCTTGAGAGTCCCTTGGACTGCAAGGAGATCCAACCAGTCCATTCTAAAGGAGATCAGCCCTGGGTGTTCTTTGGAAGGACTGGTGCCAAAGCTGAAACTCCAAAACTTTGGCCACCTGATGCAAAGAGTTGACTCATTGGAAGACTCTGATGCTGGGAGGCATCGGGGGCAGGAGGAGAAGGGAACGACAGAGGATGAGATGGCTGGATGGCATCACTGACTCTATGGACGTGAATCTGAGTGAACTCTGGGAGTTGATGATGGACAGGGAGGCCTGGCATGCTGCAATTCATGGGGTCGTGAAGAGTCGGACACGACTGAGCGACTGAACTGAACTGATGATCCTATTGGGCTTCCCTGGTGGCTCAGATGGTAAAGAATCCACCTACAGTGCAGGGATCTGGGCTTAATTCCTGGGTTGGGAAGATTCCCTGGAGGAGGGCATGGCAACCCACTCCAGTATTCTTGCCTGGAGAATCCCCATGGACTGAGGAGCCTGGTGGGCTACAAGCTATGGAGTTGCAGAGTCGGACATGACTAAACGACTAAACACAGCGCATGATACTATTACTGTTTTCTTAATTGTTTTGAGTTTACTTTGTGTAGTTCTTTTTCTTTTGTGTTTCCTGCCTTGAGAAGTTCCTTTAGCATTTGTTGTAAGGCTGCTTTGGCAGTGCTGAATTCTCTTAACTTTTGCTTGTCTGGAAAGCTTTTGATTCTCCATCAAATCTGAAGGAGAGTCTTGCTGGGTAGAGTATTCTTTGTTATGGGTTCTTCCCTTTCATCACTTTAAATATATCATGTCATTCCCTTCTGGCTTGTAGAGGTTCTCTTGAGAAAGCAGCTGATAGCCTGATGGGAGTTCCCTTATATGTTATTTTTCATTTTTCCTTTGTTGCTTTTAATATTTTATCTGTCTTTAATTTTTGCCTGTTTGATTACTATGTGTCTGAGTGTTTTCTTCCTTGAATTTATCCTGCCTGGTACTATGTGCTTCCTGGACTTGGTTGATAATTTCCTTTCTCTTGTTAGGGAAGTTTTCATTTATTATCTCTTCAAATATTTTCTCAGGTCCTTTCTCTCTCTCCTCTCCTTCTGGGACCCCTATAATGTGCATGTTCATGCGTTTAATGTTGTCACAGAGGTCTCTTAGGCTGTCATTTCTTTTCATATGTATTTCTTTTTTTAATAGTCATTATATGTATATTTCTATATTCATTAAATATTATATATTTCATATATATTTCTTTTTTCTATAGTCATTATATATTTATATTTCTATATTCATTAAATATATATTTCATATGTATTTTCTTTTTTCTGTATTCTGTTCTGTGGCAGTCATTTCCACCATTCTATCCTCCAGGTCATTTATCCATGCTTCTGCCTCAGTTATTCTGCTATGGGTTCCTTCTAGTGTATTATTCATCTCTGTTTGTTTGTTCTTTAGTCCTTGTAGGTCTTTCGTAAACATTTCCTGCATCTTCTCAATCCTGTCTCCATTCTTTTTCCTGAATCATATTCACTATCATTATTCTGAATTCTTTTTCTGGAGATTCCCTATCTCCACTTCATTTAGTTGTTTTCTTGGGGTTTTATCTTATCCCTTTATCTGGTATGTAACTTTCTGCTTTTTCATGCTGATTAACTTTCTGAAATGAAAGTTTTGTTTTACTTGCTGTGGGATTGTGGTTCATCTTGCTTCTTCTGTCTGCCCTCTGATGGAGGAAGCTAAGAGTCTTGTATAAGCTTCCTGATGGGAGGGATTGCTGCTGCTGCTGCTAAGTCACTTCAGTCGCGTCCGACTCTGTGCGACCCCATAGACGGTAGCCCACCAGGCTCCTCTGTCCCTGGAATTCTCCAGGCAAGAATACTAGAGCGGGTTGCCATTTCCTTCTCCAATGCATGAAAGTGAAAAGTGAAAGGGAAGTCGCTCAGTTGTGCCCGACTCTTAGCAACCCCATGGACTGCAGCCCACCAGGTGTCTCCTTCCATGGGATTTTCCAGGCAAGAGTACTGGAGTGGGGTGCCATTGCCTTCTGCGATGGGAGGGACTAGCAATGGGAAAACCTGGGTTTTTCTATGGTGGGCAGGGCCTTGCTCAGTAAAGCTTTAATTAACTGCTCATGGATGGGGTTGCACTCCCTGGTAGTTGTTTGGCCTGAGGCGACCAGCCCTGGGGTCTGTGGGCTCTATGATCTGATTAAGGGTGACCTCCAAGAGGGTTTACCCCAAGGGGACTTTCCCAGACAGCTGCTGCCAGTCCCCCTGTCCCTGTGGTGGGCCCCTGCTGACCCACACCTCTACAGGAACCCTCCAACACTAGCAGGTAGTTTTGGTTCAGTTTCCTGTGGAGTCACTGCACCTTTCCTCTGAGTCTTGGTGCATGCAAAGTTTTGTTTGTGCCCTCCAAGACTGGAGTCTCTGTTTCCCCCAGTCTTGTGGAAGTCTTATCATCAAATCCCACTGGCCTTCAAGGTCAGATTCCCTGGGGATTCCTAGTCCCTTTGTCAGATCCCCAGTCTGGGAAGCCTGATGAGGGATTCAGAACCTTCACAACAGTGCAAGACTGCTTTGGTATTGTTCTCCAGCCTGTGGGTCACCCACCCAGTGGGTATGCGATTTGATTTTATCATGATTGTTCCCCTCCTACTGTCTTGCTGTAGCTTATTCTTTGTCTTTGGACATGGGGTACCTTTTTTTTTTGGTCGTTTCCAGCATCTTCCTGTCAATGGATGTACAACAACTAGTTGTTGAAAGAATCTGTTTTTATCTGGAGCAGTGCCTGTTCCTTTCCGTGGGACACTTTTATAACAATACATGGAGGAGTAAAACATACACCCATTTTCTAGGTGATAGAATACCTACCTTGTATTTTTCCAGGTTGTTCTCAGTTTTGGCTTTCAACCTTGAGAAGTCATTTAGGTAGGACTGTGACTTAGCAACTATACAAGTTAAGAAACACTTATATGAAATTCAGCAGTGAATTTCTTATAAAAATGTATGCTAAAAAATTAAGTTGCTGGTTACTCAGTGGAAATGTCCACAGTGCCCCACAGGGCCCTAAGATGGCAGAAATCTCAGACATGTCTAACAAATGCCAGAGCTTGGAGAGAAGCAATGTGCACTGCCTTATACCTCTAAAATATTTTTATGAATAGATAAAACTAGAAATGAAAATGAGTTACATGTGGAAAAATTGTAGATGCCAATATTGGCATCTAAAACTGGTGGTTAAATATGATCTGGCATCTTTAGTGACCTTGGGTGAGATCGGAGTGACTTTGGCCAAATTTCTTCTACATTCTTTGCACAGTGTATCAAATGGGGATAATAATTTGTTGCTACCTGATACAATTGCTATGAAGATTAAATGAATTAGTTCAGTTCAGTTCAGTCACTCAGTCTTGTCTGACTATTTGCAACCCCATGAATTGCAGCACTCCAGGCCTCCCTGTCTATCACCATCTCCCGGCGTTCACCCAAACTCACTCATGTCCATCGAGTCGGTGATGCTATCCAGCTATCTCATCCTCTGTCGTCCCCTTCTCCTCGTGCCCCCAATCCCTCCCAGCATCAGTCTTTTCCAATGAGTCAACTCTTCGCATGAAGTGGCCAAAGTATTGGAGTTTCAGCTGTAGCATCAGTCCTTCCAAAGAACATCCAGGACTGATCTTTAGAATGGACTGGTTGGATCTCCTTGCAATCCAAGGGACTCTCAAGAGTCTTCTCCAATACCACAGTTCAAAAGCATCAATTCTTTGGCACTCATCTTTCTTCACAGTCCAACTCTCAAATCCTTACATGACTACTGGAAAAACCATAGCCTTGACTAGACGGACCTTTGTTGGCAAAGTAATGTCTCTGCTTTTGAATATGCTATCTAGGTTGGTCATAACTTTTCTTCCAAGGAGTAAGTGTCTTTTAATTTCATGGCTGCAATCACCATCTGCAGTGATTTTGGAGCCCAAAAATATAAAGTCTGACACTGTTTCCACTGTTTCCCCATCTGTTTGCCATGAAGTGATGGGACCAGATGCCATGATCTTCTTTTTCTGAATGTTGAGCTTTAAGCCAACTTTTTCACTGTCGTCTTTCACTTTCATTAAGCGGCTTTTTAGTTCCTCTTCACTTTCTGCCATAAGGGTGGTGTCATCTGCATACCTGAAGCTATTGATATTTCTCCCAGCAATCTTGATTCCAGCTTGTGTTTCTTCCAGTCCAGCGTTTCTTATGATGTACTCTGCATATAAGTTAAATAAGCAGGGTGACAATATACAGCCTCCTTTTCCTATTTGGAACCAGTCTGTTGTTCCATGTCCAGTTCTAACTGTTGCTTCCTGACCTGCATATAGATTTCTCAAGAGGCAGGTCAGGTGGTCTGGTATTCCCATCTCTTTCAGAATTTTCCAACTATTAAATGAATAGTTTATTCACTCTTAGGACAACTCCTAGCATATTATAAACTTTCAAAAAATGTTAACTGTTATTATTTCTAAGCATGTAATGAACTCTTGAGTTTACGTATAAATTGCATATGGAGAGATAAAAAAAATAATAATTCCGGGGGAATCTTTACTCTGGCTCTTATTGGTGTACTGTTATTTTCATCAGTGAGTGAGTAAAATTCTTGTCAGAAGTCAAATGGGGAGAATTTCTAAACTGCATGTGAGATTTTCAAAGGGTTTGAGCCATACAGTCTTGTCAGTATTAGTAAGATATTCAAAAGGCAAGAAAGTGGCCAGTGTTGCAATTATTTTTAGTTATGATAAATGAGATAAACATGATACACTATCAGATGATGCCAAGAGAAACAATTCATGATCACCATGAAAACCCACCCAGGCCACAACTATCTGCTTTCCCAGCCCCACCATCCTTCAAACTGAATTTATTCAGCATCCGATGAAAACTGATTGCTATTTACCATTATCACTGAGGGTTTCTGAGTTTTGTAGGCACAAATATATAAATATAACCTGAAGGTCAAGAGCTCACACTAGAAAAGAGCAGAATTTGCGTGGGGACAGGGAGTTTGCGGCCTGTGGCATATTGATGTGGCAGTTTGAATTTGAAAGTAAAGATGAAAAAGCCAGAGTGAATGAGTGTAGTAACCTCAGGCATAGAAAAGTTTTGGTGGAAAGGGATCTGTAACATGCCAGCAATGGGATGTGGACTGGGTGGAACTAATATGGCCTGTGAGGATGCAGTCAGCCAATATTTGTTTATTATACAAAGCTACATTCTATAGTCATGGGCTGTAGAACTTGAAGAGTAAGTGAAAGCAGAAGGGTCACTTACAGCAGACAGTTATATGCTTCCTTCCAGTTAGGTCAGGTCATCAGAATCAGGGGCCTTTTCAAAGTTTCTTTGCCTAAAATGGTAACTTTTTGTGTGTGTGAGACCTAGTTTATTTTCTACTCATTGACTTTTTTTTCTTTCATTTTTAAAAATTAAATTTATTTTTTAATTGAAGCATAATTGCTTTACAGAATTTTGTTGTGTTCTGTCAAACCTCAACATGAATCAGCTATAGGTATACATATATCCCCTCCCTTCTGAACCTCCCTCCCATCTCCCTCCCCATGCCACCCCTCTAGGTTGATTCAGAGCCCCTGTTAGGGTTTCCTGAGACATACAGCAAATTCCCATTGGCTGTCTATTCCCATTGGCTGTTGATTTTACATATGGTGATGTAAGTTTCCATGTTGCTTTCCCCATACGTCTCACCCTCTCCTCCCCTCTCCCCGTGTCCGTAAGTCTGTTGTCTCTGTCTGTTTCTCCACTGCTGCCCTGCAAATAAATTCTTCAGTGCCCTTCTTCTAGATTCTATATATATGTGTGTGTTAGAATACAATATTTATCTTTTTGACTTACTTCACTCAGTATAATAGGCTCTGGGTTCATCCACCTCATCAGAACTGACTCAAATGTGTTCCTTTATATGGCTGAGTAATATTCCATTGTGTATATGTACCACACTTCTTTATCCATTCATCTATCAGTGGACATCTAGGTTGCTTCCATGTTCTAGCTGTTGGAAATAGTGCTGCAATGAGCAATGGGATGCACGTGTCTTTTTCAATTTTGGTTTCCTCAGGGTATATGCCTAGGACTCATTGAATTTTAAAAGCAATTCTTTCTACCTCATTGATTTTTAAGTTAATCTCAATGCTAATTCTAGAATTTCCCAACTTACACACCATTTTATGTATTTCCCTGTTCACAAATGTGTGTCATCACCTGCCCATAGAGGACATAGTATATGAAAGCACAGATGGATCCTTATAAATCCATAGCCATCCTTAGGACAATTACAGAAAACACTTCCCTGTTAAGTAGATCAGGATTATCATGTGGGTATATAAATGCGACATGCTGTTTGATATCCATGTTTCCCATATGTATTCTGAATCTTCTGTTAAAAGCAGGAATTATTCAGTCATGTAAGAACTTACTATTCTATAACATTTGTAGTCTTTCCACTGATGTTTTAAAATAATTGCATAGCCCAAATCCAAAATATATGACTCTTACGTAACATCAGCAGATGTGACTGCAAAGGCATAGGTACTAATGCCAGCCATATTCCAACAGATGACAGTGTTCCGTTGTTTCTAAAGAGTGGGACATAATCTAGAGCTTTTTAATTTAAGTCTCTGCTTAAGAGCGTAAGTCCAACTTACAAATGTATGTTTTTGAAAAACATATTATTTAAAATTGTTTGCTCCATAGAGGGGTAGGGGAAATAGAAGTTTAATGGATATTGAGTTTCCATTTGGGAAGATAAACAAGTTCTAAAGAGTGATGGTAGTGACGACTGTACAACAGTGTGAATGTACTCAATGCCACTGAACTGTACATTTTAAAATGGTAACTTTTATATATACTCACCACATTAATGGCACCCCACTCCAGTACTCTTGCCTGGAAAATCCCATGGATGGAGGAACCTGGTAGGCTGCAGTCCACGGGGTCACATAGAGTTGGACACGACTGAAGCGACTTAGCAGCAGCAACCACATTAAAAGTTTTTAAAGGTGTCTTTTCCAAAACTAAAGGGCTTTCCAGCATACTTATAATGTTGCTTGACAGCATTATTTTCCTTAAAATAACTCTAAAATGAATATGAACATGCAAGTAAAAATGCATGAACATGGGACATTTATCAAGTTCAATATGGTAAAATTATTTAAATAAACTGGTTTTGGGGTGGAGAAGAAGCACATTAAAGCATTAGCTTGCAGAGAGCATAAGGATGATCTTGATTTTATTCTAATCTTTATGACCTTGTAGTTTAGTGAAATGGTTTCTAGCTTCAATGAAAAGTTTAAAGATGACTTTTTATTGACTTTAGTCAAAGGAAAAGAAGATTATTCAGTGAAGACCATAAACATTAAACTTCTGGTATTTGGAAATTGTAGTAGATTGAATTTCAGGTATTATGTGCAGAATAAAGTGTGTTTATTATGATCACTCCTCTTTTCAACTCTATATTTCCAGTTTAATGGCATAATAATAGTATGGCTGGGATTTACCAGCCAGAGTTATAAATATGTAACATTCATTTCTAGGTAATATATGACACTATTATTTTATGAAGAGGTAGTTGCCCTTGATGTAAAAATGGATATTTGATTTGAATAAATGATCCTGGAAGTTATGTGTTACTCTAAGTTATCCTGTCCTCTCAGATTGTGAATTGCTTTTCTGTGATGCCAAAGTTGGATAAATAATCATTGCCTTCAAGAATTTTTAATACATATTATGGTTATTTTAATATCCAGTTTAAAATCTTTGTGACATAAATAATTTTTACCGTATCTATTGCTATAGCCATGATTTATTAAAAGATATCTATGTCTCCTAATAACTATGTTTCCTTATTAAAATATTAACAGAAAGCTCTCTTCACATATATAAATGGTTTCTAGTTAGCAAGTTCTTTTTAATGATTTAATTTCTTGCAGAATTCAGCTGTACACATATTTGACTACACACAAATATTGTTTCAATTTACTGAAAAAGGAAAAGAGCACATAAATTTTTGTGATTAGCATCATCTTAAAACCTTAGCACTGGTAGAGGTCTTGCATTGTAATTGCCAGCTGAACTGTAGAGAAACCAAAGGCTTAACTCACAGTTGTTAATGGACATAAGTAGTGAGGTGAGCATGACTTTTACCCTACAAAATCAGTTGTGCAAAAAAAAAAAAAAAGGCTTATGTGTTTATTTTTGTAAGAAAAATTAAATCTCATTCCAAGATAGTGGCACATTTAATCTCAGTTAATTGGGCACCCCCCACCCCAAGGGTCATCTGACAATACGAAGTTCTTTCATGACCAGAATGGTGAGGGATGGGGGTGCTGCTTTGGTCTTTGGTTTCCACTGGTCCTTGCTGTAGCCCTCCTGTCTGTGGCTATGTTAAGCTTGGATGTTGTCCTTTAAAAAAAACAATTTTTTTTTTTATTGGAGCATAGTTGATTGACAATGTTATGTTAGTTTCAAGTGGATAGCAAAGTGATTCAGTTATACATATACTTACTCTTTTTCCAAATTCTTTTCCCATTTAGGTTATTACAGAATATTGAGCAGAGTTCCCTGCATTATACAGTAGGTCCTTGTTGGTTATCTACTTTAAATATAGCAGTGTATGCATGTCAACCCCAAACTCCCTCTGTATCCCTCCCTCTCCCTCTTTCCCTCTGGTAACCTTATGGTTGATTCTCTAAGACTAGGAGCCTTTTCCTTTTGTAAATAAGTTCATCTGTTTCATTTCTTTTAGATTCCCCATATAAACAATATCATATGATATTTGTCTCTCTCTGTCTGACTTCCTTCACTTATTATGACAATATCCAGGTCCATACATGGTGCTACACATGGCATTCTTTCATTCTTTGTAATGGCTGAGTCATAGTCCATTATACATGTGCCACATTTTCTTTATCCATTTATCTGTTGATGGACATTTCGGTTGATCCTTGTCTTAGCTACTGTAAATACTGCTGTAATGAACACTGGGGTGTATGTATCCTTTTGAACTAAGTTTCTCCAGATACATGCCCAAGTGTGGAACTGCTGGATCATATGGTAACTCTGTTTTTAGTTTTTATAATTAACCTTTATATTGTTCTCCATAGTGGTTTTAACCAATTTGCATTCCCAGGTTCCCTTTTCTCTACACCTTCTCCAGCATCTATTGTAGAGTTTTTAAGGATGGCAGTTCTGACTGGTGTCTGGTGATGTCTCATTGTAGTTTTGATTTGCATTTCTCTAATAATTAATGATGAGCATCTTTTCATGTGCCTCTTGGTCATCTGTATGTAGATCAATGGAACTTCACGTTGTTCTTTGACTATTGCTGGCCACAGTTTCATCTCTCTGAGGTTATATTAGGACCTGTAGATAGTTCCAGCACTGATATTATCATTACTAATAAAAGTCACACTAAACTTTCAAAGCCTGTATGTGGATATTGAATTCCATTGGATTTCAGGCATTATATGCATCGTTTGTATGCTGTAATGAAAACAGCTTCTTTCTATAGTTTCTAAATTGAAAGTTCTTGAAAGGTTCATTGTAGCTGAACTTATCTGAAGGGAGGGCCTTGGATTTGTGTGTGCCCTAAGCACATGCTTAACCTACTATAAAACACAGTGCTGCTGATTCAGGCTTATTGAAAAGTAGTACAGAAACCATTGTGCATAATATTTCTAAATGGGTCAGTTTTTTCTAATTATCTGGAAATTATCTCAAAATCATGAAGACTTAGGCCTATTTTCTTTTAATAGTTTTTTTTTAAGTTTTGCCAATTCAACTACTAATTGCACTTCCTTCCACTCTCAAAATGTCCCTAGTTGGATGAAAATTATATGGTCACCCTAGTCAGAGGTGCAGTCAATGAAACAGAGTAAAGCTCCCTGTCCTATGAGACTATTGTCACTCTAGCTGTGATCTCATCATTCCCTAGCACAGTCAGCCAACCCAGATTGTCCACATACAAAAGCAAGAACCATATGGCCTTCAAGAAGTACAGAAAAAAGCAATTTTTAAAAAAAGATAGAATGAGTCAAGGGCTAAGAAGATAAGCTAAAAGCTCACAAATGTCTTCTTTCAAAAGTCTATAACTACTGTACTTTAAAAGCTCTGAACTCCAATTTCTTTTCCATTCCTAAAATATTTTATTCAATTCCTGCTGTGGAAACACTGTGGCTATATGCCAACATGCTCAGTAGGGTGTCTCTTAACTTTAAAATATCAATTCGATTTTGTATTTTCTCTCAAATTAAATACATATTTTACAAGTGAATTTTATAACTTACTGGAATTTGTGACTAGTATTTGCACAGCCACTTCAGTGATATAAATCCAGGGTTTTAAAAAAAGCGTTACTGAAACTAAGCTGAGGGCTGTTCCACTCTCTTTATAGTCCAGCAATGAATCTGTCATCTCTTTACCAGTTTTAAGGGGTGGTTGTTGTTGTTCAGTCGCTAAATCGTGTCTGACTCTTTGCAACCCCAAGGACTGCAGCATGCCAGGCCTCCCTGTCCCTTACTACCTCCTAGAATCTGCCCAAGTTTATGTTCATTGAATCGGTGATACCATCCAACCATCTCATGCTCTTTCATCCTCTTCTACTTTTACCTTCAATCTTGCCCAGCATCAGGGTCTCTTTCAGTGAGCCGGCTCTTAGCATCAGGTGGCCAAACTATTGGTGCTTCATCTTGAGCATCACTCCTTCCATTGAGTATTCAGGGTTGATTTCCTTTAGGATGGACTGATTTGATCTTGCTGTCCAAAGGGACTCTCAAGAGTCTTCTCCAGCACCACAGCTTGAAAGCATCAGTTCTTCAGTGCTCTGCTTCTTTATGGTCCAACTGTCTACATGACTACTGGAAAGGCAAGAGCTTTGACTATATGCACCTCTGGCAGCAAAGTGATGGCTTTGCTTTTTAATATGCTGTCTAGGTTTGTCATAGGTTTGTCATTTTAAGGATACCACTTTAATTATCCTGAGAGTAATGAACTTTAAACCTGATAAAGATCTGCATGGCTATGAGTTCACAAAGATTCATAGTAAACTCTTGTGTAAAATTTAATACTAATAATACTGAATTTGAACCTTAAGAAATTATTTTCTCTTGTATCTCTCTTAACAATTAGCTATTTCTTTGAGTTTCAATCCTTGAGTGTAACACTAAAGTAAACTTCTATATTTTAATGTAAATGTGTCTATTAATCATTATCCTGATTTTTTAGCCTCCATGTATACTTGGGCCACTGATACTTCTTTTCTTGACATTGCTTTTATAGGGAAAAAATAGAATGTATTTTTTTTTTATTAAATTTTTTATTTTTTTTTAAATTTTAAAATCTTTAATTCTTACATGCGTTCCCAAACATGAACCCCCCTCCCACCTCCCTCCCCACAACATCTCTCTGGGTCATCCCCATGCACCAGCCCCAAGCAAGCTGCACCCTATTTCAGACATGGACTGGCGATTCAATTCTTACATGACAGTATACATGTTAGAATTCCCATTCTCCCAAATCATCCCACCCTCTCCCTCTCCCTCTGAGTCCAAAAGTCTGGTATACACATCTGTGTCTTTTTTCCTGTCTTGCATACAGGGTCGTCATTGCCATCTTCCTAAATTCCATATATATGTGTTAGTATACTGTATTGGTGTTTTTCTTTCTGGCTTACTTCACTCTGTATAATTGGCTCCAGTTTCACCCATCTCATCAGAACTGATTCAAATGAATTCTTTTTAACGGCTGAGTAATACTCCATTGTGTATATGTACCACAGCTTTCTTATCCATTCATCTGCTGATGGACATCTAGGTTGTTTCCATGTCCTGGCTATTGTAAACAGTGCTGCGATGAACATTGGGGTACATGTGTCTCTTTCAATTCTGGTTTCCTCGGTGTGTATGCCCAGAAGTGGGATTGCTGGGTCATAAGGTAGTTCTATTTGCAATTTTTTAAGGAATCTCCACACTGTTCTCCATAGTGGCTGTACTAGTTTGCATTCCCACCAACAGTGTAGGAGGGTTCCCTTTTCTCCACACCCTCTCTAGCATTTATTGCTTGCAGATTTTTGGATCACAGCCATTCTGACTGGTGTGAAGTGGTACCTCATTGTGGTTTTGATTTGCATTTCTCTAATAATGAGTGATGTTGAGCATCTTTTCATGTGTTTGTTAGCCATCCGTATGTCTTCTTTGGAGAAATGTCTACTTAGTTCTTTGGCCCATTTTTTGATTGGGTCGTTTATTTTTCTGGAATTGAGCTGCAGAAGTTGCTTGTATATTTTTGAGATTAGTTGTTTGTCAGTTGTTTCAGTTGCTATTATTTTATCTTTGACAAAGGAGGCAAGAATATACAATGGAGTAAAGACAATCTCTTTAACAAGTGGTGCTGGGAAAACTGGTCAACCACTTGTAAAAGAATGAAACTAGATCACTTTCTATCACCGTACACAAAAATAAACTCAAAATGGATTAAAGATCTAAATGTAAGATCAGAAACTATAAAATTCCTAGAGGAGAACATAGGCAAAACACTCTCAGACATAAATCACAGCAGGATCCTCTATGATCCACCTCCCAGAATTCTGGAAATAAAAGCAAAAATAAACAAATGGGATCTAATTAAAATTAAAAGCTTCTGTACAACAAAGGAAAATATAAGCAAGGTGAAAAGACAGCCTTCTGAATGGGAGAAAATAATAGCAACTGAAACAACTGACAAACAACTAATCTCAAAAATATACAAGCAACTTCTGCAGCTCAATTCTAGAATGTATTTTAACTTTTGATTCCATAAAATTGAGTTATTTGAGAATTCAGCATATAGAAGAATTCTTTTTCTGCCTTTTGGTATCTTATTACCCCAAGACTAACACTACAGTCAGATAAAAAACTGGTTTCTCTACATTTGTTTGGCTTTGTTCCTTGTAGTAGAAGAAACTATAACGACCAAATGTCTGTTTACCAAGGCAGGCAGTTATTGCTTTGTTGGTCCTGTCAATCTTTCTGTACCTTGTGATTATTTCATAAAAAGTATTTGGAATGATGTTATATGTTTATCAGTTCCAAGAATAGCTCTGCAGAGCAGAACATGAATGTAAAAATAATGCCATTGGAACTCTGGATCATTTTTATTAGTTATCAAGCTCTGAGGACTCTGAAGTTGTAAAGTGCTTTTAAATTATTCATTAAGCATCTCTGTATCAGAAATAATTCATTACTGCATTACTCTCCCCATTTTCAAAATGAGTCAATTTATTTGGTCATATCAGCAGCCTGTAAAGGATGGAAGATCATAATTCATATGTTCCTATTGCGCGTGTACAGAGGCGACAGTGTTACAGTTACTCAGACGGGAGGGCTTGTTTCTTCCTGCCACCCCGCAGCAGTCATTCTGTGTACATAGTAGCTGATGCTAAAGAGTGACTTGCAAAAGACATGTGTGGGGTGGGCAGGGTGGGAATCACTGCAGAGGTGAGCCTCTCTTCTTTCCGGCAGTTTGTGTCATTCTGTGGATATACCTTGGAAGAAACAAGGTTAGGAACCATTGCTCTTGGTTTAGTCTAATAAATAGAGACCAAATTATCTTATTTAGATCTCCCAGGAAGATATGGAAAGATCACGCCTGAGTAGAGGTGTTCTGATCCAGTGCTTCTCAAACCTAAAAAGGCAAATACTGCTTCAGCACTCTCAGGCAGGGTCCAAGAGTGTGTTTACTAACAAGCTTACGAGAAGTGGGATGCTGCTGATGCAGGAACCCCTCTGAGTGGCCAGGTCCTCAGTGGTCAAGGCTTACAGGGGGCCCCTCAGGGGACTGGAGTTGAAGGAGAAAGAATAGGGCCTGTCATGGAAGGAGGCAAGAAGTCCCTCCTGTGAACAGAAAGAGCTAAAGAGGAAGCTCCAGTGACTGTCGAGGGAGAGCCACTGAACATACAGCGTTGATACAGCCAGGAACCCTGGAAAGATCTTCAAAGGTGAAGCAGACTTATTTGAGAGAAAGTCTCTCAGAAGGTTGCTAATGCCTGCAGAGGTGGATAAGAAAGATTATTTATACAGTGGCATGAAAGACAACTTCAGCAAAACTTTTTGGATGGGATATAGGAGAGAAATTGGTTTATCAAAAATACAGTACTATGTATGAAAATACTTTGTGGAATGTAAAATATTAAGGCATTTGGCATTAGTTCTTAGTTGAGTCAACCAGCATGGAACTGGGGATTTCAAGGGGTACTGAGGAAAGAAGAGATTGTTGTGGTAGTGCCAGAGACTGGACAGCCAATTTTAAAGTGGATGAATGGAGGAGAGGGGGTGTTTGTATGTGATAACAGTATCTCTTGCTTAAAGAAGAACTGGAGTCAGGGAGTTGAAAGGGACCTTAAATGTCCCTTGGATCAGCTCCTTCATTTAATATACAAGCAAACCTAGGTCTAGAAACAAAAGTGCACAAAAGTCACTTAGTAAGCAGAGCAGAGGCCCTTTGGGGGCTGCCAGACTTAGCTAAATTTAGATTTCAGATCAACAAAAATAATTTTTCATATAAATATGTCCAAGCAGTACCTTAGGTCAGGTATAATATTTGTGACATTCTTATAATTAAAAAAAATTATTGTTGATCTGATATCCAAAGTTAACTGGATATCCTATATTTTATCTGGAAACACTAGATTCATTGAAAATTCAGTACATTTTGGTAAACCGAGATATAGGAAAGATGAGGAAAATAAATTAGTCTTGTGTTTAGAGCATAAACTTCGTCAGAGTGTGAGTTTCTGTGTGTTTTATTTCCTGGAGATCCCCGAGAGACTAGGTCAGTGCATGGGGCTCAGCAAATATTTATTGAATGAGTGAATAAAAGTATGGGAATGTTCCAAATATTATGGCTTGTAGGATGCTTCGCAAAAGAACAGAACTCAGATTAGGATATTCTCTGTGGCCAATATTTCACTTTTCTAGCAGAGCA